>NW_028230436.1:13117008-14317008 GCF_043228905.1 Azolla caroliniana
ACCCCTTCCCATGAAACTACAAACTTTCCCATGTAATAATGTTAGGACAAAAAAAGTGTAGCTAGGTGTGCCAAACGGGATAGTAAACAGTTTCGGCACGCCATACATCCCGCGAAACGTCTCTTTTGCCTTCTCGATAGACCTACTTCTACTTTAGATAGTTTCATGTGGTTAGGACATCATGCATCTAATTTTCCCTTCTCCCCATATGTGAAAAAGACCCATAGTAGGAAACCCCATAATAAATTTTGGACACCTCTCCTTAGTAAACCTAGAATTAGTAGTAGGATCCACAACCACTCTAATTATTCCCTCTCTAAACATGAGACACAACTCCTTAGCCTAGGTTTGAAACACATCCTCCCATCTTATCCACCACCATCCCCTACCCTACTTTAAGAATGTTGAGAGATAAGCTCAACATTCGTGCGTAATACGATGCGTAACCCAGTGCGTAGACTGAGTGCGTAAATCGGTACACATAACATGGCCGTATCGTGTGAAAACCGTGAGGCCATTGGGAAGATATTCCTCGTAAGGAATAATTTTGGGAGTTAGTGTAGTAGGCTCATTTATGAGTGGTCAAGTACTATCAGTACTTGTGTCAGCCCTATTGGCAGGGCTTGTATAAAAGGTTCTCACTGAGCACGGTGTATGTACAGATTGAGTATTATTTTGAATTGTTTTTTTTCTGTGTGTTTTCTCTCTTTGTCTCTCCCGCGTATTGTGTATATTCAAGCTCTCCATTAAACTTGCGTATTTTCTGTGTTCAGTTTTCTATTTGCTTCCACACGCTATTCTTTTTATGGTATCAGAGCACGAGGGTTGAGAACCTCTGCAACTGACATAGCTTGAAAGGAATACCAACCAAGAAGATCAGGTAAAACCGATGGATAGAGGTATGGCTAGCTCGCTTCCGACGGAGAAGCTCGACAAAAACAACTACGCATCTTGGTCCTACAAGATGCACCAGTACCTGCTCAGGCACAGTTACTGGAGCTATGTCGACGGAGCAAATGACACAACATCCAAATCGACGCACAAAGATTTCCCGGTGTGGGAATAGTCAGCGAGCAGAGTACTGTACTGCTTCGCGTCTTGTGTGGTCGAACAGATCTTAAGCTACATTTGGGATGCAAAAACGCCAAAAGATGCTTGGGGAAATCTGAAGAAGATTTTCTTCGCAAGCACCACAACCAGGAAGCTTCAACTCCGATAGGAGCTGAGCAACTTACGACAACGCGATTTGTCGGTGACTGATTACACCTCAAAGATCAAAGAGATATGCGACTCCTTAGCCTCTATCGATGCGAACGTCGAGGAAGGCGAGATGGTGCAAATCTGTCTCGGGGGATTGGCGTCGAAGTTTGGAGCATTCCGAATTGCTGTGTGTACACGGGAGAATACGCCATCGTTTTTCGACTTATAGTCGATGCTCCTTATAGAGGAGAACCACTCGGGTGCGTCGACAAGCACGCATGCCGACAACAAGATGATATACACGGAGGGAGATAGGCCCCGTGGTCGTGGCAGACGAGGCATGTCGGTACGCAATGGAGGCGGCCAATGGGATCAAGGAAGAAGGCACCGAAATGATGCCGACAACAATTCCGGACCCTCCGGAAACAGGGGGAGTCGAGGCGATGAGAACCGGCAAGGGAAATCTGTCGCGGAATGCTGGTACTGTGGCAAAAAAGGCCACAAGGAGAGTGACTGCTGGAAGAAGCACGCAGATTTGGAGAGGACCGGATCTGGATCCGGTTCCGGACAGACCAACAAAGGAAATCGGCAACGATCGCACTACGCTGAAGGATCCGGAAAAGCCGGAAAAGGATTAGTCTTCGTGACGAGACACGAAGCAAACTTGATGAAGAAGATCACCCCGAAGTCAGACGAGGTGTGGTACGTCGACTCCGGCACGTCAAACCACATGACGTGCCACAAGGAAAAAACCGATGCAACCGGGAGTAGTCGCAACTGGAGACGACACTCCGCATCCGATCGCGAATGTCGGTGAAGTTCCCTTGAGCCATGTCGGGCAGAAAGGGAAACTTATGAACGTGTTACACGTCCCAATAATCACGAAGAATCTAGTGTCAGTCGGGTAGATCGTCGACCAGGGGATGCAAGTTTGGTTCACGCATCTTGGGTGCTTTATCGAGGAAGAAGACCGAGTTATTGCGCAAGGGCGCAAAGACGAGAGGATGTTTATCCTCGACTCTAGTGACAGTGGCACCACAATGTTCGCGAAAGGACAAAAAGTCGAGTCGAATATCGACTTATGGCACAAGCGGATAGGCCACGTCAACTATCAACGGCTTCAGGACCTGCAATCGAAACAGGTGGTGTTCGGATTGCCCAAATTTAGTGGCCGGAAGGCACGAATTTGTGAAGCCTTCCAGCTAGGGAAGCAACACCGACTTCCTTTCCCTAACGAGCGTAACCGGAGCCAGAACAAGCTCGACTTGATACATTTCGATGTATGGGGGCCGACACAAAACGTTAGTCTTGGTGGGAGTCGATATTTTGTCTCCTTCATCGACGACTATACGCGGCACACGTGGATCTACCTCATTGAGAAGAAGAGTGAAGTCTTCGACTGCTTCCGGGACTTCAAAGGGTTCACGGAAACAGAAACAAGACGAAAGATCAAGTGCTTGCGGTCGAATGGCGGAAAAGAGTACTTTTCCGGTCAATTCAACGGCTATCTGCAACAGATGGGAATTTAGCGCGAATTCAGTTATAGATACACACCAGAGCAAAACGGCGTGGCCGAGAGGAAGAATCGGTCAATTGTAGAAGCGGCATGGGAAATGCTGGAGGAGAAGAGCTTGCCCAAGTTCTATTGGGCCGAGGCGGTAAGGACCGCAGTATACATCCAGAACCGGATCGAAGATAAAGTGTCGGCGCTCGAGCAATATTTCGGAACGAAGCCGAACTTGCGACACTTGAGGGTGTTCGGTAGCATTGTGCATGTGCATGTGCCGAAGGAGAAACGGAGGAAGTTGGACGCGAAAGCTGAGAATTGTATCTTGGTCGGCTATTAGGACGAGCAGAAGGGTTATAAGTGTTATAACCCACGCACCAAACAAGCGCGCGTGAGCCGCAACGTTGTGTTTGACGAGTCCGCGTCCTGGTAATTGCCCCCGACTCCGGACCTCATCTCCAATCCGAGTTCTGATGATGAGGTCAGTGAGGCCGAGATGCCTTCGGATGAGCCAGAAATCAGGACCCGCGAAGAGAGTCCTATTTCGTTTCGGCTAAGCGGACCAAATGGACGACTGAGTCGGTTCGACCAGTCTGATGAAGAGCCGGCGAGTAGTGGAGACTCGGCCGTGCATTCCCCGCGCATGAAGAAGGTGTCAGATTACGGCACGGATAGGAATGAGTCAGTCCGGCTGCGAGGGAAGTGATGCCGGGTCTTCGAGAGCGAAGTCCGCGTCGGCTAAGAAAGCCTCAACTTCGGCTAATGAGCAATTACGCTGATCTACCCACCAGAAGAACCCTGTTCTGCGGTTCGGATACAACGAGTACATGTCGCATCACTATGCGTACATGACGCGTGTAGCGGAAGTGCGTGAGCCGGAGAGCTACGCAGAAGCGGCGAAGGATGCGAATTGGCGTGCCGCAATGGAGGAACAGATGCATGCATTGGCGGAGAATGAAACCTGCGACCTGGTTGACGCACCGAAAGGTGTGAAGCCGATCGGATGTAGGTGGGTGTACAAGGTCAAGTACAACACTGACGGCTCAGTCAACCGATACATGGCCCGGTTAGTAGCGAAAGGATACGTGCAGAAACACGGCATCGACTACGATGTGACGTTTGCGCTGGTCGCAAAGATGACGTCTGCCCGTGTTTTGCTCGCGGTAGTTGCGGCAAAGGGGTGGCACTTACATCAGATGGATGTAAAGAATGCGTTCCTGCAAGGTGAGCTTGAGGAACAGGTGTACATGGTACAACCCCCCGGATTTCACTCCGGAACGAGCACTTCGGCGGTGTGCCAATTGAAGAAGTCCCTTTACAGACTAAAGCAAGCCCCGTGTGCCTGGAACACGAAGATCACACAACGATTGCGTCGGATGGGCTTTGCGACGTCAAAATCGGACTCCTCACTGTTCATTCGGAAAGGTTGACTCGCGCCGGTTAGTATTTTACTTTATGTTGATGACTTGGTCATCACCGGTGCCGACTTTGAGGAAATTGACCGTGTAAAGCTCCAGCTCGCGGCATCCTCCAGATCCCCCAGATCCCCCAGATCCCCCAGATCCCGATCCCGAGGAACTTGAGGGGGAGAGACGTCCATGATGACCACGGAAGGGACTAGGAAAGGAGCGGAAAGACCGTGACGCCGAGTCGGATGACGAATTCGATTTCGGATCGGCTGAAGAAGCCGAGGGTGGATCCGCGGAAGAGTCCGAAAGCGGACATAAGGGGAGCAGTCGAAAGAAAGAGCCGAAGCCAACCAAGCGAGGGGGAGATGAAGCCATCAAGGGCGAGAAGACAAAAGACGAGTTGGAGACAACCAACTCGGACGAGAGCGAAAACCAATCGGAGGAAGCCGAGTCGGTTCGAATGTTTGATTCGGATACACTGAGTCAACCAAGGGCCAAGCGGAAGAGAAGGCAGCAGAAGAGGCGCCAACACCGCAACAACAAGGAAGCTAAGAAGGGCCGTGTACACAGACAAGCCGACCGGAAGGGTCGAGGAGCGCGAGCGAGGCGTGAAGCCAGAAGGAACCGGAGCGTAGATCCGGCGGAGCAGGTGGAACCTCAAGTTGAGCTTGAGGGGGAGTGTTGAGAGACAAGCTCAACATTCGTGCGTAATACGATGCGTAACCCAATGCGTAGATTGGGTGCGTAAATCGGTACGCATAACATGGCCGTATCGGTGTGAAAACCGCGAGGCCGTTGGGAAGGAATAATTTTGGGAGTTAGTGTAGTAGGCTCATTTATGAGTGGTCAAGTACAATCAGTACTTGTGTTAGCCCTATTGTCAGGGCTTGTATAAAAGGTGCTCACTGAGCACAGTGTATGTACAGATTGAGTATTATTTTGAATTGTTTTTTTTGTGTGTTCTCTCTCTGTGTCTCTCCCGCGTACTGTGTATATTCAAGCTCTCCATTAAACCTGCATATTTTCTGTGTTCAGTTTTCTATTTGCTTCCGCACGCTATTCTTTTTAAAGAATTTGATAGCCTAAGTAGGACCCTTCGACTTAAACATTTTTTCAAAGATGTGGATAAGTCGCCCCAAAATCTCTTTAAACTACCTAACCCTAGTTGGCAACCTCCTACTAAGTACACTCCCCTAGAAAACATTATAGCTAAACACCAAACTATCTTTAGGGACACTTTATACACTCAAATTAAAACCCACTTGGATTGCACCTCACTTATCACTAGCCTTACAATCTCTTTCAGACTCTCTATGCTTCCTCCTTCGACCATGAACTACTTGCCAATGTGTAGCCACTCCCCTTCGTATTCATTTTCGTTGAAGGCGTGGAGTACTCGCATATCTCGATCATCTATAGACGCTTGGGCCGTCTTAAAGAAGTCAAGAGCGACATCCTCATCTTTAGACACCATGTCGCTTTCGCCCTTGAATCTTGCCCTCGATAGCATATCTGCCATGGCATTGTTCTTCCCTGAAATGTGGTAAATCTCCGGGTTCATTGATTTGATGTAAGCAATCCATTTTAGCATAGCTAAGTCAGGTGTTGCACATCCGAAACCATCCATAGGATTTGAAGGCAATACGTCTCTATAACCACCTCTCATCCGATTAGGTAATCTTTATTCGCCTTTACTGCGGACACAATACCCCAAAGCACACATTTTACTTGGGCATATCCTCGTTGTCGCTCGCTTAAGACCTTGGCTCCGAACCAGATGGTGTAGCGTGTACCATCCTCTCGTTCTTGGTTGATGACCCATCCAATCCCTATTGGACTCGTATTTACCGTCATGTAGATGGGCACCCCTTCCTTGTATACAACTTTTCGTAAAGCTGGTGCCGCTACCAACATTCCTTTTGAGCCTCTTCATTGCCTCTTTGTGCTCTTCGTCCAACTTGAACTTCTGCCCCTTCTTGAGCATCCCACTTGAACTCCCTCTCGCCCCCTTCTTACTTCCTACAAATTTGATGCATGCGCCCCTAGTATTTTCTATAAACCTCCCTCATACCCCTCCCCCATTTTTTAATGATACCCCTATGCATTTCCCCTTATTCCTCCCTAATAACCCCCACAAAGTTTCCCTATTTCCAAACTACCCCTCCCCCTTTTCATGCATTTCCTACACATATCCCCCCTTCTTTACACATAACTCCCCTTCCACTTCTAGAAGATTTCAATATTCTACCCCACCCTCTAGAAATGGGCATGGTTTGGTAATAACCTCATACCCTTCCCCCATTTTTTAACGATACCCCTATGCATTTCCCCTTATTCCTCCCTAATAACCCCCACAACGTTTCCCTATTTCCAAACTACCCCTCCCCCTTTTCATGCATTTCCTACACATACCCCCCCCTTCTTTACACATAACTCCCCTTCCACTTCTAGTAGATTTCAATATTCTACCCCACCCTCTAGCAATGGGCATGGTTCGGTTTCGGTTCGGTTTGGTTTCTTTGTCTTGTGGTTAGGACGTCATGCATCTAAATTTACCTTCTCCCCATATGTGAATAAGACCCATAGTAGTAAACCCCGTAATAAAATTTGGACGCCTCTCCTTAGTAAACCTAGAATTAGTAGTAGGATCCACAACCACTCTAATTATTCCCTCTCTAAACATGAGACACAACTCCTTAGCCTAGGTTTGAAACACATCCTCCCATCTTCTCCACCATCATCCCCTACCGTACTTAAAGAATTTGATAGCCTAAGTAGGACCCTTCGACTTAAACATTTTTTCAAAGATGTGGATAATTTGCCCCAAAATCCCTTTAAACTACCTAACCCTAGTTGGCAACCTTCTCTTAAGTACACTCCCCTAGAAAACATTATAGCTAAACACCAAACTATCTTTAGGGACACACTTCATACACTCAAATTAAAACCCACTAGGATTGCACCTCACTTATCACTAGCCTTACAATCTCTTAAGAAAAACAACAAAATCATAATCCTACCTGCTGACAAAAATGTTGGAGTGTGTGTTCTTGATAAGGACACGTACTATAAGAAAGCTATAGAACACCTTTCCGATACTAATACATATAAAATACATATGTTGCAATAGCCATTGAAGCCATATGGCTTCACAGGTGGCGACGGTAGCGCCCCGATACTCAGCCTTAGTGTTCGGTAGAACCACTATCGACTGCTTTTTGCTGCTCCATGCAACAACCGCGCTACCCAGAGAGAACATAAAACCGGAGGTGGGCCTAACAATGGGCACGGTTTCGGCTCAAACCGAACCAAACCATTAAACCATGGTTTAACGGTTTATTGGTTCCAATATATTTTGATGGTTTGGTTTGGTTTCGATTTTCGATAAACGGTTCGGTTCTAAAACTTGGGTTTGGAGGTTTATAGGTTTGGTTTAAAGGTTTAAAGGTTTTTGGTTAACTTTATTTTACCTTAATGGTTTATTGATTTAGTGGTTTAATTAATGGTTTTTTATTGATTTAATTAATTTAACTTAAATTTTTATTTAATTAAATGGTTCAATATAAGTTTCTTTTATTGATTTAATATATTTAACTTAAATGCTTATTTAATTTAATGTATTTTTGTTTAGTTAGATGTTTAATTAGTTTGATTTAAGTGGTTAGGTTTAAATATTTTATTAAATGGTTCGGTTTGGTTTTAACTTTTCCCTAAATGGTTTGGTTTTAAATGGTTTTGTTTCAACTTTTTCTTAAATGGTTTGGTTTAAATAATGAGGGTTCATAAACGGTTTGGTTTGGTTTTTGTTTTAAATAAACGGGTTGGTTTCGGTTTCTTTGCCTTGAAACCGAACCACGCCCATTGCTAGGTGGACCGACGATCTAACACATCACCGGCCCAATCAACATCTATATAAGCTTAAACCGACTAGCTTTTATGCTATACCGTGTCGGTATAATAGTCCCTGATCCTTAGTGCCACTCACATATGTCAATAGTCGGTGCGCGCACTAAAGGTGCGTGACGGTCGACTTATGCATAAATTGACTAATCACTCTAACTGGATAGCTGATGTCAGGTTGGGTGATTGTTAAGTATATATGGCTCCCGACAATTTGTCGGAACAATTTTTCGTTGCAAGCCAGTCCGGAGTTGGGACGTAGCTTGAGGTTCCGGTCTAGGGGTGTCAAGATTGGTCGGCACTCGGTCATGTCGAACTTGTATAGCATATTCAACACATAGTGTTGTTGTGACAACGATATAGCATTTCGAATGCGTCCGACAGTTGGGACTTCACTCGACCGATTTTAGACAGGTCGGGCCCGGTAATGACCAAGTCGTCAACATACAACAAAATGCATACCGGACCTTTTGGACCCTTTCGGATGAACAACAAAGAGTTGGACTTCGAGGCCGTAAACCACATCTTACGCAACCGGTGTGTTATCTTTGAATTCCAAGCACGCGAGAGTTGCTTCAGGTCATAAAGCGACTTCTTGAGTCGGCACATTGCCGACATGTTCATCTCCGACTAAAATCCGGGGGGCTGGATCATATAGACTTGTCCTTCAAGGTCGTCCATAAGAAACACATTCTTCATGTCCATTTGGTGAAGATGCCACCCCCTTGCCGCAACAACTACCAGCACCACATAGACCATCGTCATCTTCGCTACAGGAGCGAAGGTCTCGTCGTAGTCGATTCCGTGGGTTTGCGCATATCCTTTGACCACTAATCGGGCCTTGTATTGGTTGACCGAACCATCGGTGTTTTACTTCACCTTGTATACCCACTTGCAACCGATCGGTTTGCAATGTCAGAGAGGGTCAACCATGTCCCACGTGTCGTTGGCACCGAGTGCCTGCATTTCTTCCTCCATTGCGGCACACTAGTTCACGTCTTTCTCCGCGTCTGCCTAGCTCTCCGGCTCATGCACTTCCGCCACTTTCCTCATGTATGCATAGTGATGCACCATGTACTCATTATACCTATACCGCTTCACGGGATTCTTTTGGCGAGTCAATCGGCTAACTTCTCGTTAGCCAATTTAAGGGCCCTCTTGGCCGACTCAGACTTCATCTCCGAAGGTCCGTCCTCATTCTTTCCGGAGTCGGATTCTCTTCGATCCGACTCGTCTCTGCCGGTGTCATATTCCGACAACTTCTTCTTCTCCTTCTCTTTGCGTGTGAACCGTCTCCTCGGTTCCTTGTGTAGGGAAAGCATGACCGAGTCTTCACTACTCGCCGACTCATCATCCTGTTGGTCTTTTTGACTCAGCTCTTCATTCGGCCCACTCAGCCGGAATGAGATCGGACTCTCATCTAGAGTACCGACCTCTTCTTCTTCTTCTTCTTCTTCTGCTTGGATCATTTCAGGCTCACTAGCCTCATCCTCCATGATTGGGTAGTCGGTATTGTCAGGGATCAGAGTCAGAGTCGGTAAGGAGTACCATGATGCCACCTCATCGAAATCGACATCTCGACTTACTCGAACTTGTTTTGTTCCGGGGTTATAAAACTTATAACCCTTCTGTTTGTGTGAGTGGCTGACCAAAATGTATTTCTCCGACTTCGGGCCCAATTTCCTCTGCTTCTCATCTGGTACATGCACATACGCTATCCTACAGGATACCATATGGTGTCTTAAGTTCGACTTCCTTTCAAAATACAGCTTGTGTGCTAACACCTTCTCCCGGATCCGGTTTTGAATGTAGACGGTTGTATAGACCGCATCGGCCCATTAGAACTTGGGCATGCTCTTTTCTTCCAGCATTACCCTTTTCGCTTCCACAACTGACCAGTTCTTCCTCTCAGCTACGCTGTTTTGTTCTGGTGTATATCTGCTACTGAATTCTCGTCGAATTCCCTTATGTTGTAGATAACCGTTGAATTGGCCAGAAAAATACTCTTTCCCGCCATCCAACCATAGGCAATTGATCTTCCTCTCGGTTTCTCGTTCAACAAGACTTTGTAGGTTCGAGCGGGTGAGGGGTGTTGTCTCCGGTTTCGACAACTCCCGATTGCTCCAGTTTCTCCAAATACGAGAACCACTCTTCATGGCTCATCATATGGTGCAACGCTCCGGTGTCAACATACCACACTTCTTTCGACTTGGAGGTGGTCTTCTTCATCAAGTTTTCCTTGTGCTTCATCACAAAGGTGGGGCCCAATCCATTTCCGGTCTTTCCGGTTCTGGATCCTTTTGATCCTTCGGCGTAGTGTGAGCGTTGCCGACTCCCTTGTCCGGCCTTGCCGGATCCGGATTTGTCCGAGTCGGTGCGCTTCTTCCAACACTCGCTCTCCTGGTGGCCTTTCTTGCCACAATACCAACATTTCGTTTCGGTTTTCGATTGTCGGTCCCCACGCCTCCTTGACTCCCCCTACTCGTGGAGGGTTCAGAACTACTGTCAGCACTATCTCCGTGCCTCCGATTCTACTCTTGTCGGCCGCCACTATTGCGTTCTGAGCCACCTCGTCCTCCACACCCACGGGGCCGATCTGTCGTCGTGTACAACATCCGACTATCCGATTGAGTGGTCCTCGAACCACTCGTGTGGTTTTCTTTGACCATCAACATCAATTGCAGATCAAAGAAAGACGGTGGCTTCTCCCGGGTGCAAATCGCCGTTCGGATAGGCCCGTACCTTTGCGCTAAACCACTGAGGCATATCTGGACCATTTCATCCTCGTCCACTGTCATGTTGATGGACCCCAACACGCTGCAGAGATCTCCTTTATTTTAGTGGTCTAGTCTGTAACCGACATGTTCCTTTGTCGGATGTTGTTGAGCTCTTGCTAGAGTTGCAACTTACAGGCCGTGGTACTAGTTGCGAAAATCTTCTTTAGATTTTCCCAAGCATCTTTCAACATTCTTATGTTTTTGATGTAGCCAAGCATTTGATCATGCAGATAGGATGCGAGGCAGTACAACACCCTGCTCGCTCCTTGCTCCCACGCCAGGAAGTCCTTGTGTGCTGATTCTGGAGCTACTTCATTCGCTCCTTTGACATAACTCCAGTAACCGTGCCCCAACAAGTACTGGTGCATCTTGTAAGACCAAGATGCATAGTTGCTTCTGTCGAGTTTCTCCGTCAGAAGCGAGCTAGCTATTCTTCTGTCTATCTCCTCTTTTGTCGGATCTTTACCGGAATTTAGGTTTTTGTCTATCTAGTGCTTTCTGTTGACAACAGAGGATTTTCAACCCTCGCGCTTTGATACCATGTCAAAGTTAATGTGCGGAAGCTTAAACAAACCGGCTCAACTGGATAGCAACAGAAAATAGAACTAGGTTTAATGGAAAGCTTGAATCACACACACAAAGAGTATGCAGGAGAGACAAATAGACCAAAACAACATAAACTCAAATTCAACAATATCACTCTGTACATACAATGTGCTCAATGAGCACTTTTATACAAGTTCTTAAAAGGACTGACAGAAGTACTAACATGTACTTCAATGCTCGTACTAAGCGACTGACATTGACTCCCAAAAATATGCCTACGTACTAGGCTAGGATCGTGGGCCTCTAACGGCCTACCAGTTACACTTAGATCCGGACACCGATCTACCTCCCTATTCCGGACACCGATCCGGCTCTTCGCTTATTCAGCCGATTCGGATCATGTTGAGTTTGTCCGCTCAATAACCTTCATCAGTCAAGAGGATGTATTGACTGGCATATGTAGTCAGTGCTCTCCTTTCCCTTTGTGAGTATCTCCTGCCACCCATTTGCGGCTTCGGTTCGGATGTCTCCGTCGACTCTTCCCTCGGCTCGGGTTCATACCCGTCGATTGGTTGCTCAGGATTAGCAGTCTCTGAATTGTATTCCTCAATAAGCTTCAATAGGTCTAACAACTCCGAATAATATGTATTGGTCGGTTGCTCCGAGTTGACCGACTCGATTTGGTTGTGCCGACTGGCAGTCTCCGAACAATTGGTCCTCAATCGCCTTGTCTTCTAAGAAGACTACATCTCGACTCCTCACTACTTTCTTATCGACTAAGTCCCACAACCTGTATTCGAACTCATCCTCTAAGTACCCGAGGAATATGTATGGTTTCGACTTACTGTAGAGCTTTGACCTTTGATCCTTAGACACATGCATATACACCAAACATCCGAACACCCTCATGTGTCAGTAGGAGACTTCCTTTCCTGTCCACACCGTTTGTGGGACATCACCTTTCAATGGCACCGAGGGAGACATTTTGATAAGATAAACAACTATATACATCACCTCAACCTAGAACGATTTTGGCAACTTACCATGCAACAACATGCTCCTTACTCTCTCCATGATCGTTAGATTCATCCTCTCTACAAGCCCATTCAACTCAGGGGTCTTTGGTACTGAGTATTCGATTCGAATACCTTGGGCCTTGCAGTATTCTTCAAACTGCCCTCTATATTCGCCACTTCTGACTCGACTCTCTTTCAGCTCTTGCCTAGAACTCCTTGAAGAACAACAATACTTGATCTTTCGACTTTAGTACGAAAGCCCGCAACTTTTGAGTGTAGTCGTCAATGAAGGTTACAAAGTACTGTCTGACATGATGCAATGGTGCATCTAGATAGCACATGTTTGTGTGCACTAGTTCTAATGTAGCTTCTCTTCTTCTTGGTGGTCTTGTGTGGAATGCAACTCTATTCTGCTTTCCGACTAAGCAGTCGACACACTTCTCCAAGTCTAATCCTTTCACTTCTGGGAGAAGTTTCTAGTCAGCTAGGATATGCATCCCCTTTTCACTCATGAGGCCAAGTCTCTTATGCCATAACTCTCCATTTGAGTCGACTGGCACATTTACTTCCGACTTGCACAACTTGGCTTGCATCATGTACAATGTGTCTTGTTTCTATGCTCGTGCCACTATGAGGTTTCCTCGGTAGAACTTCCACTTGCCATTTCGAAATCTACCACTATAGCCTTCGTCATCCAATCTTCCAGTCAATATCAGATTCAGCCTGATATTGGGGACATGTCGAACTTCCCTAAGAGTTAGTCGACAACCTATTGACGTCGTCAGGCTTACACTTCCTATGTTGGCTATCTTGCACTCCCCATTATCTCCCATCTTCACATAGCCATGATCCCCAATTATGTAAGTCGAGAAGTATTCTCTTGAGGGAGTTATATGAAAGGATGCACCAAAGTTGATCACCCATGTGCACTCTTCATCTGCAAGTTTTGCACTTGCCTACTCACAAATGAACAACAGTTCTTCTTCGCTCGAAGTGACGGCTGAAGTGTCCTTTTCATCAGGAATCTTCCTGGGTTCAACATCATTACCGACACCTTTGTCACTCTTGAGGTGTCGACAGTCCTTTTGGAAGTGTCCAGGTTTTCAACAATAAAAGCATGTCAGCTTACCTGTGGACATGGACTTGACATGTGACTTTTCTCTCCTCTATGGACTTCTTTGCTGGTTCCTTCCTCTACCAGTGTGTTGAGCCACATTTGACTCCGATTGGGACAAGAAACCCTTGCCCGTCCTTCTCGTCTCCTTGTTCAAGATGCTTGTCTTTACCTCTTGCAAGGACAAGTTCTCTTCATGACACGAGGTGCTGAGAGTCACCACCAGGTTCTCCCAGCTATCCGGCAAGGTACAGAACAGTAGGATGGCCTACATTGCATCATCAAGGGGGAACTTGGTTGTAACAAGTTGGTTCACATACCCCATGAATGTGTTTACATGCTCCACAATGGTATCTCCGTCCCTGTACTTCAACCTCACAATCTTTCTCATCAAATGCGTTTTGTTGAGGGCATTCTTCCTCTTATACAGACCTGACAACTTTTGCCACATCTCATAGGCATTTGTGTCATTAGCCACGTGCGGAAGGACACTCACATCGACACACTGTTTGATGGTGGACACCGCCTTTCTATTAAGAAGTTTCCATTCAGACTCTAATACCCCTGTGGGTATTTCTGCTCTATCGATGGGTTCGTACAAGTCTTTAACTATGAGGAGATATTCCGGTCTGCATAGTTGTGTGAGTTCAGGACCATCATTCTTGGAAAGCCACTCACACCTCCTTCTATCTTTCACTTGTCACTTTGATACCAGTTTGTTGAGATGGGATTGTAAATCAATGAGGAAGATATGGTGAAATGTATAGACAGAACGCGAAAATAGCAAAATGGATAAATACACAATACACAAAGTTTTACGTGGAAACCCTAAACAGGGAAAACCACGGGAACAAAGGTCCACTATATCAGAGAATGTACAGAGATAAAATAGATTACAAACACTCTTCAAAATAGAGCGTCACAGCCACATAGGGCTCTTAGCCTCTAACCTCACTCAGCTATGGCCCCGATCACACACTCTCTGTTACACTCACACAACAGAAACTCTATTATGTTGCTTTTGTTCTACACACACACTCAAAAAATTACCCTAGGTGTATTTATACTTATACACCGTATGGGCTTTTTACAATAGTAACCTCTACTACTATCATTCCTATTATTATAGTAACAACAGTAGCAGTTAATCAGCCGACTCTTATGTCGTATGTCCAGTCAGCCTTGCCTTCGACCATCCGATCGGCCTGACTAATCGGTCGTGTCTTCGACTTGGATCACATATACAATGATGTCGACTCTCCCAGTCGACTCTTCATGTCTTTGACTGTCGGCTCTTAGCTAGACCAATGGGCTACTCTTTGTCATCGACTGTCGGTCCTTATTCAACCAAATAGTCAGTTCCTCCCACAGGAGGGACATATTCCTAACAAAGGACTCATGACATATGGAAACATGTGGTAGTCCAAGAGGTTTATGCATTGGGTTATGTGACGGGGATTACCTACCCTCTTCATTATGGCACTTGGAAAGTTGAGACTCTATGTTCCTAATCCCTAGGAAACATGGGTCGGATACTCAATCCCTGAGTACCCTTCACCAAAATCATGGTAGGAGGGATGGGAATAATACGCAGACTGCAATTAATATTAGCCGGATCAAATATGACCATTTAGCAACAAAAACATAACAGGATTCGACTGATATACACACAGTCCGAATTGGCTAACAATCATCAGTCTGAATTGACTACACCGCCAATCGGTTAATAATCACACAATAATTCTCAGAATGGTTAAGAACACTCAAAGATTAGTAATCATAGGTACAATATGCACAAAACTCATATATACATTACGCTTCATCTACAAACAACTTTATATAAGATCCATGGCCCTTTTTATAGGTAAGCATGGAATGATACAATGCCGGATCAAATTGGCACATACTTCTTGATCATATCTCTTCCCTAAAAATCATAACTATTCGGATCTAATCTAAAACATCGCTTTTAATAATTTAATTACAAGAATATATCGGCTTTATTGACCTCAGACCCCTAGCCAGTCTGTTTGATTCAACTCCTTTCACACTGTAGCCAGCTATGGCTATTTTGACCTTGCTCCACGCTAGCTTCCCGCTTCTAAGGGTAACACATGGCACGCCCGTGGGATAGTACGTTGCACGATGAACCCAAAAAATTACCCTAAGTTTCCTCCAAAATATGCACTCTACTGAGCGTCGGCTCCCCTTCTACTTCGGTTTGAATCAGCTGGTCCGCGGTTGTGGCTTCTTCGGCTCCTTGTTCCAGCTGCTCTTCCTCCAACCTCTTGATTAGCCGCTCCACTTGCTCAGTTAGTTTCGAAAATTCAATATTCGACATGACCTGCTCTTCCCTTGTCGATTGTGTTGGTTCCAGTTGTGTCTCGTTTGCTTCACCAAGTGGTTGCTCTTGTTCATTGGTTCCTTGCTCAGGTTGCCTTTCTCCCTTCCGCTCCGCAATCGGCTCTTCCTCCTCACTAATCAATACTGGCTTAGATCAGTCTCCTTCTGACGTCATCTGTTCTTTCTCATAGGCTTCTAACTCTATGGCGAATTGCAATTGATCATCATTAAATTCTTCCAGCAATTTTCGGTTTTCTTCAGAATGGGTCTGGGCTAACGCATAGAAGTCGTCAGTAAGATCTTCTCTAATTGTAATGATATGTTGCTTATCCATTTTGTCGAAACCTTTGTTGTTTTTTTGCTGATTTTCGTAATCGGCCCTATATGTTTGCAATTTCGCCGCTTGCGCCGACCATGCCTTCCATATTACTTCTAAGTTTTCCTCAATCTTCTTATCTAGGTTGTTTTCTCTGGTTTTTTCCATAATGATTTTTATCCTTGTTGCCCCCATTTTGGCTTTTGCTAAGGCTTCTTGCTTTTCCTGCTTGAGCCGCTTAATTGTTGCTATGGCCGACTGCACTTCCATTTCATGATTCTAGATTTGTGAATTATAGCTCTTCCCACTCCTTTCCAGAGTTCTTTTTGTTCATCGTTCAACATGTCGATTTCCATTCTAGTTCTCCACCCACTTTTGGCTTCGGTTTGCGACTGAAGGGACGAGCTCCAATCTCTTTCTAAAAGGTTAACTTGATGAAAGCGGATTTGCATTCCTTTTCGAGGGTTTATCTTGCCTTTTTTTCTCCTCAAGAGAAGAGATTGGCGGGTAGGCTTCAACAACAATGTCTTTCTCCG
Source organism: Azolla caroliniana (assembly GCF_043228905.1). Classification (NCBI taxonomy): domain Eukaryota; kingdom Viridiplantae; phylum Streptophyta; class Polypodiopsida; order Salviniales; family Salviniaceae; genus Azolla; species Azolla caroliniana. Next base: position 13,133,673 of record NW_028230436.1, read on the forward strand.
TGATTAGCCGTTCTCTCTCCTCGTTGGCTTCGGTCCGCAGTCTGGTTATCTCCGTTTCGATCACCGTGGTCTGATTTTGGAAGGCTTCCTCCCCAAAGGGAGTTCGCCGTTGTGGTCACCAAATAAGTGTATATGGTGTTGATGGAATGTAGATGGGGTGGGGGGTGGTGCCTAGAATGGCTCGACTCCCCTCCCAAGGGGGTGCAACGAGAGGGAGGGAGGGAGGGAGGGAGGGTGAGAGAAAGAGACGTCAAAGAGAAAGAGAGATTGAGAGAGGAAGCTTTTTTCTTATTGTTGATGGGTGGGGGGGGTGAAGCCTAGAATGGCTTCACCTGCCTCCCAAGGGGGATTACCTGTGAGGGAGAGAGAGAAAGACAGAAATAGAGAATGACACAGAAAATGAGAGGGGAAAAATCTATTACATTATGCCCCATGGGTGGGGTTTATATAGTACAAGAGGTAACCGTTACAAAGAATGAGACAAGTAGGGAGTTACATTACTTACCTACTTTCTCACCTTTGTACACATGCACACAAATGTGTATGTGTTCATACACATACTCATCCTCACACACTCATTCATATTACACATACACATCAACCACATTATCATGTTCCACCCCTTATGCCTCCCCGTATATTCTAACGGGTAACACATGGCACACCTGTGGGACAATGTATTGCACGGTGAACCCACTCGCCATGGCAACTCTTCTTGACCGAAACTCCATCGGTCGTCTCAACGGTCGGAAATCCCTCGACCGGATCACTGCTCTACGGTCAATAACTTCGATCGGAGCTTTGCTTGACTCGAACCTTCTCGTTCGGTCAACACATGTCACGATTGTCCACTATGGCATGGGTCATGAAATCGTTGAATGTATGTGTAATTTTAGTTTCGTCATATAAAGTGAGTATTATATTTTGAACCCTTTAAAATCTTTACCCTCAAGTTTTTTAAAATTTTTACCATATGCCCCGCCCTCCGGTTTTTGAAAATTTCTCTTTTGCCCTCTAATTTTTGAAATTTTGTCATATGTCCTAGAGCTTTTGAAATTTCACACTCTGCCCTCGGGTTCTTGAAATTCTATCTTACGCCCTTAGGTTTCTGAAATTCCTCACTATGCCCCTCCGTTTTTCAAAATTTTGTTTCAGCCCCTTTCGTTTCTCTCTATTCTTTCCTGTTGTCTTATGCTTGTATTTTTCCTTCTTTTCCATGGTCGTCTTGTTCTTTTCTTCTTGTTTTCGTTTCTGGTTTCTCGCTTCTGTTCCTTTCCTTCCCTTTTATCATGGCCTTCCTTTCTGTTCCCTTCTTCTTCTCTTTCTTTCTCCTTCTTATTTGGCTTCGTCTTCTTCTTATTTTTGTTTTCTCTGCATCCTTTTTGTCTTCCACGTATCTTCTCATTTCTTCCTTTATTCTTCTTGGCTCTTCTTCTTCCATCGGCCGTCTCTGGGCCATCTCCATCTGTGGTCGTCCCTCTGTCTGTGCGTCCCCTCTGTTCCCCTACAGCCGACTGTCTAACCGACTGGCCGGCTCTGTCCGTGACCATCTGTCCGTCTGGCGGGCCGCCGCCGTCCAACGGCCTAGGCGTTAGCTGTCTGGCCGTCTAGCGGCCGTCGCTGCCATGCCGCCGGTTCTTTAGGCTGGCTGTTCGGTCGGGCCGTCTTCTGCCGGCCATCTCCATCTGCCGGCTGGCACCGTTCGCCGGCCGTCAGACCTCTGTCCGGGGCCATGTCTCAGTATTTCGGCGGTTGTCCTTCGCTGTCTGCGCGGCCGTCACTCGGCCGTCCGCCGACTATCTTAGGCCGTCTGTCTGGGGCTGTCGGATCGTCTCTGAAGAAGTTCCTCCTCCTTCAGACTAGACAACAGATCCTTTCCACTCAAGACATGGCACACTAGACGCAACACAACCTCCAGCCACACATTCACTAGCATTCATGGTCCTGCTAGGCTCCTTGAAGACATTAGTAAGAATCTTGGTAATTGTAGGGGACTCACTAACCCAAACCCACAACATCAACCAACAACATATAACTTATAACTTATGAGTAGAAAATATTTGCTCCTTCTATGGCTCGTTCACAAAGAGAACTAACATGTTGGAAGATAGGATATGCCCTCTTTTCAAAATCATCCCTTTTCATAAACCCTCACACTTCTTTTTCATCCATCAAACATTCTATGTTCAATGGAGCTTCAGGGTTTGCACTTACGACTTTCTTCATATTATCACAACAATCCTCAACCTCTGTAATGCTCTTGCATCAGAATGGGCATCAATCTTGTACTCATCTTTGAACTTTTGACAGAGATGATCAAATAGAAATTCATCACAGTCCCTTCCACTTAGGGATCAGTCAAAAGCATGAGTCAACACTTTCAATTGGCCTTTCTTAAAAGCAACCACGCATACTTGCATAACAACGTGTCCAATATCTATAAAAATAACGCCGATGGGATGACTGCTGCAGAGCAAGGGATTAGAGCTTGACAATGGAACAAGAAGGGGAGGCTAGCTAAGGCTCAACAATACCACAAGGGGATCAAGAAGGGATGGAAGATCGTGGATTAGGGGTTTTGTCACAGAAGGAAAACGCAAAGAGTAGGGATGGAAGTGATGGAGTGGGGAGTGATGGTAGACGTCACAGTCGTGAAGAGCTTGAGATTCAAAAACGTTCAGGTCCATCTTTCTTAGACCAAAGGTATAAAGCACCTTCTTTTTGGGATCTTGCAACAACTTGTAGAGATATAGTTGGGAGGCCTAACTCTCGACATATTTTGCCATGTCATCTCTATAACAGGAACCAACATGGAGCTCAACTCTTCTTCTTGCTTCCTAAACATGCTTTCTCTTAGCTTCCTCGATCTGTTTAGTAGCTTTCTTTAGCTGCATACACTTCCTTGCTTGAAATCAATGTCGCCAAAACATGAGCCGTTTGTTTCTCAACACACACAAACATAGAGATGCAAAGACTGAGGGAGAGATAAACTTCTTCTCAAAGGAGGGTCCGCCATTCGGGCATGCCAGTGTTAATGGGTGGAGGCTTCACCCCCCTCCCAAGGGGGATTACGTGTGAGGGAGAGAGAGAAAGAGGGAAATAGAGAATGACACAGAAAATGAGAGGGGAAAAATCTATTACATTATGCCCTATGGGTGGGGTTTATGTTGTACAAGAGGTAACTCTTACAAAGAATGAAACAAGTAGGGAGTTACATTAATTACCTACTTTCTCACCTTTGTACACATGCACACAAATGTGTATGTGTTCATACACATACTCATCCTCACACACGCATTGATATTGCACATACACATCAACCACATTATCATGTTCCACCCCTTATGCCTCCCCATATATTCTTACGGGTAACACTTTTTATCATTCATGCCCAATGGGGGTTAAATAGTGTTGAGCGAGCAAGCTCAACCAGATCCGGATTGGCTGAATAAGCCAGAGCTGGATCGGTATCCAGAACAGAGAATCGGATCGGTGTCCGGATGATATCCGGAACCAGGAGCTGGATCGGAGACTCGGATCGGATTGAAACCGGTAGGCCGTTAGAGGCCTACAGATCTACCCTAGTACGTAGGCATATTTTTGGGAGTCAGTGATAGTCGCTCGTATGAGAATTGAAGAACTTGTCATTACCTCTGTCAGTCCTTTATGGACTTGTATAAAAGTGCTCTTTGAGCACATTCTATGTACAGAGAGTTTTGAGAGTATTTTTTGAATACAGTTTACGTTCTGTCTCTCCCGCACATATTCACCGTGTTAAGATTCCATTGAACCTTCCTCTCTAATTGTTGCTATCCGGTAGAGCCGGTTTGTAATACGCTTCTGAACATTCACATTCACATGGTATCAGAGCGCGAGGGTTAAGAACCTCTGCAACTGACAGACGCTTCAAAGACAAACCCTAATACACGGCAACAACAGATAGAGAAAGATATGGACAGAGGTATGGCGAGTTCATTCCCAATAGAAAAGCTCGACCGGAGCAACTATGTGTCCTGGTCATATAAAATGCACCAATACCTGCTGGGGCATGGATATTGGAGCTACGTGGAGAGAACCAACGAGGTCGTGTCGGAGCTGGGACACAAAGACTTCCCAGCATGGCAGCAAGGAGTGAGCCGAGTATTGTTTTGCCTTGCGTCCGGTGTGCACGATCAGATGCTTAGCTACATCAAAGATGCAAAAACGCCAAAGGAGGCTTGGGAAAATCTCTGGAAGATTTTTGCCGCTAGTACCACAACACAGAAGTTGCAGCTCCGACAAAGCTCAACAATATCCGATAGAGGGACATGTTCGTGACTGACTACACCACCAAGATAAAGGAGATTTGCGACGCGCTCGAGTCTATCAACATGACGGTGAACAAAGACGAGATGGTTCAAATCTACCTCGGCGGTCTAGCACAACGGTACGGGCCAATTCGGATGACGATCTGCATGCGGGAGAAGCTATCATCCTTCTTTGACTTACAATCCATGTTGATGATCGAAGAAAACCACATGAGTGGGTCGAGGACCACTCAATCGGACAGTCGGATGTTGTACACAGAGGCGGATCGACCCCGTGGGAGTGGAGGATGAGGTGGGTCGGCACGCAATGGAGGCGACCGACAAGAGCAGAACCGAAGGCACAGAGACATTGCTGACAACAATTCTGGACCCTCCACAAGTAGGGGGAGTCAAGGCAGTGCCGGAAACCGGCAAGGAAAGGCCGACACGGAATGCTGGTACTGTGGCAAGAAAGGCCACAAAGAAAGCGAGTGCTGGAAGAAGCGCGCCGATTCTGATAAATCTCGATCCGGCAAGACCGGACAGGGAAACCGGCAAAGCTCGCACTACGCAGAAGGATCGGGAGGATCCGTGTTGACTGGCAAGCTCAACCAGATCTAGATCGGCTGAATAAGCCTGAGCTAGATCGGTGAACCAGAGAGCTGGGGAGCCGGTTAGCCGGATCCAACAGTAATCGGTAACCTAGTAGCAGCCTAGACTACTAGGTAGTTAATGTCTCGTAGTTAGTGTCAGATGCTCGTGTGAGCATTGAAGTACACCGTACTTCTGTCAGTCCTCTTAGGACTTGTATAAATAGTGCCGTTGAGCACGTTGTATGTGCACAGAGAATTTTACATTGTTTTTGATAATAGATTTAAGTTGTTTTGCTCTTTCTCTATCTCTCCTGCGTATTAATCTCTCTCTCTCTCTCTCTCTCTCTCTCTCTCTCTGTTGGTATCCGGCTAAGCTGGTTGTCTAAAGCTTTAGCACCTTCGTTTTCACATGGTATCAGAGCGCGAGGGTTGAGAACCTCTGCAGCCGACATCAGCATCTGAAGACAAAACCTAAGACCCGGTAAGAACAGAAAGAGGAGTGATGGACAGAGGAATGGCTAGCTCGCTCTCGGTGGAGAAGCTCGACAGATCCAAATACACATCTTGGTCATACAAGATGCACCAGTACCTGCTTGGGCATGGTTACTAGAGCTATGTCGACGGAGCTAATGACACAACACCTGATGCGACACACAAGGACTTCCCAATGTGGGAACAAGCGGCGAGCAGAGTGATGTACTGCTTTGCATCCAGTGTCGGAGACCAGCTGTTGAGCCATGTTTGAGATGCCAAGACGCCAAAAGAAGCTTGGGGAAACCTGAAGAAGGTTTTCGCAGCAAGCACTACGGCGCGGAAGCTACAACTCCGACATGAGTTTAGCAATTGTTGAGAGACAAGCTCAACATCGGCCGGATCGGCTGAAGAAGCCGAGGACCGGATCGGTTGGGACCGATCGGTTAGGCCGAATGCGTAAACCGGGAGGTCGTCAGGAAAGATATTCCGTGAGGAATATATTTGGGAGTTAGTGTAGGGGCTCTTGATGAGCATTGAAGTACTGTCAGTACTTCGGTCAGTCCTTCTGGGACTTGTATAAAAGTGCTCACTGAGCACGTCTTATGTACAGACTTGAGTATTATTATTGAATATTGTTTTTTGTGTCTACTCTCTCTGTCTCTCCCATGTATACCGTGTAAGCCCAAGCTCTCCATTGAACCTGAGTTTCCTTCCTCTGTTCTGTCTTCATACTTGCTTCCGCATGTTTCTTTCTAGATGGTATCAGAGCGCGAGGGTTGAGAACCTCTCTGCAGCCGACACAGCTTGACGAAGAAGAACAAGAAGAACGATGGATAGAGGCATGGCGAGCTTGCTTCCAACAGAGAAGCTCGACAGAACCAACTACGCGTTGTCGTGAAGATTTTCGTCCATAGGCGGAAAACCGAGCGAAGTAAGCAAACCCGCGATGTGCAACGTTGCACATCAAGATGTTGTATTTCTATTTGTCGATAGTGATAAGTGTGGTGCTAGAAATGCACCTTAGGATTTGTAAAGTGTAAAGGTGATGTGCTTTTGCGCGCACATCCACGTGAGAGAGAGAGATAGGTACATAGTAGTTCGTGTAGAGGTGGGAGTTAAGACCCATCCTTCCCACCTCCCCTAAAATCAAGGGAAATATCCCCATTGATTGAAAGGGGATATTTTGTAGCACCTTTATGTAACGGTCTTCCCTCCTTGTGCTATAAAGGGAGAGGAAGAGCACCATTGTGGGGGTTGCCTTATTTTGAGTGTGAGTGAGGTATACCATTTCATTTTAGGGTTTCGGGTTCCTTAGTCAGGGTTTCTTTCCTTCTTCGTCGGATTAGGGTTTTGGGTTTATCATAGTCGTTTGGTGCGGCCTACGCGGCCGCCATTTTGTAATCGGTTTTCGGTTCTAATACATCTTGTTGAGCATCCGGCCTCCATCTTCCTCTTGTCCATTCTTTCTCTTCTTGTGCTAAGCTCCATTCCGAAGTCCTATTCCTTCTCCCCTTCTCCTTAGTCCAAGACCCCCGTGGTTCCGCCCTTCTCCACGCACGCGCGTAACTACGCGACATCTTTGGTGAACCCGACGTGAAGGGCGGCAAGGGAGAAAGAGATGGAAGAAGGCTTCGACTTCGAGGAGATGATGACAAAGATCTTGATGGACGCCGGACGGAAGAGGGCGAGGCGAGAGGCGGCTCAACAAGCGGTCGAAAGGGTGGTCCGTCTAGTCGGCCGGTTCGATGGGAAGGAGGTCCCAAATTTTTTGAGAGCCTACGATGCGGAAATGACGAGGATGGGCGTGGACGAAGCGACGAGGCTAGAGTTCTTTCGTCGAGCGGTGGCCGCATCAAAGTACGAGGAGGTCAAGGAGCTCCAAGAAGCTCACGAATCGTGGGAGTCCTTTGAAGGGGCTCTAATGGAGGCATACGGGTGCGCGGAATCGGAGGTAAGAGGTCGGCGAGAGTTCGATCGGTGGGTGGCGTCGGCGAGGCGCCACCGGAGCGCAATGGAGGCATTCCGAGAGTTCGAGCGTCGTTTCTCTCAACTCTCGGAGTGGGAACGAAGATCGGTGGGGGCGGACAAAGTCCTCCTATTTTTGGAGACGGTCCATCATGAGGAGAGGATGGACATCATGTTCGAGCTTCAAGACGATTATGGGGCGCATGGTCTCACCGAGGAGTGGCCCGAAGTGGAATGGGTGTGTCGGCAACATGAGGCGAGGCGGTCGGCCACAACACGGCCCGCGAGCGGGGGAGAAGAGAAAGCGACGACCGACTACGCCATGCCGCCGGACGAGAGCTCATCGCGAACCGGTTTGGAGGGGCCCGACCTACAAGCGCTAATACGGGAGGCGTGCGGGCTCGTAATGGCGAAAATCGAAGCCGAAGAATGGCTTATTGCGGGGTCGGGCCCGAGCGGATCGGAGGACGCGGAGGAAGGAGCTTCCTCACACATGGAGGACGGGGCCTATGCGGAGGCCGAAAGAGAATGGTACATCGGTACCACGGGAGAGGTTGCGGAGCGAGCCGCCCTCTCGACATGGGGGAAAAGAACGACCGAGGACGAGGTCGGGGATGGTGAGGCGGCGATCGCCGATTCGAGCGGACATGGCGGATTCGGGACACGGTGGCCCGAATCATCGAGTACGGAGGAGACAAGCGGCGGTACCGCAACCTTCCACGCACCGGTTCGAGAGACCACGGCGGCCGGCCCGAGCGCCCGCGAGAGACCGAGGGAGAAGAACGGTGGCGGCGGCAAGGCGAGCAACCGAGACAACGGTAAGGAGACCGCGGAAGAGGCGGCGGCAAGCATAACCGATGCTTGCATATACGGAGGCGGGGTAGCCACGGACAGCGACGTCCGAGCGGAGGTGGCTGCGGACATTACATCGACGAGCGGCGGTCCCGCGACCTTACACGCGTCATTGCTAGAGATCTCGGCGGCCGGCCCGAGTGCCCGCGTAAGACCTATGGTGAAAGGCGGTGGCGGTGGCAAGGCGGGCGACCACGGCGTCGACACGAGAGAAGGTGCGGAGCAAGCGACCCTCTCATCTCGGGGAAAAAGAACGGCCATGGACGAGGCCGATATCTACGGAGCGATGGACGCCACTTCGAGAGTGGGTGGAAGTTTCGGGACGCGGTTGCCCGAAACGTTCTACGAGGATTTCGCGAGCATACTCGAGGCTTGCGAAATGGAGGAGGAAGACGAAACGAGCGATGGTGTCGCGACCTTCCACACACCGGCCCTAGAGGCTTCGGCGGTCGGCCCGAGTGCCGGCACGAGACCTAGAGTGACGGACGATGGCGGCGGCAAGGCGGGCAAACGAGATGACGCGGAAAACGGCGAAGAAGAGGTGGTGGCAAGCATACTAGAGGCTTGCGGAATCGGAGATGGGGGAGCCACGGATAACGACGACCGAACGAAAGCGGCTACGGAGACAACAAGCGGCGGTGCCGGGTCCTTACCCACACCAATCCTAGAGGCTCCAATGGCCGGCCCGAGTGCCGGCATGAGGCTTAGCGCGACGGGAGGTGACGGCGGCAAGGCGGGCAACGGAAACGAGAAGGAAGATTGGAGCGGACGGAGGCAAGACCCCTTGACACCGGGGCCGGAGACTTCGGCGGTTGTGCTCGAATGCCAACGTAAGACCGGAGAGATGGGCGGTGACCGTGAGGAGGTGAGGCCCGGAGAGAGCGCATACGAAGACGAGTATGCGGGGCCCGGAATGGGCGTATACGGTGGGTCCGACGGAGAGGACCGGAGCGGAAACGAGGAGAGAGTCGGGAACCGTCCCGACCGGAATACGGCACGGAAGAGGAAGAGAGTAAGGGCCGGCGAACCGGGCCCAAACCGAAGGAAGCCGGCTAGACCGATTGGCCGGTTACGGTTGCGGTTACGGTTACGATGGGAGCCGGTAAGCGCGAGATGGAGGCTAACCGGGCACGACGACCATGGTTCGGGGGAAAAACGGAAACAAACGAGACCCTCCATACCCACTCTAGAGACTACGGCGGTTGCGGATCAACATAAGACCGGAGAGACGGCGGGTGGCGGCGAGGAGTCGGAGGCCGGAGCGTACGAGGTTACCGGAACGGATATCCGGTACGAGATGGTGGACGGGTGGGTCCAAGACGGCGAGCCCGTGTCGGGACGGGCTACGGCGACAAAGGAGGAGAAGACCGACACGGAGGTCGGGTCTACGGCGGAAGAGCGAGACGAGATGCATGCAATACGGCCGATGGAGGGCCAAGACACAAGCATGCCTACGAAGGAACCACATCGAGCGACCGAAGATGACGGTCGGATCACGCCTTCGAGAGGCGAATACGAGGAGGAAGGCGACGACGACAAGACCTGGCACGATGCTAGGGAAGATTGGTGGGAAGAGGTGGCCTACGGAGAGGCTAAGACCGGCGGCCACGAAGATAAGGCCCGAGAGGGATCCTCCACACCGGCTATAGAGACTCCGGCGGTCGGCGCGAGTGCCGACGTGAGACCAAGAGTGGCGGACGGAGGCGGCGAGGGGACGAAGGCCACAATGGATGAAGGCACCGAGAGAGGCATACGGGAGGTCGCGGAGAACGAAGATGTATGCGCCCAAAAGAACGAACACGATATCACGAAGGATGTGTGCGGTCGAGCGGGCCAAGAGGGCCAAGAGGGTGTTCCTCCGAGCGAAACGGAGGTCGGGGAAGAAAGGTACCTTTCCGAAAGGGTACGCGAAGAGGAGCGGAATGCGAAACGTGCAATGCGGCCGCATGAGGGCCAAGCAACGAGCACGGGAACGATGGTATGCTCTACGGCGAAAGAGCACGGAAGGCGAAGGGAAGGCGGAAGATGCGTGATGGGGTCGTCGAAGGACCGAAGCACGAGCACGCATTCGGAGGACGACACCGACGTACGGGGAAAGCCTACGGAAGGCAAGCGCGGAGCGAGAAGAGTCGGCACGACGACGTGCGCGGCACGAAAAAGGCGGATCCGGAGGATATGCGAGGCGGACAAAGGGTCGGCAACGGCGTTCGGGAGGACCGATCGGGGAAGAAAGTGCGGGCATCGGAAACGGCGGTCCGGATGTAGACGGTGGTTCGAGGAAACACGGTGGACGTGGCGGATCGGGTGGAGGCAACGACTCGGCGAACGTCGTCAAGTGTGGCGGATCGGACGGAGCCGACGGTTCGAGACCATTCGACGGAGATGGTGGGCCGGAAGGCGACGGTGGTTCGTGTGGACGGGGTGGACTTGCTCGAAGTGGAAGACAAAGCCGGGCAAGCCCACGAGGTTGTCAAGGGCTCGGTTGGCCGCCTTGGCCGAAAATCTCGCGTTTTGTTCCCCTTTTGGCACATACCGGTGGATGTGCGGTTAGGTGGGGGCGGATGTCGTGAAGATTTTCGTCCATAGGCGGAAAACCGAGCGAAGTAAGCAAACCCGCGATGTGCAACGTTGCACATCAAGATGTTGTATTTCTATTTGTCGATAGTGATAAGTGTGGTGCTAGAAATGCACCTTAGGATTTGTAAAGTGTAAAGGTGATGTGCTTTTGCGCGCACATCCACGTGAGAGAGAGAGATAGGTACATAGTAGTTCGTGTAGAGGTGGGAGTTAAGACCCATCCTTCCCACCTCCCCTAAAATCAAGGGAAATATCCCCATTGATTGAAAGGGGATATTTTGTAGCACCTTTATGTAACGGTCTTCCCTCCTTGTGCTATAAAGGGAGAGGAAGAGCACCATTGTGGGGGTTGCCTTATTTTGAGTGTGAGTGAGGTATACCATTTCGTTTTAGGGTTTCGGGTTCCTTAGTCAGGGTTTCTTTCCTTCTTCGTCGGATTAGGGTTTTGGGTTTATCATAGTCGTTTGGTGCGGCCTACGCGGCCGCCATTTTGTAATCGGTTTTCGGTTCTAATACATCTTGTTGAGCATCCGGCCTCCATCTTCCTCTTGTCCATTCTTTCTCTTCTTGTGCTAAGCTCCATTCCGAAGTCCTATTCCTTCTCCCCTTCTCCTTAGTCCAAGACCCCCGTGGTTCCGCCCTTCTCCACGCACGCGCGTAACTACGCGACAGCGTCTTGGTCCTACAAGATGCACTAGTACCTGCTCGGGCACGGCTACTGGAGTTATGTCGAAGGAGCTAATGACGCCGCACCCGAATCGACACACAGAGACTTCCCGTCATGGGAGCAATCGGTGAGCAGGGTATTGTACTGCTTCACGTCGTGTGTGGGCGAACAGCTACTGAGCTATGTTCGGGATGCAAAGACGCCAAAGGGTGCGTGGGAAAATCTGAAGAAGATTTTCGCCACGAGCACCACAGCCAGGAAGCTTCAGCTCCGACAGGAGTTGAGCAACCTACGACAACGCGACTTGTCGGTGGCGGACTATACCTCAAAGATCAAGGATATCTGCGACTCCCTCGCCTCCATAGAGGTGAACATCGAGGAGAGCGAGATGGTCTAGATCTGTCTCGGAGGTTTGGCGTCGAAGTTCGGAGCGTTCCGAACGGCTGTGTGTACCCGGGAGAATACGCCGTCCTTTTTTGACTTACAGTCAATGCTCCTGGTAGAGGAGAACCACGCGGGTGCGTCTACAAGCACGCACACCAACAACAGAATGCTGTACACGGAGGGAGATAGGCCCCGTGGACGTGGAGGACGAGGTGAGTCGGCGCACAATGGAGGCGGCCGACAAGATCAAGGAAGATGGCATCGAAGTGATGCCGACAGCAACTCCGGACCCTCCGGAAACAGGGGGAGTCGAAGCGATGAGAACCGGCAAGGGAAGTCCATCGCGGAGTGCTGGTACTGTGGCAAGAAAGGCCACAAGGAAAGTGAGTGCTGGAAGAAGCGCGCCAATTTGGAGAGAACTGGTTCCGGGAACGGCTCCAGACGTACCGACAAGGGAAATCGGCAGCGATCGCACTACGCCAAAGACTCCGGGAGAGCTGGAGAAGGGTCTGTCTTCGTGACGACACACGAAGCAAACTCAATGAAACAGAGCACCCCGAGATCGGATGAGGTGTGGTACGTAGACTCCGGCGCGTCAAACCACATGACGAGCCATAAGGAGTGGTTCTCATATCTTGAAAAATCGATACAACCGGGAGTAGTCGCAACAGGAGACGACACTCCGCATCCGATCGCGAATGTCGGAGAACTTCCCCTTAGCCATGTCGGGCAGAAAGGGAAACTCAAGAACGTGCTGCACGTTCTGACAATCACGAAGAACTTGGTCTTGGTCGGACAGATCATCGACCAAGGGATGGAGGTTCGGTTTACACACCTCGGGTGCTTCATTGAGGAAGAAGACTGTGTGATTGCGCAAGGGCGCAGAGACGGGAGGATGTTCATCCTCGACTCCACTGACGGCGGCACCGCAATGTTCGCAAAGGGACAAAAGACCGAGTCGGACATCGACTTGTGGCACAAGTGGATAGGCCACGTCAACTACCAGCGGCTTCAAGATCTGCAAACGAAACATGTAGTGTTCGGTTTGCCCAAATTTAGTGGCCGAAAGGCACAAATTTGTGAAGCCTGCCAGCTCGGGAAGCAACACCGACTTCCCTTCCCCAACGAGCGAAACCGGAGCCGGAACAAGCTCGACCTTATACACTCCGATGTATGGGGGCCGGCACAAAACGTTAGTCTTGGCGGGAGCCGATATTTCGTCTCCTTCATCAACGACCACACACGACACACGTGGATCTACCTCATTGAGAGGAAGAGCGAAGTCTGCGACTATTTCCGGGACCTCAAAGGGTTCGTGGAAGCCGAAACGGGACGAAAGATCAAGTGCCTATGGTCGGATGGCGGAAAAGAGTACTTTTCCGGTCAATTCAACGGTTATCTACAACAAATGGGAATTCGCCGCGAATTCAGTTGTAGATACACGCCAGAGCAGAACGACGTGGCCGAGAGAAAGAATCGGTTAGTTGTGGAAGTGGCACGGGCAATGCTGGAGGAGAAGAGCTTGCCCAAGTTCTATTGGGCCGAGGCGGTAAGGACCGCGGTATACATCCAGAACCGGATCGGAGACAAAGTGTCGGCGCACGAGCTATATTTCGGAACAAAGCCGAACTGGCGACACTTGAGGGTGTTCGGTAGCATTGCGTATGTGCATGTACCGAAGGAGAAAAGGAGGAAGCTAGACGCAAAGGCCGAGAAGTGTATCTTGGTCGGTTACTCGAACGAGCAGAAGGGTTATAAGTGCTATAACCCTCACACCAAACAAGCGCGTGTTAGCCGCGACGTTGTGTTTGACGAGTCCGCGTCGTGGTACCTGCCCCTGACTCGGAACCCTGACTCCAATACGAGTCCTAACGATGAGGTCAGCGAGGCTGAGATGCCTCCGGATGAGCCAGAAATCGAGACCCGCGAAGAGAGTCCGATTTCACTCCGGTTAAGTGGACCGATTGGACGACTGAGTCGGTACGACCAGTCCGATAAAGAGCCGGCGAGTAGTGGAGACTCGGCCGTGCATTCCCCGCGCAGGAAGCCGAGGAGACGGCTTACGCGCAAAGAGAAAGGGAAGAAGAAGGTGTCGGATTCCGGCACGGAAAGGAACGAGTCAGACCGACGCGAGTCCGACTCTGAGGGAACCGGTGACAGATCTTTAAAGGTGAAGACCGCGTCGACCGAGAAGGCCTCGATATCGGCTAATGTGAGATTACACCGATCTACCCGTCAGAAGAACCTAGTTGTGCGGTTCGGATACAATGAGTACATGGCGCATCATTATGCGTACATGACCCGTATAGCGGAAGTGCGTGAGCCGGAGAGCTACGCAGAAGCGGCGAAGGACGCGAATTGGCGCGCCGCGATGGAGGAAGAGAGATGCACGCATTGGCGGAGAACGAGACCTGGGACCTGGTTGACGCACCGAAGGGTGTGAAGCCGATCGGGTGTAGGTGGGTGTACAAGGTCAAGTACAACACCAATGGCTCGGTCAACCGGTACAAGGCTCGACTGGTGGCAAAGGGCTACGCGCAGAAACAGGGCATTGACTACGATGAGACGTTTGCGTCGGTCGCGAAAATGACGACCGTCCGTGTTTTGCTCGCAGTAGCTGCGGCCAAGGGGTGGCACTTACATCAGATGGATGTAAAGAATGCATTCCTGCAAGGTGACCTTGAGGAACAGGTGTACATGGTACAACCCCCCGGATTTCACTCTGGAACGAACTCGTCGGCAGTATGCCGACTGAAGAAGTCCCTTTACGGACTGAAGCAAGCCCCGCGTGCCTAGAACGCGAAGATCACGCAACAACTGCGTCGGATGGGCTTCATCACGTCAAAATCGGACTCTTCCCTATTCATCTAGAAAGGTCGACTCGGACCGTTAGTATTTTACTGTATGTTGATGACTTGGTCATCACCGGCGCCGACCTAGATGAAATCGACCGCGTGAAGCTCGAGCTTGCGGCGTCGTTCGACATGAAGGATATGGGGGACCTTCATTACTTCCTCGGGATCGAAGTGACCCGTACCCCCGAAGGCATATTGATCAGCCAACGTCATTACGTGCTGAGTATGCTCTTCAAACTCGGGATGGCCGACTGTAAGTCCATCTCGACTCCTCTGGACAGAACCGTCAAGCTTCGTCCCGATACGGGAAAGGTATGCGACCCGACGAGGTTCCGACAAATTGTCGGAAGCCTCATATACTTGACCATCACCCGACCTAACCTCAGTTATTCGGTTGGGGTGATCAGTCAGTTCATGGCGCGACCTACCGAGGAGCACCTTCAGTGTGCGCAATGCATACTTCGGTATGTAAGTGGCACTAAGGACCGGGGACTGCTATATCGGACCGGTGCAGCCGCGTAGTTAGTCAGCTACACCGATGCTGATTGGGCTGGCAACACCGCCAATCGCCGATCCACGTCCAGATACGCGTTCTCCCTCGGGAGTGCCGCGATCGCGTGGAGCAGTAAGAAGCAGTCGACAGTTGCACTGTCGAGCACCGAAGCGGAGTACCGAGGAGCGGCTGTCGCGACATGTGAAGCCATATGGTTGAAGCGGCTACTTAAGGACTTGCAAGAGGAGGTGTCAGATCCGACGACGATCTACTACGACAACCTCAGCAACATCCAACTCGTGAAGAACCCCATCTTCCACGCACGGACCAAGGACATTGAGGTGCACTACCATTTCGTCCGTGAGCGTGTCCTTTCCGGTGAAGTCGAACTTCAGTACGTTCCGACGGATCGGCAGGCTGCCGACATCTTCACCAAGCCTCTTGGTCTGGACAAGTTGCGGCAATTCTCAGGTGCGCTCGGGTTGCGTCACCTTGACGTGCCGAACTTGAGGGGGAGAACAGTCCCGAATGACCAAGCAAGGCAGCAGGAAAGGAGCGGTGACCATGACACCGAGTCGATTGACTCGTTTGTTGACTCGGCTGAAGAAGCCAAGGGTGACTTCGGATCGGCTGAAGAAGCCGTGGGCGGACCCGCGGAAAAGTTCGGAAGAGGACAAAAGGGGAGCAGTCGAAGGAGAGAGCCGAAGCCAACCACGCATGGGGGAGATGACGCCATCGAGGGTGAGAAGACCGAAGACGATTTGGAGACAGCCAACTCGGACGAGAGAGAAAACCGATCGGAAGTAGCCGAGTCGGTTCGGATGTTTGATTCAGACACGCTGAATCAACCGAGGCCCAAGTGGAAGAAAAGGCAGCAGAAGAAGCGTCAACACCGCAACAACAGAAGAGCTGATGAGGGCCACATGAGCAGACAAGCCGACCGGAAGGGTCGAAGCGCGCGGAGTCGAACAGGTCGAGGAGTGCGAGCGAGGCGAGAAGCCAGGAGGAACTGGTGCTGTGAAGATCCCGAAGAGCCTCAAGTTGAGCTTGAGGGGGAGTGTTGAGAGACAAGCTCAACATCGGCCGGATCGGTTGGGACCGATCGGTTAGGCCGAATGCGTAAACCGGGAGGTCGTCAGGAAAGATATTCCGTGAGGAATATATTTGGGAGTTAGTGTAGGGGCTCTTGATGAGCATTGAAGTACTGTCAGTACTTCGGTCAGTCCTTCTGGGACTTGTATAAAAGTGCTCACTGAGCACGTCTTATGTACAGACTTGAGTATTATTATTGAATATTGTTTTTTGTGTCTACTCTCTCTGTCTCTCCCGTGTATACCGTGTAAGCCCAAGCTCTCCATTGAACCTGAGTTTCCTTCCTCTGTTCTGTCTTCATACTTGCTTCCGCACGTTTTTTTCTACAGCAATGTCCGACAGAAGGACATGTCAGTAGCCGATTACACGGCCCGAATCAAAGAGATCTATGAGTCACTTGCCTCTATCAACATCACTGTAGGGGAAGACGAGATGGTGCAGATCTGTCATTGGGGCCTAGCGTCTAAGTTCGGAGCGTTCCGAACGGTAGTATGTACAAGGGAGAATACGCCGTCATTTTTCGACTTACAATCGATGCTCCTTGTAGAGGAGAACCACGCTGGTGCGTCAACACGTTGTCACGTTGCTACGCGCGTGCGTGGAGAAGGGCGGGACCACGGGGGTCTTGGACTAAGGAGTAGAGGAGAAGGAATCGGACATGGAATGGAAGCTTTGCTCAAGAAGAAGAAGAATGAACAAGAGATTAGATCGAACAAGAGGAAGATGGAGACAAGATTATCAACAAGATATATTAAAACGAAATGAACGATTACAAAACGGTGGCCGCGTAGGCCGCACCAAACGACTACTCGAAACCCTAACCAACGAAGATGAAGAAAAGACAAAGAAACCCTAACCCTAACCCTAACGCTCGACCTATGTGGTATACCTCGCACACTCAAAATAGGCAACCCTCACAATGGTGCCTTCCCTCTCCTTTTATAGCACAAGGAGGGAAGACCGTTTACAAAAGCGAGACTAAAATATCCCCTTTCATTCAAAGGGGATATTTGCCTTGATTTGGGGAGGGTGAGATTGATGGCCCCCTTAACTCCCACCTCCTCACAAACAACTAGGTACCTATGTACCGCATAGTACCTCTCTCTCTCTCTCGCATGGATGTGCGCACAAGACCACATCACCTTTATACCTTAGGGATCTTATGGGGCATTTCTAGCACCATACCCTTTACCCTTATTACTATTACAAATACATTATGTACGTGTGCAACGTTGCACATCACTCTTTGGCTCTCATTGCTCGGGTTTCCGCTTGTGGACGAAAATCTTCACAACAACGTGCACTCACCAACAGCCGGATGCTGTACACGGAGGCGGATTGACCCCGTGGGCGTGGTGGATGAGGCGGGTCGGCGCGCAATGGTAGCAGCCGGCAAGAGCAAGAGTGAAGGCACAAAGAATGTGCCGACAATAGTTCTGGACCCTCCACAAGCAGGGGGATTCAAGGCGGCGCCGGAGGATGGCAAACAAAGGCCAACACGGAATGCTGGTATTGTGGTAAAAAGGGTCACAGAGAAAGCGAGTGCTGGAAGAAGCGTGCCGATTCAGACAGATCCAGATCCGGCAAGGCCGGCAGAGAGAACTGACAATACTCACACTATGCAGAAGGATCGGGAGGATCCAAAACCGGAAAAGCCGGTAAAGCAGCCTTGGTGATGAAACACGAGGCTAACTCGATGAAGAAGAACACTTCCAAATCGGAGGAAGTGTGGTACGTTGATTCCGGTGTGTCGAATCACATGACGAACTACAAAGAGTGGTTCGCCTTCTTGGAGAAACTGGAACAACCGGGAGTCGTGGAAACCGGAGACGACATTCCTCACCCAATCGTGCATGTTGGAGAAGTCCCTTTGAGCCACGTCGGACAGAGGGGGAAGCTAATGAACGTATTACACATTCCGACTATCACGAAGAACCTGGTGTCAGTCGGCCAGATCGTTGACTAGGGGATGTAGGTGCGGTTTATGCACCTTGGGTGCTTCATCGAGGAAGAGGGCCAGATTATTGCGCAAGGGCACAGAGATGGGAGGATGTTCATCCTCGATACCAATGACGTTGGCACCACTTTGTTCGCCAAAGGACAGAAGATTGAATCAGATATTGATCTCTGGCACAAGAGGATCGGCCACGTCAATTACCGGAGGCTTCAAGACCTGCAAATGAAACAAGTTGTTTTCGGTTTGCCGAAGTTCAGTGGCTGGAAGGTCCAAATATGTGAAGCCTACCAACTCGGGAAGCAACACCGGATTCCATACCCCACCGAACGAAACCGTAGCCGTAACAAGCTCGACCTTATTCATTCAGATGTATGGGGACCGGCATAGAACGTTAATCTTGGCAGGAGTCAATATTTCATCTCCTTCATCGACGACTATAGCCGGCACACATGGATCTACCTCATCGAGAGGAAGAGCGAAGTCTTTGAGTGTTTCCGGAACCTTCAAAGTTTGGTTGAATGGGAACCGGAGAGGAAGATCAAGTGCCTGCGGTCAGATGGCGGAAAAGAATATTTTTCTGGCCAATTCAACACTTATCTGCAGCAAAAAGGAATTCGGAGAGAGTTCAGTTCCAGATACACACCGGAGCAAAACGGTGTGGCCAAGAGGAAGAACTGGTCGATTATCGACGCGGCAAGGGCGATGCTGGAGGAGAAAAGCATGCCCAAATTCTATTGGGTTGAATCGGTTCGAACGGCCGTCTATATCCAAAACCGGATCGGTGACAAGGTGTCCGCGCATGAGCTGTATTTCGGGCGCATGCCGAATTTGAGACACCTTCGAATATTTGGTAGCATTGCATATGTGCATGTGCCGGATGAGAAGCGGAGGAGGTTGGATGCAAAGTCGGAGAAATGCATCCTGGTCGGTTACTTGCATGAGCAAAAGGGGTATAAGTGTTATAACCCCCGGATGAAGCAGGTCTGAGTTAGCCGGGATGTTGAGTTTGATGAGACGGCATCATGGTATGCCTTACCGGCTCCGACTTCCGACCCCGACCCGATACCGGAGGATGAGGCTAGTGAGCCTAAACCGATATAGATAGAAGATGAAGACCTTGGCATTCTAGAAGAGAGTCCGATCTCATTTCGGTTAAGTGGACCGAATGAGCGGCTGAGTTGGGATGATCAGTTGGATAAGGAACCGGCGAGTAATGGAGACTCTGCCGTGCTCTCCCCGCGCAAGGAACCGAGGAGACGGTTCACGCGCAAAGAGAAGGGGAAGAAGAAAATGCCGGAATACGAAACCGGCAACGTTGAGTCGGATTGGAGCGAATCCGACTCCGGTAAGGAAGAAGGCGGATCTTCGGGAACAAAATCCGAACCTGCCAAGAAGGGCCTCAAACCGGGTAATGATAAGTTACACCGGTCTTCCCTCTAGAAGAACCCCGTGAAGCGGTACGAGTACAATGAGTACATGGCGCATCACTTTGCGTACATGACCAAGGTGGCGGAAGTGCGTGAGCCGGAGAGCTACCCAGAAGCAGCAAGGGACGGAAATTGGCGTGCTGCTATGGAGGAAGAAATGCAAGCACTTGATGCCAACGACACATGGGACCTAGTTGACCCTCCCCAACATTGTAAACCGATCGGATGTAAGTGGGTGTACAAGGTAAAGTACAACACCGATGGTTCGGTTAACCGGTACATGGGGGATGGCATCTTCACCAGATGGACGTGAAGAATGCATTTCTTCAAGGATATCTTGAAGAAGACGTCTTTATGACCCAACCCCCCGATTTCCAGTCGGAGATGAACAAGTCGGCAGTATGCCGACTGAAGAAGTCACTTTATTGCCTGAAGCAAGCCCCCCGAGCTTGGAATGCGAGGATCACGCACCGGTTGCGTAAGATGGGGTTTGTGGCCTCCAAGTCCGACTCTTAGTTGTTCATCCGGCAAGGTCTGGACGGTCCGGTTTGCAATTTGTTGTATGTTGATGATGTAGTCATCACCATACCCAGACTCGATGAAATAACTATCGGACGCATTTGAGATGAAGGACCTGGGGGACCTTCACTATTTCCTTGGGATCGAGGTGATCCGCACCCCCAACGGCATATTGTTCTCACAAAGACACTATGTGTTGAATATGTTGTACAAGTTCGGCATGATGGAATGCCGACCGATCTCCACACCCTTGGACTGGAACCAGAAGCTCCGTCTCGACTCTGGACTGGCATGCGATGAGAAGCAGTTCCGACAAATCGTCGGAAGCCTTATATATTTGACAATCACACGACCCGACATCAGTTATCTGGTCGGCGTGATCAGCCAATATATGTAGAAGCCGACCATGGAGCACCTTCTGTGTGCACACCGAATTTTGCAATATGTGAGTGGCACGAAGGACTGGGGATTGTCATACCGGCATGGTATAACCGAAGAGCTACGCGGCTACACCGATGCCGACTGGGCCGGCCATGCATTGGATCGCCGATCCACCTCCGGCTATATGTTTTCCCTTGGTAGCGCGACTGTTGTGTGGAGCAGCAAAAAGCAGCCAACAGTGGCCCTTTCGAGCACTGAGGCTGAATATCGGGGCACTACTCTTGCCACCTGTGAAGCCATTTGGCTTCAACGACTGCTACAAGACCTACGGATCGAGGTGCCGACCCTGATCCTGATCTATTGCGACAACATAAGCAGCATGCAGTTCGCCAAGAACCTCGTATTCCATGCTCACACAAAGCACATAGAAGTGCACTACCATTTCGTGCGTGAGCGTGTCTTGAGCGGTGAAGTCGAACTTCGGTATGTTCATATGGATCGGCAAGTTGCCAACATCTTCACCAAACCGCTTGGATCGGATGCTTGGTGTTCAGCATCTCGACGTGCCACACTTGAGGGGGAGAACGAGCAAAGACACCGGAACGGGCAAAGGCAAAGAGACTGCCGATTGTGCTGGTGAGGGAAGAACCGACAAAGGGAGAGACAAGAAGAAGAAAGGAGCCGAGTCGACAAAGGAAGTGGATACATCCGAACAAGTCGGAACAAGCGGAAGTGGCGGCAACGTCAAGAAGGACAGAGCCGACCGGAAGAAGAAGGCCAAGAACCAGACATGGTTTGATGTGGTGAAGGGCTTGGAACCGGAAGACGAATCGGGAGTGACCGATTTGGACAAGAGTTGGAACGAATCGGAAACAACCGATTTGGTTCAACAGATGGATTCGGAAGAACCGGATCAATTCAAGGCCAAGAGGACGAGAAGGCAGAAAAAGTCGGTGCCAACACGAAGGAATCGGCGAATTGGCAAGCGCCAAAGCCACAACAACGAGGGAGCTGAATTGGGCCTGTTGAGCAGACAAGCTGATCGAGGAGGTCGAGGTGCGCAGAATCAGAAGGGTTGCGGCGAACGGGACCGGACCGGACGAGAAGCCTGAGCGAGGCAGAGTGACGCTAGAAGGAGTCGGATGGAAGGACCGGCTACCATGGAGATTGACACTACGATCCGAACTCAAGTTGAGCTTGAGGGGGAGTGTTGAGCGGCAAGCTCAACCGGATCAAGATCAACCGAATAAGTCTGAGCCGGATCGGCATCCGGAAGGATGAACCGAATCGGTGAGCCGGTGAGCAAGTGAGTCGGATAGTTGGGGAGCCGATTAGCCGAATCCAGTAGGAACCAGAAGTCTAGTAGCAGCCTAGACTACTAGGTAGTCAATGTTTTGTAGTTAGTGTCAAACACTCGTGTGAGCATTGAAGTACACCGTACTTTTGTCAGTCCTCTTAGGACTTGTATAAATAGTGTTGTTGAGCACATTGTATGTACACAGAGAATTTTACATTGTTTTTGATAATAGATTTAAGTTGTTATGCTCTTTCTCTGTCTCTCCTACGTATTAATCTCTCTCTCTCTCTGTCTATTGCTATCCAGCTAAGCTGGTTGTCTAAAGCTTCCGCACCTTCGTTTTCACAATCCGGAACTGGGAAGAGCGGAAAGGGGCCAACCTTAGTGATGAAGCACAAGGCCAACTCAATGAAGAAGACCACTTCTAGACCGGAGGAAGTGTGGTACGTTGATTCCGGAGCATCTAACCATATGATGAGCCATGAAGAGTTGTTTTCGTTTTTAGAGAAACCGCAACAACCAGGGATTGTCGAAACCGGAGATGATACCCCTCACCCAATTGTTCATGTCGGAGAAGTCCATTTAAGCCATGTCGGACAAAAGGGAAAGCTGATGAACATATTACACGTTCCAACTATCACAAAGAACCTAGTATCGGTCGGACAAATCGTCGACCAGGGAATGCAAGTGTGGTTTACGCACCTTGGGTACTTCATCGAGGAAGAAGGGTGGATAATTGTGCAAGGGCGCAGAGAAGAGAGGATGTTCATCCTCAACACTAATGACGTCGGCACTGTCATGTTTGCCAAAGGACAGAAAATTGATTCAGACATTGATCTCTAGCACAAGCAGATTAGCCACGTCAATTACCGGAGGCTTCAGGACCTGCAATTGAAACAAGTTGTGTACGGATTGCCAAAGTTTAGTGGCCAGAAGGCCCAAATATGTGAAGCCTGCCAACTCGGGAAGCAACACCGGCTTCCATTCCCCATCGAACGAAATCAGAGCCGTAACAAGCTCGATTTAATCCATTCGGACGTATGGGGATCAACACAAAATGCCAGTCTTGGCGGGAGTCGGTATTTTTTCTCCTTCATCGACGACTACAGCCGACACACGTGGATCTACCTCATCGAGAAGAAGAGTGAAGTCTTCGATTGTTTCCGGAACCTTCAAAGCTTAGTTGAACGGGAAATGGAGAGGAGGATCAAGTGCGTGCGGTCGAATGGCGGAAAAGAATACTTTTTTGGCCAATTCATCAGTTATCTGCGGCAAAAGGGAATTTAGAGAGAATTGAGTTGCAAATATGCATTGGAGCAAAATGGTGTGGCCGAAAGGAAGAACCAGTCGATTGTTGATGTGGCAAGGGCAATGCTAGAGGAGAAGAGCATGCCCCAATTCTATTGGGCTGAGGCGGTCCGGATGACCGTCTACATCCAAAACCGGTTCGGAGACAAGGTGTTTGCACACGAGCTGTATTTCCGGCGCAAGACGAATTTGAGGCACCTTCACATATTCAACAGCTTAGCATATGTGCATGTACTGGATGAGAAGTGGAAGAAGCTAGATCCGAAGTCGGAGAAGTGCATCCTAGTCGGCTACTCGCATGAGCAAAAGGGGTATACGTGCTATGTTGAGATAAAAGCTCAACATTGGCATATGTGCATGTACTGGATGAGAAGTGGAAGAAGCTAGATCCGAAGTCGGAGAAGTGCATCCTAGTCGGCTACTCGCATGAGCAAAAGGGGTATACGTGCTATGTTGAGATAAAAGCTCAACATTGGCCGGATCGGCTGTGCAAGCCGAGAACCGGATTGGTTAGGACTGATCGGTTAGGCCGGACCGGTGCGTAAACCGGTGTGCAACGAGAAGCCATAGCGGTGCGTAAACCGTGAGGCTGTTGGAAAGATATTTCGCATAGGAATATATTTTGGGAGTTAGTGAAGAGCTCATTTATGAGCATTGAAGTACATGTCAGTACTTCTGTTAGTCCATGTGGACTTGTATACAAGTGCTCACTGAGCACACTCTATGTACAGACTGAGTATTATTTTTTGAATTGAGCCGTGTGTATTGACTCTCTCTCTCTCTCTCTCTCTCTCTCTCCCGCGTAGTGTGTGTGTGTCCAAGTTGTCCATTAAACCAGGGTTTTCCTACGTTCTGCTTTCTGTTGCTTCCGGACGTTGTTCTTTTTACATGGTATCAGAGCATGAGGGTTGAGAACCTCTGCAAAAGACTTAAGCTCGAGAAGAAAACCTAACCGTCGAAAAGAACAGAATGGATAGAGGCATGTCTAGCTCGCTTCCGACAGAGAAGCTCGACAGAAACAAATACGCATCTTGGTCGTACAAGATGCACCAGTACCTGCTCGGGCATGGATACTGGAGCTATGTCGACGGAGCAAATGACACAGCGCCCGATTCGACACACAAAGACTTCTCGGCTTGGGAATAGTTGGCGAACAGAGTTCTCTACTGCTTCGTGTCTTGTGTGGGCGAACAACTTTTGAGCTAAATTCGGGATGCGAAAACGCCGAAGGATGCTTGGGTAAATCTGAAAAAGATTTTCGCTACAGTCACCACAACCAGAAAGCTCCAACTCCAACAAGAGTTGAGCAACTTGCGACAACGCGATTTGTTGGTGCCTGATTACACCTCGAAGATCAAAGATATATGCGACTCTTTAGCCTCCATCGATGTGAACGTCGAGGAAAGCGAAATGGTGCAGATCTGTGTCGGGGGACTGACATCGAAGTTCGGAGCGTTCCGAACTGCTGTGTGCACACTGGAGAATACGTCGTCGTTTTTCGACCTACAATTGATGCTCCTTATAGAGGAGAACCACGCGGGTGCGTCGATGAGTACGCACGCCGATAGCAAGTTGTTGTACATGGAGGAAGATAGGCTCCGTGGTCATGGTGGACGAGGCGGATCAGCGAGCAATGCAGGAGGTCGACCAGAGCAGTGTTGAGAGACAAGCTCAACATTGGCCGGATCGGCTGAAGAAGCCGAGGACCGGATCGGTTGGGACCGATCGGTTAGGCCGAGTACGTAAACCGGGAGGCCGTTAGGAAAGATATTCCGTGAGGAATATGTTTGGGAGTTAGTGTAGGAGCTCTTAATGAGCATTGAAGTACCGTCAGTACTTCGGTCAGTCCTTCGAGGACTTGTATAAAAGTGTTCATGGAGCACACATGTAGATACAGTGGTGAATAGAGATTGAGTATTTTTGTTGAATACAGTCTTGTGTTTTTCTCTCTCTCACTCACTCACTCTGTCTCTCCCGCGTATACTGCGTAAGCTCAAGCTCTCCATTAAACCTGAGTGTTCTTTCTTCTGTTCGGTCTTCATACTTGCTTCCGCACGCTACTTTCTACAAGCAGAACATGCGCATGATCGAAATGCTGACAACAGTTCCGGACCCTTCACAAGCAGGGGGAGTCATGGCGGCGCCGGAAGCCGGCAAGAGAAGGAGAGCGTGTGCTGGAAGAAACAAGCCGATTCGGGCAAAGCTAGATCAAACGGAAGAGACACTGGAAGACGTTAGAAGTCGCATTATGCTGAGGACTCCGAACGAGCCGGAAATGGATCGGGCCCCGCATTTGTAATGAAGCATAAGGCCAATTTGATGGCCGTGAACACCTCGAAATCGAGCGAGGTGTGGTATGTTGATTCCGGAGCGTCAAATCATACGACGAGTCATGAGGAATGGTTCACATACTTAGAAACCGGAATCGCAAGGAGTGGTCGAAACCGGAGACGACACTCCGCATACCATCGAACATGTCGGTGAAGTTCCCCTCAGCCACGTTGGGCAGAAAGGGAAGCTCATGAACGTGTTGCACGTCCCAACAATAACCAAGAACCTTGTGTCGGTCGGACAGATCGTTGACCAAAGTATGCAAGTTCGATTCACGCATCTCGGGTGCTTCATCGAGGAGGAAGGCCAAGTTATTGCACAAGGGCACAGAGATGGGAGGATGTTTATCCTCGACACCAATGACGTTGGCACCACAATGTTCGCAAAAGGACAAAAAGTCACGTCGGATATCGACTTGTGGCACAAGCGGATAGGCCACGTCAACTATCAAAGGCTTTAGGGCTTGCAATCGAAACAAGTTGTGTTCGGATTGCCCAAATTCAGTGGCCGGAAGGCCCAAATTTGTGAAGCCTGCCAGTTAGGGAAGCAACACCGACTTCCTTTCCCCAACGCGTAACCGGAGCCGGAACAAGCTCTACTTGATACATTCGGATGTATGGGGGCCGACACAGAACGTTAGTCTTGGCGGGAGTCGATATTTTGTCTCCTTCATCGACGACTACACGGAAACAGGGAGAAAGGGAAACAGGGAGAAAGATCAAGTGCCTACGGTCGGATGGCGGAAAAGAGTACTTTTCCAGCCAATTCAAGAGTTATCTGCAACAAATGGGAATTCGGCACGAATTCTGTTCCAGGTATACGCCGGAGCAAAATGGCGTAGCCGAAAGGAAAAATTGGTTGGTTGTGGAAGCGGCGTGGGCAATGTTGGAAGAAAAGAGCTTGCCCAAGTTCTATTGGGCCGAAGCGATACGAACCGCGGTCTACATCCAGAACGGATTAGAGACAAAGTGTTGGCGCATGAGCTGTATTTCGGAAGAAAGCCGAATCTACAACACTTGAGAGTTTTTGGTAGCATTGCGTATGTGCATGTGCCGAAGGAGAAACAGAGGAAGTTGGACGCGAAAGCTGAGAAGTGTATCTTGGTAGGCTATTCGCATGAACATAAGGGTTATAAGTGATGTAACCCCCAAACCAAACAAGCTCGCGTGAGCCGCGATGTTGTGTTTGACGAGTTCGCGCCCTGATACTTGCCTCCGACTCCGGACCTCAACTCCAACTCCGGATCTCTGTACCTGAGTTCTGACAATGAGGTCAACGAGGCTGAAATGCCTCCAGATGACCACGAAATCAAGACCCTCGATGAGAGTCCGATTTCATTTCGGCTAAGTGGACCGAACGAGCGACTGGGTTGGTTTGACCAGTTTGAAGAATAGCCGGCGAGTAGTGGAGACTCGGTCGTGCATTCCCCGCGCAGGAAGCCGAGGAGACGGTTTACACGCAAGGAAAAAGGGAAGAAGAAGATGTCGGTGTATGGCACGGATAAGGGCGAGTCGGATCGACGCAAATCCGACTTCGAGAAGAGTGATGACGGGCCTTCGAGAGCGAAGTCCGCATCAGCCAAGAAAACCTCAACATCAGCTAATGAGCAGTTACGCCGATCTACCCGCTAGAAGAACCCTGTTGTGCGGTTTGAATACAACGAGTACATGGTGCATCACTATGCGTAAATGACGCGTGTAGCGAAATTGCGTGAGCTAGAGAGCTACGCAGAAGCGGCGAAGGACGCAAATTGGCGTGCCGCAATGGAGGAAGAGATGTGTGCATTGGCGGAGAATGAAACCTGCGACCTAGTTGAAGCACCGAAGGGTGTGAAGCCGATCGGATGTAGGTGGGTGTACAAGGTCAAGTACAACACTGAAGGCTCAGTCAACTGCTACAAGGCCCGGTTAGTAGCGAAAGGCTACGCGTAGATGCACGGCGTGGACTACGACGAGACCTTCGCGTCTGTCGCGAAGATGACTACCGTGCGTGTTCTGCTAGTCGTAGCAACGGCGAAGGGGTGACATTTACATCAGATGGATGTCAAGAATGTGTTCCTGCAAGGCGAGCTTGAGGAACAGGTGTACATGGTACAACCCCTGGATTTCACTCCTGAATGAACACCTCGGCGGTCTGCCGGTTGAAGAAGTCCCTTTACGAACTAAAGCAAGCCCCGCATGTGTCATGAGATGGCAAGACTCGAACCCATGACCTTATGGTATATGGGTCAAGCTCTTAACCATCACACCATCTATTGTAATTCATAGGATATTATTTTCATTTATGTTTTATTATAAGAAAGTAATGTATATTCTAGATTTCTCTGGAACATTCTAGATGTTTCAGGATTACTCCTGACAACACTATAAAAGAAGGCACTAGGCATTATGTCGAACCAAATTGGTTGAACGCCAGTCTTAAGCCTCTCAGTCGCTTTGTACTTATCTTTTCACATAATATATTAGTTGTTGTCATCATCTTTCTCTCTCTCTCATCCTCGCTATCTCTCTCTCTCTCTCTCTCCTCTTCTCACTTCCTCTCTCGGGAATCTTACGCAGTCCCGTCCTCTTAGTACTAATAGTACTGCTCTTCTTAGTACTAATTCCATCTCTGCTTTAGAACTATTCCTGACAGTTTGAACCAATTTTTCCTTTCCTCCAGCCTACTTGTCGTTCTCCCTCATCCTCCTACTCTTTTCCCTATACTATGGCTACTGTTAGCGCCCAAGAATATCAATCCGTTTTCTCCGAGTTACAGTGCCTAAAAGAAAAGTTTGTTTCCCTGGAACAAGAAAACCAACGGTTGATAGGGGATCTACAACAAATCGCTCTCGAAAAACAACAAACGCAACAACAACATGGGGAGTTAGCATTACGGGTACAACAACTCGAAGCAGCGTTGCAACAACAAGGATCAAGTCCCCAAGGATTTCATAAAGAGCCCAAGATTGGACTTCCTGTGAAATTTGATGGAACGCGATCACAATTCCGGGGATTCCTTAATCAGGTACGCTTAGTCATCCAGATGCATCCTTCCCGATATCCCACTGATGCATCTCGAGTCGGCCTAATAGGCACGTTACTTAGTGGCTCAGCCTTGGCATGGTTCGCTCCGCTTCTAGAAAAACAATCACCCTTGCTTAATAACTTTGAAGATTTTATTGGTGAGTTTAAAGCCTGCTTTGGAGATACCGACAGCATCAGGACGACGATCAACAAGATCCAAAGATTGCGTCAAGGCGATCGTCCAGCCTCTACCTACGCGGCGGATTTCTGTCTACTCGCCTCAGATATTCCCTGGGATGATCAGGCCCTCATGGAGCAGTTTCGCTACGGCTTGCGCAATGATGTCAAAGATCTGCTTTTAACCTTCCCCGAAGAACCAAAGTCTCTTACGGAGGCAATTAGTCGAGCGGTCCGATGCGACAACCGCCTTTTTGAACAACATTCCGAGCGTCAGTTACAAATACCACGCTCTCGGCCGGAACCCACATACGCCTCAGTCACGGCTAAACCGTTTGCACGCGATGTACCTCAAGCCAATATTCCGACACCGATGGAGATCGACACCATGCATCGACGCGGCCCGTTATCGGAAGAAGAAAAGCAACGACGACGTGCCAATCGATTATGCCTTTATTGCGGTGGACCAGGGCATATCGCCATTAATTGTCCCCATAAGCCAAGAAGACAAGTAAATCAAATCGTCGCCTGTACTAAACCCGAGTCAATTCTTCCCTTCGGAGTGTCTGATAGTATTAATAATACTAATAGAGTGTCAGATAGTATTCATAGTACTAATAGCCCAAGTATCTCAAACAAATTTGAAATCCTTAGTCAATTAGATGAAGAGTTAAACGATTGAGTCCAGCCAAAATAGGAGCCGTTTGGTTGGACAACAGCCCTAGATCTGTACATCCCATTAGTGGTTCCATTCCTTCCAAGCAAGTTAGCAATGTGTTCCTAGCCCAAGTCATTGTTAGTACTAAAAGTACTCCCCCAGTACCCGTCCTAGCACTCTTAGATTCCAGAGCTAATTCCTGTTTCATGGATCGAAATTTTGCCTAAGCTTCTCAGATAGCCCTAAGAAAACTTCCTTGTCCCGCATTTGTAGTAGTCATTGATGGTCGTCCCATTGCTTCCGGGAATATTGTAGAAGAATCAGAACCCATTCAAGTTGTCCTAGGTAGTTTTGTGTGTGTAATATCATTTAATATAATTAGTAGTCCAGAGCATCCCATTGTCCTAGGATTACCTTGGTTTGAATTACATAATCCAACCATAGATTGGAGAACAAGAGAAGTCTGATATCGACCACCCCAAGAATCTACTCACCGAGTTTCGACCATTTCACTCCATCAATTACGCGAAGAAGGACACAAGGAGGCAATGTTCCTATTTGCAATATCAGTACATCCTTCCAACACTATTCAGAAGGACTCCTCAATACAACTTCCGGCAAAATATCATCCTTATGCCGATGTATTTGACAAGGTAAAAGCCGGTACCCTTCCTCATCACCGTCCCTATGACTGTCCCATCGATTTACAACCAGGAACAGAGCCACCATGGGGACCAATTTACAACTTGTCACCCACCGAGTTAGAAGTCCTTCGAGCCTACATGGAGGAGAACTTGGCAAGCGGGTTCATCCGTCATTCGAAATCTCCGGCTAGTGCACCCATCTTCTTTGTCAAGAAGAAAGAGGGCTCACTTCGTCTCGTCGTTGATTACCGCGGATTGAATAAGGTCACCATCCGGAATAGGTATGCACTTCCTCTTATATCAAGTCTTTTAGAGCGAGTTAATGGTGCCAAGTTTTTTACCAAAATCGATCTACGAGGAGCGTATAACCTTGTGCGGATCCGACCGGGAGATGAATGGAAGACCGCCTTTCACACGCGGTATGGGCATTTCGAGTATACTGTTATGCCGTTCGGCCTAACCAATGCACCCGCAGTGTTACGGGCATGACCATATAATATCCCGTGGTAAGAATTTACCGTAGTATTCTATACACGTGGATAAGTGTGAGGGTTAAACGAGAGTGTAAAGAAGGGGAGGATTACTTTTAATCCTCGGGATTGAGACAACCCATTAGGTCAAGTGTGAACTTGTCTGGGGGCCTTGGGTATCGCTATAAATAAGAGGCCTAGCTACCCTCATTTGATCATCTTTTGACTACATCGAGACTCTGCTCGTGTGGTGGGTCAACTCTTGTAGCGAGCGCGCTAGCACCAGGTACGACTCGATGCCACGGCGGTGGTATGGGACGCCGATCGAGGCTCGAGTCCATCTCGATCCCTTCGCTCGGGGGTGGTCGGGTGGATCGGCACCCTTCTTTCTCTTTCTCCTTTCTATCTTTCATTTCTTTATCCTTATCTGAAGCTTACTTTAGTACCTAGATCTATAATATTTGGTATCAGATTTTTGTACTAATGTTTCTTTGTTTTTCATTTGTCTTTTGATTGATGCTGATCGATCGTTGTGCGGTTGGCCTTGATCCAGACAACGATCAACAAAGAACTTCGGTAACTCTTTCCATAATTTTTCTTTCTATTCTCTCTTCTCCCATCTAATCATGTGTTTAGTTTATATGTAATTTTTTTCATTAAATCAATGATGTTGTAGTGGTCTTTAATTGATTATCTAAAACGTTTACATATGTGCACGAGGTCAATACCTCGTTTGACATATTAATAATATGTGATGAGTGTTGTATGCGTACGAGGTTAATACCTCAATTACGTATTACGTTCACGAACATATGTTACGTTTGCGTATGAGTTGTTGATTTGTTGTAAACGATATGCGGTTGGTCTCGTATGCGTAAGAGATCAATACCTCAATTGCGTATTACGATGATCTCTTATTTGTGGATGTTTCGTGTGCGTAGAGGTATATACCTCGATTACGTATCTCGATCACATCATTTGTGGCTATTTAATATAACGATATGTTTAATATAGGCATATGTGGTCACATATATACGTATTTGATCGTATATATGTGAAAAGTAAAC
The DNA here is from genome assembly GCF_043228905.1 of Azolla caroliniana. Lineage (NCBI taxonomy): Eukaryota > Viridiplantae > Streptophyta > Polypodiopsida > Salviniales > Salviniaceae > Azolla > Azolla caroliniana. The sequence continues at coordinate 13,165,152 of NW_028230436.1, forward strand.
ATATGTGTATATTCGTTATTACGTGATTATGTCGAAAGTTGTCATGGTCGGGAAAAGGATGTTGGTGGCCGTCCTCACATTTTTGTGAGAATGGCGTTATCACCATCCCTTTTTCAACAATTTTTTATTGTTGATAACCCCGTTGATGACCTCGATTTCGTTACGTAAAGAAACGCCAATAGCCATAATGATGTTGAGTACGTAGGGCTTGACCCACTTCAAGTGAGGTCGCTCCAATGACGCACGTATCCAACATCCCTCCCTCGTTACATGGATACGATGCCACCATGAGCTCGTTCTTACGAGAGGCATTCGTAATGACGTGACCATGTGATGGCCCACGTGAGCCTACTACGAAACAAGGGCTCATTTGGCTTCACCATTAGGTTGCACTTTGGCGTATGCCATCATAATTACGAGACTTGAGGATAGGTAACGTACCAACATAGTTTTGGTAAATGAGGGCGAAATAAGGACCCTTGACATATATGTTCTTTGAAAAAAACATATATGATCTCGCATATCTCTTATACGCATCAAACATTAAGCATTCGAGAAGAGCAACTTACTTGGTTGGCTCAAGTGTTTAATGTATTTGTTCTCGAGGTCTCGAGTTCAAATATGACCAAGACCATACAACATCCTTGACACATATGACTATAACACATGTTTAGACTTAAGGTCTAAGTGCACCTCGGGGTCCTCGTAATAGGACTTAAAGAGCCGAAACCACATATGTGGGCACCGAAACATAGTTTATTATTAACATTTTTTTCGTGTATAAACAATTCATGACGCGAACATACATGGTTGAGCCTCGGGGAGCCACCATAAAAAAATTGATATAGAGATCAGGGAAAGACATTTATTTGTCACCCCCATGGTTTTTAAAACACCTTTGTGTTACCATAGTAACCTGATCTTGAACCTCATCTCATACGTCTAGAGGGGTATTGACGTGAGATAATGATATCGATTAATGCTCGCCCATGATATGTTTACATCACGACATGATGTTATGACTATATCTCTGACCTTATCCTATTTCTTTCCCAGAAATAATCTTTAATGGCTCAAATTAACGACCCCATGTCATCCGCTCAAGCGGAAGGAACTCAAGGGAATCCTCCTGGACAAATGTCCACTGAGATGTATTTGGCACAAATAACCCAATACCTTAGTTTCACCGCTCAACAGATGACCGAACTTCGGCAATCTCAGAGTGCTCTCAAGGCACGTGTCATTAGTCTACAACGTGAGACTAATAGACCTGATGAGCGACAAGGTGAACCATCATTTGTCGTTAAGCCATTTACGGGAGACAAAAAGGAAAGAACCGAAGAAGCAATCTGCACATGGCTGGGACGATGGGAGTCTCATTTTGAGCTCTATCCCACACCAGATAGTACGAAGATTGCATATGTCGGCCGAGAACTCGGGGGTAAGGCCGCCGCCTGATGGCGTGGGCTCCGTACTATAGGGAAATTGCCCGATACCTGGACAGATTTTGTCACGGTTTTTAAGGGCCAATTTCTGCAACCTCCCTCTCGAACCGAGGCAGCACAAGCTTTAATGAACCTCTCTAGCAGGAAATTTTTCTCGCTAGAAGACTATGTTCACCATGCTAGAACCCAAATCCAAAAATCGGGTCTAGAAGGGGACAATTGGTTGATAGCTTGTTTTGTCAATGGCATCCCCAATTCGGACTATCACTGGATAGTGCACGATAAGGATCCAAAATCCTTCGAAGAGGCCGTTGAAATAGTTCTTCGCTATCAACGCACTTCGAAGAAGGACCATAACAAACCCAACGAAGCGCCCGGGACTAAGCAGTCGCAATTTGTTGGGAAACGCAAGACACCCAACGAATTCCTGGATCGCGATGGTAAGCGACAACATCCTTTTTGTGTATTCTGCAAAAAGAAGGGTCATACAAAAGATCAATGTCGAAAGCTCCAACGGAAAGAGCACGACAACAAAGCTAAAGCTGCAGACCATAAAGGTCAGATTCCTAATGTCCTTCAGGTCTATACACATCATTTAAGTAATTGTCAATGTTCTTTCCCTCACTATGTATTGGGTCCCAATGATTTACTACGTGCAAACGGGTATATCAATGGATCTCCCGTACAATTTTTATTTGATTCGGGAAGCTCACACAATTTTGTGAATGATCGTTTGGTTCAGATATGGGGAATCCAACCCACCGTAAGTGATCACACCTACACGGTGCACTTGGTTGATGGAAGAGTACAATACATCAACGGGGCGATTCATTCATTAGGAATTTCTATTGATACTTATATAGAGGAAGTAGACTTCCATGTAATGAATCTTTGTACCACCGATGTAATACTGGGTTATCCCTGGTTTTATAATAAAAACTCTTCTTTATTTATTGATTGGGTTCGTCATTCCATTTCTTTTGTACTGAACGATTGTACGCATTTTATTCAATGTGTAAAAAAACAATCCCTCTCGATTGTTTCCTCGTGTCCATCAATATCCGAGTTGTCTTGTTCTACGTTATTTTATTGTGTACTTGATCCGGACATTCACGTTTACAATATCGATAATGTCCTGATTCAATTAACATATTTTGAACAACAACTTGATGAAATCTTAAATGATTTTCATGATGTTTTTCCAAGTGAACTACCTGATGGGTTACCTCCTAAACGTAATATAGACCATCGTATAGATATTGTACCTGGTGTTGCACCAATAAGTATACCTCTGTATCGCTTAAGTCAATCCGAAGAAGATGAGGTATCTAAGCAACTCAAGGACTATTTACGAATGGGTTATATACGTTATAGTAAATCTCCATGGGGTGCACCAGTTCTCTTGGTTAAAAAGAAAGAGGTCACATGGCGTATGTGTATTAATTACCGACGCTTGAATAAAGTGACGATCAAGAATTCGTATCCATTGCCCCGGGCTGACGATCTAATTGACCGTCTCCAAGGAGCTCGGTATTTTACGAAACTTGATCTCCGTACTGGCTACCATCAAATACGAATAAGTGAGGACGATGTTCCTAAAACGACATTTCGTACGCGCTATGGCCATTACGAGTTTTTGGTTATGCCTTTTGGTTTGACCAATGCTCCGGCTACTTTTCAACAAGAAATGAATGACATTTTCCGAGAACAACTTGGAAAATTTGTCGTTATTTTCTTGGATGATATTTTAGTTTATAGCCGTACATTACAAGAACATGCTAGACATGTCCGCTTTGTTTTACAAACATTGCGTGACAAACAGTTTTATGCGAAGATCTCAAAATGTGAGTTCTTCAAGAAATCAATTACTTATCTAGGACATCTCATAACCGAACGAGGAGTTGAAATTGATCCTTCTCGCATTGAGAAAATCAAGCTTTGGCCCACTCTTCGGAATATTCGAGAAGTTCGATCATTCCTTGGTTTTGTGGGGTTTTTGCGAAAGTCTCTTCGTAATTACTCCCAATTGACGATGTCGTTTACAGATCTTTTAAAAGGTCAAACGCGTAAGTCTACAAAACCTATTGTGTGGAATGCTACACTAGACCTTGCCTTTAAGGAACTCAAGGACCTGGTTTGCAAGGCTCCTTCACTTCTTTTACCTGATCCTTCAAAACCTTTTGAGGTTAAAACCGATGCAAGCGATTATGCTATAGGTGCTGTCTTGTATCAAGATGGTAAACCAATAGCATTCGAGAGTAAGAAACTTGATTCTGCTCAATGTCGGTATACCGTTCAAGAAAAGGAATTATTTGCAGTTATACATGCGCTCAAAACATGGCGCCATTATCTTTATGGAAATCGCTTTGTGGTAACTACGGACCACGAGTCCTTGAAATATTTTTGTGACCAACAAGACCTGAAAGGTCGTAAGGCACGATGGGCTGATCTCATCCAGGACTTTGATTTTTCCATACGATATCGTAAAGGTTCCATGAACACTGTCGCTGATGCACTAAGTCGCATCCGTGAAGTTAACATGCTTAGCTTCACTGCAATATCATCAGATCTTTATGATCACCTTCGAGGAAAGTATCCTGATGACAGTTATTTCGCAAAATACTGGGCAAGAGTTGAGTCTGGAACAGACACCACCACATCCTCGAAGGAATACTTCCACATTGCTAACGGTTTGCTCTACCGTAATGGGAAGGTTTGTGTTCCAGATTTACCCGAGGTCAAAAAGAGGATTCTTTTTGAATGCCATGATGCACCCTCAGCAGGGCACCCTGGAATACATCGTACACTCGTTCTCATCTCCACTCAATTTTATTGGCCTAAGATGCGTCCTGACATACATAGCTATGTGACTAAATGTCACCAGTGTCAGGTTAACAAAGCCGAGCGACTTAAAGCCGCAGGACTTTTACATCCCTTGGACATTCCCAATAATAAGTGGGAAAGTATATCCATGGATTTTATTGTTAGCCTTCCTCGCACCCAAAAAGGTCATGATGCCATCTGGGTTGTCGTTGATCGACTAACTAAAATGGCCAGATTTATTGCTACTAAAACCACGGTAACAGCTCCTGAATTAGCTTACCAATTCGTTGACGAATTGTTTCGTTTTTATGGGTTACCGATGGATATCGTGAGTGATCGAGATCCAAAGTTTACTAGTGACTTCTGGACACAAGTCTTTAAGAAGTTAGAAACTACGTTGAGCATGAGCTCCACGGATCATCCTCAATCCGATGGACAGACAGAACGAGTAAATCAAATTATTGAGGACATGCTTCGAGCATACGTTGGTGCAAAACCAACAAAATGGGAACGTTATCTCCCAATTTTGGAGTTTGCTTATAACAACTCCAAGCATACGTCGACGGGATATAGTCCTTTTATGTTGATGTATGGTTTTCAGCCACGAGCCCCGATTGATGTTAATATACATCATGATGAGTTGCGAAGTACGCAAAACTTTCTTCAGGATATGCAAGATATGTTGCATATTGCACGAGATAATATAAAAACAGCTCAAGATAGAGCACGTTTTTATGCCGATCATCATAGGCAACCTCGTGTATTCAACCCTGGACAGAAGGTATTTTTACGTGTACCTCACAATTCTAAGACATTGTCTACGGGTAAGTGCGCTAAGTTAGCCCCACGGTTTTGTGGACCTTTTACAGTCCTCAAACGCATTGGGTCATCAGCCTATCGTCTCGCTCTTCCCGATGGTGTCGGAATTCATCCAGTCTTTCATGTGAGTTGTCTAAAAGAACTTCTAGGTTCTGGCGACAATACAGTTACGACTGAAACTCTGGTTACTTCTGAAGAAATATCTTCTAAACCACATGTACCAGAAAGAATTCTCGATGTTAAAACAAAAAAATTACGTACTAAAGAAATCCGAGAATTTAAAATAAAATAGATGGATAAATCAATAAAAGATGCCACATGGGAACGCGAAAATACTCTTAGAACTAACTTCCCTAACTTTCCATTGCAAGAGTGCAATGTTTTAAAGAGGGGGAGTATGTTACGGGCATAACCATATAATATCCCGTGGTAAGAATTTACCGTAGTATTCTATACACGTGGATAAGTGTGAGGGTTAAACGAGAGTGTAAAGAAGGGGATGATTACTTTTAATCCTCGGGATTGAGACAACCCATTAGGTCAAGTGTGAACTTGCCTGGGGGCCTTGGGTATGCTACCCTCATTTGATCATCTTTTGACTACATCGAGACTTTGCTCGTGTGGTGGGTGAACTCTTGTAGCAAGCACGCCAGCACCAGGTACGACTCGACGCCACGGCGGTGGTATGGGACGCCAATCGAGGCTCGAGTCCGTCTCGATCCCTTCGCTCGGGGGTGGTCGGGTGGATCGGCACCCTTCTTTCTCTTTCTCCTTTCTATCTTTCATTTCTTTATCCTTATCTTAAGCTTACTTTAGTACCTAGATCTATAATACGCAGTCTTCCAACACATGGCAAATGATATATTCAGAGACCTCTTGGATATCTGTTTGATCATCTATCTTGATGATCTATTGATTTATTCGAAGACCCAGCAAGAGCACGATTCTCATGTACTATTAGTACTAAAGTGACTCCGCGAGAATGGTCTTTATGCCAAGCTAGAAAAATGTAGCTTTGACTGCAAGCAAGTGGAATTTCTAGGCTACGTCATCTCCTCAAAGGGCATCGCCATGGATCCAGCTAAAGTCCAAATTGTACTAGAGTGGCAAATTCCACGGTCGGTACGAGATGTACAATGTTTTCTAGGTTTTGCTAACTTCTACCATAAGTTTATACAGGATTACTCGAAGATTATCTTACCCCTCACACAACTTACGAAGAAGAGCCAAGCATTTCTTTGGTCCATTGAAGCAGATATGGCTTTTCGGCATCTTAAGAAAGCCTTTACATCAGCACCGATTCTAGCTCATGTGGATACTAGCAAACCATTCATCATGGAAGCCGATGCTTCAGATTTCGCCCTCGGTAGCATCCTTTCTCAACAAGGAGATAAAGAAGAGTTGCATCCGGTGGCTTTCCATTCGCGCAAATTTGATGTTGCGGAAATCAACTACGAAATACATGACAAGGAGTTATTAGCCATCGTGGATTCATTTGTGCAATGGCGGCATTTCTTAGAGGGCTCTCCACATCAGGTCGTTGTTTTTAGTGATCATAAAAATTTTGCTTATTTCCAGAACGCACACGTACTAAATCGACGACAAGCTCGGTGGGCGCAATTCCTCACGCGTTTCGACTTCAAAATCACATATCGACCGGGGAAGCAGCAAGGAAAAGTAGATGCACTATCACGGCGTTCATATCTTGCACCTCGTCCTGGTGATCCAACATTTGATAATCAAAAGCAAGTAATCTTGGGACCAACACGATTGCACACGACGCGGATTTTTCACACCCCGATGGATTCACGGATTACCGATGACATCCGTGCAAACTTGAAGATGAATAGTTTTGCTCAAAACATCTTGGCGCACATTGATACTTCTCGGGCATCCTGTTCTCAATCTCAACAACCAGGTATTGACCACCGACAAGTCGAATATCATGATGGTTTGTTATTCTTTAAAAAGCGCGTATATGTCCCCGATTGCTCCTGTCGCCTTCAAATCGTCCAACATTGTCACGACACCCATACGACGGGACATTTCGGTAGTACTAAGACGTTGGAGCTAGTGCAACGATCTTTTTGGTGGCCCCACATGCGCCGTTTTGTCGACGACTATGTTCGGACCTATGATGCTTGCTGCCGAGCAAAGATGCCACGACACCATCCATATGGCTTGTTGGAACCCTTACCAATTCCAAGTAAGCCGTGGCAATCTATTTGTCTTGATTTTATCACAAATCTTCCGGTCTCGCAGGGGTTTGATGCTATCTTAACCATCGTCGATCGATATACGAAGATGACACATTTTGTTCCGTGTACTAAGGCCATCACTAGCGAGGAAACCGCCGCCCTAGTCATGCGTGAGGTATTTCGACATCATGGCCTCCCAGACAGTATCACCAGTGACTGAGGACCGCAATTTGTCTCCAAATTTTGGCAGCATCTCTTCAAGATGCTAAAGGTCTCTTGCAACCTCTCCTCCGGCTACCATCCTCAGACCGATGGGCAAGCAGAACGAACAAACCAAACGCTAGAGCAATATCTCCGGTGTTTCTTGAGTTATCAACAGGACGATTGGGCCGAGATTCTCCACTTTGCGGAGTTTACGTATAATAATGTTGTTCACTCCTCGACTCGAGTCTCCCCATTCTACGCTTATACCAGTTCTCATCCTCGCTGGTCGGTGATCGACACCCCAGAGCTACCTACCAATCCTCGTGTCGGGGATCATTTGGAGAGACTACGTAAGATCCAGACAGATCTCTCGACTCATCTTCGTCATTCTCAACAGACACAGAAGACTTACGCGGATCGTCATCGGCTTCCCTCCTCTTTTGCCATCGGAGATCGAGTATGGCTCTTACGTCGTCACGTCAAGACTACTCGACCGTGCGACAAGTTGGATTATCGACGACTCGGTCCTTTCCTTATTACGGGTAAAGTTAATGATGTCACATTCCGCCTTGATCTCCCTTCGCAACTTCAGATACATCCGGTTTTCCATTGTTCTCTTCTTGAACCTTATAAAGCAAACACCATTCCCGATCGTGTTACACCACCGCCGCCCCCACTGGAGTTGGATGCCGGCCCGGAGTATGAAGTTGCTGCCATCCTCGATTCCAAACTTATTCACAACAAACTTTATTATTTGGTCGATTGGGTTGGTTATAGTCCGAGCGAACGCACTTGGGAACCTGTCGAGCATGTTGCCAATGCTCAGGATCTGCTTGCTGATTTCCACCGAAAGTATTCGGACAAACCCGATCCGCAATCAGCGCCGACTCGTTCCACTCGTCGTCTTTAAGGGGGAGATAGTGTCATGAGATGGCAAGACTCAAACCCATGACCTTATGGTATATGGATCGAGCTCTTAACCATCACACCATCTATTGTAATTCATAGGATATTATTTATGTTTTATTATAAGAAAGTAATGTATATTCTAGATTTCTCTGGAACATTCTAGAAGTTTCAGGATTACTCCTGACAACACTATAAAAGAAGGCACTAGGCATTATGTCGAACCAAATTGGTTCAACGCCAGTCTTAAGCCTCTCAATCGCTTTGTACTTATCTTTTCACATAATATATTAGTTGTTGTCATCATCTTTCTCTCTCTCTCATCCTCGCTATCTCTCTCTCTCTCTCCTCTTCTCACTTCCTCTCTCGGGAATCTTATGCAGTCCCGTCCTCTTAGTACTAATAGTACTGCTCTTCTTAGTACTAATTCCATCTCTGCTTTAGTACTATTCTTGACAGCGTGCTTGGAACGTAAAAATCACGCAGCGATTGCGTCGGATGGGATTTGCGACGTGTAAATCAGACTCTTCACTGTTCATTCGGAAAGGTCGACTCAGGCCGGTTAGTATTTTACTTTATGTTGATGACTTGGTCATCACCGGCACCGACGTAGGTGAAATCGACCGCGAAAAGCTCTAGCTCGTGGCATCATTTGACATGAAGGACATAGGGGACCTTCATTACTTCCTCGGGATTGAAGTGATCCGTACCCACGAAGGCGTATTGATCAGCCAACGTCATTACGCGCTGAATATGCTCTTCAAGTTCGAGATGGCAGACTGTAAGCCCATCTTGACGCCTCTGAATAGGAACGTGAAGCTTCGCCCAAATTCGGGAAAAGTGTGCGACCCGACACGGTTCCGACAGATTGTCGAAAGCCTCCTCTATTCGACTATTACTCAACCGGACCTTAGTTACCCGGTCGGACTAATCAATCAACTCATGTTGCGGCCTACGATCGAACATTTTTAGTGTGTGCAAAGGATATTGCGATATGTCAACGGCATGAAAGACATGTTGTTGCTATATCGAGCAAGCGTAGCCGAATAGTTAGTCGGCTACACAAATGCCGATTGGGCCGGAGACTCCCATGATCATAGATCCACATCCGGACACGTATTCTCTCTAGGAAGTGCAGCGATTGCGTGGACCAGTAAGAAGTAGCACTGTCAAGCACGGAGGCCGAGTATCAAGGGGCGAATGTCGCTATGTGCGAAGTCATTTGGCTAAAATGACTGTTACGGGATCTGCATGTAGGGGTGTCTGATCTGACGACAATCTTTTGTGACAACCTCAGTAGTATCCACCTTGCAGAAAACCCCGTGTTCCACGCCCGGACCAAGCACATTGAGGTGCATTACCATTTTGTCCGTGAGCGGGTCCTTTCAGGTGAAGTCGAACTGGTGCATGTTCTGACTGATCGGCAAGTTGTAGTCATCTTCACCAAGCCTCTTGGTCTCGACAAGTTACGACATTTTTCGGGTGAGCTTGGGTTGCGTCACCTCGACACGCCAAACTTGAGGGGGAGAAAGGAAGACGAATAGGAACAAGAGCGTGAAAAAAGTGGAGTGTCACGGACACGTTCGAATCTTGACACGGAGGTGATCATCGCGGCGGAAGTGACCGTGAAGCGGAATCGGATGAAGAATTCGATATCGGGCCGGTTGAAGAAGCCGAAGAAAAGAGCAAGGGCCATAACCGTAGGAAAGAGCCGAGGATAGCCAAATCAGGGGGAGATACAGTCAAGAAGGGCGTAAAGGCCAAGACCAAGACGTGGTCTGATGTAGTCAAAGGCCTAAAGATAGGAGACGAATTGGAGACAGCAAATTTGGAATAGAGCGGAATTGAATCGGAAGTGTTCGATTCGGATACGCCGAATCAACTGAAGGCCATGCGGAGAAAAGTGCAGTGAAGAAAGCACCAACACTGCGACAGCAAGGGAGCTGAGAAGGGTCGGATGAGCAGACAAGCCGACCGGAAGGGTCGAGGCGCACGGAATTGAACAAGTCGAGGAGTGCGAGTGAGGCGTGAAACTAGAAGAAACCGGAGTAGTGACCCGGAAGAACCAGAAGAGCCTCAAGTTGAGCTTGAGGGGGAGGGGAGTGTTGAGATACAAGCTCAACATTGGCCGGATCGGCTGTGCAAGCCGAGAACCGGATCGGTTGGGACCGGTGCGTAAACCGGTGCGCAACGAGAAGCTATAGCGGTGCGTAAACCGCGAGGCTGTTGGAAAGATATTCCGCCTAGGAATATATTTTGGGAGTTAGTGTAGAGCTCATTTATGAGCATTGAAGTACGTGTCAGTACTTCTGTCATTCCGTATGGACTTGTATAAAAGTACTCACTGAGCACACTCTATGTACAGACTGAGTATTATTTTTTGAATTGAGTCGTGTGTATTGACTCTTTGTCTCTCCCGTGTACTGTGTGTGTGTCCAAGCTCTCCATTAAACCTGTGTTTTCCTATGTTCTGCTTTCTGTTGCTTCCACACATTGTTCTTTTTACATGCTATATAACCCCCGGACTAAGCAGGTCCGAGTAAACCGAGATGTCGAGTTTGATGAGACAGCATCATGGTACTCCTTACTGACTCCAACTCCAGACGAAGACCCGATTTCGGAGCATGAGGCTAGTGAACCCGGAGAGGTTCAAGAAGAAGATGGGGGATTCGATACTCCAGATGAGAGTCCGATCTCATTCCGGCTAAGTGGGCCGAATGAGCGATTGGGTCGGAATGACCAGTCTGATGAGGAACCGGCGAGTAGTGGAGACTCTGTTGTGCTCTCCCCACGCAAGGAACCGAGGAGACGGTTCATGCGCAAGGAGAAGGGGAAGAAGAAGATGTAGGAATATGAAACCAGCACCGATGAGTCGTATCAGAGCGAATCCGACTCCGGAAAGGAAGAAGGCAAACCTTCTGAAATGAAGTTCGAACCGGCAAAGAAGGGCCCCAAACCGGGTAACAACAAGTTACGCCGGTCATCCCGCCATAATAATCCCGTAAAGAGATACGGGTATAATGAGTACATGGCGCATCACTATGCGTACATGACTAAGCTGGCGCAAGTGCGTGAGCCGGAGAGGTACGCAAAAGACGCAAATTTGCGTGCTGCTATGGCGGAAGAAATGCGAGCACTTGATGCCAACAACACATGGGACCTGGTTGACCCTCCTCGATAGTGTAAACTGATCGGTTGCAAATGGGTGTACAAGGTAAAGTACAATGTCAACGGTTTGGTCAACCAGTACAAGGCCACAAAGGGATACGCACAGACCCACGGAATCGACTAAGACGAGACCTTCACTCCAGTAGTGAAGATGTTGACGGTTCATGTGGTAATGGCTGTTGTTGCGGCAAGGGGATGACATCTTCACCAAATGGACGTGAAGAATGTGTTTCTTCAAGGTGACCTTGAATAACGGGTCTATATGATCCAACCCCCTGGTTTCCAATCAAAGATGAACAAGTCAGGAATATGCTGACTCAAGAAGACGGTTTATGGTCTGAAGCGAGCCCTCTAACCTTGGAATGCAAAGATCACGCACTGGTTGTGTAAGATGGGGTTTGCGGCCTCAAAGTCTAACTCTTCACTGTTCATCCAGAACGGTCCGAATGGTCCGGTGTCGCGTTTTTACGCGCGTGCGTGGAGAAAGGCGGGACCACGGGGGTCTTGGACTAGGGAGTGACGGAGCGTAGGAAGTCGTGCTTCACAGTTTCTGGGCCATCCCAGAAACACAGCGGAAGCAACCGAAGGGAGAGAGAGAGAGAGAGAGAGAGAGAGTAACACCGACTCACGCACACACGCCCACACACTCGCACACACACGCACACACAGCCTGACCCGACTCACGCCCTTATGTACAGGAAACGCAGGAAAGGGGGAGCACCCGACACCAACATAGACGCGAATATACACAGACAGATGCAAACATATATATATATATATGTATAGACAGAAGAATACAATCCCGGCTTCGAGCCAGACCAAGATAGTTTACAACAGTCGTCTGCTGTCAAGCCGCCGTCGAGAAGCTCTCGGGCTCGTCGCGCCGAGCGGGTCTTGCACAGGAGATAAGCTGTAGCCAACCCTAAACGAACACGAAGGGGAAGAAGAAGAAGCAGAAGAAACCTATAAACCTACCGGTATACCCTCTAATCCAAAATAGGCAACCCTTTTACAAAGGACGTTCCCTTCCTTTTATAAAACAAGGAAAGGGAGACGTTACAACGTGGGACAAATCCCGACTTTCATGGGATCGTCTGTCCCGACTTGACTACTCTTCGGCGCCATAAAGGCGCCCTCGTTATTCACATCAAATGTACATGGGTGCGTACACACGCTGCACCCCGCCGATGTAGCCAATGTTTCCGGGTTTTCGCCTATGGCCGAAATTCTTCATGACATCCGCCCCCACCTAACTGCACGTCCACTGGTACGTGCCAAATCTGGTTGAAGGGTGAGAGATTTCGGCCGGCAAGAAACCGGTCTCCCGTGATCCGCATCTCGGCTCGCCGCCGGTTTGATCCGTCGGCTTCGAGTCTTCCTTCGCACTCACCTCCCCGTAGGCTCGTTCAACCCGTCGATGGGTCCTCTGCCACGATCTCTGTGGTACGCATACTTCCGTTGGCCCTTGTTCGGCCATATGAACGCCCCGCTTCCGTCGTATGCCCGATGTCCTCCGCTTGAGCAATGCCCGTGGCAGCCCGCTTGGCCTCCGTTGTTGAATCGTGATGTCCCACTGGTGTTTCGCATCGCCTTCGTCCTTCCGCCGCCACCTTCCTTCTCCATGGTCTTACATTGCCGCGTCGGCTCGATCCGTCATGGTCTTCGGGACGGTGTGGAGGATCCCTTTTCGGCCTTCTCCGCACTCGCCTTCCCGCTCCGGCACCTCCGCGTGCCACACCCCTCTTCTGTTGTTTGGCACTGCCCGTGTTGCACTCCTCGTCGGCCCCTTTCCGGCCAGATCGTGCATCGTTGTTCACCCGCATACCGGTGTCCTTTGCATCCGAGGAACACCCCGTAGTAGCTCGCTTGGCCCTTCCCGCCTTCGTGCTGCTGCAACAGGTCCTGAGCCTTCCGCTTGCCGTCGTCCCCTCGCCCCCACCAGCATGTCACCCCGGCTTGCCGTGTCAGTCTTTGTTACTTCGACGGAGCTACCGAGATCTACGAAGCGAGTGTGGAGGATCCTCCTCCGACCTCTCTTGCCATCCTGATCCCGACCCTGTGCAGTCCACTAGGCACTTGTCACTTCGTTCTCGGCACGTCCCTTGTGCCGTCTTCCGCTTCCTTCGTTCGACCCGCCCGCGCCGAACACCGTCCCGTAGTCACGCTTCGATCCGGCCCACGATGGCCACTCACGAGACTCTTGTTCTGTCCAAGGTGTGCCTTTCCGGCCTGACACACCTCCCCATGTTCACCCCTATCGGCTCCTTCCGATACCTCGTGTCGTCGGGTCCCGTTCCCTGCCGCCACCGTCCTTCTCCCTCAATCTCACGTTGCCACGTTGGCCGAACTGTCGGAGTCTCCGGATCAGTGTGAGGATCCCATAGGGCCAGACTCCGTTTCTATGCTTGCCGTAATTCGGGTGACTTTTGTTTGAGTCCCTCCCGGACTCTCCTCGTGCCTTCCGCGTAGCCGGGTCCCGTTTCCCGCCGCCACCTTCCTTCTCCCTCGGTCTTACGTTGCCACGTTGGCCGAACAGCCGGGGTCTCCGGAACCGGTGTGGGGATCCCGTAGGACCGGACTTCCTTACGGCCATCGTCTTCGTCACCTCGCCGCCACCGTCAGTATCTTGGTCTTACGTCGACCGCGTTGCCGACTGCCGAAGTCTCTAGAACCGGTGTGAAGGATCCTCCGTAGACGTTCCATCCTTAGCCCTTGCCTTCGTCACCTCGCCACCACCATCAGTATCTTGGTCTTACGTCGACCGCGTTGCCGACTGCCGAAGTCTCTAGAACCGGTGTGAAGGATCCTCCGTAGACGTTCGTCGGCTTCTTAACCCTGTCCCGGGTCGTTCTTTTCCGCATGCCGAGAGGGCGGTTTACTCCGCACCCTCTCCCGTGGTACCGACGTACCGTGTCCTCGGCCTCTTCGTAGGCCTGCTCTCTTCCTCCCTCCCGGAATGGTCATCCGGGAGTCCGCTCCGCCCGGTTCTCGTCCGGGTCCATTCGTCTTTCTCCGGATTGCCGAGTCTCGTTCTCCTGTCGCCATCGTCTCTCGTACAGGACTTATGCCGGCACTTGGGCCTGCAGCCGGACCAGTGTAAGGAATCCCATAGGACCGGCTTTCATTCTCTTTCCTAATCTCAACCTTCCCCTGGTCGGTCTTTCTCCCCATGTAAAAGAGGGTGGCTCGTCCCACACCCCCTTCCGTATCGGCACTTTCATGCCGACTCCGGCCCCGAACGAAAGATCCACGACCGGATCACGCTCCACCCGCATCGGAATGCTGATCCTCTTGTGCCGTGTCCGTCCTCGGCCTCCTCGCAGGCCAATTCCCATCCGTCTTCGCTGGCATCATGCCAGGACTCCTCGGTACCGCCATCCATCTCCTCGGTCTTACATGGGCATACGGGCCCAATTGCCGAGTTCTCCGGAATCGGGTCCGTGGGCTTTCCTCCACTCCTTCTCTGTATCGTCTCGCCGGTGATTCTCGCCCTTTCGCCGCCGCCTTCCTCCGCTTGGGACTCACGTGGGCACTCGGGCCCGTCTGCCATCGTCTCGGGAGCAAGTGTGGGAAGACACAAAGAATCACCCGTCCGTTTTACGCCCTTGTTCGTAGCCACCGACTCTTCGTGGTCGGCGGTCGTCTTCTTACCGATCGCGCAAGCCCCGTCTGGGCTTGCTTCTCCAATGCCCGAGATCTCGGGCTGACACGCCCGAAACCGCTGGTCCCAACGTTCCGGTTCCGCGATCAGTCTCTCGGCCTCGTCCTTCGCCGTTCTATCCCCGCAAGTCGGGAGGGTGGCTCGTCCCGCACCCTCTCCCGTGGTACCGATGTACCATTCTCTTTCGGCCTCCTCATCCTCCGATCGCCTCCGGTCCGACTCCATAATAAGCCCTTCTTCGGCTTCGATTTTCCCCTCTTCCTCGAGCTTCGCTTTGAGAGCTGTGTACGCCTCCGCAATCCTGGCCCCAACGCCGATCCTTGCCAACTCTCTTTGTCGTTCGGCCTCTTCCCGCTATGATGGCACGCCGTCGCGTACCTTCCTCTTAGCCTTCTCGGCTCGCTCTTTGTCTATCCGTTGGCACACCTTCCGACATTCGACCAGTCCTCCGTAAGCCCATTCGCTCCATCATCGTCTTCGAGCTCAATCCCGATGGCTTCCTGTTCCGCTCAGTCGATCGACCTAACGAACAAAAGGACTTTGTCCGCCCCCACCAAACCTTGTTCCCGCTCTGGGAGCCGAGCAAGTCGTCGCTCGAACTCCCGGAACGCCTTCGTCGCACCCCGGTGGGTCTTTGCCGATGCTACCCACTGGTCGAAGTGGTGCCGTCCCCGGCTCTTCCGCCATCCTCCGTATGCTTTCAGGAGCGCCTCTTCGAAGGCCTCCCACGAACTATGAGCCTCACGGAGCTCCTTTATTTCCTCATGCATCCGGACAGCCACGACCCGACAGAAGAACTCCAGCCTCAACGCCTCGTCTACGCCACGCTCCTCCATTTCCGCGTTGTAGGCTTCCAAGAAAGATGGGACTTTGTCCCCGTTGAAACGGCCGACTCTTTCGACCACTCGCTCACCCGCTTGTTGCGCTGCTTCTCGCCTCATCACCACTCGTGCCGACTCCAACACCACTTCGGCCACCATCTCCGCAAGGTCGTCGTCTTCTGACTCCATCCTCCCTTGCCGCCCTTCACGTCGGGTTCACCAAAGATGTCGCATTTTTACGCGCGTGCGTGGAGAAAGGCGGGACCACGGGGGTCTTGGACCAGGGAGTGACGGAGCATAGGAAGTCGTGCTTCACAGTTTCTGGGGCATCCCAAAAACACACCGGAAGCAACCGAAGGGAGAGAGAGAGAGAGAGAGAGAGAGTAACACCGACTCACGCACACACGCCCACACACTCGCACACACACGCACACACAGCCCGACCCGACTCACACCCTTATGTACAGGAAACGCAAGAAAGGGGGAGCACCCGACACCAACATAGACGCGAATATACATAGACAGACGCAAACATATATATATATATATGTATAGACAAAAGAATACAATCCCGGCTTCAAGCCGGACCAAGATAGTTTACAACAGTCGTCTGCTGTCAAGCCGCCGTCGGGGAGCTCTCGGGCTCGTCGCGCCGAGCGGGGTCTTGCACAGGAGATAAGCTGCAGCCAACCCTAAACGAACACGAAGGGGAAGAAGAAGAAGCAAAAGAAACCTAACCCTAAACCTACCGGTATACCCTCTAATCCAAAATGGGAAACCCTTTTACAAAGGACGTTCCCTTCCTTTTATAGAACAAGGAAAGGGAGGCGTTACAACGTGGGACAAATCCCGACTTTCATGGGATCATCTGTCCCGACTTGACTACTCTTCGGCGCCATAAAGGCACCCTCGTTATTCACATCAAATGTACATGGGTGCGTACACACGCTGCACCCCGCCGATGTAGCCAATGTTTCCCGGTTTTCGCCTATGGCCGAAATTCTTCACGACACCGGTGTGCATCTTGTTGTATGTTGATGATTTAGTCATCACCAGACCCGGACTAGATGAAATCGACAGAGTGAAGTCCTAGTTGTCGGACGCATTTGAAATGAAGGACTTGGGGCACCTTCATTATTTTCTTGGGATCGAGGTGATCTGAACACCCGATGACATATTGCTCTCACAAAGACACTATGTGTTGAATATGTTGTATAAGTTCGGCATGACGGAATGCCGACCGATCTCCACACCCCTAGACCGGAACCTGAAACTACATCCCGGCTCCGGCCCGGCCTGCGATGAGAAACGGTTCCGAAAAATTGTTGGAAGCCTCATATACGTGACAATCACTCGACCCGACATCAGTTACCCGGTTGGAGTGATCAGCCAGTTCATGCAAAAGCCGACCGTCGAGCACCTTCAGTGCGCACACCAGATACTTCGATGTGTTAGCAACACAAAGGACCAGGACTGTTATACCGACATGGTATATCTGGGAAGCTAGTCAGATATACCGATGTCAACCGGGTTGGTGATGCATCGGATCATCGATCCACCTCCGGTTACATGTTTTCTCTTGGTAGCGTGGCTGTTGCGTGGAGCAGCAAAGAGTAGCAAGAACCCTGTATTCCATGCTCGGGCAAAGCACATAGAAGTACATTATCACTTTGTTCATAAGCGGGTCATGAGCGGTGAAGTTGAACTTCGGTATGTTCACACAGATCGGCAAGTTGCCGACATCTTCATCAAGCCGCTTGGATCGGATAAGTTGCAGCATTTTTCGGAGATGCTTGACATTTAGCATTTCGATGTGCCGCACTTGAGGGGGAGAACAGGAACGGGAACGGATGGCACCAGACAAGGAACCGAAGAGGAAGAAAGAACCAAAGGGGGAGATGAGTAGATAAAGGAACCCGAGCCAACCGAAGTAGTCGGCACATCCGCACAAGTCGGAGCAAGCGGCAGCGATGGTAGAGTCAAGAAGGATAGAGCCGACCGGAAGAAGGCCAAGACCCGGACATGGTCCGATGTTGCGAACAACCTAAAAACGGAAGACGAGTTGGAGACTACCAACTCGGACAAGAGCTGGAACGAATCGGAGGAAACTAATTCGGTTCAAGATTCGGAGAAGCCGGATCATCTAAAGGCCAAGCGGACGAGAAGGTAGTGGTGTCGTGAAGATTTTCGGCAACGGTGTGAAAATTGCATGGAATGTACAAAATCAAGTATGGTCCTTCACACACAATATGAAACAATAATAGTGAAGATACTATTTTAGTTTAGTTTAATATCTCGGTACGAAATGATGGAGGTCTTCAAGAGCTTCTGAATGCACTTTATTACATATAAAACAGATAACTAAGTGTCAAGTTATGTGAGTGTGAAGTTTGAGAAGAAGAAGACAAAAACAAAACTGTTAGATATCCCACATAGATAGGACAAATCAGGATCTCACAGTATATAAGCAGAGCTAGAAGTTATTACTTTTTGTCTATGTGTGGAGCATAGGATGTTCAAGGTAACTTGGGCTAAACTACTCGTAATGGTTTTGGGGAATTGGGACCAGGACGGACGGCGAGGCACCCGACGGGCG
Organism: Azolla caroliniana; assembly: GCF_043228905.1. Lineage (NCBI taxonomy): Eukaryota > Viridiplantae > Streptophyta > Polypodiopsida > Salviniales > Salviniaceae > Azolla > Azolla caroliniana. The sequence goes on from NW_028230436.1 coordinate 13,183,793, forward strand.
GATGAGCGAACGATGACGGAACCGGAACCGGAACGGAACGGAATGCGGATCGAACCGGTTGGGACAGACGCGACTGGATCGTACTGATCGGGACCGAACAAACGGATCGATCAGCTCGGTCAGATAGGTTGATCGCAACGCACGGTGTCTTGAAGATTTCAGTGTGAAACGAAAAAGCCAAGTCATTTCTTTAAGTTATATTTTTATCATTATATTTTCACATGTAAATTCTCATACATGAGAGCTTGAATGAGTGACATGGTTACATGCAACACATGTAATGCATGAGCACCAAATGGCAAACATGCATCTCATGCATGTCTTGCCCCCTCACATGCATCATATGCATGGGGGCATCTATAAAAGAGGGGATGAGGAAGAAAAACGGACCTATGTATTAATCAAGAATTTAATAAGAAGAAAATTCGTTATCCAATTGATGATATATCTTGTTCCTCAAATCTAAAGTCAAGGGTTCAATCTCAATCTCTCTCTCTCTCTCTCCATATCGATCTCTCTCAATCTATCTTAAATACTTTCTCACTAAAGCTAGTGCAAACTTTGAATCCTTCCAGTCCAAAACCCCAGCGGTTCCGCCTCATGATCCGCACGTAGTGACGTATTTTCACGACAGCGGAAGTCGACACCAACACGGAGGAACCGATGGATCGACAAGCGCCGAAGTCATAGCTGTAGTGAAGGAGCTGAAATGGGCTTGTTGAGGAGACAAGCCGACCAAGGAGGTCGACGTGCGCAGTACCGGACAAGTCGCGAAAAGCGAAACCGGACTGGACGAGGAGCGCAAGTAAGGCAGGAGGACGTCAGAAGGAGCTGGAGGAAAGGACCAGCTACTGCAAACACTGACACCACGATCCGACCTCAAGTTGAGCTTGAGGGGGAGTGTTGAGCAACCAAGCTCAACCGGATCCGGATCGGCTAAATAAGCCAAAGCCGGATCAGTATCCGGAACAGAGAATCGGATCGGTGTCCGGATGATATCCGGAACCAGGAGCCGGATCGGAGACCCGGATCGGATTGAACTCGGTAGGCCATTAGAGGCCTACGGATCCAGCCTAGTACGTAGGCATATTTTTGGGAGTCAGTGACAGTCGCTCGTATGAGCATTGAAGTACTTGTTAGTACTTCTGTCAGTTCTTTATGGACTTGTATAAAAGTGCTTTTTGAGCACATTCTATGTATAGAGAGTATTTTTTTAATACAATACGTTATGTCTCTCTCGCGCATATTCTCTGTGTTAAGCTTCCATTGAACCTTCCTCTCTAACTGTTGCTATCCAGTAGAGCCGGCTTGTAATACGCTTCCGCACGTTCACATTCACAAATAGTACAATGAGGGCTAGATACATAGGGGTGCATACCCCTCTAGCCATGCACACACATCACTCACACCCTTTTTTATCTATCCACATGCACACATATGTACATGTGTTCATACAAATACGCATATACTCACACTCGTGCCCATTTGCACATACACAACAACAAAACAATAGTCCTTCCCCCTTATCCATCCCCATACCTCTCGTATGTAGCTGGTTAGCAATCATACGGATCATTCAAAAGACATCCAGCGGGATTTGGTCAAGTAGCTGGTTAGCAATCAACATGTCTAGATAAGAAGTTGGATACAGGATATCAACCGGTTAGGGGTCAACCACAAGCTGATTAGTCCAAACAAGAGCTGGATATGGGAACCAAATGAAGATAGGCTAAGAACTAGCCAAGCCGGCTGAGAGTTGGATCGAATGATGGCCGATTAAGAGCTAGAAGCCAATTAGGTCGTAGTTGATTGGAGGCTACTTTTGTAAATAGCCCATACTTGTGTATAAGTATAAATACACCTAGGACAATCATTATATATAGTGTATGAGGACATTATTTGAGTGTGAGTGGTAATCAATGTGTGAGTGTGCGTGTGTATCAATCTGTAAGACTAAGAAGAGCTCAAGGTCATTGCCTATGAGTCTCTTGTATACTTATCTACATAGTGATTTTGTTTGGAGTCTATGGGCTCCCATGGTTTTTTCCTATTTAGGGTTTCCACGTTAAAATCTTGTGTCTTGGTTCTTGTGCTTTTCTATTTTTGGTTTCTGTTGTCCTTCTCGATTTGCTTGTTGACCGGTTGTTGCCGGTTCCATATTCCCCAACAAACTACTATCCGATCTAGGTTCATAACCTCCGAAGCTATAGAAATATGGATGAATCCCTCGGAGGGATGTTCAAGCTGAATGGCTCCAACTACACAGTCTAGAAGTCGAAGATGTGAGACGTGGTTGTGTGCAAAGACTTGTGGTTGCCAATATAGTTCATCAAAAATAAGCCTGACAAGATTGATGCATCGACTTGGGGCATGCATGCATTTGAAGACAACAACATACATAAGATGTTTCATAGACATAAGTCTATACAACAACTTCAATGAAGAGATGGAGGCTGATGTACTTTGGAAGAATGTTGTAAATAGAGTCTCTATCTTCAGGAAGATAGTGAGATTGAGATATCGGGATGGCTCAAGCATGGCTGGAAACCTGAACACCTTCCAAGAACTCATAAATCAAACCACCTCTCTAGAAGAAACTCCCACTGATGAGTTGTTGGCATTGTTGTTACTAGGATCCCTATTGTCACATTCTAGACTCGAACCTCTGACCTATAATACACCCAATACATAGTGTTGGATAAACCATATTGAAACCCTTAAGTTTACATGTGAACTTGTATATGGTTTAATATTGCGCAATGAGAGGCTGTAGCGGTGCGTAAACTGGGAGGCCGTTGGATAGATATTCCGCAGAGTAATATATTTTGGGAGTTAGTGTAGGGGCTCATTGATGACCATTGAAGCACGATTCAATACTTCTGTCAGTCCATATGAACTTGTATAAAAGTGCTCTCTGAGCACATCCTATACACAGAGTTTTAGAGTATTGTTTTATAATAGAGGTTCTTGGGTTCTGCTCTCTCTGTCTCTCCCGCGTATAATATGTTGATTAAGCTTTCCATTAAACCTTATGTGTCTTTTACCTGTTGTTACCTGGTTGTGTCTATTAAGCTTCCGCACATATTTTTTGCAGAAGTTAACCTCACGAGCGATGAATCGTTATGGGTGGCCGACTCCGGTGCATCGTTTCACCTGACCCCCAAATGAGAATTCTTCTCATCCTACATGCTCGGAGATTACGGCTACGTAAAGATGGGGAATGATGGGGCATGCAAGATTGTTGGAAGGGTATGCATTTGCTACCCGGAAAAGAACTCCTTTCGGAGTTGAATAATGTTCACTTGGATAAGTGTGTGGATTGCTTGGTCGGCAAGCAAAATAGGGTCGCCTTTCGCCCTAGGCCTCCGATGAGGAGGAAGAATGCTTTGGAACTCATGCACACAATGTATGCTATGTAGATGCAAAAAAAATCACATGCCAATGCACAATACTTTGTTACCTTTATAGATGATTACATCTGAAAGTTGTGGGCTTTCGTGGTGAAGACAAAGGACCAAGTGTTGTTTGTCTTCAAAGAGTTCCAAGCTAGAGCCGAAAGGGAATATGTGCAAAAGCTAAAGGTTGTCCAGACTGATAATGGAGGTGAGTACCGAGGGCAATTTGAGGGGCACTAACGAAGCAAAGGAATCCAGATTGAGTATACAGTGTTGAAGACTCCGGAGTTAAATGGAATGGCCAAAAGGATGAACCAAACTCTAATGGAAAGGGTCTGACATCATAAACATGTCTCCCTTAGTCCCCTTAGATGTTGATGTCCCACAGAGGGCGTGGACATCTAAGGGTGTTTGGTTACCTATCATATGTGCATGTTGCTAAGGACAAGGAGGAAAACTAGATACTAAAAGCCAGCCATATATTTTCTTGGGGTACGGTGAAGATGAATTTGGTTATCAGATGGGGGACTTAATTGACAAGAAGGTCATCAGGAGCCAGGACATAGTCTTTATGGAAGAAAAGACTATTGCAGATTGGGAGATGGAGAAGATAGGATTACCTTCCCAGCTGGTTGGAAAAGAATGATTGCATGAGATATATACCCAGCCGGATGTCAACTGAAAAACAAAGTGAGCCAGCCGGATCCGGATCGGCTGGAAGGAGGCATTCGGAAGCCGAATGCAGACAAGGACCTAAATCGGATTCGGATTCGGAACCGGCTGAAGAGGATGATGTAGAGCCAACGACTAAAAGTCAAGGCTGGAGATACCCTCTAAGAAACAAAAGAGCCCCCCGTAGATTTCCAAAAAAAGAGTACGTTCTCTTAACTGATGAAGGGGGGTCGGAAAGCTTCAAGGAAGCTAAGAGAGATGCGCACAACAAAGAATGTTTGCATGCCATGCAAGATGAGATGAATTCCTTGCATGAGAACCACACGTACAAGTTGACCGAGTTGCCGAAAGGTAAGAAGGCACTCCGGAATGACTGGGTCTACAAATTGAAGCAGGAGAAGGCGGTACCTAATCCACCCAGATTCAAAGCCCACATTGTGGTGAAGGGGTTCTAGTAGAAAAGGGTGTGGATTTCGACAAAATATTTTCCCCAATCGTAAAAATGACATCTATAAGGACGATGTTGAGCATGGAAGCCAACATGAACTTAGAAGTTGAGTAGTTGGATGTCAAAACGGCTTTCTTGCATCGAGATTTAGAGGAAGAAATAAGAAATCTACATGCAGTAGCCTGAAGGATTTGTAGAGGAAGGAAAGGAAAACTTGATATGCCAGCTGAGGAAGAGCTTGTATGGGCTAAAGCAAGCGCCCCGGCAATGGTATCAGAAATTTGAGTCCTTCGTGGTAGAACACGACTTCAACAAGACACATGCTAACCATTGTGTCTTCGTGAAGACGTACGAACTCAAGGAGGAGACTTCCTTAGCCTCATGTTGTATATTGATGACATGTTGATTGTTAGATAGGACCTGAAGAAAATCGCAAGCTTGAAGAAGGCTTTAAGTAAGTCTTTTGCTATGAAGGATATGGGTTCGGTCAAGCATATTTTGGGTATGCACATTGTCCAGGACAGGAAAAAGAGGTTGTTGTGGCTGTCACAAGAGAAATATGTGACAAAGGTGCTCCAGATATTCAACATGCAGAATGCGAAGACGGTTGGCTCAACATTGTCAACAAATAGTAAGTTTAGTGAAAACCAATATCTGAAGAAGAAAGTGGAGAAAGCTTAGATGAATAAGTTCCTCTATGTCTTTGTAGTTGGAAGCTTGATGTATGCAATGGTGTGCACCATGCTGGACATTTCCTATGCTATCGGAACGGTCAGCCGGTTCATGAGCAATCCCGATAAGGAACATTAGGTGGCGGTTAAGTGGATGCTCATATACCTAGAGGCACCTCAAGTGTATGCCTCAGATACGGCTCAGGTAACCTCGTGCTAGAAGGGTTTATGGACTTTGACATGTTGGTTGATGTTGATACCAGCCAGTCCACATCAAGGTACATGATGACATATGCAAGGGGAACCGTCTCTTGGCAGTTGAGGTTGCAGAAGGTTGTGGCTCTATCGACCACAAAAGCTGAGTATATGGTTGTCGTTGAAGCCGGCAAGGAAATCATATGGATGAGAGATTTCATCAGTGAGTTAAGAATGACGCAGGAACAATTCTTACTGCATTGTGACAATCAAATCGTCATCCACCTTGCTAAGAATGCCACCTACCACTCTAGAACTACGCATACTTTGGTTTAGAGAGAGGGTAGATGAAAGGGATTTCACCCTGGTAAAGATTCATACATATGACAATGAATCAGACATGCTAACTAAGGTGCTATCTATGGACAAGCTAAATGCATACCGGTAGAGAGTAGGTCTGCTGAATTACCCCATCCCGGAGTGAAGGGGGAGTTTGTTGGGATAACTAGTCCCTCCGCGTGGATGTGCAAGAAAGTTGGACCCAGACGAGGAGTTGGACCGTCCGGAAGACATTTGGCCAGATCTGGACAAGTAGTCGACTACCAGTCGACATGTCCAGATAAGAAGCTGGATATAGGATATCAACCGGATCGACCAAAAGTCCAACGGCTAGGGGTCAACCACAAGCTTATTAGTCCAAACAAGAGCTAGATATGGGAACCGGATGAAGACAGGCTAAGAATGAGTTGAGCCGGCTAAGAGTCGGATTGGCTGAAGGTCGGTTTAGAGCCAAAAGTCGATTAGGCCGTAGTCGATTGGAGGCTACATTTGTAAATAGCCCATACTTGTGTATAAGTATAAATACTTGACCATGCATTCGTATGCATATTCATTTACATTCGAATGGGAAAACTCACGAATGCGAATATGTCAATCTATGCTTATAATATTCCTGCTTACCAAATAATGAAAGAGATGGCTCCACATACATGCATGATTTGCAAATTTTCTTAAGATCATTTTCAAAGATCACGATTTTACAACGATTTTACTTATAAAACCATGTTAGTTAGTATTTCAAATGGCACATAAAATTTTACAACAATTAAAATTTACATAGCTGATAGAATCAAATCATTAATAAATTTAAGCTAGCAACATTGATTGGCATTGCTCATCAAGGTATGGATTTATTTGATTGGCAATGCAAACTATAGAACATCCTGTGTATTAATATTTGAATATACACTTCATGAAAGGATTTAAAAGAATAAGTAGAATTCCAACACTAATTGTAATTTATATTCTCAAGCTCTCTATCTCATATATGCAAATTTCAAAATTGTCATGTAAGTAAATTTATTTCACTTTAGGATTGTGCTCTTGGATGGACAAGGATTACTGGTTTCAAGGTTAAAAACTCTTGCATGTGGGAAGGAAGGTAATAATAAGATGTAACTTGCATCATGAAAGCAGCAATCAAGAAATGTTAATTAACACATGACCAACAAAAATGTTAATAACATGACCGGCCTGAGTATAAATAACAACAATTGTCGGATTTATGAACTATAAATATGCAGGAAACCAAAATCCAAGACTAAGTGGATCAACCAAGGAAAACAGGACCTTCTGAACATTGAGAATGGCATGCCAAGCTGAATGAATAATTAATCTTTGCCTACATAGCAAATACAAGTATCGATCACCTAACCACTAATCAATGTGTAACAGATCAAAATCAGTAACGGTGATAGAAGGCATGATAAGTGAAGTGCTGGCTAAACAGTCTTCATTCGAGAAGAAATGATGGCAGCCTACCTACCACTAGTACATCAGCGCGAAGTAATGAAATATTGATGTTGCAGTAAACCCGATAACAATGTCATCATGAAGATGAAAAACAGTAATTAATTATGCAATGTAAGTTACAATAGTTTATTCATAACTTGATGCACCAAAAAAAGAAAGACAACGAAACAATGTTTCCCAAAACTTCATATCCTATATCCTGGATTTTGTTACAACTTTCTCAGCTACTACCTCGTGGAAAGGCCATGCATATATATAACTGATCAAACATCTTGCCTTCATTGAACTTCAATGCATTTGAAATGAACTATCTTCTTTACATCCAGTGCAACCTGTATATATTGTATTTATACTCAGTCATTGGGTACTTTTCAGCAATGCATTGGAACAGGTGAGCAGCTCCCTTTATAAACAAACCTATTCACATATTAAGAGTGTAGAGTGTGTTAGATAGATGTCATAGTTAGTTCAATGTGTCGTTGTCTTTCACTGAGACTACCACTTACATGTTGTTGGTGCACTAATTTAATGTAATCATTCTCTTTCATCAAGACTGCTACTTACATGTTGTCATGCTCTGTTTTCCATCGCAGCACATCAATAAACACAAGTTGCCTCGACTAAGTTTCTGCAAAAGTTGCATGAAAAGGAAAATTTTGAATTCCCAGATGACAGGCTTTATTCTGGACGATTTTTTTGTATCTGAATCCCTACGTTGCGATCTCATTATGCGAGCCCCTAATCTCCTCTGAAACCATGCCTCGTTGATTTAGAATGCTGAACCTTTCGTCTGTTTGCAACTAAAATGATGAGATGTGCTTCTACATTGCATGTCGGGATTGTTGCTCTGATCTTGAGCATCATCAGTAGTTTCATAAGAATGCTACAAAAACCACAAAAAACTTGGTAACAATTCCGAGGTGCTCACAGATGAGAGTAAAACAGAAATACCATTACCAGTTTGCTCCCCCCTGATAGAATCACAAGGCCTGATGCACCACTGACTGCTTCATTCCACCCTGTTGAATCACCAGGAATACTGCCTAAAAAACCGCACCTTATTTCATTTGATCCAAACAGATACCAACAATAATAACTTACTTTGAGAAAGAAGTTCGATTATCTGTTTGTATCTTGAAGACTCAGGATAGAAAGGACAGTTGTCATGTCCACTTCCAGAATCATGATTTTTATTTGAATCATCCTTCAGTTCTATGCTTCCTGAAAGTATTTTCATAAAAGAGATTAGCCAACAAAGCAATATGCTTATTTAGAACATATAAATATGCATCCATTTGGAAGAGGTGGAGTTTTCTTTAGATCTTAAAGAGAATGCGATTACCTGAATTGTCATTTGGACTGTTTGAAGGCTTAGAATTAGCTGCTGATTCATTCGTAGATATATGATGTGAATTGCCACGATTGACAGGGCGCCACATTTTTGTTTCCCCACATTTAGATGAAACTGTGGCTGTGACTTTCGTAGATTGTTGATGTTTAACTTGCTCAACGTGATGCTCTTGATTTTCCTTGCCTTCTGGATCAACACAAATGGAGCTCTTCAGATATTTCCCATCTCTTTCACAATCCTTATGAGAAGAAGACTGAATTGCTACATTCTCATGCAATGCATGCAATGACTCTTCCGTGGCAGTTGCATGTACTGTGTTAAGTACATTTCTGTTCTCAGCATCTTCTATCTCCCGTGCTATTTCGACTACATCCTCATAGAGTGTTGAAGTTCCTCCAAGACCAAGGTCAAACAAGGGTTGAGGGAAAGGAACACTCAGTGAACCAATGACAACAGAGTTCAGTGAAAGATCCATTGCACAAGAAAAAGTTTCTGGAGATGAGACCAGAGGAACACCTGGATGGCTGCATACGTCGTCGCCATTCATCTCCAATGATGGAAAGTCATCAGAATTTGGTGCACTTTTAGGATGGGGTTTCATGATAGTAGAATCAGAAACACAGTTGCTTACGCCAATAGCAATATGTGTGTCCTGGTCATCCTGATCGGAATTCCTACGATTTTGCAATCTAGAAGACAATATTTCACCATCAGTTGTTGAGCTTGCTGGTAACTTCCTGGCCCAAATAGTATGTCTCATGCCTCTAGAAGATTGGTACTTTTTTCTCATACTCTTAATGAGGTGATATGGTCTAGACTTTGTAGTGGTTTGTGAGGTATAGCCATCATCATGTATGTCCATATTTGTCCCAAGTAAATCTTTGAGACTGCAATCGGTGAGCAAATCCGTTGACATGCTCATGAGTGTTGCACTTTCCATGCATTTCTTTTGTTTTAATGCATATCTATACTTGGAAGCAGGCATAACTCTTGGTCTTGATAAGTTCTGGTTGATGGACATTTTCTGCTTCTGTATCATCTCTGACTCTTGCGCATCCCAACCTTTCATGCTCTTCATTTGCATCTTAGATTCATTCTTATGATCTTCATTTGCCATATCCATTAAGCTTGATGAGTCACCCGTGTCCTCTACTTTACCATCATTAACCTTGAAGGAATCACAGGTGGGTATACCCAATTCATGTTCTAAGTGATTGAGCCTGTCATACAAATTTTCGTGTGTATTATCTACTTGGAGTGACTGCAAATCACTAGCAGACCTGTCTCCTGCAGCAAATTTGGGAGTGTTCTCTTCATCTATGTCATCATGATCTAAGCTTGCCTGGCCTGTAAACAAGTAAGAATGCTTCAGATCTTTCTCCCTCAACTTCTTTTGTCGTGCCTTCTTAAATTTCTTTTTGTCCTGGATCTCCACTTGTCTGATTGTACGCAAAGATAAATCAGAGCCAATCTAAGCACACAAAAAAATTTATATTTACATATAAATATATACAGTGAAGATTTTCTTGTGCTCACTTTCTCCGTGAAGCTTCCTCTTCTTCTACAAGGGCAGTTTGACAACGGAATGCTTCTTCATCCTTACTTATAATGAGAGCATTGACCTAAAAACAAACACAGACACTTAGCATATCTCCAAGTGGGGAGAAGGCAATGTTCTGAAAAACTTAACAAAGCTCAATCAAGGATAACCCTTGACTGGCTAAAAATATCAATACTCCCCACTCAACTCTAAATTCCAGAAGTGATGCGTGCATCACAGAAATCAAAAGAATTTTGATGAAAAAAAGCACACTTTCAGGACAACATAATGTGAGCTGAAAGTGTATCTACATAACTCTTTGTTGTTATGCCTGATGATTCCAATGTACATTCAAAGGATAAATATGGAACCCGAAAGGAACCTCCAAAGAATACTCACCAAATTGTATTCCACAAGAAACCCAAGAGAAGCTACTAAATTCTTTAATTCCAATCCCACTTTTCCAGCATCCCCTTCAAAAACATAGCGGTACATGGCTGAAAGGCCAAATGATGGGAAAGTTTTTTCACTTGACCCATCAAGTATTTTGAATAGCTCAGAAGATGTTATAGAAAGCTTTGATGACTTATTTCGAACAAGCTCCTGCAATCACCAGAATATGGATAAGATGGTCCATCAATTTATGCCTATGACACAACTACAACTAAAGTTTTTTTGGTTCTATCAATTTATTATGTCTGAGATAGCAACTTACTAAAAGCATTGCACCAGCCTTGACATATGAACAGGGCAGACCAAAAACACTTGGCTGCTGTAATAAATGAGCAAGAGCCCTAGACACTTTTTCCCCGGTCAAATCCTAAAAACAATAAACAAAAGCCATGTAACATTGTGAATTATACAAATACTAACGGCAGATCAGCTATTCAACCAAGGAAATTATTTCTACCTCCAATGCAAGGTTTTTATTTGAAACAATGTTGTTAGCCTCCTCTGGAGATAGCTGTTCCAACAAGCAACACAAAATATCCATCGACAAATTGTAACATGCAGAAAGTTTTAGACAATACATAAATAATATAAAAATGACTAACATTATCCCAGAAGGTTGCTAACTCATGCCTTTGAGAAGCTGATTCCTCCTGCAAGTGGGTTAATGGTAAACAAAAATCAATCAACTTCGGCAATTGAGAACCCTAAAGCTGATCAAAACAAAAGATTGAAAATATAAAGCAACCTTTTCACCATTCATAGGTCGACGATGGATCATCCGAAGATGCCTTCGGTGATTCAAAGGCGAGCAAAAGTCTAAGCAGCATTTCTCACACTTAAACATTTGCACTTTCGAGAGGGGCATGAAAGGCCAACCCAGGAGGTTGGCTGACCAGCCATTGCTATCAAAGGTATTTGAATTGGGATGAGATGGAGAGTTATTCACGTGGCGGGAAGCACCCTTTAGACCCTTGCATCCGTCTTGTTGATCACATGTTGATTGAACCCAATGAATGGGATTTTCAGCTGGTTTTGTGAAAGCAAAAAACGGCTCCTTCAATATAGCCTTTCTGAATAGGCCTTCCCATGACTCACGATTCTCTTTTGACTTTAGGTTAGAACCAAGAGACATTTTACTGTGCCAAATCCCTGACCTCGTTCTGAAAATATCTTAATAACAGATTATAAGAGGAAATCATCAAAACCTATCACTCAAATTCTACAAAACAGAATGGATTTGTGATCTAGATGTCAATAAGGCTAACTGCATTCATAAATATGATGATAAAAGAGAAGGGTTTAAACTTTTGGAATCAATTTCTTGTTATGTTTGCAAACTGTAAATCTGAAATTACAAGTATGCAGAGATTGTAAACATCACATTAGAATATAGTTTTAGGCAAGTGAAGAAGTGAAGAAACATGTATCTTTTTGGGAAGACCATATTCTCTTGATCTAATTTGAATGCATCAAATAGGGAATCTTCAATTGTATTATACGAGTTAACACAGATACAAGGTTAATAGATTGACCATTCATTCACGTGTTTCCTTGAATTTCTAGAGGTAATTCATTTTACTTGATGCATCCTTACATACAATTCTCAAAATACTAACATATACCTAGTTTTACAGTCAATTTCTGTGATATCATAAAGAAAAATTGTCATTGAAGAAGCGGCGCAGCTTGCTTGTGAAGCTAACCGGCTGCCAACAGGACTTGTTCAAGCATATTAGAGAAGCATACAAAATATGTAATATACAAAACGGATGCGACTGATGGAAATACTTCAGTTTCTTACTCAAGTAAATAGATTATTTTGTATTACCATAATCCTCAAGGCATATTTAAGCTTATTCAATTGACTTTCTAGAGGAATTCTCTTCAGGGAACACATTCTTACATAGCACAACTATGCTGGCCTTTGTCTCATGCATATAATGGCTTTCTTGGGGAAATTCATTTCAAGGAACAACCTCCAAAGATTTCACATCCACAGAAACAGACATAAACTTGTTAGCCATTGATTTGTGTGTTTCAATTGACTTTCTAGAGTTGTTCCAGTTCAAGGAACGCATAGTTAGATAGAGTTCTCAAAGGATCACATCGAATCCTCGGGAGCTTACTAGATTGACCATTGATTCATGTGTTTGATTTGACCATCTAGAGGTAAAATAACTCAAGGAACAGAGCCTTACATAGAAAAAAACCCAGAGGGATTACATAGAGAGAGAAGCCAATACGAAAGTCATTCAGGAAGCGCGCTAAAGGTAATAGAGCAACAAACAGAAGCGAGAGAGCGGAGTTATATCAGGAAGCGTGCAAGAAGGTGAATGAACGGAGAGAAACAAACAGGGGAGAAAATGACCTTTACCTGGAGTAGAAGAAGCTGCGCAGATAACTCTGTAGCTCTGCAGAGGAGAGGAGAGGAAGGGGAGGGGGGGATGATTTCTCGTGTTCTTTTGTGATATGTACACAACATACATACATACATACATACACACAATATATATATATATATATATATCTAATGTCGATTCTTCACTTTCGCACTCTCTCATACACATCACATACCTATGTATGTACATAAAATACATACATATGTATATGAATATCTAATGGTGGCCCTAAAAAGACTAAACCCCACCCCCACCCCACCCCTGCCTCTCTGCCTCAACACACACACACACACACACACACAAAAGTATCTTCCACCACACTTCCTCCTCTTGATATTTATTTCCAACTATCAATCCATGTATAGATCTCTTTCGCTACCCAATATGTCCTCCCTCCCCATGTTGACGTGCCATAACTCCCCATGTTGCTTCTCATGATGCTTTCGCCCGAACTGAGTCGCTCGATGGTCGAGCTACGAGATCGAATCAACACGTCTGTGATGATATCCTCGACTTCTAGGATTGCTCGGGTGGTGGGTAGGCCATTAAGCCCACCTTTCACACACCTCTATTACACAAATATGTTTTCTCCTAAAACTTTTAGATGTTAGTACGAAATGTAGGGTTTGAATGCATGACCTCTGGTAGAGTTGGCGAAAGTGTTGGAACTATGAGGATTATCTTCCGATTCAGCCTTGGAATGTATGTTGCTAGTCCATGTTGAGGTAATTGTGAAGGGAGAAAGAAAGTGATTGATTTAGATTTCATGGTAACTTGGGAATTCGAGCAACATGGTCACCGAAACCCCTAACGAAAGGGTTAAGGGTTCGATACTTGCTAGAGACGACTAAAGGGAAAAAGACGAAGCCATCATCATGGCTGAGAATGATGGTAGAACATGCGGTACAAACAATGGTTTCAGTCAAACTAGGCGCCCATTGAAGAAAAAAAGAAGAGTTGTGATGCCCACTTAAAATGCTTGGAGGCCGAAACACGAAACCTACAATTAGTGAGGATGACATGTGAGAGTGTTGTCATGATGTTGCTTGTGCAAAGGGAGAAAAGGGTTTTAATATTGGTTTTTACAATCGGTCGGGATTCTAGTCAAATAGACAGAGCTAGCCATGGATGGAAAAGGATGAGTTCCAATGCATACTTCAACAAAAATGAAGCAAGCAATGAAACTTAACATGTCATTGAACATTTTGTAGCATAAGGTGCCCAAAAAGTTTGAATGCATGATAGAAGAAAAAGAAATGGTGCACGCTAAGAGAGGCACCACTATTTTTATCCAACAACTGAGCTTCGATATTAAGTTAAAGATGGATTTGTTGTTTTGGGAATTCAAATACCCAGCTTCGATATTAAATCAAACCATGGGGTAGCCGATTATGAGGACGAATGGGAGGCCTAGGACGACTGAGGCATTGGGGTTGTTGATCTTAGACTTGACAAGTTAAAACTTGGGGATTCCTCCCCCAAACATTCTTTTGATCTTAATTTTTCATCATCTTATTCTCTCTTCCCCCCTTTTGTAAAACCATTGTAAAAAACTAGTTTTGATCTTGATTTTTAGCCCACCAATAAGTGTAGCTTTTCCACACTAATATTGAGGTATACATATTTTCTTAATTATCAATTATCTGTTTATTTGCGACACCTATCAAGAAATATATGTTGATGTATGTCATGATCTTTCCCATTCGGAGTGATGTCTCCCAATCCCTCGGCTAGCCCACTATGACGAAAGAGACCCCTCAGGTCTCAATAGTGACCCTTGGAAGTGCAACACTCCAAAATATGATTGTATTGACTCTTTGAATGAAAATCAATAAAAATTTGATTTCATGGTGATGACAATGTCCATTGACATATGCCTTTCATTGTTGTTGCAAATTAATGCAACTTTTATGAGCTCAAGTAACCATAAGTTTTACTCATGCAATGATTTGTTCTTGTCAAGTTGCTTCTTTACTTGGATTCAAGTCTTACGATCTAATACTCGATTGGTATAAGCACTTTTAACGTCAAACAACTACCAAAATAAGGTTCCTTGAATGCTCATCATGTTTGCCCATATTATTACAAATTGACGTTTTTGGTCCTAGTTCACTTTATTGTTATTGACAATTTATTGTAAAGAAATGTGTGACGTAGGTGATGTTGTGCAATGGAAGTGAACTGTGTGTGAGTACGTAAGACGCGCAGAGAGAAGGAGAGAGAGAGAGAGAGAGAGAGAGAGAGAGAGAGAGATTAGAACAAGAAGTTGTATTAGCGAAAAATATAATTACATCCAATAGTAACTAAGTTACAAAAGGTTGGTTTAAATACCAACTAGGCTAGGGCGACTACCCTTTCAACTATTTATAAAACTAGCCTAGCATGTCCATTTGCTAGTGTGAAAGCCATTTTATTGGGGAAGTTGAGTTCAATTCTCAACACACCCCTTTGAACACAACTTCCGAACGCCGAAAAGTTGGTTCGGTTCGGTCTTCGAAATACTTCGATTCAGTTGAATCGGCGTCGACTGTCGAGTTGATTCGAATGTTCGGCTTTGTTGATTGGATGGTCAGTCAAAACGGTTTCGACTATTCGATTGCTTTGTGCTCCTTGTTCGGCTCAATTGTCATCATCATACTTCGACTCCTCTAGCCGGCTTCGATCGATCGATCGACTATTGTTTGGCTTCCGCTACTATTGTACTCCTCCTAAAGCTCGGTAATGCAGCTATCGTGAGATCAAGGTCCGATGTAAATTTCCCGAGTTTGTTGAGTGCTAAGGCCTTAGTGAAGATGTCAACAACCTGAAGGTTCATGCTGATGTGATGTAGGTCGACATCTCCAGCATGAACACGCTATCGTAGTGTAATTCGCACACTACATGAAAAATTACATTTTTGGTCTCTCTGGATAGGGCATGGAGTACCTGGTGAGAACCGGAAGAAGGAACCGGTAAGGACCGAAACCGGTAAGGAGACCCGGCAAGAGCTGGATGAAGAAGGCCGGTGAGAGTTGGTGAGAAACGGACGAAGAGATCGGTAAGGAGGTCCCGGTAAGAACCGGACAAAGAAAACTAGCAAGCACTGGATGAAGCAGAACTGGAAAGAGCCGGATGAAGAAGGCCGGTGAGAGTCTCTCACCGGATGAAGAGACATATCTGTAAATAGAAGAAAGTATAAAAATATATATATTACATGCATAGGGCAAGATTCGAAACTTGCACCTCCATGTTAATAATGTTAAGCCTTATCATTATACTAGCGTATTATGAATTTTAAAGTTATACTAAACTTTATCCCATGTAAAATTTCTAGACATGCATGGTACAAAAAGTTATTCATGCATAGACACTCGAGTTAAAAGAAAAGATGAGATAGAAAGCTAATCATGCACATGCAGTGTGCATGAAAACTAAAGATAGGAAAAGCATGATGCTTGCATGTGATAAACTTAGACTCTTCCAACACTATATAAGGAAGAGAGAAAGATGTATAGAGGTTGTTGATTATTTTTACAAGGGTTGATTAATATAATATAATCGTGGGATCCACGAGTTTGCTAACTATTTTCCTCTCTTAATTTGAGTACTCACTAATACACTATACTCGTGGGATTCACAAGTTTTTCATATCTTTCTTTCTTACGATATATTTCATATTCTTAATTGCCTTAGAATTTTCTTTCCTCCTAGTCCAAAACCCCAACGGTTCCCACCCGACTCACGCAACGATCCGGAGCCGCAAGGCACGACACAAGTGGTGAACCCGATGTGAACACGTGTGGCAAGGAGATGGAAAATCAACCGGAAGCTAACAACATGATGATGATGTTCGAGCGGATGCTTCAGGAACAATGTGCGATGTTGGAGATAGTGGCGGCAGTAGAGCGGCTCGTGCAACGGATCGGGCAATTCAACGGAAAGGACGTATCACGCTATCTTCGGGACTACAAGGCGGAAATGCTACGGTGCGGGATTTCGGAAGGACTGCAAGTGGCATCCTTCAACCGGGTGGCTACCGACGGGCTTCAAGCAAGTATCCACGGGCTACGACAACAAAATCTGACGTGGGAAGTGTTTGAAGAGGCACTAAAGACCACGTTCGCTATCGAGGACTCCTCCAAGGCAACGCGGAGAGGATTCGAGGATTGGGTAGAAACGCCGGACAAGGGGATGAAGGTCCTCGATGTGTTTTCGGCATTCGAAAGTCGGTTCGGGAGGTTGTCTGCGAGAGATCAAGCTATCCTCGCACCGGACAAAGTTATCATGTTCTTACGAGCCGTAGACGTCCGGGACCAAAAGGATCTTGGAGTGCTTCTAGAGGACACGAATACCGAGAGTGGCCTCACGGAAACATGGGAAAGTGTGCGGGATATCGTCGCGCGATACACAAAGAGGGGGCAATGGCTTGCCAACGAAGAAAAGAGGGTTTTGGAACCGATTCCGAAACCGAGATCCGGATCGGAAGACCATCAACCGCGGGCTTGGGAAGCTACGATTGAGAAGGGAATCGACGCAACTACGGTGGAGCAGTTGCTGAAGGAGATGAGGAATCTAAAAATCGTGATGGTGAAGAAGTCGGATGACTGTCCCACAAGTTCCAAGTATATGGACCGTCGATGCATATGGTGCGATAACACCGAACATGATCGGAGGGATTGCGATGAGCACAAGGAAGCGCTACGACAGGATCTTATCTACTACGAGGGAAATCGGATTCATTCGATGGACTCTCGGAAGCCGCTCCGACCGAACTTCCGAAAAGGCGGCATGAAGATGGTCCTAGAGGAGGAAATAGCGGCGAAGAACAATTACGCGACAACCGCGGGAATACGTGTCGGGGAGTCATCGGGACCAAAGGTGTCTTTTTGGCCGGAAGTGCTAGAAAACACCGATAAAACCGACTCTAACGAGATCCGAAGCACCCCGGAAGGCATCCGGGAAGCTACGGGATGGGAGTGCCCCTTCGATAAGAATAGTGTGTTTGCTTTATGCCAATTGCATGAAGTGTATGTAGATGAGAAGCGACGGCGCACGGATGAGGCGGCCGGTCCATCGAAGACACCGGAAAGCTGGAACTCCGGAGGTAAGGGAAAAGAAAAGATGATTCCGGCATTCAAGCTCGCCTCAGACATCGAACAACAAACGGACTTGAAAAAGGTGTTCGAGGAGAGAATCCTCGATAGCCGGGTAGATTTTTCGCTTCGAGAATTACTTGGAATAACGAAGAAGGAGTTCCACGATCTTCTTGTGGATCTCGTGAAGAGAAAAAGGCAAAGTACGGAGGAGAACGCTCCAAGGGTGAATGCAAATACCGTTCTAATGAATGACACTGAATTGGAGAACGAAATACCGAATTCTCACTACACAAAGCCACACTGGGCATGCGCAACTACGGAGACTCAGGTTCGAATCGGTAACATCAAAGAACCTGTGCTAGCATTGATTGATCACGGATTGGAGATCAACTTGATGTCCAAGGAATTCTACCGGAAGGGTAAGTGGCCTATTAACACGAATCATGGGTGGAAGATCCGGGCGGCCACTAAAGCAACGGAAGATCTATTTGCGGCTTGTCCGGATGTGACGGTGAAGATCGGGGATGTCGAGATCGACCAAAATTTCTTCATACAAGACGAGGTCTCACACTCCGTGATCCTCGGGCAACCTTTTATCATGGCATCACGGATGGAGACGAAGGTGCTCGATAGCGGTGCGGCTTTTGCGCGAATTCGGAGCCAAAACGGAGGGAAATCCGTCCAATTCCTAACGATGCCGGCAAATCATGAAAGGAACAAGAGAGAGCTCTTGTCCCAAACAAGAATGGATTTTTAGAGCAGACTGTTGTGGAGTGGGGAAGTGATAGTTCGAGAAGCCCTGATACCCCACACAGGAAGAAACCTCACGGTGCAAAACAAGTACGAATCGGTTCGGATGGGGCATCCACGTGACAGGAACTACACGCTCCCGATGAACAACGCTCGGCCACAACCGAGCCTAGAATAAAACACAGAAAACGGGAAATGAACACACGACACAAAGGAGAGAAGTGTACACAGGATGTTTACGTGGAAAACCCAAACTCGAGAAAAACCATGGCAGCCCACGGACCGCAAACTATCACTATGTCAAAATGTACAATAAGAAAGCACCGAGGCCACGACCTCGAGCTTGCTATCTTCGCCACAGGCAGCGGTTACAATCAGAGGCAACGACCTCTTCCTCTCTCTCACTCTCTCTGTACATAGTTGCACGCTCTAATCTTGCGCCAACAAGAATGACTACAACCACTCAAAAAAGGGTTTGCCCTAAGTCATATTTATACTAATATGACTTTTCGGCTATTTACAAATATAGCCCCGATGGACTCTCAGAAACATATTTACAAATATGTCCCTTCATTCGGTGAGCACTTCTCACCGACCCTTCACCATCCGGCTCTTGCCGGGTACTCCTCATTCGGCGCTTGCCGGGTACACCACATCCGGTTCTCACCGGGTCTTCACCATCCGGCTCTTGCCGGGTACTTGTCATCCGGTTCTCATCGGGTCTTCCGTTGCCGGGTACTTGTCATCCGGTTCTCACCGGGTCTTCCGTAGCCGGGTCTTCCACATCCGGTTTTGGCCTCGACCGAGTTTGCTCATCAGTACTGTTCTCCTCACTTCCCATCCGGAGGGACATGTTTCCTAACAAACTCCCCCTTCACACCGGCATGGGATGTCTTACTAGTCCGATCCGCTTCTGACATGCATCCAGCTTGTCGGGTACCAGTACATTGGTCAGCATATCTGACCCATTCTCGGCTGTGTGAATCTTCATCAGCGCGAGCTCCTAGTCATCTACTCTTTCCCGGATCCAGTGATACCTTCGTTGGTTATGCTTCGTCCGGGAATGGTAGGCCGCATTCTTAGCAAGGTGGATGGCACTTTGATTGTCGCAATAGAGCCGGTATTCATCTTGGCGGATACCGAGCTCTCCGATGAAGTCCTTCATCCATAATATTTCCTTGCCGGCTTCCACAGCCGCCATGTAATCCGCCTCCGTGGTTGACAACGCAACCGTCTTCTGCAGCCTCGACTGCCACGAAACAGCTCCCCCTGCACATGTCATTACATACCCGGATGTGGACCGGCTGGTATCCACATCAGCCGACATGTCCAAATCGGTAAAACCGTCAAGTTGAGGTTTACCGGAGCCGAATCGTAGACACATATTCGAAGTGCCCTTCAAGTACCGGAGTATCCATTTGACCGCATTCCAGTGCTCCTTGCCCGGATTGCTCATAAACCGGCTCACCACTCCGACTACGTAGCCTATATCCAGTTGGGTACACACCATTGCGTAC
This sequence comes from Azolla caroliniana, assembly GCF_043228905.1. Classification (NCBI taxonomy): domain Eukaryota; kingdom Viridiplantae; phylum Streptophyta; class Polypodiopsida; order Salviniales; family Salviniaceae; genus Azolla; species Azolla caroliniana. The sequence goes on from NW_028230436.1 coordinate 13,204,071, forward strand.
ATCAAGCTCCCGACGGTAGAGGCATATGGAACCTTCATCATATCAGCCTTCTCTGCTTTCGTCTTCGGGCTTTGCTTATCGGATAATCTGCAGTTTGCCGGGAGTGTCAATCCGACTGGTTTTGCTTCTAACATGTTCAACCGCTGAAGCACCTTTGTCACGTATTTCTCCTGTGACAGCCACAGTTGCTTCGTTGGCCGGTTCCGGATGATATGCATCCCCAGCATCTGTCTTGCTAGACCCAAGTCTTTCATTGAGAAGGTCCAGTTGAGAGCCTTCTTCAACATCCGTATTTTGGCTTGGTCCCGTCCGACGATCAACATGTCGTCCACGTACAGAAGGAGTATCAGGAAGTCGCCTCCTTCGAACTTCTTCACACACACGCAGTGATCGGCCTGCGTCTTGTGGTACCCTTGATCGGTCATGAAGGAGTTGAACTTCCAGTACCATTGTCGGGGAGCTTGCTTCAGTCCGTACATGCTCTTCTTCAACCGGCAGACCAGGTTCTCCTTCCCTTTCTCCACGAATCCTTCCGGTTGCTGCATGTAGATCTCCTCTTCGAGGTCACCGTGAAGGAATGCCGTCTTCACGTCTAGCTGCTCTACCTCGAGGTCCATGCTTGACGCTATACTCAGCACCGTAGGGATGGAGGTCATCTTTACTACCGAGGCAAATATCTCGTCGAAGTCCACACCCTTCTTCTGCTGGAACCCCTTCACCACGATCCTGGCTTTGTAACTCGGGGGGTTGCCGACATCTCCCGGTTTCAACTTGTACACCCACTTATTTCGGAGTGCTCGCTTTCCTTTCGGCAACTCCACCAATTCGTACGTATGGTTCTCATGCAGGGAATCCATCTCATCCTGCATGGCACTTAACCATTTGCGGCTGTGGGTGTCATCCTTTGCTTCTTCGAAGCTTTCTGGCTCCCCCTCATCGGTTAGCAGCACATGCTCTGCATCCGGAAATCTCCAGGGGGCCCTTCTCTCTCTGAGAGGATATCTCCGTCTTTGGGCTTCGATAACCGGCCCCTCCATTCGCTCTTCATCCGAATCCAATTCGGGGTCTTGGCCGGTTCCGGTTTCAGCTTCCTCTACTTCTTCTTCTGCCGGTTCGGTATCCTCACCGTAACCGATTGGTTCCTCGAGTGCTAACCGGTCTCTTGCCGGTTGGGTCTGCTCATCGTAGAATCGATCCTTACCGGTCGACTCGGAGTTCATTATCTTCTTCTTCGACTCCCAGTTGGCGAGCGTCTTGTCCTCCATGAAGATAATATCTCGACTCCGGAATACCTTCTTGTCGACCAGGTCCCACACTCGGTAGCCAAACTCATCGTCGCCGTAACCGAGGAATATGCATGGCCGGGTCTTCGGATCTAGTTTTCCTCTCCAGTCCTTAGCTACATGCACATACGCAAGACACCCGAATACCTTCAGATGCCGGTAGGATACTTCCTTACCGGTCCATACTCTCTGTGGCGTGTCTCCGTCCAAGGGTACTGAGGGTGATTTGTTTATCACATATGTCGTCGTCGACAGTGCCTCAACCCAAAACTTCTTGGGTAGTTTTGCATGCGCCAACATACTCCGGACCCTCTCCATTATGGTCCGGTTCATCCTCTCGGCCAGCCCGTTTAGTTCCGGTGTCTTCGGCACGGTAAATTCGAGCCAGATTCCCTTCGAGCGACAGTACTCCTCGAACTGCCCTCGATATTCACCTCCATTATCTGCTCGAACCACCTTCAGCTTCCAGCCGGTTTCTCTTTCCACTCTCGCGTGGAGCTCTTTGAAGACGGATAACACCTGATCCTTCATCTTCAACGGTGTGGCCCACAGCTTCCGGCTGTGGTCATCTATGAACGTCACGAAGTACTGCGATCCTGCATGTGACTTCGTGTCCACTTGACACACATCAGTATGCACCAACTCCAATGGTGCATTACGTCTCATCGGTGGTCTTGGTCGGAAGGAGGTCCGGTTTTGCTTACCGGCCAAACAATCAGTGCACTTCTCCAAGTGCACGTTCTTCACTGGAATGCGGTTGTCTTGTGCCAGCCTCTTCATCCCCTTCTCGCTCATGTGACATAGTCTCTTGTGCCACAGCTCACTAGCAATGTCGGATGTCACGTTCACTTCTTCCGGGCATAACAAGGCATTCATTAGGTACAACGTGTTGACTTTCCGGGCCTGAGCCACAATCAGGCTCCCTTTGCTGAACTTCATAACACTGTTCCGAATGCTACCCGTGTAGCCTTCATCATCTAGCCGACTGGCTGATATCAGGTTCAGACGAACCTCCGGAACGTGTCAGACATCCTTCAACAGCATCTTGCATCCGGTTGGTGTTGTCAACCACACGTCTCCTATGCCGACAATTCGGCATGTACCTTCATTCCCCATCCGGACACATCCGTGATCACCGGTCGAGTAGGATGAGAAGCATTTCCGGTCCGGGGTAAGGTGGAACGACGCTCCGGAGTCGACCACCCAGGTCATCTCATCGCCGGCAAGGTTTATCTCACTCTCCTCGGTGATGAGCATCAACTGTTCTTCACTTGCCACGATTGCCGTCGTTCCCTTCTGGTCTTTACCGTTCAAATTGGTACCGTCGGTTTCCTTGTCTTTCCGGAAATGCCGATAGTTCTTCTGGAAGTGTCTCGGCTTGCCGCAATAGAAGCAAGTAGGCCTCCCCCTTGACTTTGACCGTGTCCCCGACTTTTCCCGGTTCTGGGGACTACGGTTTCTATGTCTTCCGCGTTCCAATTCAGTAAGGAGCGCTTTGGAGTCGGAGCTTGTATCCTTATCTTTCCGATGTGACTCCTCATCTAGCAAGCTCGACTTCACTCTTGCTAGGGATAACCGTTTCCCTTCCGGCCCGGCGTTGCCCAAAGTGACAACCAATGTCTCCCAACTATCCGGGAGGGAACCGAGCAGGAGTAGCGCTAGTACCTCATCGACGAGAGGTACTTCCAATGATGTTTCCTGGTGGATCAGCCCCTGGAAGGCATTCATGTGCTCCGCCATGCTGGAGCCATCTTGGTACCGGAGTCTTACTAGCTTCCGGAATACCAAAACCTGATTAACAACATTTTTGTTTTGAAACATAATGCCGATCTTCTCCCAGAGCTCATGAGCCTTGCTCTCTTCATTGAAGTTGTTGTATAAGCTCATGTCGATGAAGCACCGTATGTACGCCGTTGTCTTCATGTGCATCACCTCCCATATCGTGGCGTCGATTTTGTCCGGTCTCTTGTCCCCGAACTGAACCAGCAACCAAAGATCTTTAACCACGAGCATGTCCCTCATCTTCGACTTCCACACCGAATAGTTGGAGCCGGTGAGCTTGAACATGCCTCCCAACAAATCGTCCATTTTCTGTGTCGTTTCGCTCTGATACCACTTTGACAGGAACTACACGCTCTCGATGAACAACGCTCGGCCACAACCGAGCCTAGAATAAAACACAGAAAACGGGAAATGAACACACGACACAAAGGAGAGAAGAGTACACAGGATGTTTACGTGGAAAACCCAAACTCGGGAAAAACCACGGTAGCCCACGGACTGCAAACTATCACTATGTCAAAATGTACAATAAGAAAGCACCGAGGCCACGACCTCGAGCTTGCTATCTTCGCCACAAGCGGCAGTTACAATCAGAGGCAACGACCTCTTCCTCTCTCTCACTCCCTCTGTACACAATTGCACGCTCTAATCTTGCACCAACAAGAATGACAACAACCACTCAAAAAAGGGTTTGCCCTAAGTCATATTTATACTAATATGACTTTTCGGCTATTTACAAATATAGCCCCGATGGACTCTCAGAAACATATTTACAAATATGTCCCTTCATCCGGTGAGCACTTCTCACCGGCCCTTCACCATCCGGCTCTTGCCGAGTACTCCTCATCCGGTTCTCACTGGGTCCTCCGTAGCTGGGTACACCACATCCGGTTCTCACCGGGTCTTCACCATCCGACTCTTGCCGGGTACTCATCATCCGGTTCTCACAGGGTCTTCCGTTGCCGGGTACTTGTCATCCGGTTGTCACCGGGTCTTCCGTAACCGGGTCTTCCACATCCAGTTTTGGCCTCGGCCAAGTTTGGTCATCAATACTGTTCTCTTCACTTCCCATCCGGAGGGACATGTTTCCTAACACCACGTACACGGCCGTAACTGGAGGAATGAAGAAAGAATACTGAAAAGTGGAGGATAAGTTACGGTCGGCATCAATAATAAAAGAAGATGAAGAAATCATGGGAATAGTCGAAGAGGTGTTCTATGGGAGCACACTACAACGGCTTGAAGAGCTCGCGGAAGATACAAGCCAGGGAAACCGGGTAATTCCGATGGAGTCGGTCGAGATGTACGAGATGAGTGTGAAAATGGGGCCGGATGCGCTCCGCAAAGAAGAAACAATGGTATGTACGAAATACAAGACCGTGGAGAAGAAAGTGAAACCGGCCGCGGGACCGTTACCCGCAGATAGCGAATAAAAGAGGAAAGAAGTCTCGGGGGATCCGACACTTCAGAAGTCCATGGATATCGAACATGCCTTCACAGATGAGACCCGGAAGAAACTTCGGATCGGTGGAGGTGGGTTCCTATTAAAGAATGAAGAAGAACGATTCTATGGGATGCTAGAGCGACATGGGAGAACATTTGCATTTACATCGAAAGAAATAGGATGTGCTAACCCGAAGATAGTGGAGCTGATGGTGATCTTCACGATTGACCATGTGCCGTGGAACCTGAAGCCGATTCCGGTGCCACGGGCGCATATTCCGAAAATCATCGACTTGCTCAAGGAGAAGGTGGCGATGGGGATTCTAGAGCCATCAAATGCTCCGTACTCAAATCGATGGTTTACAGTTCTGAAAAAGAATGGGTCACTCCGATTTATTCAAGATTTGCAACCGGTGAACAAAGTCACGATCCGGAACTCCGGAGTTGGTCCGATAGTGGACGAATTTGTGGAAGCATTTGCCGGTCGCGCGATATACTCCATCGGAGACCTATACTCCGGATATGACCAATTCCAACTAGCTGTGAAGAGCCGAGACATCACTACCATGCGGACACCGATAGAATTAGTCCAGATGTGTACGCTACCACAAGGCGCGACGAACTCAGTCGCACATATGATGAATGCGATGAACAAGGTGCTCCGGGATTGCATACCGGAGATAACGATGCCGTTCCTAGATGACATTCCAATGAAAGGGTGTGCGGTAGAAGAAAAAGATGAAGCTATGGATGAACGGGGATGCCAAAGGTTTGTAGTCAACCATATCCGTGATTGTGAGAAAGTGTTACGGAAGTTAGAAGATGTGCATCTAACACTTTCCGGAGAGAAATCGGCATTCGGACAAGAAGAAATATTGGTAGTCGGACATCTATGTGGGCCCTACGGCCGAAGACCGTCACCAACCAAGATCGATGCGATTCAAGCTATGAAAGAAGTATGCGAGTCACAATTCGAAGTTCGAAGGTTTCTTGGAGCATGTGCATTCTACCACATATGGATTCCGCACTATGCACATATAGTGGACCCACTCAATCACTTGTTGCGGAAGGGTAAGAAGTTTGAATGGAAATCGGAGCATACCAAAGCCATGAAGAAGCTCAAGAAAACACTACGAAGGGCAGAAGCACTAAAGAAGCCGAGCTATGACCAACCGATCATAGTAACGGTTGACACAAGTCCAACCGGAATCGGATGGGTCATCAATCAAGCCGATCCGGAAGGTTCGTGATATCCGATCCGATTCGGAGCAAAGGTTCTCAACGAAAGGCAACGCGGATATGCACAAGTTAAAAGAGAATTATGGGGAGTCGTGTCGGCAATCAAATCGGATCGAGATTATTTGATCGGAGCCGAAGTAGTGATCGAAACAGATTGTCTTCCGATACTCGGGATGATGCGGTGCTGCACGATACCGGATGTGGCTATGCTAAGATGGATTGCATATGTTAAGTCACTTAATCCGGAGGTAAGACACATCTCCGGAAAAGACAACGCTGTAGCGGATATGCTATCAAGGGTGCGGTTCGGAGATCACATAACCGAATCCGATAATGAAGAAGTTTTCGAAGACTACTTTGCTTCGGAGCACATATGCCGGGTGGACGTAATCCAAGAATTCCGGGAAGAAGAATACGAGGGAGAAAGCCTGTTGATCAGGAAAATGCTACGAGAAATCGAGGAATCATCGGACAATAAAGAGAAGAGAGCCGAGATCCGAAGTAAGAAACGGCAAGTCCGAAAGTTCTTCTTGAAAAATGGATTTTTATGGAGGGAGCCGAAAAGACTGGGTGGCATACCACTTTGAGTAGTCGGGACAAAAGAGCAACGAAACCAGGTAATGTCCGAATTTCACGAATCTGATTGGGCTGGACATCGGGGAACATGGGCAACATTTGGGAAGATCAAGCAAAGATATTGGTGGAAAAATATGTACAAAGATGTTGCGGAGTTCACGGAAAGATGCGAGAAGTGTCAAATCTACTCCGGAGTTCGACACCGAGATGAGTTACATCCGACATTCTCACCGACAATCAACTTCAAATGGATGGTCAACATTGTAGCCATGCCAACCGGGATCGGACAAAAGAAGTACTTGATGTTAGCTCGGGAAGATCTCACAAATCAAGTAGAAGGTCGGGCGCTACGAAGAAAAACGTGTTCTGCGGTATGTCAATTTCTTTTGGAAGAAGTGTTTTGCAAGTACGGGTGCGTAGGACAAGTGATTGCGGATCAGGGAGAACTTGACTTTGATAAAGCTAGGGGATTCTTCGCCAAACATGGAGTTCAGTTAACACTAACAACAATATACAATCCGGAAGCCAACGGGAAGGTCGAGCGAGGACATAGTCCGATCGTCAAAGCACTTGCCAAAGCATGCGACGGAAGGGTGAAGGATTGGCCGCAGATGCTTCCGTATGCACTATGGGCGGATCGGACGACTCATAGCTCCATAACCGGTTACATGCCGGCAGAACTCATGACCGGACAAGCACCGGTAATGCCGACGGAAACCGCAATCGCGACATGGACAATGCTACCATGGAAGGAAGAGATGAGCCGGGAAGAACTACTAGTGGTCCGGATACGACAACTGGAGGGAAGACCGGAAGGCAAAGCAGAAACAATACGCCGACAACAAGAAGCGCGATTCCGGAATAAAAGCCGGTTCGACACAAAGCACCGATTATGACCGCGGAAGATTGAAGAAGGAGATTGGGTGATTGTCTACGACAGTAGTTTGGATCATCAACATACAACGATGCGGAAGTTCGCGAAAAGGTGGTTCGGGCCATACGAGGTTTGGAAAGTTTTCGACAACAGAACTTACCGACTATGCGAGTTGGATGGAACAATGCTACGAGTGCCTATAGCCGGGAAACGGGTGAAGATTTTCAAGAAGCGGACTGATGAAGAACCCTATGTGATCCTAGACAAGACCGACCAGAAGGAGCAATCAGACGAAGATTGCGGTGATGCGGAAAGCGAAGAAAGTGGATTAGAACTCATAGTCGACTTAAGGGGAGAATCAGAGGAAGCTTCGGATGAAGGTGAATAGCAAGCATCGGGGACTTGGGCACATACCAGAGGATGTGCAGGTTAGGAGGGGGCGAGTGTCGTAGTGTAATTCGCACACTACGTGAAAAATTACATTTTTGGTCTCTCTGGATAGGGCATGGAGTACCCGGTGAGAGCCGGAAGAAGGAACCGGTAAGGACCGAAACTGGTAAGGAGACCCAGCAAGAGCCGAATGAAGAAGGCCGGTGAGAGTCGGTGAGAAACGGATGAAGAGATCGGTAAGGAGGTCTCGGTAAGAACCGGACAAAGAAAACTAGCAAGCACCGGATGAAGCAGAACCGGAAAGAGCCGGATGAAGAAAGCCGGTGAGAGTCTCTCACCGGATGAAGAGACATATTTGTAAATAGAAGAAAGTATAAAAATATATATATTACATGCATAGGGCAAGATTCGAACCTTGCACCTCCATGTTAATAATGTTAAGCCTTATCATTATACTAGCGTATTATGAATTTTAAAGTTATACTAAACTTTATCCCATGTAAAATTTCTAAACATGCACGGTACAAAAAGTTATTCATGCATAGACACTAGAGTTAAAAGAAAAGATGAGATAGAAAGCTAATCATGCACATGCAGTGTGCATGAAAACTAAAGATAGGAAAAGCATGATGCTTGCATGTGATAAACTTAGACTCTTCCAACACTATATAAGGAAGAGAGAAAGATGTATAGAGGTTGTTGATTATTTTTACAAGGGTTGATTAATATAATATAATCGTGGGATCCACGAGTTTGCTAACTATTTTCCTCTCTTAATTTGAGTACCCACTAATACACTATACTCGTGGGATTCACGAGTTTTTCATATCTTTCTTTCTTACGATATATTTCATATTCTTAATTGCCTTAGAATTTTCTTTCCTCCTAGTCCAAAACCCCAGCGGTTCCCACCCGACTCACGCAACGATCCGGAGCCGCAAGGCACGACAACGCTCTCGAATGAAGTGATAGTGTACTTCAATGTGCTTAGTGCGCGCGTGGAACACTGGATTCCTAGCCAGATGAATGTTGCTCATGTTGTCACAGTACAGGAGAATCAGATCCTTGATGGGAGCACCCAAATCCATCGGTATACGCTTCAACCAAACGACTTCACATGCGGCGACGGTCTCACCCCTATATTTGGCATTTGTGCTCGACAATGCGACTTGTTATGTACACATAACGTAGGTGAGGGTAGGTCACTAATTTTTACATAAGTGAAGGGTATGTTCACTAATGTTAAAAAGGGGACTAATGTGATTGGATAGAAAGAATGATAGTTGCATGCACTATCATGATTTGGACAACCAATGAATGGAGAGCCTTTTAGAAAGGCACATCCATTCAAGGGCCTAGGAAAGGGTATAAATATGAGGCTTAGCTACCCTCATAAGGACATCACGTCGGAAGGCTCCTGTCTTAGACACCAGTGGTGTGGGCTAGGCTTTCGTCTCGACAATCGTGTTTATCTCTTCCAAGGTATTAGTCATCCGTATATCCGGCGGTATGGGACGTCGGTGGTAGGTTGGCTATGTTTAGATCATAGCTCGGGGGTGGTCGGGTCAAACAGGTTCTTCTATCCAATCTATTTTCTTTCGTTTTACTTTATTTTGGTCTATTGATTAGTAATAGACTCTTAACAGTGGTATTAGAACATTTACTAACAATTTTTTTTTGTTGGTTTGATGGTTTTTGCGTGTGAGCGATGGGGATCTAACAAGGCTCACCATGCTCTTCTTAGGATCAAAACAACATTCTAAACCTGGTGTCAGGAACAGTACTAAGACAGAGAAGGAATTAGTACTAAAAGAAGTATTAGTACTAAGAGAGGTGAAGAACTCTCGAGAGAAGGAAAGAGTGAGTGAGAGGGAGGGAGAGAGAGAGAGAGAGAGAGAGAGAGAGAGAGTGATGATAAGAAAAGATATATATTATGTGAAGGAAATGTACAATAGCTAGGAGGCTTAAGACTGGCGTTGAACCGATTTGGTTCGAAATAATGCCTCGTCCCTCCTTTTATAGTGTTCTAAGGAATACTCCTGAAGTTTCTACAATGTTCCAGAGAAATCTGGAATATACATCAATTTTCTATAATAAAACATAAAAGAAAATAATATTCTACGTATTACAATGCATAGTCTAATGGTCAAGAGCTCGACCCATGTAGCATAAGGTCATGGGTTCGAGTTTTGCCATATCATGACACTATCCCCCCTTTAAAACGACGAGTGTAACGAGTCGTTTTGGATTGAGGACCCGGTTTGTCTGGATATTGACGATGGAAGTCTTCAAGAAGAGCACGAGCGTTGGTGACATTCTCTATCGGTTCCCAAGTACGCTCGCTGGGACTATATCCTAGCCAATCGACTAGATAGTAGAGCTTGTTGCGAACAAGCTTGGAATCAAGGATGGTGGCAACCTCGTACTCAGGTCCATCTTCAAGCTCAATCGGGGGTGGTGGCTGTGTAATACGTCCTGGGATGGTGCTCTCTTGATAGGGTTCAAGGAGAGAACTATGAAACACCGGATGTATCCGAAGTTGTGGAGGTAGATCAAGACGAAAAGCGACATCATTAATCTTTCCTATAATACGGAAGGGACCTAATCGCCGATAATCCAACTTCTCACATGGGCGAGTAGTCTTGATGTGTCATCGGAGTAGCCATACCCGATCTCCAATGTTAAAACTAGATGGGAGTCGATGACGATCCGCATAAACCTTGTGTGTTTCTTGAGCTTGTTGGAGATGAGTAGATAAATCCGCTTGTATCTTGCGTAACCTCTCCAAACGATCCTCTGCGCAAGGATTTGTGGACACCTCTGGGGTTTCAAGTACACACCACCGGGGGTGACATCCCGTATAAGCATAAAATGGCGTAACTTTAGTGGATGCGTGGATAGAGTTGTTATAGGCAAATTCGGCGAAGTGGAGAATATCTACCTAGTCATCCTGATGATAGCTGAGAAAGCACCGCAGATACTGCTCCAACGTTTGATTGGTTCGTTCGTCTTGGCCGTCGGTTTGTGGGTGGTAGCCGGAGGAGAGGTTACAAGTGACCTTGAGCATGTTAAAAAGGTGCTTCCAGAATTTTGACACGAACTAGGGTCCACGGTCGCTGATGATACTATCGGGAAGTCCATGATGCCGACATACTTAACGCATGACAATTTCGGCAGTGTCTTCACTGGAGATCTCCTTAGTACATGGCAAGAAATGAGCCATCTTCGTATATCGATAGACCACCGTTAGAATCGCATTGAACCCCTTAGAGACTGGAAGATCTGTGATGAAGTCTAGAGCAATGGATTGCCACGGCTTGCTTGGAATTGGCAATGGTTCTAATAAACCATATGGATGATGCCTTGGCATTTTCGCTCTGCAGCATGTATCACAAGGCCGAACAAAATCCTCGACAAATTGTCGCATACAGGGCCACCAGAATGATCGTTGTACTAAATGTAACGTTTTAGTACTACCAAAATGCCCAGCTGTATATGTGTCATGACAGTTTTGTACTACTTGAAGGCTGTAAGAACCATTAGGAACATAAAAGTTCTTTAAAGAAGAGTAATCCATCATGGTATTTGAATTGCCGATAGTCCGTACCTGGTGGTTGCGATTGTGAACACGACGCTCGAGAGGGATCAATTTGTGCTAGTATAGCTTGGGTGAATGCATCTGTCTTCAAGTCTTCGCGTATGGTATCGATAACGCGGGAATCCCTGGGCATGTCAAAGATCTGTGTTGCTTGTAGTTGTGCCGGTCCCAAGATGACTTGTTTTTGGTTATCAAAAGTTGGCTCGCCGGGACGGGGTGCTAGATACGAACGCCATGATAATGCATCTGCCTTCCCTTGGTGCTTCCCCGGACGATATGTAATTTTGAAGTCGAAACGCGTGAGGAAGTGGGCCCACCGAGCTTGACGTCGATTCAACACACGAGCATCCTGAAAGTAGGCAAGGTTCTTGTGGTCACTAAATACGGTGACCGGATGAGAGGATCCCTCTAGAAAATGCCTCCATTGCATAAAAGAATCCACTATTGCCAATAGCTCCTTATCATGAATTTCGTAGTTGATTTCGGCGGCGTCAAACTTGCATGAGTGAAAAGCCACAGGATGTAGCTTCTCATCATTCTCCTGTTGTGACAGAATGCTCCCTAATGCAAAATCCGATGCGTCAGCTTCGATAATGAACGGTTTTTCCGGATCGACATGAGCTAGAATTGGAGCCAATGTAAATGCCTTTTTAAGACTCTCGAAAGCCATGTCCGTTTCTCCAGACCAGATGAACGGTTGTCCCTTCCTGGTAAGTTGTGTGAGAAGTAGAACGATCTTTGAGTAATCTTGTATGAACTTCCGGTAAAAATTGGCAAAGCCTAGGAAGCATTGCACATCCCGCATCGAACGCGGAGTTTGCCATTCTACCACCGTTTTGACCTTAGCTGGGTCCATGGAGATGCCTTTTGACGAAATGATGTAGCCGAGAAATTCCACTTGGTTGCACCCGAAACTACATTTTTCCAGCTTTGCATACAGACCATGTTCTCGAAGTCGTTTTCGTACTAATAGTACATGAGAATCATGTTCTTCTTGGGTCTTGGAATAAACCAATAGATCATCCAAATAGATGATCAAACAATCATCCAATAGATCTCGGAATATATCATTAGCCATGTGTTGGAAGATTGTCGGCGCATTAGTGAGGCCGAACGGCATGACCGTATACTCGAGGTGCCCATATCTGGTGCGAAACGCAGTCTTCCATTCGTCTCCTGGTCGGATCCGTACGAGGTTATATGCTCCCCGTAAGTCGATCTTCGTGAAGAACCTGGCACCATTGATCCGTTCTAAAAGACTTGAGATAAGGGGAAGAGCATACCTATTCCTGATTGTAACCTTATTCAGGCCACGGTAATCTACAACGAGACGAAGCGATCCATCCTTTTTCTTGACGAACAAAATGGGCGCGCCGGCTGGAGATTTTGAATGCCGAATGAAACCATTTTCCAAATTCGCCTCTATGTAGGCCCGAAGGACTTCCAGCTCGGTTGGTGACAAATTGTAGATCGGTCCCCATGGCGGCTCTTTTCCCGATTGTAAATCGATGGGGCAATCATACGGTCGATGATGAGGAAGTGTGTTGGCTTGTACTTTATCGAACACATCGGCGTAATGACGATACTTCTCGGGAAGTTGAACGGTGGATTCTTCTTTACTGGTGTTGGAGGGTTTTACTGATATTGCAAAGAGGAACATTTCCTCCTTGCGCCCTTCTTTTCGCAACTGATGTAGCGAAATGGTTGCCATCTTCTGAGTTGACCCTTGGGTTTGTCGACACTGGATCTCTCTTGTTCTCCAATCTATGTCTGGGTTATGTAACTCGAACCACGTCAATCCTAAAACTATGGGATATTCTGGGATACTAATAATATTAAATGATACTACACATGCTAAGTTATCTAGGACAATATTAATGGGCTCTGACTCTTCTATGATATTTCCGGAAGCAATGGGACGTCCATCAATGACTACTACAAAGGCTGGACACTGGAGTTTTCTTAAGGATATCTTATGAGCTTGAGCAAATTTCTTATCCATAAAGCAAGAGTTAGCTCCAGAATCTAGGAGTGCTAGGACATGTACTGGAGGGGTTCTTTTAGTACTAACTATTACTTGGGCTACGAACACATCACTAACTTGCTTAGAGGGAATGGAACCACTAATGGGCTGCACAGATCTAGGGCTGTCCAACCAAACGACTCCTATTTTGGCTGGACTTAGTCGTTTAACTCTTCTTCTAACTGACTAAGGACATCAAATCTGTTCGCTAGATCTGGGCTATTAGTACTATTAGGACTATCAGATATCCCTACTGAAATAGGCTCGTGTTTAGTACAATTAGAACTAGCGACTATTTGGTTTAACTGTCTTCTTGGCCTATGGGGGCAATTTATTGCAATATGTCCTGGTCCACCGCAGTAAAGACATAGTCGATTTGTACGGTGTCGCTATTTTTCTTCTTCGGATAATGGCCCTCGACGACGTGTAGTGTCAATCTCCATCGGAGTCGGAGTATTCGCTGGAGGCACATTATATGACTCCCTCGGAAAAGGTCTTGCTACCACTGAGGAGTAGGTGGGCTCTGATCTTGCCCTCGGCATCTGTAGTTGTCGTTCCGAACGTCGCTCAAAGAGGCGGTTGTCACATCTCACCGTGCGACTAATTGCTTTTGTTAAGGACTTTGGCTCTTCGGGGAAGGTCAAGAGTAAATCCTTGACGTCGTTGCGTAAACCATAACGGAATTGCTCCATCAACGCTTGATCATCCGAAGGGATATCGGCGGCGAGTAGGCAAAAATCTGCAGCGTATGCGGAGGCTGGACGGTCACCTTGGCGTAATCGCCGAATTTTGTTGATTGCGGTCCTGATGCTGTCAGTATCTCCGAAACATGCTTTAAACTCACCTAGAAATTCTTCAAAATTATTGAGTAACGGAGATTCCTTTTCTAATAGTGGAGCAAACCATGCCAACGCTGAGCCACTTAACAAAGTGCCTACTAAACCCACTCGTGATGCATCGGTGGGATATCGGGAAGGATGCATTTGAATAACTAATCGTACGTGGTTAAGGAACCCTCTAAACTGCGATCGCATTCCATCGAACTTCGTGGGAAGGCCAATCTTGGGTTCTTTATGAATCCCTTGTGTTCCGGGCCCTTGTTGTTGCATCGCTACGATGGTTGCTTCGAGTTATTGCACGCGTAACGCAAGTTCCTCGTGCTGTTGTTGCGTTTGCTGCTTTTCTAAGGAGATTTGTTGAAGATCCCCCAGCAACCGTTGGTTTTCTTGTTCCAAAGCATGGAACTTCTCTTTCAAGCATTGAAATTCCGAGAAAACATATTGATATTCTTCAGCGCTAATAGTGGCCATGGATGAAAGAAAAGAGGAATAAGAGATTAGTAGGAAATGAGAGAGACAGAAGGTAGGAAAAATCGGTTCAAACTGTCAGGAACAGTACTAAGACAGAGAAGGAATTAGTACTAAAAGAAGTATTAGTACTAAGAGAGGTGAAGAACTCTTGAGAGAAGGAAAGAGTGAGTGAGAGGGAGGGAGAGAGAGATCGAGAGAGAGAGAGAGTGATGATAAGAAAAGATATATATTATGTGAAGGAAATGTACAGTAGCTAGGAGGCTTAAGACTGGCGTTGAACCGATTTGGTTCGAAATAATGCCTTGTCCCTCCTTTTATAGTGTTCTAAGGAATACTCTTGAAGTTTCTAGAATGTTCTAGAGAAATATGAAATATACATCAATTTTCTATAATAAAACATAAAAGAAAATAATATTTTACGTATTACAATGTATAGTTTAATGGTCAAGAGCTTGACCCATGTAGCATAAGGTCATGGGTTCGAGTCTTGCCATATCATGACACCTGGTATTCTTCTTTCTTTATCTCTCTTCTTTTCTATGATGCGTTGTCGTAGTGTATTTCGTACACTATATGAAAATTTATTTTTTGGTCTTTCCGGACAGGACATGGAGTACCCGGTGAGAACCAGAAGGATCGAAACCGGTAAGGAGACCCGGCAAAAGTCGGATGAAGAAGGACGGTGAGAGTTGGTGAGAAACGGATGAAGAGAACCGGTAATGACCGAAATCGGATCAAGAAGAACCGGCAAGAGCCGGATGAAGAAGGCCGGTGAGAGTCGGTGAGAAACGGACGAAGAGGACCCAGTAAGGATAACTAGATGGAATCGGATGAAGGAGGAATCAACAAGGAAGACCCGATGAGAACCGGATGAAGAAGGCCAGTGAGAGTCTCTCACCGGATGAAGAGATATATTTGTAAATAGAAGAAACTATAAAAATATATATTACATGCATAGGGCAAGATTCGAACTAAAAGAAAAGATGGGATAGAAAGTTAATCATGCACAGCAGTGTGCATGAAAACTAAAGTTAGAAAAAGCAAGTTAGATAAAGCATATAGTCTATAGTTATAGAAAAAGCATGGATTGTGAAGACTCTCTCATCACTATATAAGGATGAGGAGCACAATGTAATAGGTGTGTGAAAAATATTTGGGAAATTGGATATATTTCCTAAAACACCAATTAATATAATATATTTATGGGATTCACGAATTTGTGATCAAAATTGTCTCTTACTATCTAAATATTGATTAAATACACTAAACCCGTGGGATTCACGAGATTCATAACTTACCTATCTTTCTAATAATCTGTCCATAACCATAAACTTGTCTCAAATTCTTCCTCCTCCTAGTCCAAAACCCCAGTGGTTCCCACCCGACTCACGCAAACGATCCGGAGCCGAAAGGCACGACACAAGTGGTGAACCCGACGTGAAGAGGGGCGGTAAGGAGATGGAGAATCAACAAGAAGCGATGAATATGATGATGATGATTAAGCGGATGCAAGAAGAGCAACGCACAATGTCGGAGATGAAATCGGTTGTAGGGCGGCTTGTGCAAAGAAATGGGGAATTCAACGAAAAGGATGTGTCACGCTATCTATGCGAATACAAGGCCGAGATGATGTGATGTGGGATACCGGAAGGATTGCAAGTGACATCCTTCAATCGAGTAGTCACAGATGAGTTACAAGAGAGAATCCATAAAATAGGGCAACAAAACCCGACATGGGAGTCCTTTGAAGAAGCTTTACGAGAGGCATATGATTTCAAGAGATCAAAGGGACAAGATCGGCGAGAATTCGACGAATGGGTGGCATCGAAGAAGACCTACCGGAGTGCAACACAAGTATTCCTAGAGTTCGAGCATCGTTTTGCTCGACTCTCGAAGTGGGAACAAAGATTGGTGGGAGAGGATAAAGTCCTAATGTTCGTAAAATTGATCGATCGAAAAGAAAGGATGGACATCGGGATCGAACTCGAAGACGATGACGGTGCGAATGGTCTTACCAAAGATTGGGCCGAAGTCCAAAGGGTATGCCGGAGACATGATGAGAGGAAGATGAGAATCTTGTCAACAACATGGCCGATGAAGGATGGTCGATTGAAGACAAACGATGGAGCCAATATGGAGGCCGAAATACAACATGATGGTGCGACGGAAGAGGGTGTAAAACAAGCTACCCTCTTGTCTTGCGAAAGAACGACGACGAAGGATAAGGCCGATAACCCAAGTGTAGAAGAAGATTTCGGAATACAAGTGTCCAAAACATCG
Organism: Azolla caroliniana; assembly: GCF_043228905.1. NCBI lineage: Eukaryota > Viridiplantae > Streptophyta > Polypodiopsida > Salviniales > Salviniaceae > Azolla > Azolla caroliniana. The sequence goes on from NW_028230436.1 coordinate 13,220,869, forward strand.
GGTGAAAAAGGGGTAAGCATAATTGATGTTTGCATAATTGATGCAGTGAAAGAGAGCAAGGAGGACTTGATTGAAGAGGTCGCCATGAAAGATGACATCGAATCGAAGGTGGCTATGGACAAATCAATGGCGGATGGCCATATCGAGACTTCCCCACCACTGATTCTAGAGACTCCGGCGGTTGCATTCGAAAGGCAACGTGAGACTGAAGAGACGGAAGGTGGTGGAGAGAAAACAAAGGTCGAAGCCGATTCATACGACGGAGAGATAACCGAAAAGGTGGATATGCGTGAAACGACGGAGAACGATAATACCGAGGATTCTTGCCCACTAATCCTAGAGACTTCGGCAGTTGTGTCCGAGAAGCAACGTGAGACCGGAGAGACGGGAGGTGGTAGCAAGAAAGGTAAAGTCAGAAGCCGGTTCGGATGGAAGACGGTTCGGATGGAAGATGATCCGGAAGGAATTCCGATCCGAAAGAAAGCTGACCCGAAAAGGGGTCGACTCGATCAAAACCGATCGACCAAGTCCGATTCGGCCAAACGCGAATACGGATGGAAGCCGACCTAGCCGAAAGTTGATCAGACGAGACCGATCCGAAAAGAAGCTAATCCAACTTAGTCGGAGGTTGAACCGGTCAAGGCCAGTGAAAACGAGGAAAAGAAAGCCAACCGAAACCGAAACCGATATATCGAAACCGACCTGGAAGGGGGCCGAATCGTAAAAACTGATCAACCGAGTCTAATTCGGCCGAATATGAATCCGATTGGAAGCCGATCCAACCGAAAGCCGATCGGACGAGACCGAATCGGAAAGAAGCTAATACGACTCAACCGAAATACGATCGGACGAGACCGATGCGGAAAAAAATCAAGGTTGAAGAAGAGGCCAGGAAAAGACACTACCACGGATGACAAGGGCCAAGCGGATTTGAAGGGTATTATTAACGATGAGATCTCAACAAAGAAGAAAGGCTCTAACGGGAAGAACGTAAACACTAATGCAAGATTCTATGACGAGAGAGAACAAAGAATATGGTGGATCGGATGGCAACAATGGTTCGGGTGGAAAGAATGGATGTGCTCAAAATGGAGAGACAAAGCTGACATAGCGAGAGAAACGGAGGGTACAACAAGTAACGAGGAATTACGAGGGCCGGTAACCGGAGACCGGACAGAGCCGGCAACCGAACTGAATCGAAAACCGGGCGGAGCCGGGAAACAAAAAAAAACCGGTGACCAAACGGGGCCGGCAACCAAACACGACCGGCGACGAAACCAACCGGGCAGAGAACGGACGGACAAGACTAACAATCACCGACAACTTCGGCACATACCGGAGGATGTGCGGGTTCGGAGGGGGCGAGTTTCGTAGTGTATTTCATACACTACATAAAAATTATTTTTCGGTCTTTCCGAACAGGACATGGAGTACCCGGTGAGAACCGGAAGGATCAAAACCGGTAAGGAGACCCGACAAGAGCCGGATGAAGAAGGCTGGTGAGAGTCGGTGAGAAACGGACGAAGAGGACCCGGTAAGGATAACCGAATGGAATCAGATGAAGGAGGAATCAGCAAGGAAGACCCGGTAAGGAGACCCGGTGAGAACCGGATGAAGAAGGCCGGTGAGAGTCTCTCACCGGATGAAGAGATATATTTGTAAATAGAAGAAACTATAAAAATATATATTACATGCATAGGGCAAGATTCGAACCTTGCACCTCCATGTTAATAATGTTAAGCCTTATCACTATAGTAGCATATTATGAATTTTAAAGGTATATTAAATTTTATCCCATGTAAATATTTTAGATATGCATGGTACAAAAAGTTACTCATACATACACACTCGAGTTAAAAGAAAAGATGGGATAGAAAGTTAATCATGCACAGCAGTGTGCATGAAAACTAAAGTTAGAAAAAGCAAGTTAGATAAAGCATATAGTCTATAGTTATAGAAAAAGCATGGATTGTGAAGATTCTCTCATCACTATATAAGGATGAGGAGCACAATGTAATAGGTGTGTGAAAAATATTTGGGAAATTGGATATATTTCCTAAAACACCAATTAATATAATATATTTGTGGGATTCACGGATTTGTGATCAAAATTGTCTCTTACTATCTAAATATTGATTAAATACACTAAACTCGTGGGATTCACGAGATTCATAACTTACCTATCTTTCTAATAATCTGTCCATAACCATAAACTTGTCTCAAATTCTTCCTCCTCCTAGTCCAAAACCCCAGTGGTTCCCACCCAACTCACGCAAACGATCCGGAGCCGAAAAGCACGACAGCGTACATTACCGACAGAAGAAGAGCTACGTTTTCGGCAAGCTATACAATGTACGACTGGTCTCAACACTGGGCACTCTGCAATAGAATGTACCATGAAGTCACAATGCATGTTATGCGATTCTAGGTCGCACACAATGGACCGATGCGAATGTAACTTACTGAACCGGCAAGTGGCACCGGTAAGACAAATCGATACCCGCAGCGATTGGGAAGACGAAGAAGAATGTTGGCATCGAGACGAGCGTTACCAGCCAGTACAGGATGTCCGGTACAGTGATAGAAGGGACCTTACGACCGGGAACGGTAGGACAGGTACCGGGATCATAATGGTGACTGTTCTAATCGCGATCACTCTCCAAGTTACAACCGGAGGGGAGAGGATCAGCGCGGGGATTACAAAGATCGCCGCCGATAGGGATACAAGAACCACCGACGTTTTAATAAGAAACGAATCAACCGAAAGGAGGAGCGTCAGGAACCGGCGAAGGAATACCCACGAGAGCCGGAGAGAGGCTTGAGTGGCACCCAACCAGAACAAAGACGAACGGAAGATCGGCCAACAACAAGATTTCAACCAAGTATCGGGCCAAAAACTGAATCCAGCAATACCCGGAAAGCGTATTGTTATTATTGCCGGAAGGAAGGCCATTACATCAACCAATGCCTGGTGAAAAGTAATGAAAAACGACCTGCAGTCAATATGGTGGTAGCAGAGGTCGCGGATATACAACAAGTCACTACCAGGTCAAAAGGAAAGACGACGGAGTGGGAAGCACAAGAGGCTATCCGGAAATAGGCCACCGAATGGGTAGAGAAGGCAAATGAACGGAATGCGGCCGAAGTCAAACAACAAAAGGAAGCACCGGCGGAGCTCACCGACACAATACAGTCTGAAAACCCAACATGGAAGGCATTACAGGAATGTCAAGTTACGTTGCCATTAGGCCGGCTAGTACAATTAGTACCCTGGTTCATAGAGGGACTGAAATCGGCAATAACACCACCAGACTCATCGCCGGCTCCGGCTTTCTTTTCCAACCCACAGGAAGGGTCGGCAGTGGTGGACACAAGCAGTCTGGCAATCACGGCCATTGTCAAAAGGCGGGAGCTACCATGGACGATCGTCAACGGAGGATCATGCGTCAATGTAATCAGCCTCCGTACTTGTGATACCCTGGGAATCCAGGAGTGGGAGCCTTGCCTATTTTAGCTCCGGATGGCAAATACGAGTTCGGTAAGACCCACCGGTTTAATACGAGATCTAGAGGTAACAATTGGAGGACATGCATTCCGCATTTCTGCGGTGGTTCTCCAGTTAAATACCAAAGGGGCTTACCCACTATTGCTCGGACGACCATTGTTGCGGACGATGCACATTAAGCAGAACTGGTGGAAGAACGTGATTACGTTCCGACAAGGCAAAACTAAAGTACGGGTACCAACACATCCACAAACCGGAACCGGCAAAGAGCTAACACCGTTATACGCTGAAAGCGTTAATATGTTGGAAGGACTCGCCGACGAGGAAGTCGATAGGTATCTCAAGGATAACCCAAAAATCGTACCCTTGTTTGAAATAGATGTGGCAGAAGCAGTCTCTCCGTATATTGCACAACAGGGAGATGCCATAGAGGAACCAGATAGAGAAGTCGTCAGAGAACTACATCAAGCACAAGAGGCCCTGGAATGGGAAATGGCGGTATCTCAAAGGGTGAAGCCGTCCCAGCTAGAAGAAGTAGGCTTGGGAAATGGAGAGGAAGCCCGACCAGTACATATTGCCAAAGAGATGTCCTTGGAAAACAAAACGGCAATGATTACATTATTGAAAGAATTCCAGGACGTATTTTCCTGGTCCTATGAGGATATGCAAGGGCTAGATCCGCATTTGTATCAACATCAGATACATCTCAGCAAAGACGCCAAACCGGTAGCACAAAGGTGTTACCGATTGAACCCAAATTATGCAATAAGGGTGAAAGAAGAGATCGACAAGTTACTCTGAGTCGGTTTTATCCAGCCGGTAAAGAAAGCCACATGGTTGAGTTTGATAGTCGTTGTGCCGAAGAAGAATGGGAAGATCTGGGTCTGCGTCGATTACCGGAAATTGAAGGTCACGACAGTGACCGATGGCTTTCCACTTCCATTCACAGATGGAGTTTTGGACGCGGTAGCCGGTCATGATGTATATAGCTTCCTAGACGGATTCAACGGTTACAATCAAATACGGATGCACCCCGATGACCAAGAAAAGACGTCGTTCGTTACCGAGTGGGGTGTCTTTGTTGCCGTAGTGATGATGTTTGGACTCAAGACGGCACCGGCTACCTTTCAGTGGATAATCATGGAAATATTTGGAGAGTTCATCTTGGCATTTATGTAGGTGTTCCTAGACGACTTCACGATGTATAGCCGGCAAGGGGAGCACCTAGACCACCTCCGGTTATGCCTAGAAAAATGCAGAGGGTACCGACTAAGCTTGAACCCGGAAAAGTGTGTTCGGAGTGGCTAGTGGTATGCTACTGGGCCATATTGTCAACAAGGACAGGATAGCAGTAGACCCAGACAAAGTCAGGGCAATTCTGGAGGCACCGGCACCAACGATGGCCAAAGCATTAAGCAGATTCTTAGGACAAATCCGGTGGCATAGTCAGATGCTCCAGTATTTGGCAGATCTTGCAACATCATTGCATGCTACGGTTCACCAGACACCGTTTCAATGGACGGCTACAGAGGATGATGCTTACCGCGCGCTAAAAGTACTACTATCGCAAGCACCGGTATTACAACCCCTGGACTGGTCCAAAGAGTTTCATGTGTTCGTCGACGCGTCAAACATAGCAATCGGCAGCACACTTATGCAGCTGACCGAAACCAAGTGGTACCGGTCGGTATACTATGTGAGCCGGAAACTGTCACAAGTGGAACGAAATTATTCCACAACGGAGAGAGAAGCCTTGGGGATGATTTATAGTGTCACGAAGTTCCGGCACTATTTGTTGGGCCAGAAATTTTCATTTCATGTAGACCATTCTGCACTTTTATACTTGGTCTCTAAGGCATCCCTCATAGGTAAGTTGGCCCGATGGACATTGCTACTATAGGAATTCGAGTTCGAAATTTATCACCGACCGGGTATACAACACGCGATGGCTAACTATTTGAACCAATTAGAAACCGGCGAGGCCGGTGACGGCGTACCATATGAGTTTCCGGATGCCGAACTGTTTAAAATTACAATAGAAACCACGGCAGATAATACAGTTCCGGACGAGGACAAATGGCTAACGAACATGCATCAGTTCTTAAGCAGGAGACTACCTCCGGAAGAGATGAACAGAGACAAGCGGAAACAATTGGCAATCCAAAGCCGGTATTTTTGTTTATTACAGAACACCCTATACCACAAGGGAGCCGATGGAATATGGTGAAGAGCGGTGTGGAGCGATGAAAAGGACACCATATTACGGGAAGCACATTGCGGAGTCGCTTGAGGACACTATGCCGGTGAAGCTACAGAAAGAAAGATATGGCGCAGTGGCTATGGTGGCCAACGACACTGAAAGATTCGGTCCAATATACAAAGGAATGTGATTTATGCCAACGAATGGGCCAACCAACAGAACAGGCGCGGATGCCTCACCAGCTGGTACTACCCTTGGAACCATTTCAAAAATGGGGGCTGGACTTCATCAAACCATTCAAGCCGCCAGCCATGCGAACTGGTAACAGATATGTCATTGTCGCTACGGATTATTGCACCAAGTGGGTAGAGGCCAAGGCTTTGCGAGACAATATCGCGGCATCAACGGCAAAGTTTCTCTACGAGTACATCTGGTGCCGTTACAGATGTCCAATCAAATTGATTAGCGACCAGGGTGGACACTTCCTCGGTCAAGTAGTGGAGAGTCTAACAATGTTCTACGTGGTAGTACACAAGATCAACACTCCATACTACCTGCAGGCCAATGGACTGGCCGAGTCCACCAACAAGACACTACAGAACATCCTCCAGAAGATCTTCAACGAGAACCGGACCGATTGGGACACGAAGTTGCACAGTGCATTATGGGCTTACCGGATGGCGTATAAAATGAGCATCAGAACGACACCATTCCGGTTAGCATTCGGACTAGAAGCAGTGATGCTGATTGAATTTCAAGTACCGAGCTTACGGATATAGGTCCGAGAGCGATTGAGTGAAAAGGAATCAGAGAAAATCCGATTAGCGGCACTATGTGAGCTGGAAGAGCATCTAATAGCGAGTATCATGCAGTTGGAACTGGAGCAGCGACGAAGGAAGGCATTCGTCGACCGGCACCGGAAGGGCAATGAGAAATTGTTCGGAACCGGCAAACCGGTGCTCCTGTTTCAAACCCGGAAGGGTAAGATGTCGAGCATGCTACGGTTCCGGTGCACCGGACCATACTAGATCACGCGAGAATTCAACGGTTCTTACCAGTTAGGCACGCTTGCCGGCGAAGTACTGGAGAAATGGGTGAATGGGTTCCGACTTAAACCCTTTTACGGGCCCATGCTACCAAACCCATTCCATCAGGTGGAGACCAACGCGGTAACCGAAAGCGGCAAGCAATTGGCCAGCAACCAAGAGGAGCCGGTGTTAACTGACAACCGGGACTAATGCTTAATTATTAAAATTTAAAAATAAAAATAAATAAATAAATAACTCATCATGCATAGGCGAGCAGCGAACGAGCACTTGGAAAAGGTGTGGTTGGTGGCTAATTAAAACCTCTTTAAAAGCCCACAATGTGTCAACCGACTACTATAATAGTACACGATGTGCATGCACGGGAATCAAGAAAAGGCGTCAAGCATGGAGAGACAAAACCTCCGCCTCACAGAGTCCCTCTCATTTCACGAGAATAGAGCACTAAGCGCACACAATCGATTAAGAGTGATCAGACGAACGCAAGAGGAATGCACAGATGTACTAATTCTACCAAGTCCCATAGACTCAGACGGCGAGATGGAACACATGGCACTCTCGGAAGCGGCCAAGAAATGGTTCAAGCAACACGGGCTGGAAGGGTTCCTAAGAATCGTTGAGGCACCTCCACACAGCAAGGCGGAGAAAGTCGTGCAGGAGATCGATACAGAGGTCATCACAAAAGAGTCCATCCACGCCATGACTGGCCTACTAGAGAGCGGATTATTCTCGATCAACAACCCTTCACCGGAGATGCTCACAAAGTTCTTCGGTGAGTACTCCCTGGCCAATAAGGCGTATCGCACACAAGGCGGCGACGACACTCTATTCCGAGAGGTCGCTCGTGTGCTTCATGAGTATGGGCATGTACACCCTCGACCCCCAGCTATGCCAAAGAACAGAGCTGGTTTTATTATATCGACTTATGAGGGAGTACAGGTAGATTGACCGGTGATCATCGCTGACAGTCTGAGCGCGGCCATAGAATCAGTAAAGGATGGCAAGAACATGTGGACGGCAGTGGTGTAATGGCTCACTCTTTTAGCACCGCCGGTAGAGCCGATGCAGCCGAAGAAGTGGGGGCGACCGACTGAATCAACCCCCAACCAATCTTCAAAAAGGCAACAAGCAACTATGAGCTAAACAACCGATCGGATGGAAAGCGGCCAGCTCCTCATAGAAGGCAAAGTAGCAACCTAGTCGGAAGCATACAGAAGAGAAGGAGACACCGGTGAGACCCTTAAAAATTAAGTTGCATCGGCCCGAACAACAATCGGCACAACAACAGGAGCAAGACCCCTTGGCGGCGTTAATCAATAGCGGAACCCTGGCGGAGGAGTAGGAAGAAGAACCTGTCGAGCCCCTATTACGTCGCAAACAGACACGTGACGAGGGCCACAAAGGGGGGGGAATCAAGCCCGGTAAGGGACAGTATACCAAAGCCCCACCCCAAGGAGCCGCAACCAAGGAAGGAATCAGAACCGGTGTTAGTAGCACCTGTGTGGCAAGAAATAGTGGAATCAGAGGTTCAAAAACCGGTGATTGAATTGCCGGTATCGCCGACGCAACAGCAACAGCAAGAACAGGAATTGCTGCTAACCACCCAGAATAGGTCCCTAGCAAGTGAAGAAGCCACACCACGACCAAAATCGGCACGGCAACAAAGCACCAGCAGCCAATGGCTATGGTGGATAGGAGAACAAGTGGTCGGGCTGGTGTGCCACATAGAAGCAAAAGAAAGAGCACACGTGGACCGGTTGCTCGCCACAACCGAAGAACTTGTTAGGAAACAGGTCCCTCCGGATGGGAAGTGAGAAGAACAGTGTTGATGAGCAAACTAATGTGGAGTACCCGGCAACGGAAGACCCGGTGAGAACCGGATGAGGAGTACCCGGCAACGGAAGACCCGGTGAGAACCGGATGAGGAGTACCTGGCAACGGAAGACCCGGTGAGAACCGGATGAGGAGTACCCGGAAACGGAAGACCCGGTGAGGACCGGATGATGAGTGCCCGGCAAGCGCCAGATGATGCAGGCCCGGTGAGGAGTGCTCATTGGATGAAGGGACATATTCGTAAATATGTTTCTGAGAGTCCATCGGGGCTATATTTGTAAATAGCCGAAAAGTCATTTTAGTATAAATATAACTTAGGGCAAACTTAGTGTATAGGTTGTCATTGTCGTTGTCATGATTGTGAGAGAGCAACCGTGTACAGAGAGCGAGAGAGAGTGTGAGCTCGAGATATAGAGAGGTCGTTGCCTCTGTTGTAACCGCCGCCTGTGGCGAAGATCGTGAGCACGAGGCCGTTGCCTCCATGAGCTCACTGTTATAATCATTGTGATATAGTGATAGTTTGGAGTCTGTGGACTGCCGTGGTTTTTCCCTCTCAGGGTTTTCCACGTTACTATCCTATGTATTCTCTTTTCTTTCTATTTATGCACTTACCTCCATTCTTCATTTCTTCTGTGTTCGACTGTACAAAGTGATTCACTCTTCGGTTGTTGTCGGAGACTATTCCGCGTATTCCTCGACAGAACTAGAGAAGGCCCGGTCGAGAATCCGGAGCATGGAACAAGAAATGGAAAGGACAAGAGAAGAAGCGGCGAAGCTGGTCATCGAAGGACCAAAACAATTAGAACCGGTGGCACCGGTGAGTGTACAGTCTAATAAGAACCCGGTGACTGAAACAACCCCGGATACGAATAAGGCACAGGAACTAGACCTCCCACGCTGAAAGAAGAATTGGAAGCCCAAGAGGCCTTAAGGGCTAGAGAACGTGAAGGGAAGAAGGCGGTGGAGGAAGAACAAAAGAAATTAGCCGAAAGCCTCGGGCAAGCCGAAGAAAGCCTGCGGAAAGGTCATCAAGCATATGACCGACTGAAGGAAGAAAAAGAAAAACTCTTGCAAGAAAAGGACAAACTCCGGCGCTCGGTGGAAGTAGAGATCGAGCGACTCAAAGAAGAGCTCCGACAACAAAAAGACCGAGAGGACCGTGCTTGCCGTCTGATCAATCAAAGGCTGAAACAAAAAACGGATGACTTTGATCGGCTGCACCGGGATCACAAACACTTGGATGCGGAACACAAGCAATTGATTACGGAAAGTGACCAGGAGCAGGAGAAGTTACAAGAACTTCGGGATGAGGTTAACCAGACAATGGCGACCCTGGTAGAGGAACAGTCGAAGGGGGCGGAAGCAGCGAAAAGACTGGCGGAAGCGGCAAAAAAACGGATGGAGATGACTCGGCAGCACTCGGAGGCAACGAAATGCGCTACAATGGCTCTGAACAAAGTGCAGACTACTTATCAGACACAGCTCATGCATTACAGAAGCCAAGAAGTGGCAACTGCAAGCCTTATCAAACAATTGAAAGACGAAAAACAGGCGCGGAAAATAAGTCGAAGATGGGGCTGGGGCGAACCCGTGATCTGGTGCGAACATGGAGAGACCGGACGAAGAGACTAGTGGAAGAAAGTTCGGTTCAATGGTGGTCTCAATGGCCTAAACAGGCAGCGAAGTTACAATTGCTGAGAGCGGATGCGGAGAACTGGAGGAAGGACGGCGACGATTTCTATAAACTAGACGAAGAGAACATTGTAGCCATAAGGGAGGAATTGTCGAACAACTTCCTATCGTTAGCCGGGGACCAATTGGCAACGGTGACGTGATTGGTGGAACAGCTGGATGACGACCAGCTGGATACACAACTCTAGTTCGAATGGTATGAATGAGAATGGCGACGGCAAGAGGTAGCTAGAAGAACTACGGCGATCAATATCAATGACGAAGAGCAGTCTTCGGAGCAAATGCCGAATGAAGCCGGAACCGAGGAAGCCAACTGAACGAAACTCTAGAGGAGCAGCCGAAGGAGGAAAACCTGCACACTGGTAACCATGAGTAGGAGGAGCCCAAACCAATAGAACCAAAACCGGAAGCCTCGAGACCAGTAGAACCGGAGAGACCAGAGGAGTCGGAGCAACAATAGCAACAACGGGAGCAGGAGTGGCAGCCATCGACGGAACAGCTCCCCGATGAGCCTTTAGAACCCTTGGACCAGAGCATTCTAGACATTTTGGAGGAAGATTGAAGGGCGAACCGTGGGATTCGACGTACAAGGTACTATCCCACGGGCGTGCCATGTGTTGACTGGCAAAGACTTACAAGCCGGATAAAGTCTTGAATGGGAAAGGGATATTTATTTTAGAACCATCTATAATTATTATATTTTGAGAAGCGAACGGACGGACCCGGATTCGGTATGCCGATCCGGATTCGGACCGGTTCGTAGACAGTTGCCGGTTGGCACCAGTTCGTACCTAGAGCCAGTGACCTATAAAAGGACCCGGTTAGATTGTAATCAATTAGTGGTTTATTAATGAAAGTGTTGTTGTTCTATATCTTGTTTAATCTTTGAAGCTTTAAGTTAATTATCGTTCTATGCTTAATAGAATCTATCATGCGCGTGTATTGAGATCATTAACCAACCCGACTAATAGCCGGTTAGGGATACGTTTGTATCACGGTCTACGCCTACCCCACTTGCACCACCCTTTGGTGAAGTGTCCTAGAGGGACACCATGTGTTAGGGCTAGTCCTGCCCCCGACAATGATGTTCGAGTCAAGCGCTCCGATCGAGGGAGTCGATCGTTGAGAGGACCGATGGAAGTTCCAGTCAAAGAAAGATTATGATCAAGGCATGTGGGATCGACGTGCAAGGCACTCTCCCACGGGCGTGCCATATTTTGTTACCGTATGCGATGTACGGGAGATTGATAAGTGTGATAAGTGAGGGTGAAAGATGTAATGTGTTGATATGTACGTGTAATGTTATACGATTATGAGTGTTAATGTAAGTGTGAGTGTGGTGGATACAAAGAGGTGTGAGTGAGTGACTAGGTGTGAATGCCCAAGGGGCTTGCACCCTTGTGTATCTACCCTTTGTACCTATTTAACCCTCTATGGGGAATGAATGAAGAACAATGATCATTTTCTCTCTCAATCTCTCTCTTGTCATTTCTCTCTCTCTTCCCTCCCCCTTAACGTTGAACCCCCTTGGGAGGGGGGTGGAGCCATTCTAGGCACCACCCCCCACCCAACTATGCTTCTCAATGCTTTCCCCTTTAAAACAATCTGGGCCTGCCCCTTTTATAGCGTAAGGGACGACCGTTACATCAGGTCTAATGAGCTTTCGTTATCCCCCCCCCCTCCCTCATTATTCTCCTCTATGTTGTACGTTTTAGGGTTAAGGTAAATGGTAATGATGATTGGTGATGGAGATGGTGTGTTTGATGAGGATGATGAGCGTTATAGGATTGATGGTGAGAGAGGCGACAAGCATTGAGAAGCATTGTGGGGTGGGGGGTGGTGCTTAGAATGGCTCCACCCCCCTCCCAAGGGGGTTCAACGTTAAGGGGGAGGGAAGAGAGAGAGAAATGACAAGAGAGAGATTGAGAGAGAAAATGATCATTATTCTTCATTCATTCCCCATAAGGGGTTAAATAGGTACAAACGGTAGATACACAAGAGTGCAAGCCCCTTGGGCATTCACACCTCTTTGTATCCACCACACTCACACTTACATTAACACTCATAATCGTATAACATTACACGTACATATCAACACATTACATCTTTCACCCTCACTTATCACACTTATCAATCTCCCGTACATCGCGTATTGTAACACTAATACCGTTAATCTATTCTATTGTCTAGTGCATAGTTGTTAAAAAAAGTGTATTCTACGTTTAGAGTACGTTTTAGAATACTCTAAAGTATTCTACACGTATGAATTCTACGTTTTAGAAATGCCGTTTTTTAAAATTTGACGTATTCAACGTATTTAACAAGTATTTATCATTTGAAAAAAAAACTTTAAATTTTAAGAAGTATTTAACGAATTTTACAAGTATTCTACACGTATTCTAAGTATTCCTACACATTGTCGTAGTGTAATTCGCACACTACGTGAAAATTGCATTTTGGTTCCTCCGGATGGGACAAGGAGGAACCGATAAGGAGGACTCGGTAAGGAGAACCGATGAGAACCGGATGAAGGAGGAACCGGTAAGGAGGAACCGGTAAGGAGGACCCGGTAAGGAGAACCGGTGAGAACCGGATGAAGGAGGAACCGGTAAGAACCGGATCAAGCAAAACCGGCAAGAGCCGGATAAAGAAGGCCGGTGAGAGTCTCTCACCGGATGAAGAGACAAATTTATAAATAGAAGAAAAGATTGTTACATGCATAGGGCAAGATTCAAACCTTGTACTTCCACGTAGACAAACCCCAACCTTACCATTATAGTAACTTATCCTAAGTGTTCTAAATATAGATTTAACACGTATAAGACCTTTATTTACGCCTACCTTTATTAAAAGGTAAGTCATGCATTTTTAGAATGTGTGAATACTTTATTTATAAGAAAATGTACACCAATAAATAAATTACTCGTGCACATCTAGCGAGCATGAGCACTATATTTAGGAAATAAAAGCATAGTGTAAAAAGCAACTTATGCACATTTAGTGTGCATGAACACTTTAGAAAAAGCATGAACCTATGCTTAGCCTCTTCCATCCTTATATAAGAAGGAGAGAAAGATGTATGATGTTGTTGATTATTTTACAAGGATTGATCAATCTAATATATTCGTGGGATTCACGAATTTATCATAAAAATTCTCTTTCTTACAATCTAAATATTGATTAAATACACTAAACACTTGGGATTCCTAAGTTTTATTTCTTACTTCTCTTTCTACCTATTCATAACTAGCCTTATATTGTATTCTTCTTTCTCCTAGTCCAAAACCTCAGTGGTTCCCACCTGACTCACGCAACGATCCGGAGCCGAAAGGCATGATAACGTATTCTAAGTATTTAACGTATTTAACATACTTTATCTATAAATTACGTATTCAAAGTATTTAAAAAAATAAAGTTAGAATACGTATTGTACACGTATTTTATGCTAAGTATTTTACAACAATGGTTTGGTGTTGCAATTTCGTCATATCGACCTGTAATGGTGACCTACGACCTCTCTATTCTATCTACGGTCTGCGCGTACACAACGCAAGGGATATTCCTCTTCTTTTGCTCGATTCCTTGGTTCAAGACCCCCGCGGTGCTGCCCCACTTCTACGCATCCGCGCGGGTTTCCTATGGGCTGGGATCAGGAAAACAACGCGGCAGCCAAAGTGTCATGGTCTACGTTGGTTCTTCCCAAGAGTAAGGGGGGTTTAGGATTGATTGACCCTGGATTGTAGAGTCAGGCATTGCTATGTAAGGTATTGGTAAGGAGCTTGCTACCCGGTAATGAGTTATGGAAAACATTGATTCATAATAGGAGCATCCTCTAGAGTCCACGACTTGGTGGGCATTGGAAGCCACATAAATCATGGTTTTTTTGTATGGACTTAAACCTGAGAAAATCTAATTGGTTGGCTGGTCACACATGTATGTCAGTGATGAAGGCATGGAGTATGTTTCGTGGGCATCTAAGTCGGATTGGTCCAAGTACTAATGTTGAATGGATGCACCAACCCCTATTGTGGAACGAGACATTAAAATCGACAAAGGGAAAGATGCTTGGATAGAGCAAGGGTATACCATGGGCTATATTGTATTGTGTAGGGATTCATTCAGTGGCAGATTGGATGCGGTTGTCCTCCAGTAATCGTGATAAATTATATGAAGACTTGGGAAAGTTCAGAAATGGCAAGAAGATGCTTGACCTAGTCAATACAACTATCTACTCTATTCCTAACAGTAATGGGGAAGAGGGTGAATGGTCCGGACAATGTGATGATATGGGAAAAATTATTAATGTCAGGGGTCTAGGAAAGAATGGGAAGATCGTTCAGTTGGGATAAATAGATGAAAGTGCAAGTTGGCACCCGATTAGAATTGTGGCATGAGACGACAAGAAATGGAAGGTGAATCCAACAATAAATGAGGTTGAGGAGGATTGGATCCTGTACGTGGTTGAAGGCAAGCCACTCGAGTGCTTAGAATGGGATCCTGTTGAATATAAGTGGAAGGGAGAACAAGATAAATCAATAGGTTTCTTCGAATACTTGACGCACTTGGGGGGAAAGTTATGTTGGCATCATGAGAAGTGTGCCAACAAATGGGCCCATGTAGTTGTTGATTCGGTCTTCGTGGATAGAACCAAGAGCAGGATATGGAACTCATCCCTCCACGAGCGGATCAAAGTGTTTTCCTGGTTAATCACCCATCGGGTTGTTCCAACGGGAGAGTGGCTTGGAAAAAGAGGTGGATTAGTAGTTGCAAGGCATGTAGTGCGATCTTGGAGGACATCACACATTGTTTGTGGAGCTACCCATGAGCCCAAGAAGTTTGGACAAGGAGGTTAGAAACTTGGCTCAATTCGGAGTTGATGTTCATGTATCGAGTGCAGTAGTCACTTGGTTGGCCACTGAATCGGTTGTGTGGTTTCAGGGTGGAATGGAAATTGTCCTTTAAAGGTGATGCAAGGAACTATACAAGCTTCAACGCAAGGAGGTTCATTCCACACACAAGAATGGTATGTGGACATATGGTTATTAGTGGTCAGTCTTATAGTTTGGCAAGTGTGGGTATCGAGGTGCAAGGAGACTTTCTCAAGTAAGCGAACCCCACAGGCTGAGAGTTTAATGATGATCCGGTTTAATCTTATTTCTATGTTACGAGGAGAGTTTGAAAGCCTTCAGGGGCCCTCGGACGCAAGTGAAGAAGCTAGAGCTCAGTTCCTTCTAAAATGGAGAGGTTCTCGGATGTTGCATATGGTGGATGGCAAAGCGAAGTGGAATTATCAACCACCACGGTGGTTGTTCCCTTTGAGTGTACCTAACATATAGATGGGTGCTGTGTTACCCGGCCGGCAAGAAGGCTTAAGGATGTCCAGACCAGAGTGTGAAAGGAATAGTTTATTCGGGAACTGTTGTAATTAATTTATTAATATGGACGGACGAACCGGAATCGGTATGCCAATCCGGATCCGGACCGATTCCGAATAGGTGCCGGTTGGCACCGTTTTGTATTTCGCACGAGAGACCTATATAAAGACCCGGTTACAATGTAATTGATAGCGGATAATTAATAGAACTTATTGCCTTAATCCTTCAATATTGATTACCGTTCTGTGCTTATTGTATATCTTACGCGTGTTAATGATATACTGCTAAGTAATCGATTAAGGTCTAATTAAGCGTTGTGTCGTAAGTCATTATGTTGTAACACCCTTTGGTGAAGTGTCTTAAGTGGACACCCTACCCTGTGTTAGGCTGTTGTCCGGCCCTAGTATTAACACAGTTTTTGGCAACCACGATTCTTGCACAATCGCAGTGAATAGCGGCGGGAATGGATGACTAGGCCAACAGACGACCCGGTTACAGAGAGAGCACGAAGACTTGCTGAACGGCGAAGGCGGCGGGAGGCTTTCCAGCAAGCAGCGGAAGAAATCCGATCGGATCGATCATTTTCCAAAGTGATCCGGAAAGTGGCGGAGAAGTCACTCCGTCTGCAACAAAACGCTTACCTGGACGAAGGAAGCAACTTAAGCAGTCTCCGGGAAGCGGAATCCCTTCTCTAGGCTTTGGCCGGAAGAGACGGCGAATCTGAAGCATTTTCAGCGCTGGAATCGGATTCGGAAGGGGGTTATAGCGCGCACACGAACTAGCGCAGCAGTAACGACACCCCAGGAGGACCGGAGGACGAGGAGTCAGATACATTACCGACACCGGAACCAGAATTGTCAGACCAAGAACCTCCGGCACTAGACGTGGAGCAACCTCCGGAGACAGAAGAAGACAAGGAAAGACCACTGACACCGCCAGCCCGCGTACCGACACCAAACGACGACATGTCGTTCCAATACTCCAAGTATAGGGATGACCCAGACGCGGAGGCTCATGTTCACGCATTCCAACAAACATGGGAGGCAAACCATGTGTCACAACGGGTAACCGCGGCCGAAGAGAAACGATCTAAGATAGCCGAATTCGGCGTGACATTGGAAGGACCGGCCGCCAGATGGCACCTAACGCAGGACCCCAGCACCATCACCACCTTTGCGGACCTAAAAGATAAATTCTTGCACTTCTTTCAGAAGGAGGTGGACCAGAGAGAAATGGTGGGCCTATTTTATACCATCCGGCAAGACCCCGGGGAGAGCATTCCGTAGTTCGTCATCCGGTTTCAACGGATGCACAGTCAGCTTACCCGCGCACCTCTGGAAGAAGAAACACGGGCTATATTCTTAGCCGTGCTCCGGGAACCTCTATGAACGGTATGCACGGTCATCGACTTTCGCACAAGCACCGTCGACCAGGTCATCTACCGGGTTAGAGAAATGGAGAAAACGAGCTCTTGGCTAACAATGGGAGCCCTCCAACGAGCGTTACCAACCGATGAGGATATCCGGTTCCGGCAAGCAATCCAATGCACGACCTGCTTGAATTCCGGACACTCATTACTGGAGTGCACCATGCGGACGCGCTACTTACTCTGCCAATCTACGAGCCAAACGATGGACCGGTGTGAATATAACTTATTGAATCGGCAAGCACCACCAATCCGGCAAATCGAGCCACGTAGCAACCGAGACGAAGAAGACAAACGTTGGCGGCGAGAGGAGCGATATCGACCGGCACAGGATGTCCGGTACGACGATCGGCGAGACAACTATGACCAGTACAAGAGATATTATAGGTACCGAGATTACAATGGACGGTACGAGCATCACAACCGGGATCACTCCCCCAGGTATCACCAACGACGGGAAGATTACGAGAGATATGACGACCAACCCCGTCAAGGGTACCGCAACAAAAAGAACTTTAATAAAAAACGTCATTTCAAAAAAGGGAGCCACCCACGTGAACCGGAAAAAGGCGCCTCAAGCAGCCAACCGAACCAAAGCCCCGCGGTTACCACAGGTCCTCCACCGAGTACAGGAAACAATGCCGAATCCAGCAATACCCGGAAAGCATATTGCTATTATTGCCGGCAAGAAGGACATTATAGTAATCAATGTCCGGCAAAAAGCTATGACAAGCGACCGGCAGTAAACATGGTAGTCGTCGAAGTCGCAAACCTGCAGCAGATTACCACAAGGTCGAAGGGCAAGGCGATGGAATGGGAGACACAAGAGGCCATCCGGATGCAGGCAACGGAATGGGTGAAAAAGGCAAATGAGCGAAACGTAGCAGAACTTGCGCAGCAAAAGGAGAACACCGAAGAGCTCGCTGGCGGCAGTCAGACCGAAAATGCGACATGGCAGGCACTACAGGAGTGCCAAATCACGCTGCCATTAGGACGGCTCCTACAACTAGTGCCCAGATTCACAGAAGGACTGAAGACAGGCATGACGACAGGAGAAACACCACCGGCACCAACATTCTTCTCAAATCCGGAGGAGGGACCGGCGATCACAGCCATCGTGAAGGGAAAGGAGTTACCCGGAACAGTAATAGATGGAGGATCCGGCGTCAATGTGATTAGCCTCCAAACATGCACAACCTTGGGAATCCGAGAGTGGGAACCATGCCCGTTCTGGCTACGGATGGCGGATACAAGCTCAGTGCGACCGACCGGCTTAATACGAGATTTGGAAGTAACAATCGGCGGCCACACATTTCGCATCTCGGCAGTAGTGCTACAATTACAGGCACAAGGAGCTTACCCGCTATTGTTGGGGTGGCCGTGGCTAAAAACGGCGCACATTAAACAAAACTAGAGAAAGAATATAATCACCTTCCAGCGGGGAAAAGCAAAAGTACGGGTACCGACGCAACCACAGACGGGTACCGGGAAGGAATTGACACCCCTATATGCCGAATGTGTCAATATGCTGGACGGATTAGCAGACGAAGAGGTGGATCAATACTTGCAAGATAATCCAAAGATAGTACCCCTGTTCGAAATTGACGTAGCTGAAACCGTATCACCATACATACTGCCACCGGACGGAGCAGACGAAGAACCAAATAAAGAGGCAACCCGGGAGCTATGGCAAGCACAAGAAGCGTTGGAAAGAGAAATGGTCGTATCACAACGGGTTAAAGCATCCCAACTAGAGGAGGTAAATCTAGGAACTACGGAAGAGGCGAGACCGATGCAGATAGCCAAGGAAATGACGACGGAGAACAGAACAGCGATGATTACACTTCTCAAAGAGTTTCGGGACGTGTTTGCCTGGTCCTACGAGGATATGAGAGGGCTTGATCCTCAGCTATATCAGCATCAGATACATTTGAGCAAAGACGCCAAACCGGTAGCACAACGACGGTACCGAATGAACCCAAACTACGCCGCCAAGGTCAAGGAGGAAATCGACAAGTTGCTGAGGGTTGGCTTTATCCGTCCCGTAAAGAAATCTACATGGTTGAGCCCGATAGTAGTCATACCGAAGAAAAACGGCAAAATTAGAGTATGCGTCGACTACCAGAAGCTTAATGTGGCAACGATAACTGATGCATTTCCACTTCCATTTACGGATGGAGTTTTAGACACAGTCGCCGGCCATGAGGTATACAGTTTTTTAGACGGATTCAGCGGATACAACCAGATCCGGATGCACCCCAATGACCAGGAGAAAACGGCTTTCGTCACTGAATGGGGAGTGTTTGTTGCCGTAGTGATGATGTTCGGACTCAAAACGGCGCCGGCAACGTTCCAGAGGATCATCATGGAAATATTAGGAGAATTCATACCGGCGTTCATGCAGGTGTTCCTCGACAACTTCACCGTTTACAGCTGGGAAGGAGACCACCTTCAGCACCTCCGACTGTGTCTAGAAAAGTGTAGGGCTTACCGACTAAGCTTGAATCCAGCGAAGTGTGTATTCGGCGTGTCCAGCGGAACGCTACTGGGGCACATTGTGAGCAAGGAGGGCATCGCCGTGGATCCGAACAAAGTAAAAGCAATCCTGGAGGCACCGGCACCAAAAACGGCAAAGGCATTGAGCCGTTTCTTAGGCCAAATCCGTTGGCATAGCCGAATGCTCCACTATTTGGCAGACCTAGCTACACCATTGCATGTTGCAGTACACCGAACACCGTTCCAGTGGACCGACACCGAAGACAAGGCGTACCGGACACTCAAAGTTCTATTGTCGCAAGCGCCAGTAGTGCAACCCCCCAGATTGGGCGAAAGAATTTCATGTGTTCGTGGATGCGTCCGACATTGCAATCGAGAGTGCGCTGATGCAACTTACGGAGCCAAGATGATACCGGCCCGTATATTACACAAGCCGGAAGTTATCCCAAGCCGAACGAAATTATTCCACCACAGAAAGGGAAGCTTTAGGCATGATCTACAACGTAACAAAATTCAAGCATTATTTATTGGGAAGAAAGTTTTCCTTCAATGTAGATCATTCGGCACTCCTCTACCTAGTGTCCAAAGCGTCACTTACCGGTAAGTTGGCCCGATGGACTTTGCTATTACAGGAATTCGAATTCGAGATATTCCACCGACCCGGCATACAACATGCGGTAGCAGATTATTTAAGCCAGTTACATTCCGGCGAAACCGGCGACGGAGTATTGGACGAGTTTCCGGATGCTGAGCTATTTCGAGTCACCGTGGAAACGGTGTCGTAGTGTAAGTTGCACACTATGTGGAAATTATATTTTTGTCCCTCCGGATAGAGAATGGAGTGCTCGGTGAGAACCGGAAGAAAACGGCATACCGACAAGGAGGAAAACGGCATACCGGCAAGGAGGAAAACGGCATACCGGCAAGGAAGAAAACGGCATACCGGCAAAGAAGAGACATAAATGTAAAAAAAAGGAAATTCTCACTACTGCGCAGGGCATGATTCGAACTCTGCACCTCCACGTTGACAAACCCCAACCTTACCATTACATTAAATTATCTTAAGTGTTTTAAATATAGATTTAATATGTATAAGACCTTTATTTATGCATACCTTTATTAAAAGGTAAATCGTGTATTTTTTTAATATATGAAAAAGAAAAAAAACACGAGACACTAAAAATAACTCATGCACATCTAGCGTGCATGAGCCCTATACTTAGGAAATAAAAAAGCATCACATGCACATTTAGTGTGCATGAACATATGAGAAAAAGCATGTAGCTATGCTTAGTCTCTCCCATCACTATATAAGGATGGGGAGCACATTGTAGTTGTTGTTGATTATTTGGATTAAGAATTAATCAATACAAAAATTATTCGTGGGATTCACGATTTATACATCTACTTCTCTCTTAACACCCTAAGTACCAATTAATATAGTATACTCGTGTGATTCACGAGTTTCTTATCTTTCTCTTTGCTATTTACTCATAATTAATCTCTATCTCACGAACTTCTTTCTCCTAGTCCAAGACCTCTGTGGTTCCCACCCGACTCACGCAACGATCCGAAGCCGAAAGGCACGACACAGTTGGTGAACCCGACGTGAAGACGGGTGGCAAGGAGATGGAGGCTCAACAAGCTAACAATATGATGGCGATGTTCGAACGGATGCTTCAAGAACAACGCACGATGTCGGAGATTTCGGCATCAGTAGAGCGGCTCGTGCAACGCAACGGGCAATTTAATGGTAAGGATGTGTCGCGATATTTGCAGGACTACAAGGCGGAGATGCTCCGGTGCCGGGCTTCGGAAGGGCTGCAAGTGACATCCTTTAACCGGGTGGCGACCGACGGGCTTCAAGGGAGTATCCACGGGTTGCAACAACAAAATCCGACGTGGGAAGCATTCGAAGAGGCGTTAAAGACCACGTTGGCCATCGAGGACTCCTCCAAGGCAACGCGGAGGGGATTCGAGGATTGGGTGGAAACGTCAGGTAAGGGGCTGAAGGTCCTCGAAGTGTTTTCGACATTCGAAAGTCGGTTCGGGAGGTTGTCTGCGAGAGATCAAACTATTCTTGCACCGGACAAAGTCATCATGTTTTTGCGAGCTGTGGACGTCCGGGACCGGAAAGATCTCGGAGTGCTTCTTGAGGACACGACCACCGAAAGCGGCCTCACCGAAACATGGGAAAGCGTGCGGGATATCGTTGCGCGGTACACGAAGAGGGGGCAATGGCTTGCCAACGAAGAAAAGAGGGTTTCGGAACCGATTCCGAAACCGAGAACGGGACTGGAAGACCATCAACCGAGGGCTCGGGAGACTACGGCCGAGAAGGGAGTCGACGCCTCTACGGTGGAGCAGCTGCTGAAGGAGATGGAGAATCTAAAGATCGCGATGGTGAAGAAGTCGGATGATCGCCCCACAAGCTCCAAATATATGGATCGACGGTGCATATGGTGCGATAGCGCCGAACACGATCGGAGGGATTGCGACGACCATAAGGAGGCGCTACGACGGGATCTCATCTACTACGAGGGAAACCGGATTCATTCGATGGACTCTCGGAAGCCACTCCGACCGAACTTCCGGAAAGGCGGCATGAAGAAGGTGCTCGAGGAGGAGTTAGCGGCAAGAAGCAACTATGCGACAACCGCGGGAATATGTGTCGGGGAGTCATCGGGAGCGAAGGCGTCTTTCTGGCCGGAGGTGCTAGGTAACACCGAGAAAACCGACTCCAACGATATCCGAAACACCGCGGAAGGCGTCCGGGAAGCTACGGGATGGGAGTGCCCTGTCGACAAGAATAGCATATACGCCCTGTGTCAATTACATGAGGTGTATGTGGACGAGAAACGACGGCGCACGGAGGATGCGGCCGGACCATCGAAGATACCGGAAAGCTGGAACTCCGGAGGTAAGGGAAAAGAAAAGGCGACTCCGGCATTCAAGCTCGCCTCGGACATAGAACAACAAACCGACTTGAAAAGAGTGTTCGAGGAAAGAATCTTGGATAGCCGGGTAGATTTTTCGCTGCGGGAACTACTCGGAATAGCGAAGAAGGAGTTTCACGATCTTCTAGTGGATCTCGTAAAAAGGAAGAGACAAAGTACGGAGGAAAATGCTCCAAGGGTGAATGCAAATACCGTTTCAATGAACGACACCGAAGTGGAAGGCGAAATTCCGAACTCCCACTATACAAGGCCACACTGGGCACGTGCGACTACGGAGACTCCGGTCCGAATCGGCAACATCAAAGAACCCGTGCTAGCATTGATTGATCACGGATCGGAGATCAACTTGATGTCCAAGGAGTTCTACCGAAAGGGGAAGTGGCCTATAAACACCAACCATGGATGGAAGATTCGGGCAGCCACGAAAACGACAGAAGACCTATTTGCGGCTTGTCCGGATGTGACGGTAAAGATCGGGGATGTCGAAATTGACCAAAATTTCTTTGTGCAGGATGAGGTTTCACATTCTGTCATCCTCGGCCAACCCTTTATCATGGCTTCACGGATGGAGACGAAGGTGTTCGATAGTGGTGCGGCTTTTGCGCGAATTCGGAGCCAAAACGGAGGGAAATCCGTCCAATTCCTAACGGTGCCGGCAAATCACGAAAGGAACAAGAGGGAACTCTTGTCCCAAGTGAGAATGGATTTTAAAGCGGACTGTTGCGGAGTGGGGAAGTGATAGTCCGAGAAGCCCTGATACCCCACACAGGAAGAAAACTCTCGGAGCAAAACAAGTACGAATCGGGCCGGATGGGGCATCTACGTACACGGCCGTAACCGGAGGAATGAAGAAACAATACCGACAAGTGGAGGATAAGTTACGGTCGGCATCAATAATAAAAGAAGACGAAGAAATCGTGGGAGTGATCGAGGAAGTGTTCTATGGGAATACACTACAACGGCTTGAAGAGCTTGCGGAAGATAAAAGCCAAGGGGACCGGGTAGTCCCGGTGGAATCGGTCGAGATGTACAAGATCATTGCGAAAATGGAGCCGGATACGCTCCGCAAAGAAGAAGCAATGGTAAGTACGAAATACAAGACCGTGGAGAAGAAGGTGAAACCGGCCGCGGGACCATTACCCGCTGATAGCGAACAAAAGAGGAAAGAAGTCTCGGGAGATCCGACACTTCGGAAGACCGTGGATATCGGACATGCCTTCACAGATGAGACCCGGAAGAAACTTCGGATCGGTGGAGGTGGGTTCCTCTTACAAGAAGAAGAAAAACGGTTTCGAGAGATGTTGGAGCAACATGGCAAAGCATTCGCGTTCACATCGAGGGAGATCGGATGCATTGATCCAAAGATAGTGGAGCCGATGGTGATTTTCACGATTGATCATGTACCGTGGAACCTGAAGCCGATTCCGGTGCCACGGGCGCATATTCCAAAAGTCATCGACTTGCTCAAGGAGAAGGTGGCGATGGGGATTCTAGAGCCATCAAGTGCTCCGTACTCAAATCGATGGTTTACGGTTCCGAAGAAGAATGGGTCACTCCGATTCATCCAAGACTTGCAACCGGTGAACAAGGTCACGATCCGGAACTCGGGAGTCGGTCCGATAGTGGACGAATTCGCGGAAGTTTTTGCCGGACGTGCGATATACTCCATCGGGGACCTATACTCGGGGTATGACCAATTCCAACTAGCCGTGGAGAGCCGAGACATCACTACCATGCGGACACCGATAGGACTAGTTCGAATGTGCACACTACCACAAGGAGCGACAAACTCGGTTGCACATATGATGAACGCGATGAACAAGGTGCTTCGAGATTGCATCCCGGAGATAACGATGCCGTTTCTAGATGACATTCCGATGAAAGGATGCGCAGTGGAAGAAAAAGATGAGACTATGGATGATCGGGGATGCCGAAAGTTCGTGGTCGACCATATTCATGATTGCGAGAAAGTGTTGCGAAAGCTAGAAGATGTGCACCTAACACTTTCCGGGGAGAAATCGGCATTCGGGCAAGAAGAAATATTGGTGGTCGGACATCTATGTGGACCCTACGGCCGAAGACCGTCACCAACAAAGATCGATGCGATTCAAGCTATGAAGGAAGTATGTGAGTCAACATCGGAAGTCCGAAGGTTTCTGGGTGCGTGTGCATTCTATCACATATGGATTCCGCACTATGCACATATAGCGGACCCGCTCTATCACTTGTTGCGGAAAGGTAAGAAATTCGAGTGGAAACCGGAACACACTAAAGCCATGAGGAAGCTCAAGAAGACACTATGGAGGGCGAAATCACTTAAGAAGCCAAGCTACGAGCGGCCAATCATAGTGACGGTTGATACAAGTCCAACCGGTATCGGGTGGGTCATCAATCAAGCCGACTCGGATGGTTCGCGGTATCCGATCCGATTTGGAGCAAAGGTCCTCAACGAAAGGCAACGCGGATATGCACAAGTCAAAAGAGAATTGTGGGGAGTCGTGTCGGCGATAAAATCGGATC
Organism: Azolla caroliniana; assembly: GCF_043228905.1. Taxonomy (NCBI): domain Eukaryota; kingdom Viridiplantae; phylum Streptophyta; class Polypodiopsida; order Salviniales; family Salviniaceae; genus Azolla; species Azolla caroliniana. The sequence goes on from NW_028230436.1 coordinate 13,245,919, forward strand.
GGGATTATTTGATCGGAGCTGAAGTGGTGATTGAGACGGATTGTCTTCCGATACTCGGGATGATGCGGTGTTGTACGATACCGGATGTGGCTATGCTAAGGTGGATTGCATATGTCAAGTCACTTAATCCGGAGGTTCGACACATCTCGGGGAAGGACAACGCGGTAGCGGACATGTTATCAAGGGCGCGGTTTGAAGACGACATAACCGAATCAGATAATGAAGAAGTTTCCGAAGACTACTTCACGTCAGAACACATATGCCGAGTGAACGTGATCCGAGAATTCCGGGAAGAAGAATACGAGGGGGAAACCTTGATGATCGGGAAGATGCTACAAGAGGTCGAGGATTCAACCAATGATAAAGAAAGGAGAGCCGAGATCCGAAGGAAGAAGAGGCAAGTCCAAAAGTTCTTCTTGGAAAACGGTTTAATATGGAGGACGCCGAAAAGACCGGATGGGATACCACTTCGAGTAGTCGGGACGAAAGAGCAACGAAACCGGATAATGTCCGAGTTCCACGAATCCGATTGGGCTGGACATCGAGGAACATGGGCAACTTTTGTGAAAATCAAGCAAAGATATTGGTGGAAGAACATGTATAAAGATGTCGCGGAGTTCACAGAAAGCTGCGAGAAATGTCAAGTCTACTCCGGGGTCCGACACCGAGATGAGCTGCATCCGACATTCTCACCGACAATCAACTTCAAGTGGATGGTCGACATTGTAGCTATGCCGACCGGGATTGGACAAAAGAAATACTTGGTGTTAGCTCGAGAAGATCTCACAAACCAAGTTGAAGGTCGAGCGCTTCGGAGGAAAACGTGTGCCGCGGTGTGCCAATTTCTTTTGGAAGAAGTGTTTTGTAGGTACGGCTGCGTAGGACAAGTGATTGCGGACCGGGGAGAACTCGACTCGGACAAAGCTAGGGGATTCTTCGCCAAACATGGAGTTCGGTTAACGTTGACAACGGCCTACAATCCGGAGGCCAACGGGAAGATCGAACGAGGACATAGTCCGATCGTGAAAGCTCTTGCGAAGGCATGTGACGGAAGGGTGAAGGATTGGCCACAAATGCTTCCGTATGCACTATGGGCGGATCGGACGACGCATAGCTCCGTGACCGGTTACATGCCGGCAGAACTCATGACCGGACAAGCACCGGTAATGCCAACGGAAACCGCAATCGCGACATGGACAATACTACCGTGGAAGGAAGAGATGAGCCGGGAAGAACTACTAGCGGTCCGGATACGACAACTGGAGGGAAGACCGAAAGATGTAGCGGAAGCGTCACGCCGACAACAAGAAGCACGGTTCCGGAACAAAAGCCGGTTCGACACAAAGCACCGACTACGACCGAGGAGGATTGAAGAAGGAGATTGGGTGATCGTCTATGATAGTAGCTTGGACCATCAACATACAACGATGCGGAAATTCGCGAAAAGGTGGTTCGGGCCATACGAGGTTCGGAAGGTCTTCGACAACGGGACGTACCGACTGTCCGAGTTGGATGGAACAATACTACGAGTGCCTATAGCCGGGAAGCGGGTGAAGATTTTCAAGAAGCGGACCGACGACAAACCTTATGTGATCCAAGTCGAGGCCGACAACGAGGAGCAATCGGACGAAGACCACAATGATGCGGGAAGCGAAGAAAGTGGATTACAACTCATAGTCGACATAAGGGGAGAATCGGAGGAAGCTTCGGATGAAGACGGATACGAAGAATCAAGAACTTCGGCACATACCGGAGGATGTGCGGGTTTGGAGGGGGCGAGTGTCGTAGTGTAAGTTGCACACTATGTGGAAATTATATTTTTGTCCCTCCGGATAGAGAATGGAGTGCTCGGTGAGAACCGGAAGAAAACGGCATACCGACAAGGAGGAAAACGGCATACCGGCAAGGAGGAAAACGGCATACCGGCAAGGAAGAGACATAAATGTAAAAAAAAGGAAATTCTCACTACTGCGCAGGGCGTGATTCGAACTCTGCACCTCCACGTTGACAAACCCCAACCTTACCATTACATTAAATTATCTTAAGTGTTTTAAATATAGATTTAATATGTATAAGACCTTTATTTATGCATACCTTTATTAAAAGGTAAATCGTGTATTTTTTTAATATATGAAAAAGAAAAAAAACACGAGACACTAAAAATAACTCATGCACATCTAGCGTGCATGAGCCCTATACTTAGGAAATAAAAAAGCATCACATGCACATTTAGTGTGCATGAACATATGAGAAAAAGCATGTAGCTATGCTTAGTCTCTCCCATCACTATATAAGGATGGGGAGCACATTGTAGTTGTTGTTGATTATTTGGATTAAGAATTAATCAATACAAAAATTATTCGTGGGATTCACGATTTATACATCTACTTCTCTCTTAACACCCTAAGTACCAATTAATATAGTATACTCGTGTGATTCACGAGTTTCTTATCTTTCTCTTTGCTATTTACTCATAATTAATCTCTATCTCACGAACTTCTTTCTCCTAGTCCAAGACCTCTGTGGTTCCCACCCGACTCACGCAACGATCCGGAGCCGAAAGGCACGACAACGGCAACAAAGGAAACGGTGGCACCAGAAGATAAGTGGCTAACAAATATGCACCAATTTCTGAGCACCGGATTGCCTCCGAAGGAGATGAACCGGGACGACAGGAAATGCTTGGCGGTACAAAGTCGGCACTTCTGTTTATTACGGGACACGCTATACCACAAAGGTGCGGACAGTATATTACGACGAGCGGTGCGCAGCGACGAGAAAGAGGTAATACTACGGGAAACACACTGCGGAGTCGCCGAAGGCCATTACGCCGGGGATGATACGGCAAGGAAGATATGGCAAAGTGGCCTATGGTGGCCGACTACATTGAAAGACGCAGTCCGGTACGCGAAAGAGTGTGATCTATGCCACCCAATGGGCCAGCCAACGGAACAAGCTAGGATGCCGCACTAGCCAGTACTACCGCTAGAACCATTTCAAAACTGGGGACTAGATTTTGTCAGACCATTTAAACCACCGGCAATGAGAACTGGCAACCGGTATGTGATCGTCGCGACGGACTACTGCACTAAATGGGTGGAAGCCAAAGCCCTACGAGACAACACCGCGGCGTCGACGGCAAAATTCTTATACGAATACATTTGGTGCCGGTACGGATGCCCCATAGAGCGGATAAGCGACCAAGGAGGGCACTTTCTTGGACAGGTAGTGGACAGGTTGACGTCATTCTATGCGGTAGTACATAAACGGAGCACCCCGTACTACCCACAAGCCAATGGATTAGCTGAGTCAACAAAAAAAACACTACAGAATATACTGCGCAAGATCGTCAATGAGAATCGGACAGATTGGGACACGAAGCTGCACAGTGCACTTTGGGCTTACCGGACAGCATACAAAACAAGCATCCGAACAACGCCATTCCGGTTAGCATTCGGATTAGAGGCAATCATGTCGGTCGAGTTCCAGGTACCGAGCTTACGGATCCAGATTAGGGAACGACTTAATTAAAAGGAATCATAGGTAATTCGGTTAAAGGCTCTGTGTGAACTAGAAGAACACCGACTGGCAAGCATCATGCACCTGGAATTGGAACAACGGCGACGGAAAGCGTTTGTAGATCGGCACAAAAAAGGAAACGAAAAGATGTTCGAAATCGGCAAGGCAGTACTAGTGTTCCAAACCCGGATGGGTAAAATGCCAGGCAAACTACGGTTTAGATGGACCGGACCATATTGGATCACACGCGGGTTCAATGGGTCTTACCAGATAGGGACACTTGCCGACGAGGTGCTGGGAAAATGGGTCAACGGATTTAGACTAAAGCCATACAAAGGACCTATGCCCAAGAACCCATTTGAACGAAGGGCCGACACCGAATAGGACACCGGGAGGACAACCAAGACGGCAACCTGTGAGGAAAACGGCTACCACCAAGCCGGTAAGGAGGAGCACGAGCCGGCAACCGGGGAGAGCAAAACGACGGCAAACCGTCACGATGCCGGCAAGATTCTTCATTCGGGTAAGGGTCCGTTAGGACCGGAGAAAAATTAACCACACAGTTAATTTAAAAAATAAAAAATAAAAAATAAAAACAAATCGAATGGAATCAAAGAAATCATGGAAAGGAGTGGTGGGAACGGCCATGCAAACGAGGAGTAAAGAGGCACTTCGAAAAGGTACGAGGAGGCTATGAATAGGACATTAAACCACCACCACATGGCACGTAATGCTATTATTGTACACGACCTGCACACGAGTAGGCTCGAAAAAGGCGCCAAGATGCAAAGAGAAAAACCCCCACGCATCGAGACCTTCTTCTTTCGCGAACCAAGGAGAACAGACGCAGACAGACGCGTGAAGATCAGTCGAAGAGAGCTCGCGCACAGAGAACCCCCTCACTCAGAACTTTCTCTCTCGCACTCTCACCCCCGTCAAACCTCCCCAACGCTCTCCGACCTCGACGCAGAGATGGACTGCCAAACACTGTCTGAAGCCGCCAAGAAATGGCTACGGCAACACGGACTGGAGGGTTTCTTGACGATCATGGAGGCGGCGCAACACAAGGAGGCCGAAACGATTATCAAAGAAATCAACACAGAGTTGATCACGGAGGTGATCCATGCGTTAACAGGCCTTCCGAAGGGGGGCATCTACACGGTCGACAATCCTACCTCCGAGCAGCTCATCAAATATTTCGGTGAGTATTCTCTCGCCAACAAGGGCTACAGGACACAGGGCAACGAAGATATGTTATTCTGTGAAATTGCCCGTGTACTCCATGAGTTCGTCCACGTATACCCTCGACCCCCCGTTATGCCTCAAAACCGAGCAGGCTTGATTATTGCAACGTACGAAGGGGCCAAGGTGGATTAGCCGGTGCTGATCGCCGACAGATTGTGCGTGGCCATTGATACCGTAAGAGGTAAGGAAGGCAAAGAAGGCCGGAAAATATGGCATGCGGTGACGCAATGGCTCACCCTATTGGCGCCACCTGTCGAGCCCGTCCAGACCAAGAAACGGGGAAGAGTACCCGACAGCACCCCGAGAGCTGCTTCAAAACGGCAACAGTTGTTGGCCTCCAAGGCCACTAAGGGGAAGACGGCCGACGCAGAGAAGGCGGCAAAGGAGCGCGCCAGCCGGAAGCGGCCGACGGACACGCACGAGGAGACACCGGCACGGCCACTGAAGAGCCCACCCCACTGACCGAGGCAGCGAGAAACGGACACCCTGGCGGCAAGAATGAATGCCGAGACTCATGAGGAGGAAACGGAGGAAGAGCCTACGGAGCACCTCCAGCGGCGGCCAATGAAGAGGACCGTAGAATCAGTCGGGAAGCGTTCGGACCCACAGAAGGATGGAAAGCCTGCAACCCACACTGAGACTCCCATGCCAAGGGAGGCACCGGAACTGGTTCGGATGGAACCGGTCACAGAAGTCCCCGCACAACAGGCAGCACTGGCAAGCCCCGTAACTCAAGAGCCGGTTATACAAATGCCAACCCCCTCAGTCGGCCAAGAACAAGCAGAACAAGTGCGGCCAACCGAAACACAACTGGAACCTGAACGGCAAAGTGGTCAACAGGTAGAGCCGGAACTGCTGCTCGACGCAGTAAGGCGGGACCAGCCACCGGCAAGTGAACCCATCAGCCAACACGCCGTGCAGACGCAACAACAGGGCACCGGCAGCCAATGGCTCCGGTGGATAGGGGAACAAATTTCCGGAGTAGTCGAATACATAGAGGCGGAAGAAAGAGCGCAAACAGAACGGTTGTTAGTCACAACCGATGAACTAGAGACGGCCCGGTCCAGAATCCGGTGCCTCGAACAAGACTTGGATCGGGTCATAGAAGACATGGCCAAAATGGCCTTAACCGCAACACAGATCCAAGCACCGGTGACTCCGGTGATTGTACATACGGAGACGGGAACTGTTCCGAAGAAAGATGTGGCGCAAGCCCAAGAGCTTGCCGACTTAAGAGACGAACTTGCCGCACAAGAAGCATTACAGAGCCACGAACGCGACTTGAAGAAGGCGGCCGAAGAAGAATTAAAGAAGACTACTGAGAACCTCCGTCGGGCAGAGGAAAACCTGCGTAAAGGACATCAAGCTTACGACCGGCTAAAGGAGGAAAAAGAGAAATTGCTGCAGGAGAAAGACAAGTTGCGACGGATGGCAGAGACGGAAATCGAAAGGCTGAAGGAAGAACTCCGTCAACAGAAGGACCGGGAGGACCGCGCGCGCCGGCAGATCAACCAAAGGCTGAAGCAGAAGATCGATGATTTTGATCATCTACACTGGGACTACAAGCAGCTGGAGGCGGAGTATAAGCAACAGCAAGAACGGATGGCCGAGCTCCGGCAAGAAGTTGATAGGGCCACAACGGCACTCGCCGACGAACGAGCTGAGAGTTCAAAGCTATTGGAGGAAGCGGTGATGGACCGGATGGAGCTCCACAAGCAGAACCATGAAGAAAAGGAAAGAATGACAATGGTGTTACAAAGGTTGCAAACAACCTATCAAAGTCAATTGTCACATTATAGGGAGCAGGAGGCGGACACGGTCAGAATTATCAAGCAGTTGAAAGAGGAGCGACAAGCCATGGAGAACAAATCACGGATGGGAACCGAACGGATCCAGTGCATCCTCCAGTCATGGCTCACCAAGACCAAACGCTTGATTGACGAGAGCTCTGTGCAATGGTGGACGAAATGGGTGCAGAATACGGCGAAACTCCAATTGCTCAGGGCGGACGTGGAAAACCGGCGGAAGGAAGGTGACGACTGTTATACGCTGACATCGGAGGACTTCACCGCCATAAGGGATGAACTGGCTGAAGATTTCACAGTCCTGGCGGATGAACAATTGGTGCAGGTCCGGCAGCTCATAGCTCAATTGGACGACGATCGGCTGGAGGCTCAAATCCAGTTTGAGAGCTATGAGCAGTCCCGGCTCCGGGAAGAAAAAGCAAGGAAGGCGGCAATGGTCAACCTTAGTGATGAGGAACCGTCGTCGGTACAAGGACCAGACGGGGACCAGGCTGGGATCAGTCAGCCAGCGACAACTCCAACGGAGGAGACAACGAAGGAAACGTCGGTGCCAGAGCAACAAACGGAGAAGGCACAAACAGAGCAACCACCGCAGCAGCCACAAACGGAACAGCAGCCATAACAGCAACAACAGATTCCCAACGAGCCATTGGAAATTCTGGAGCAAAGCATTCTGGACATTTTGGACGAAGAGTAGCAGGGCCGGATAATGGGTTCAACGTACAAGGTATTGTCCCACGGGCGTGCCATGTGTTACCCGGCCGGCAAGAAGGCTTAAGGATGTCCAGACCAGAGTGTGAAAGGAATAGTTTATTCGGGAACTGTTGAATTAATTTATTAATATGGACGGACGGACCGGAATCGGTATGCCGATCCGGATCCGAACCGATTCCGAATAGGTGCCGGTTGGCACCGTTTTGTATTTCGCACTAGAGACCTATATAAAGGCCCGGTTACAATGTAATTGACAGCGGATAATTAATAGAACTTATTGCCTTAATCCTTCAGTATTGATTACCGTTCTGTGCTTATTGTATATCTTACGCGTGTTAATGATGTACTGCTAAGTAATCGATTAAGGTCTAATTAAGCGTTGTGTCGTAAGTCATTCTACCGTAACACCCTTTGGTGAAGTGTCTTAAGTGGACACCCTGTGTTAGGCTGTTGTCCGGCCCTAGGATTAACATGCTGCCACGAGAAGATATTAGAGGATGTCTATGTTGAATTCGGGTTGTATGAGGCTCACGTGGAGGGTATGTGGTCAAGTAATGTTATGCTCATCGAATGATGTGGTGTTTTGGAGTATTTTCAATTCCAAGTAATGCAAGTTTTGAAAGACGAATTGCAAATTTGATATTTTGGAAGCTAATCCAGCACATACGCTAACTGTTATGAAGGATTTTAATAGTGTTAGTTATGTCTGATTAATTGTAAGAGGCTAGAATATGTGCCCTCAATTGTTGCCCTATGGGATATCTTCCTTGTGTGCATAGCCTTTGGCCAAGTTGTTTTTCCATTTGATGTGTGTTTTATACATTCCAATGACTATTGGAAATAGCTCTCCACATACCATGCATCTTCAAAGGAGAAAAAACTCCCTTTACATTCCATGTAATTATCTTTTCATAACTTACACTCTAACCCTCGTGTTGACCTGGGCACATTCTAACTATGTAAGTATGCCTAGAATATCCCAAAATAAAGTATTTTGTGTGGAAGAACTGTTGTTTAGCCATGGATACCCTAGTTACCTATGAACAACTTAGTGGGGTAGACATTTCAATCATGATAAATCGAAAAACTAATGAATCTTACAAGAGCACACTAGATCTTGAAACTAAACATTTCTTTCTTGAGTTAAATTCCTTTAGAAATATAAAAGAGATTTGTTTTTTTACCTCATGTGCACTATTTTTTCTTTGTAAAACAAAAATAGAAATGGTAGTTGTTTGCCTTTTTTGTTTTCATTTTTTCCAATAAAAATAAGCGTAGTTAAAAGAAAAAAGTTGAGTGCCCAATTCTCCATGGATCCTAAGAGCGTGGCTTAATAACTATACTCTTAATTAAGAAAGAGGGTGTCCCTCTTAACAAGGAGCGAGGATCAACTGTTTTTGGCATTATATGCTTGAAAGTAGATTGCATTGAGTTTACATTTTAAATTTTCTTATCGCGAAAGACTTCAAGTCTCTCCATTGAGATCCATGATTCATTAATGAGAGTTCACAAGTCAAGATCATGTAAATAGTGCTCACTATGTTGAATTGCTTTGATTTAGTATTCATTACTTCATTGTAGTATGTTTCATAGAATACTTTGATTGCACATCATTGGATGCTAGATATATTTGTGCTTAATGATCTATTGTGATAATGGTTGTTATTGAAATTTTCAAAAACCTTGTGTTACCAATTTGCAATTACAAAGGAAAAGATGGTGCCTTCACATCTATAACATATATAAGTAAACCAAACATTGTCATGCCATAGGCAAAAGTAGAATCCGATGGGGAGACGATTAGGCTAGCATTATCACTAATCATAATCACAAGTGCATATATTGCATATGCGATAAATAGTGCTCACAGATGCTACATTGAATTGTTTTGATTTATCATTCATTACTTCATTGTCCTACGTTTCATAGCATTCTTTGATTGCATTCATTGGATGCTAGATATATTTGTGTGTAATGATCTAAGGTGATAATGGTTGCTATTGAAATGTTCAAAAAAGTTGTGTTACCAATTGGCAATTACAAAGGAAAAGATGATCATTTGGTTTCAACAATTGCCTTCACATCTATAACATATGTGAGTAAAATGGTAACACTGTCATGCCAAAGTCAAAAGTAGCATTCAATGGGGAGACGATTTGGCTAGCATAATCAATATTGACAAGTGCATATATAAGCGTCATTGTTATGCAAAGGCAAAAACGAGCCCCAAGTTTTGAAACGTGAGAATATTGCACAAATAATGACATTAATCACATGATACATCCATGCACATACATAATGCATATACATATAAAATATGTTCTCATCATGAATATATCATGCATGTGCACACTTCTTACAATCCACAATGCAATAGCATGCTAAACAAACAAAGTTGAAGGTTATGATGCCATCAACCTGTTGCCAAGAGGACATTGGGTTACACACTGACAAACACATTGTGTGCAAATTGAAAGACCATGTCTTGCAGGAAACTTATGTAAATATCCTCCAAGTAACAAATGGCCACATGCTTACTACCTTGAACGCATCAAACATGTTGTTTTATTGCTTCCTATATCGTACTATTTGTTTACTTGCACTCCTCTCATGGGTTATTAGGTAATAAGATTTACTTCTTTATTTCGTACAATATTTCTTTCCTATTATCAAACCTAGCTTTGATCCCTTTTATTGTCAAAATATGGTAATGGAATTTGTTTTGGGGATTTGACAAGAATTTATGACCGATTGTGTTTAGGCATCCCTTGTAATGTCAGTCCAATGCATCTATTGTATTATGTGGATGATGTCATTATCATAGAATGTGTAGTCCTAACTCTTGAGGGTGACAAGGAATGCATGATCATTCATCTAAATATACAATTGATCTATTACTTACCATGAATAAAGGTGCCGATGTGAATAGACTTGACAAATAACATAATGGTTCACTAATTGCAAATATGAAACGTTGTGATCTCAACTCCACCTCACATGTTTGGGAAATATCTTTAGTACTACAATTTTTTTGTCATCAATGTTGTTATCCTTAATGCTTCAATAAATACTCGAGAATGAAATGGGAATTTTGAATTTGATCCAAGCATTGGAGTAGGAAAGACAATAACGGTGTTGTGACCATTGGGTCCCAATGATTAATCTCGAGTTTAATTAGTTATTGGGGGAACGGTAGAGCCTCAAAATGAAAGATGCAACTAGATGGTGTGGGGATGGGGCGAGGGTTATTTGGATGATTGATTTTAAGTTTATTTAAAGCCGACGTGGTTGACTCTTTGTAATCTCTTAAATTGGAACAACGACAAAGAATCTAGAGAACTAAATGAGCACATTTCTTAACACAAGAGTAATATGATTATCATACAAAGTACATTAAAGGAGTAGTAAATACAATGTCATTCTCAATTATTATTTATGTGAAAAAGTGAATCGACACATATACGAATGAAAGAAATCAATGTATCCTCAATCACAATCCGTCATCGTCATTTAGTTGGTCACTCCATCACCTCTATTATGTGACTTATTTTAAGACAAACATGATGATGATGTTGAAATCAACCTTGATGTTGACATCGAACCCCATCATCATCATAACATGTGTGTCCACATGGAGATATCTTGTCCATTCAATTTGTCCCATACCCCACATTTGCCTCTTTAGATGTGATAATAAACCCCTCTAGCCCCCAAAAAATGATGGCTCGTGCATTATGGAGTGTGAAGCAAATATGTTTGAAACGATGTCATTCTTCTTGAATAAATTTGTTGAAGTGACCACCCTCCCTTGCCAGTGTGCCAAAAGCACGCGTGCATGAGGATTTCTATGTTATAATCGCCAAGTAATGGCTACTTTGAAGTTTGTACCCATCCTTGAGAGAAAATGAGAGACTAGAGCACATGAATGAATATGTGGTGTAGTGTCTTGCCCACTGCCTTCATGTTACAATGCTCACTTCTCATGTACGTTGGGTGATTTGTTTAATGAATGATGTTCTCCTTCGTAAGTGAATTTGTTGGAATGACTCCATATATGTGCTGAAACACATGGATTTGTAATATATATGTTACAAATAGAGGCCAAGTTGTACCCACCCTAGAGAGAGGGAGAGAGATTCACCGGGATTTTAAATCATGTGTGATTGCTTCATAATACAACTGACTCCTAACTAGAAAGTTGCAAAGTGACCTTTGCAATCATAATTTGAATTGGTCCTAACTAGAAAGTTGCAAAGTAACCTTTCATCGAGTTGAGTTTGATATAAAAACGTGATCCATGTATCATGCCTTATACTCGAGTCAAAATAATTACCATAAACATATATGTATATGTATAGATCTCAACTTGAACTCTTACTTATATTCCGGTATTTGGTTTCATGATAACAAGAAATTGAAATATGTCTCGACAATAACATCACATCATTAAGGAACACTTTTTTTAAAAGAGAACCTTTTTTTTTCTCCACATGCAAATCCTCATGATAACCATGGTCCATAGGTTCATCCACTTGTAATAATGAGAGCCTAATAAGAGTCTTAACATGTCTTAAAGCTTACTAGGTCCTTGAAAGTTGGTACACATGTAGTAGGAAATGGTGCAATCAGACAAGACAAAAATATGTCAAACGAAGAAGCAAAATTGTTGGCAGATACAAACAAGAGAAATGATATTTTCTTGCAAAGGGTTTCCTGAACTTGAATGAAAGTAAATGGAATAAGGAACCTCAAAGTAAGGAGAATTGGTAAAATATTCTCATTTGTATTAGAAATTCAAAGAGTATGCTACTTGAAGTATGTTTGGTAGAGCTATCTCCCAATCACATTAAATCCAAGATAGTATATGCAATTATAGCTTAAAAAGAATATATGAAAGATCAAGAAGATTAACCCTATAATAATTAAGAAAGGGGTTGCACGAATGTCACTAATTTCTCTTATCAATAGAACACATTATATCAGAAAATTAGTCTTCGTAACCTTTGACATTTCGTTAGCTTTAGGAATTAGGTAGAATAAGATATTATTAGTATGTAGCATTTGATATATGAATATCCAAAATTATAAACCCCGATGAATAGGTAGTTAAGATATGTAGGTATGGAAGATGACATATAAGCTCAAACAAAAGATGCAGGCACGTGAACATATGTAACTCATATGGACAGCTATATAAACATATGCAAGGCAATGTTGTAACTTGAAACGAGCTTATAAAGGAATGATTTTCTCTACATATTTGTGCTACTAAGTAAACAATCACGTCTCTATATGATTTGGTTTTAAACGACAAACATATTCTTTCTTTCTTTTTTCCAAAGAAAACTCCTTCCATTAGTTATAAAAATTTATAGATGAGATTGTTATATACAAATCCTTGTAGGGAGATGATAGTTCCATCCATAGTATGAACCATACGTGCATTTGCATTCGCGTAAGAAAAACACCCTCAAATAATGATAAATACCATACTTTTGTATTAACTATTTTTTATGAGGTAAATGAGCCTAAAAAATGGAAAAAAAACAAAAAAAAAACACAAGAATGTTTGAATAACATTCACATTCGTTTTCCAATGTAGGAAAATGAATGTTATGCTAGACGAACACGAATTTTATGTACTATGGTTCCATCTTATATAGATGCCCACTAACTCAAGAAGGGAGAGGACGACCATTGTTGGATGAAGGGTAGGACAAACATATTCTTTTCAGCTATGATTTTTTTACCTCGACTTGATTTTTTAATGTGGTTAGAACCTAACTTTGATGAAACATGTATTTGGGTCATTTTGGAAATAAGTAAACATGTTTTCAGAATGTCTAACACAAGTAAACATTGTTTTCTCATTTATGAGACTTGGTTTATACCTTAGGTGTCATAAAATTAATTTTTGATGCTTCAAGTTTCTCTATTTTTGTGGGAGCTTCGTGACAATTACATATTCCGCACTTCCTATAACCTCCCACATGCACGCGGAAATATTCAGGATTTCTTGATGAACGATCCAATCATAATGAAAACTTTGAAAATATCCCCATTCTCAATTTGAGGAAGTGTGCGTTTATGGTAAAAGCAATGATATGTATCTAGCTTCTAGGAGCCTTTGGGGCAAAGCACATCACCTTGACACAAGTTCCCAATGGAATCCCACCATCCTTGTTACGCTTTGTTCTTGCTTTTGCTTCTACTTTGATAACTTCAATAAGATTGGAGTTAACCTAGTTGAATGTTGTTATATATTGTGAATCGTGATTATTGACTTCTAGAGGACACACTTTGTATTGAGCTCGAATATCCAAAATAGATAGTACAATGCTCTTAAATACATACATGAAAAAATGTTTTTGGAAGTTAGGCGTATCTGGATAAATATCCGAAATTGGTAGCGCTATTTTGGAGTTTTGTCTTTAAGTATTTTTATAATTTTAGGAAAAGATAGTGATGCATTGCAACACACATCTTTGTTTTTTTGGAAGATGTAATACAAGGATCCACTTGTTATAACCAAAGACAATTGTATATATAGAATATTGTTACAATATCTAAGCAACAAGGTTGGCACACCCTTCTCAGGATCTAAGTTATTGTCTATGGGTTTCTAATGTGTGTTCTTGACATCTTTGCTGAGACCATTAGGACATGTGGTTCACTTGGTATCATTTCATATGCCGGAAAATATGCAAGAAACATAAAGTATGTAAATTTGTTCTTCGAGGCTCCTTATTTACACGTTTCTAAGCCTATTTGACTTAGTTAGCACATGTACACTTTGCTAAAGTGTACATCCCAACTACATGAGCTAGATAACATACTATATATGTTAGAACCTTTGTGATACCTTTGTTTGTAATGTATCTTAAGACTCTCTTCTTGTGAGAGGATGACAAAAAAGAAACGCTCTCCATCATTTGAGTCATGAATTGAAAGTTTGATTAGCTCCATAAAACCCTTGCCCAATATTTGTGTTGTTGGTTTTCTAAAGTCAATGTGCCTCTTGCTTTTCTAAAGCACAATTGTTTCAATCCTCTAGTGACAATTACAAATGAATAGTTCAAATCAGAAGCATTTCAATGCTATCCATAATCATTATGCAAACATACTTAAAATACTCAATATTTACATCGTCCATCTTCATCACTTAGATTGCTAGCCTAATTTTGGCTCTATTAGTATATATGTTAAACAATTAAAGACCTCAATGGACGTCACTATTTGTTTTAAGGACAAATATGAGTCTACATTAAGTATCATCCTTAAAACCGAAAATAACATGTATTTATGAATCAAGACCAATGCTCAACCCGGCCGTTTTTTTTTCTACAATTTGTACTATCAACTGATATTTTGTGAGCTCGCAACCCCCTCAAGCTAGCGGGCCACCCAAAACCACACGGCAAAGTAAATTTCTTCTAAACACATTTAGTCAAGAAGTTATTCAAAGTGTGCAAATTTGTGAATTTAACCTCCTCATGAACAAGCCCCATCTTAGGTAAAAGGAATTTGTTATCATCCGTTGTTGTTTTGAAGTACGATCAAATTAACTCCCCAATCAAATCTTGCCCGTGATTTGAAAATCAAATGATTCTTATAGGCATGCCTTGCATGGTAAAAGTTTCACCCTTGTGCTTGTGCTTGTAGGGATTGCCATTAATTTTTGTCTCACCAATTCATTGTCAAAATATGCAACATTTAAATTACCAAACTTTTTAACCCCTGCAAATCATTGTGTGCTAATATACAACATTTAGATTATTATTATTCTATGTTGATGTGAGATTAGACATTTTGTTTTCCAAAGGATGCGGAGTTTATTAAACAAACGTTATGTACTGAAAATACATCTTATTGCCCCATGTAAGATCAACATATGGAAATGAAGGTGCACTGGAAAATATATTGTGTCTCCTTCAAGACAATTGCACACAATGAGTTTGTTTTGCAATGTTTGCCCATGAGGGTCTTAGTGAAAGTGTTGCAACTCACAAGGCTAGTGAAGAATGCTTGCAACTAGGGCATGACATACAGTTGAACCATCCAAATGGAGTTGTTCAATTATGACTATATAATCATAACTCCTCCTCCGTACACTTTATAATCATAACGTTGGGCTATATTTTGTATTCTCCCCTTGCTATGATTGCGATTTCTTGTTTTGATCCCAAGCATATAGCATGACAAGCCTTGCACCGTGAATGTCCACAATAATTCCATCAATGGCCTAATGTGCCAAATCAGGGATTTTGAAGGTTATATCCCCACTTTTCATTTTCTAGATTCAAAAGGAAATGAGTAGCTAAGATGTAACTACATACTTATGATATATTAGAACCACGTTATGATGGACCACAAGAATATCATCCAAAAGTGGTCTTAGATTACACAATGGTAAGGAGAAATTGAACTCTCCAATGTGAAATTGCATGAGGTCACAAATCATGATGGAAAGATCCTCTTCACAAGGATAATGATGGAAAATAAAGAATGAGAGTGAATAATTTTTCACACGAGTTTCCGTGTGCACTGTGCATTATTTCGAACCCATGCATCACATCTTAGCACACCTTTCGAAATGTATGTTTCATATGAAGAAACAAGCTTTAATGTGTACAAAGGAAGTAAATGGATGCTCATAGACCAGAACAAGGGTATACATATAGATATGCAAAGTTTCGATCGAACCACTTGTGTTAAAAAATCACGTGTATTTAGGGTGCAACATGCACAAAGACGAATAGGAGCACTTTAGCTGGTGGAAGAAGCAAAAGTTTCTTGATGTTTTTAAAGAGGCCAATGTGTTTGTGACTCGTGAGACCAAACCCGCGTTAAAGTAGGGAATACGTTGAGCTACTAAGCATTTACAAAAAGTGAAGCCGAAACTTTGGAGATTGAACACGCATTTGCCTAGGAAACAAAGGAGTGAAACGTCGATGATTGGGAACGATATCTCGACCATCTGCGTTTTGCATCCGTTGAGCTATCTGAGTTGCAATAACATTAAAGGCTCCTTGGCATAAGCAAAATCTTCCAAAGATCTGCCGGATGTTGCGATGAGGCCCCACACAAATGAGAAGATGCCAGTCGGAGGGTAAGTCGGGATGCAAGAGTGAAAGGGCCTACAAAAGAACGAACGGTCGGTATGGTAAAGCCCCAACCGGATCAAGGATCGTATGTATGGAAGGAAGTGTGGTGAGTCAGGGTCACACATGCATGCGTGTGGAACCGGTGGGTAGGAAGATCCAACAAGACAAGAAAGGCAAAAACAAAGGACAAGTGGGTTG
This sequence comes from Azolla caroliniana, assembly GCF_043228905.1. Lineage (NCBI taxonomy): Eukaryota > Viridiplantae > Streptophyta > Polypodiopsida > Salviniales > Salviniaceae > Azolla > Azolla caroliniana. The sequence continues at coordinate 13,262,504 of NW_028230436.1, forward strand.
GTAGTTGACTTGGGCGGGAGGGGTATGGTATGTATGTATAAGGGACAAATATATGCATGTATTCACAGCACTTGGAAGTTATGGTAAAACACACACACACACACACACACACTCTCTCTCTCTCTACCTATTTGTTTGTTTGTTTGTAAGGGTGTTGGGGCCAGGTAAGAGGGGTCTCAAGTTCGAATCCTAACTCCCACACTTCTTCTTCTTCTTCTCATCGTTATATTCAAATACATGGTTCATACTCCCCTGTCTGTCTCTGTCTCGGTCTCTGTCTCTGTCTTTGTCTCCCAATACCTCCTTGCTCTGCTTCTCTTCATCCCATCATTTTCCCCAGCTACATGGATTGCCATAGCCTTACCTTGGTATGTATGTTAATGTAATACATGATGAGCGTCCCTCCCATGACTTCTCCACCATTCTTCTTCTCCTCCTTATCCCTCCTCTGCATCCTCCTCCTCTCACCACATCTTCAAGTGTTGCAAGGGTTACCTGCGGATATCAGCTCAGATAAGGAGGCCCTTCTCGCCTTCAAGAAGGCATTGCAATCCTCGGAGGCTCTGCTAGACTGGGCACAGAATGATCCTACTCCTTGCCATTGGACAGGGGTCTCTTGCAATAATGCCCAATTAGCTGCCAATTCTAATACTAATTCTACACTTACTTCTCCCACTAACACAGTTTCAATCAGAGTGGTTTCAGTATCGCTTGCAGGGTTGTCTCTCGCGGGTTCCATTTCTCCATCATTGACTGATCTTTCATCTCTTACCTATCTTAATCTAAGCTCCAACCATTTGAGTGGAGCTATTCCCATGCAGCTCTGGAAAGCTTCAGCATTACAAGTGCTAGATTTAAGCTTTAATGAGCTTTCAGGCGGAATTGGGCCCGAAATCTCGGCCATGATTGGCCTCGAGCAGGTTTTCCTACATAATAACATGTTATCTGGACCGTTGCCACCTGAATTAGGGTTACTCTCAAAGCTTCATACCCTAGATTTCGGCTTGAATTGCCTCTCTGGAGTTATTCCTAGTCAGCTTGGAGACTTGGATAGCTTAGTTTATCTGGCTTTAGATGGAAATGCAATAACAGGGGAAGTCCCATCTTCTTTAGGAAAGCTTGTAAAGTTGTCTTATCTTGATCTTTCAAATAACTTTCTGAAAGGAGAAATACCCCATCAACTTGGTAGCCTGTCACAGCTAGAGTATCTTGATTTGAACAACAATAGCTTAACAGGAACTATTCCTTCCTCCATAGGTGGTTTGGTTAGCCTAACAGAGGTTTACATGGGTCAAAATTTCTTTAAAGGGAGCTTACCTTCAGAAATTTCAAACTTGAAGAGGCTAACCATACTCAACATTGCATCTTGCTTCATCTCTGGAAGCTTACCATTAGAGATAGGTGAACTAGAATCATTGAGTAGACTAGATTTGGCTCATAATCTATTAGGTGGGCCAATTCCAGAATCCATAGGAAAGCTTGGAAACCTCACATCTCTATCCATCCCAAATAATATGCTCAATGGCTCTATACCATCTTCTCTAGGGAAGTGTCGGAACTTAAAGATAATCGTGCTCGCATTCAATCATCTGTCGGGGGAGATACCAAACGAGCTCTCTGATCTTGTTTTGGTCGTCTCATTTTCTGTAGAAGGAAACCTTTTGTCGGGACATATACCCTCATGGCTCGGCGGGTGGACATCCGTGAACGCACTGTTACTAGGGACCAATGATTTCTCAGGTGAGCTTCCTAGAGAGCTTGGAAATTGCTCTTCATTAAAATCCCTTAGTCTCGATGGAAACTACTTATCGGGTCCGATACCACCGGAACTTTGCCTCGCGCCAATGTTGTCGGAAATCTCTCTCAACAAAAACTCTTTTAGTGGGTCTATTTCAGAGACTTTCATCAATTGCTCATCTTTAACTGACCTTGAGCTTCCTGGTAATGTTCTAAGTGGCGTGATTCCGGGGTACCTTGCGGAGTTAAGCCAATTAGTAGCTCTTAACTTGGATTCCAACAACTTCTCAGGTTCCATCCCGGATAAGATATGGTCATCTCCTAGCTTAATGGAAATATCAGTGAAAAGCAACTACCTTGTAGGTGGGCTCTCTCCTCTAATATCAAATTTGAAGTACTTGGAGAGGTTATATTTGGATGAGAATTTCCTAGATGGTCCTCTTCCATCAGAACTGGGTGATCTTGGAAGCTTAGCTGTATTAACTGCCAACAACAACCAATTCAAGGGAGTTATCCCAAAAGAGATAGGGAAATGCCTCCAATTGGCAACTCTCGACCTTGGGCATAACAAGTTGTATGGGCAAATACCACCGGAAATAGGGAAATTGCCTGACCTTGTATGCTTGGTACTGTCTCACAACTGGCTATCTGGCCCCATTCCAAAGGAAATATGTGCCTCGGCTCCTAAGGTTTACGACATACCTGAATCCTCTTTTCTTCAGCATTATGGCTTGTTTGACCTATCATGGAACATGCTGAATGGTAGTATTCCAGAAGAGATCCTTAATTGCAATATGGCAGTGGAGCTCTCACTACAAGGAAACCGCCTTTCGGGTCCAATCCCAGCCACCATTGCTCACTTGACGAACTTAACCACCCTTGACCTCTCTAATAATGGTCTTTTGGGTAGCATCCCCACGACCCTCAGCGAGCTCATTCATTTGCAGGGACTGAATCTTGGTAATAACAATCTCACTGGTGGAATTCCATCCGAGCTCGGAAGGATTACAAGCTTGGTGAAGCTCAACTTGACCCACAACCAGCTCTCTGGAGAACTCCCGAATGCTCTCGGGAATTTGACTGGATTGACCCACTTGGATTTGAGTCATAATACCTTGACCGGCCAAATACACTCATCTATGGCTAACATGATATCTATTGTTGGGCTATATCTTCGTGATAACCGACTTAGTGGTAACATCTCTGGGTTACTAAGCAATACCAAAGCCTGGCATCAAGTGCAATCACTCGATATTAGTAATAATCTTTTTGACGGGATCATTCCGCCAACAATTGGAAACCTCTCGAGCCTTTCAACCCTCGATCTCCATGGGAACTCCCTCTTAGGAAGCATACCAGTGGAGATTGGGTCACTGTCTCAGTTGATTTACCTTGATTTGTCACATAACCACCTCTCAGGAGTTATGCCAAGTGAAATTTGCAACCTAGAAGAGCTTTCGGTTCTTAATCTATCATCAAATGAATTGGTCGGGGAGATACCAAAATCTGGCATTTGTATAAACTCTTCTGTTTCCTCTTTTGCATATAATGAAGGGCTTTGCGATGACGATTGTGATAGGGTATATGACGCAATGAAGAATCCATCCTCGTCTTTGCTTAGTCCAGGTGCATTGCTTGGCATTACAATTGCAAGCACATGTGGTTGTTTGAGCCTCATTCTGGTTGTAGTGATGAGATGGAAGATGATAATAGCCAACTATGACCATGGTGAAGTCGGAATGAAGAAGGCCAAGCTCAAAGGTGAATTGCTACCTACTGACTCTGATGAGTTCTTCTTCTCTGACAAACTCAAAGAGCCATTGAGTATAAATGTGGCCATGTTTGAGAGGCCACTTCTCCGTCTTACATTGGCTGATTTGCTTGAGGCGACGAATAATTTCAACAAGGCAAATATTATTGGTGTCGGAGGGTTCGGAACGGTTTATAAGGCAAGTCTTCCCGATGGAAAGATGGTAGCAGTGAAGAAACTTGGACATTCTAGGATGCAAGGTCATCGAGAGTTTTTGGCTGAGATGGAAACGCTTGGCAAAGTTAAGCATCGAAATCTCGTCTCTCTCTTGGGATATTGCTCTTATGGTGAAGAGAAGTTGCTTGTATATGAATACATGATCAATGGAAGCCTAGACCTCTTGTTAAGGAATCAAACTGGTGCCTCCTTCATACATGCATCAAATCGATGGAAAATTGCGATTGGCTCTGCTCAAGGCCTTGCATTCTTGCATCATGGGTTCATTCCCCACATCATCCATCGAGATATTAAGGCAAGCAACATATTGTTGGATGAGGATTTGGAGCCAAAGGTAGCTGATTTCGGATTGGCACGCTTGATAAGTGCATGTGAAACCCATGTTAGCACAGATATAGCTGGTACATTTGGCTACATTCCTCCCGAGTATGGCCAAAGTTGGAGGTCCACTACAAGGGGTGATGTATATAGCTATGGGGTCATTCTTCTAGAGTTGATAACCGGTAAAGAACCCACTGGAGGAGACTTTAAGGATGTGGAAGGGGGAAATCTTGTGGGATGGGTAAAGTACATGATGATAAATGGAAGGTCAGATGAGGTCCTTGATCCTTTTCTTATTATTAATGTGGGAGCTATTTGGAAAGCCACAATGCTTAAACTCCTCCATGTGGCTTTTCTATGTACCAATGAAGACCCTTTTCGACGGCCATCAATGCTTCGAGTTCTTCGCATGCTTAAAGACATGGATTCAGCTCTTCAGCCTAACCTGTATCCAGATTAGTTGTCAATACTTTTCATTCAAAACACTGAAACCATATAGTTTCATCTACATCTATATGCATAATGCATCTGTAGATTAATTTTAACTATTCTATTACCATATGCTTGTTTCTACATCTTCACACATATGCGTGAGGAAAAGTGTTTGTATATATGAAATATGGTTATTTTGATTCAGGAGACCATGAACTCATGTATGAAGAAACAAAAATCGCTGAAAATATATGATGCCTCATTGATGAGATAGATAGAGCCTCAGTTCTACACTAAATAGAGGCTGAGGAGCTCATTTGTAAAAGGGACAGTGATATCTTTATATCTATTTGTATACGAAAGTGACATGAAAAGAGTGGGTTGAATATGTAAGCAAAATGAAAAGAACAAACTCCATTCTTGTTGTAGAACAGGTTGGGTTGCATGGTGAGTGAGTTCGGAATCCTGAAAAACCCACAAAAACAAACTCCCACCATCACCAAGGTCTTGAAATATCCACCACCTAAGGCCTTCAAGAAACATTGCTTCGAAAGACATTACACAGCCGACATTCTCTTATATAAAAAACTGTCTCATTGTCACCTTCATAATGAGAGTAGTCTCCCTTTGGGAGGCTTACTACACCACAACCCCACGTAATGTTTTTCTCAATCTCAGCTCCCTTCAGTCTCAATGTGGCTACCTACTTGCATGCCACCATTAGAGTAGAAGTCATTCCAATACAGCATGTGAATTCAATCTCAATAAAAAGTAAATTTTACATACTATTTTTTATCAAATTATTTCCTCTAAAAAGGTTCCATGATAACTGGTTTTGACAAAGTTAAGTAGGACAGTATTTATTCTACTCTTCAAAATCCATAATAAGGGTTTTTGTGAATAGTCCTTTTGGGGGAGGGGGGGAGGATGATTAATTGTTATGACCTAGCTTAATGAAGATCGAGAGATTTCAATCCTGAATCAATTTTGATTCTCCCCAAGGTTCCATGATAACTGGTTTTGACAAAGTTAAGTAGGACAGTATTTATTCTACTCTTCAAAATCCATAATAAGGGTTTTTGTGAATAGTCCTTTTGGGGGAGGGGGGGAGGATGATAATTGTTATGACCTAGCTTAATGAAGATCGAGAGATTTCAATCCTGAATCAATTTTGATTCTCCCCAAGTCAACAATTCTCAAGTTGTATCATTGTGTGTAATCTCTTCCTCTCAATATAATTGGCATAAAATTGATATGGAGTTTCTATAGTGAATTCCGTCTCAATCAATAATGAAAACTGTGAATCTTTCAACAAGAGGTGCCTCTCAAGTAGTTTCAAATACTCACTTTCAATGCTTATTTGCTTTATGGGGTCGTTCTTCTAGATTTTATATTAGTATCTACACGTCTCATGGAGAGGGTATCTCAGAGAGACTAATGTAAGCAAGGCCTGGCACAATTTATCCATCCAGAAACTCATTTGTCATACAAGGAAAGAAAGATGGCTAGCTCTATTTTATTAACATGTTTTTATTAGTTGCACTTACAAAAGTTCATTTATTGTACAAAGTATGGCAAATGGGCTCTATCTTCTTCAAAATGTTTTAATTAGCTGTACTTGCAAAAATTCATTTATTGTACAAGAATAGCAAAATGACTGGTATCCTCTTCAACAAATTTTCATGTTTGCACTTGTGCTGTGTTGAACTTCTTCATGTGGTGCCATCATTCCTCTCAGGCTCTTTGTAAGCCAGATAGCAGTTTCACGGGGTGAAGTTTCCCCACGACCGAAGGGTTTCAAAACTACAGCAAGCTCATCGAACCTTTGTTGCTGAAGTAACTCAGCACTAAGTTCTAAGAGACCTTCCAGAGCTTCTGCTCTTTGATGATCTGAATTTGGATCAAGCCCTCTTGCTCCATTAACAATATTACTAGTTTTGCAAGATTGATCAGAATTCCGATCAAGTTTTCCTCGATTTCCTTGAACAGTGGCAGATTTGGGATCTAGTACTCTAACCCGGTGAGCATTACTAGTTTTTCGGCATACATTAGATGAGTGAAGAGAACCGTAGGCAGAATCAGCAGTAGTACTTGCAGTACTTGTGGGAAAGGAATATGTATCCATCTCTGACCTGACCAAATCACTGAAATTCATGTCTTCTCTTGTGTTGACATCACCATTTGAATCATCATCATCCATCCCGATTCTGAATGTGCTATGTCGTATCACATGTACAACATCTTTGTACCCTGGTCTGCTAACCTTGTCAGGCTTTAATGCAGATAGATTTTCTCGGCTTTGGCCCCTGAAATCCACACAAGAACTTTGGCGAGGCTTGGAGGAAATCTTCCCACTCAGCTGTTGATTGTCATTTTGTCCATTACCTTGCCTATAAGAGCTCTCTTTGGCCAAAGCTTGCCGAAATTTTACAACAGCCTCCTCTAAGGTTTTGTTTCTTTCATAGTTATGGTGTTCTTTTATACTCTCATCACTGGAGAGGGAGAATTGGGGAATGAAATCTAGCCTAGGTGAATTTACAGAGACATCTGGAGATACGTTTGTCTCTTCTCTAAGATTTCCCCTTCTATTTCCATTTGACCATCTGGATTTTGCTGTAGTATGCATCAATTTTTCATTTTTACCCTCATGTGGGGTACTTCCTCCAGTTGTTACCAGTCCTGTTGCATCCGGATTCATTAATACTAGTGGACGGTTAGCAAACATGGAAATATAGACCATTTTTTGGTTTAAAAAGCTGCAGGTTACCTGCTGCTATGACATTTTCACTCTTAACTGAACTTGTACTACTTCTTGTTCTTGAAGGAAGGGGAAATGAGGCTCTTGGTTTGCTTCCAGACAAACCTACCTTTTGGCGCAACTGACTAATAAGCCCATTCTTCAAAATAGGAGCAGTCTCTTCATGTTGAACCTGTACCAAGCATTACAATATCCAATAAGAAGTTGGCACAATAAAAAGCACAAACCCAAGTAAAACTGTAGGTTTGTATTCTTTGTAAGTTCATACATGGCCCTGACAAAAGGATAGGATTAATAAACATATGGATTTAAATAAAGATTGAATCGCAGTTTCCAAGGTACATTAAGCACATCGTTCTTACATGACTTCCACACCCACAATGACATAGATGTCCACATCATATGAGTGTACATCCTTATGCTTGCAACGGAAGTATGTGGCCATATCCCACAACGACCTGATGGTGATAGGCATAATCTTGATGCTGTGAGAAGATATCCTCTGGTTTTGTTTATCCACTGTGAACTTCAAAGGGTAACATGATGGGGGTTTCAATGATTGTAGCATTGTATCTGAAGTACTATACAACCATGGAGTTACAAAGCTCCAAAGACTATCGCTGAGAAAATTAAGATAATGGAGAGCGTCTGTCTCATCTTACATATGTTTTAGTGAGTCGTTGGAAGTCTAATGAACTTTGACAAATGAATCGAGTTCCAACCCAAGGCACTTCGATTGAGCTTAATTCCAACTGGGGATATTATCCAGACTGGGAACATTCATTTATAACAAGAATGCATAGAGCTCTATCTTATTACATAAATAATTGGTAATATAGAGTGGACATGTCTCTAATCCTTTACGCCAGGAAAAACAATCTAGCTATCTAATCTCCAAACTACATTATATACTAAAAACTTCCTTACCAAATGTCTGCCTTGCTGCGATTTCTTCACAGAATCAGGTTTCGATAAAGGAGTTCCAACAGTCCTGCTTGAGGTTCTAGGGCTTACTGCAGATAAAACCCTTTTACTAGCATGCCTCGATGTAGCTGGACTAATCCTCGACTCCACATTCCTATAAAATTCCTCATCTTTGCAATTAACATGGTTCTCTGTAGTGTTGGGAAAATCCAAAATGTTTTGTTCTAGCCCAGCCATCCATGCTGCATGGTTGAGATCGCCCGTAGCATTTATGGAGAGAGCATAGCTGGAAGATTGTGACATTTCTTTTTGATCGTGGAAGAGTGGCCAATCACAGGGTTCAATGCCATTCAAATCAACCTCAAAGGCATTTGTTTCTGTCATAGGCATCCTTGCAGAACCATAACCATACCTTGCACTACTTTTCCTGGTCCTACTACTAATATGACTACTGTAGATGCTTTCATCAACCATATCATCACCTGCTTCAAAGTTGTGAATTGATCTGCTGTCAACTCTATTATGCAGACTACCACACAATTGATACTTAGTTACAAATGGTTGAATGTATGGGTGCCTGAGTAATTCTGTAGCCTGCCACAGAACATAAAGATTACAACCAAATCTTAAGAAGGCAATATGATCGGTTGTCAATGAGCAACTTACAGTTGGCCGATGCTCTGGATTCTTCCTCAACATGCTTTTAATTATCCCCTTTCTGAACATGCAGTGACACACTCAGAACAAACCATGGTATCTCCTCTCACCTTAGAAAACGACATATAGATCTTTGTAGCATATCATGTTAACACATAGACTAACAGAGAACTTACAGAGGTACAGAATATGTTGCAGGTAACGGACCAAAAATGCATTTGTTAATTTTGTTTATCAGTCCTTGCATGTCCTGCAAAATTGCATTCTCTTAAACCCATCTTTCTTAAAAACTTAGTAGCATTGCATAAGTTCAAGCATTAGATTTCTAGTCTCATCAATATATAACTTCTAGTGCTGATGATTTATATTAAATTTCCAAAAACTACCAGAACAAACTTACAAATGCTTTAAATGCAGGTTTCTGTGCAGCCATCTCATACATACAACAACCTATTTAACACAAAAAATTAATTTAAGCTTTACAGGAGTAAATTTGGGTATACAAAAAATCAAAATAATAAAGAACTAACCCAAAGACCATATGTCAGATTTAAAACCATATGGGATATCTGCAAGGAGCTCTGGACACATGTAATTGGGTGTCCCAACAACCTGATCACAAAAAGCCATACGAAGATAATAGGTATCAGATAACAATGACTTGAGAAACTAATAGAATTGAACATGATCTATGAAGATAACGATGACTTGAGGTACTAACAGATGAAGTGAGATCATCTTCTTTCATCATTTTCGCAAGGCCAAAATCTCCTGCAAACCAGAAGTTTTATAAATGCATTAGTTCCAATATTTTCACTTTATTTTATCTAGCACTCCATTAACACAGATTATTCAGGAGGACATGAGGTTTGTCTTTGTTTGGATTAATGTGCATAACATCTCACCTAGCCTGATATCTTGATTTTTTGTTAAGAATATGTTTGAGCACTGTAAAGCAAATTCTGTAATGGTAAGTTTTACATAATGGTAGCTAGGTTATAGCACGAAGGAGAGCATGTTGGAATTCTCACCTTAAGATCACGATGGAGTATGTGGTTAGAATGGAGATATTCCACAGCCAATAGGAGCTGAGCCAACCACTTGCACAGTTTCTAATAAATGAGAAGGAAGAAAGCAAAACAGGTGAAATTAGAAACATACTATGTTAGATGCACTGTTTTTGCATTCAACAAAAAAAGTGGCATAAACCTCCTCTGGGAAGTGAACTCCATTAGATTTCCGTATCAAATCGGCCCTGCAAAGATAGATTGTTCAGATTTTGACGGATCTCCTTGGTTGGGCAATAATACCAATAATCAATCTAATGAGCAGATAGCAATTGACAGAACTTACATGTCACCGCCTTCACAGTAGGATAAGATAATGCAGACATAACAACCCTATAAAGAAATCAACAATAGAGAACACAAATATCAAGAAAATTGAAGTTTCAGGTTTATTTCAGAACGGGAATCATCCTAGACTGCACGTGCACCTTCTCTACCCAAGACTCTTTGTATTTGACAATGTAAGGATGTGCAACTTTAGAAATCAACGCCATCTGTAAGAAAAAGGATGTCATTTAATCAAAAACCCATTGCAGAAAAATTCGCAAATACAATAGAAACATATGAGCAGTCCAATAAAGTGATGGATTTTGGCTCATACCTCTTGATGTGCTGACCTCCTACATCTATCAGTCTGTCTTGCAAGCCTTATTTTCTTCAACACATACCTAAATCAAAGTTCAAACACATACATATCATCGGCGGATTTTGCTTAATTGGATTTAAGGTTAAAATCTATGCAATGGCCTTTTATACACAGAGGTGTTTGAAGCGTCAGCCAAAAAATCTTACTTCTTTTTCTCTAGCTTGTGGTAGACAAGAATTGCTGAGCCAAATGCTCCTTTCCCAATCTGCTCCATTATTTCATATTGGTCCATTTTGGATGATGTAGCGTCTTTCATGACGAGGATAGCGTTTGGATCTAGAAAACGTTTCTAGATGTTACATTGTAAATGAAAAGTGTGATTTCCTTGACGGGGATTTTTTCTCCTTCGAATGATGGTTGAGAAGGTTGCACAGTGAGAAGAATTCAAGGAAAAAACAAGCAAAGAGAAAGAATTCAAGCTGTGGAAAGAAACGATGAAACGACTGTGGAAAGAATCTAATCAAATTGCAATCCTGTGAATAAGAGAAGTAGGGACATTGTGAGAGGAATAAGACGAAGTTTTGTAGTTGCGATGTCCAAGTCTGTCAATTTCTGTCCAACTGAAGTCTAGACATGCTTTTCTCAAAAGAATAAAAGGTTGAGATAAAGCAGAAGAATATAGAAGGTTTGGAGTAATTTGCAGAGATCATCAGCTACAGGCAAGATAATCAGAGAACCAGTCAGAAAATTCTGGAAAGATGTGAAAAAATGGTAAAGTAGGCTTAAAATGTCTAATTCTCTGCAGAGATTCAATGCTTGGAAAGATTTGAAGGAGAGAAGAGATAAGCAATCGATATTATCCTGCAAAGACGATGCAGACAGGAGAAAAACATGAAAAGAAAGCTTCTCGTCATTTCTGTCTCGCAGAGATCATTGATGCATAAAGAAGGAAATGGGAAACATTAGATATGATAAAAAGGAAGAAAAATGAATCTAATAAATTAGAGATACAAAAAGAGCAAGAACTTAATATTGTTTCTGTGGTGATCTCTTCAAACAGGAGAAAACAAGATCAGAGATGAGAATTACAGTAGCAATCTGCAGAGATTCGTGTAGACATTGTGGCTCTGAGACAAAGAGTAAATAGAAATGCTGAGGTAAATTTGCAAGGAAACAGTAAAATGATCAGAGAAACCAGAGATTTATTTCCAGAGACAATGAAGGAGACCGGAGCTGAGATGTATACTATGTCTAGAGAGATAACTGCAGAAAGCAGAGAAGTTCTGAAAGACGATAAAAGAGAATAGGAAATCAGACCTGAAATTTTTATGCTATATCTGTAGAGATGACGACAAAGGAAGAAGAACTCTTGAGAAAACAGTGAAAGGATGAGGAACAACCAATGGCAAAGAACGAAATTATACTATTTCTGCAGAGAGAGGGACAGTAAGGATAGAGGGTAGAGCTAGATAATGGGGTGATCAAAAGCCCTAAATTCCTGGCCAAACAGTGAATCCAAACCACGGAATTCAATGAGGATTATGAGAAACCTTTTTACACGTCGATAATCAGTGTCTGTCTTCTTGCCATACGTGGAAAAGGAGGAGGATGATGATGAAGCCTTTCTGACAAGACGAAGCTATGGTGAAAAAAGGAAACATGAAGTCTGGACAGCGACTAAAAAGAACTCTCCATAATTACAATGCGTAATGTATCTATTACGTTGTTTTAACTGGAATCCTTCGTTTTCGCCGTCTTCATTGCGAAAGAAAAGAAGAGGAAAGCAAAGTTTAAAGTTGAGAGACCCTTCCAGCTATGGCGATGCAGATGGGAAAGCGACTAGAATAAACAGGCTTCTGTTTTTTCTGTCTTCCATCGAAACGAAAAACGAGAACTAGAGAAACAAAGACGTGCTCGATTCTTGGAACATGAATTTCGAGATGGAAAAGAGCATTAAAAAGCTCAAACCTTTTGTCTGCAACCTTTTGTCTGACAGAGACATTAGAAGACATACGGATCCATTAACAGACAGAAAAAGAGCGCGCAAATTGGTCAGTGATCCTGTCTTATCTGGATACGTAGAACACCCGATCTTGATGGCGATTACCCTAATTCCTCTTCACGCGGTAACAATCTGATTACGAAAACCCTACCCTACCGTCCGTCTTAACCCTACTGTCTTTGGGGGCCACAAAGGTCTGCGAAAAGAAATGAACCTAACTGTTGCTTCAAGTGAGAATTTTGTGTACAGAAGAGCTCCTACTCTGTGCTGCAAGGGCAATAGAAACCCTAATTGCTACTGTAATGGATATGTAAATCTAATCATTGCGGTTAGGGAGAAATTTGGTGGTGGAATCCCTAATCGTTGCTGTACGGGCGGGAGAAATTTGAGTGCTGCAGCAGGTGAGGCCCTAACCAGACGACGGTGTGGGGAGGATTCGTGTGCCTGTGGTGCTACAAAGAAAAGAAAAATGGTGGAGGCCTGCAGGAAACCCTAATTTGTGTTGATGGAGGACAAAAACATGAATTCTACAAAGAATAGGATTAGGAATGAACTAGAAATCAAGTCATTAATTAGTTATCTGTACATATATAATACCCTGTCTCTTGTCTCTGTCTTTGTCTCTCTTTCCATCATGGCTGTTGAAAAAACAAAACAAAAAAAAGGGGCGAATAATAAATCGAGAAACTCGAAGTCAGTTAATTATTTATCTAGTAATGAGTCATGACTCATGAGGAAGAAATCAATTGAATTTTGTAAGGGGTACTCACACTCTATTGGGGTGGGGAAGAGCCCAACCAAAGTCAGTTAATTATTTATCTAGTAATGAGTCATGACTCATGAGGAAGAAATCAATTGAATTTGTAAGCTACTCACTCTACTGGGGTGGGGGAGAGCCCAACCGCATAGCACTTGTAACCCGTCCACAAGATGGGCTCGATGAAACTTTACCACCACAAGTTCTCGTATAGCTTGCCCACCAGATGGGCAAGTCACTTTTGAGTCATCGATACCAATAACATATTGGCAGTTGTAATGGCATCCATGTGAAGTTCCCTCTAGCATGGATATTCGGCCATTGTTTTCACCTCTCCCACCATTGAGAGATGAGTGTACGTATGAAGCAAGCATTCACTAACAAAGGCATGTTATGATAAGTATGCAATGTCTTACTCCCTCTATGTCAAGTTGCAAACATTCCAAATTATGGCTTGTGACTTCAAAGCTACAACCCTATGTGTGCTTTTATGACACTTCAAGTCAAGTTCCAAATGATTAGTGATCAATCAAGTTACCATTAGAGCGAATAGCTTAAAAGTACAACACATTGAGAAGTAAGGAGGGCTTGTGAGAGAAAGGAATTGATGGTAAAGTTGGTTCGTATGATGGATACTCGCTTGTTGGGCCCAATGCTTGTTGGGCCTAATGCTATATACACACTATTATACTTTCTAGTGCTAAAATATAAATCCTAATGCTTGAGTAATCACCTTTTCTCTCTCTAGAACATAATGTGGCATTTATACCTACATTAATATAAGACCGTGAAACCCTTACTATTCCTTATCCAATGGCTAAATACTCACTTTTTCATGACTACTTTTATTTTTATTTTTCAAAATGAAGCTACTTTCCCATTAGTTAGGAAGGATTATTACAAGGAGACTATACAAGGAAGCTTATACACAAAACGGGGAATCTCCCTCTGATCAAGATCAAGAAAATGAGACTACTTACATAGTCTTTCAAACCGACTACCTAAAGTAAGTAGATACCTATAACTAAAAGCAGCGGCATTTAGTGTCAGTCAGTATGAGCCGACTCCTGGGGCCTACAACGAAGGGAGGGTGGCATGTGAGAAGGAAACAACCAGTGTGTTCTGCCATTTCTGCCAAAAGCGCAAATGGGCAGTGGCCACATCATTGGAGTGGTTGCAAACCTCGTCCAATTGCCCTCGTAGGCAGCTGATAAGCGTGAACCATATATCCATGATCACTTCCGTTGGGGGCTATACCAGATCTTGGAAAACCTTTAGGCATCGTGCTTTCCAGACATACCACAAGGTGAAGCCTGCGATCAACCTCCAAATTTCTAGGAACCTAGGGGATGCGGACAACAAGTCTCTCTCAAAACGGATCTTCTCGATTTTGCCTCTCGTGCATACATAGCACCAACTATCCGCATTGGAGGCGTCCGTCCACATATCAACTGAGTGATCAATCCATGCCGCAACACTCCACAATGTTGTTCCTTCCACTTCACATGCCGCAAGGAGGCGAGTGACTTTGTCCCATACCTTTTGAGCTTGAGGGCAATCCCAAAGATAGTGTCTCAAAGACTCAATAGGTGAAGAGCAAAGTGGGCAACCTATAGGGCCGCCACTTTTACCTAGCCATTCACCAACGGACCACGTTATGACCAATTTGCCACCAAAAGAGATTGATTTTTTCAGGCATGTGGAGACGCCAGAGACCCTTCCAAAAGGTAATGAGCACCTCGTTAGGGATGCCCAATGTTCGCTAGCCATTACGAAGGGGACCATCAAGCTGCAGTGGTAAAGTCTACCCAAATTTAGTGCTATATTCGAAGAAGTGGCGGAGTTTGCCATCATGTTTCCACATGAAATCCCCTAGGTCCCATTCTAGTTCGACGAGGGGATGAGAACCATATGCCCATAACTTCCAATGGGGTTCCACGGTCTACCTTAGTAACATCCGGGTCTGTCTTCCAGATGTTATCAACCTGTGCCACCACTCGAACTTGGTGCCAAGTGCCCCTACTCTGCCTCTCCCCAAAAAATGTATCTCTTCCCAATCCACTCATGCCCTTCAACAACTTAACCATTCTAGCCTCATCAAAGAGACCGAACCATGCATCTTCTCGCACTTCCCCCATCGAAACCCTATCAACTGCCTCAGTTGTCAATCTCCGCATTTTCATACCTCCCTTGAGGGGAGGGAATGGGTCCTCATGGGCTCCCCTTGGAGAAACCATGCGTCTCCAATCGTCTATACAATGAAGCCCTGTCTCCGCCAACTTTCCCCATGCTAGGCCCTTAAGTTGCCCTAACATCATGTCATCACTTGTTCGCACCGAGGATTCCAAAATAAAGGTTGTCTAGTCCACTCGATTAGTGTCTTTGGGGTGTGCTTGACCAAATGTTGTCGCACATGACACCATGCCCGCAAGATGGAGTTCGTTACCCTGTCCTCTGGTTGACAAGCCATCTAGGGTGGGACTCCACTCGCGCAACACCAATTCAAGGAGTTAGGCCAAGGCCTACCATACTTGGGAGTCCTTGCTTGCAACCTGTTGCAAAGTAGTACCTTCCAAAACCCCTTGCTTGGTAGAAGGCAACGAACCACCAATTTGGCCAGCAATGCACGACTCTGCGTTAAGAGGTCTATGAGACCAAGCCCCCCTTTGGCCCGTGGTTACGTTAACAAACGCCATGACACTCTGGCAGCAGCCATTGGGTTGTCCTTACCGGACCATATAAACTCCCTGATGGCAGCCTTAATCATATGCAAACCTACTCCATTGGTTCAACTTCCTACTTATTTTGGCTTGCACATGGGACAATTGCGTTCCCTTGGGAATTGCCCTCCCCATCGTAAATCCTAGGTACTTGAACGTCGTCCCGTCAGGGACCCATGTAAAATCGGCATGGGGATGCCACCTTGGTTTCTCTTGTTTGTTGAACCAGGGGCCTTGGGTTTTATCCCAATTTACCTTGGCACCAACGGCATGACAAAAGTCCTCGACTAGATGTTCAGCCCGCGGCAAATTCTCCTCATCACCCTACAAGAAGAGGACCATATCATCGACATATTCAGATAAAAGAAGATCTTCACTCGCATTAGGGATGGGCAATTCCCTCAATCTGTTGCTTAGTGCTTGTAAGTAGGCAGAGAAAGCCTCAGTTACGAATAGATAAAGATATGGGGCTAGGGGACAACCTTGCCTCACAGAGCGTTGTAGTTGGAAGGAGGGCCCCCTAACACCCGCTATTAGCACACTACTGGTAGCAGTCTGATAGAGTGCAGAAGTGCATTTCCTCCATTTTTGGGGTAGGCCCATAACTCTCATCACGTTTTCCAAGAAGGGCCATAATACCCTGTTGTAGGCATTCTCAAAGTCTAGCATCAGAATAGCTGAGCTTGAGACGAAGTGATCTGCCAATGCCATTGCTTCCCAGAGAAGCAACACATTATCAAAGATACACATGCTCCTGATAAACCTTGTTTGATTCTCATGTATATATGTTCGGTAAGAAGCTTGCTAACCGCCGAGCGAGAACTTTTGCGAGTATCTTGTAAATCGTGTTAAGGATCATTATTGGACGCCACTGGCGCAACTCTAGGCTTCGCTCTGCCGCTTTGGGAATGAGATAGATCATCCCCTCAGCCAGCCTGGTCGGCATCGTTCCCGAGGACCAGATCTCCTGAACCCCGGCTTCCAATGACGGGATAACACTATCCCAATGGATCTCAAAAAAATTTCGTGAGAGACCATCGGGGCCGGGGCATGCTCCTCTCCGCAAATCCCTGAGTGCCTCCGAGAGTTCTATTCGAGAAATGGGGCTATCGAGCACCATTTCTATCTCTTGGGTTACCTTGGGGTGAATGCAAGTCATCACCCTATCAACCAACTCTATGTTTTGTCTCATATGCATAGGTGCAAGTAGGTCTTGATAGTATTGTGTTGCCATATGCAGAATCTCATCCTTGTCCTCCGTAATTGAGCCGTCAGGTTTGCGCAACCCTTGTATACGTCCACCACCACCCTTTGGAGCCCTATAATGAAAGAAATGTCGGTTGACCCTATCGTCTATTCTAGCCCACCATGTCGCGGTTCTTCTAAATAGCATTTGGTTCCTCTCCTCTGTCCTTTCCCGCACCTTCATCTTGGCTTCCTCTAGCTTAGACCTAGACCAATTGCAACCAGGGTTTGCCTGTAGCAACCGTTGCGCTACCACAACAGACTTCCTTAATTTTATTTCAATGGCTCTGACTTGCTGGAGGGCTCGCTTGGTCTCATGTTGTAAAAAGGAGGAGGAGAGGGCCAGTTTTTTCTGCAAATCCTCACTGGCTTATTCTCTTACAATGGTCTCCCGCCATATACTCTGTAGACCAGCCTTCACCTCTTCACTCTTCATGATCTTTGTGCACATTAAGACTCCCCTTTCTGCCATTGGGTGGGTTAAGGTCTAGTCTCATCGGGTGGTGACCAGAGAAGGTAAGACTTGCCAAGATAGCGAAGGAGCCCCCTAGCTCTTCAAGGGACGAGCTGATGCATATGTGGTCTAATTGTGCAAGGCTACCACCCCTAATATTTACGGCGTCTCTAGAGAAGTGCATCGATTGTGAGCATCTCCTAAGGGAAGAGCCCCATGTATCTTTCACCCCCGATTTTGTCATTTAAGAAAGCCCATGAATCTAGCTCCGCACCATGAATTGGTCTTTGGGTCCCCCCTTTCCTATCTCCTAGGTGCTTAGTCATGTTGAAATCACCAGCCATTATCCATGCCTCTGCATCAGGTAATGTGGTTGCTAACATCCTCTAGAAGATTGCTCTCTCGAGGATGAGTTAGGGGCATAAATGTTTAGCACCCCAATTTGTAGGCGATTCCATTTCAGAAGCACATATAAGGCTCTATTTGCGACCAACGTGCCATGTGATGTTACTTCATATCAGTCCTTATCGCTGATCGAGATGCATACCCCTCCTCTTCGGTGGAGGTTACCCTGTGCCGCCGACCACCACGTGGTCCATCCACCCGACAAGGGGTTTACTAGGCTCTGAGCTCTCTCTTTCAAAGAGGTGGTGTTCTTGCAAAAGCAATATGTCGATATTGCCCCCAATGTTAGGGGGATTCAACTCCTCCCAAAGTCTTTTGCACTCTTGGTGTTGTCGGCCTCCACCAAGGCCCTGTACATTCCACGTTAATATCCTCATCTGAAAACGGTGAGGTTGACGCCCATGTTTGGGCTGACCCCCATGTTGTGGGGCAAACTAACAACTGTTTCTGGGGCTATGGGCTCCAGCGAGGACTGAAGAGCCCCTAAGGGATTCTCAGCTTGTCGATCCTAGCCCAGTTCAAATAGTTCTCGCGATACGTTTTGGCTCCTAAGTGGCTTCCCAACCTGCATCCCTTTATCCCAAATAGTCCTCACCAAACTAGGTGATGGTTTGCCTGTATTTCCCTTCCCTTTGCCCTTGATCTTGCTCGTTTGGATCCAAGATTTCAGTAATCTGAGGTCACCGCCACATTCACGTTCCATCATGAGGGGGGCCTTTGCCAACATCTCCTCTAGGGTGGATAGTACAAGATGTGGTTGCAACTCCATCGGGGTGGGGAACACGAGCTAAGGATCTTGTGGGGGAAGGGACAAGGAGTCACATGGGGACAGTTGCTGGCAACGCTTCTGGGTCGTCATCCCCTAACCCTTGGAGCAATGTAAATCTGTTGGTAGCTCTCACATATAGGTCGTGTGCTTCCGCACTCCCTGAGAGGATCTTCACCTGTTTCAAGGGTTGCTCGTCCACACTTGCTGGTGACAAGGTAGTGGAACTTTTTTCTAAGGGAAGGCATTGAGAGGGGGGGGAGGCTGCACCTAAGCTTCCAAGTTTCCCCTTCTTCTTGACGGGCTGCCAAGGAGCCTCGTCACCCTTAGTTGACGCGGTCTTCCTAGAGGCTAAACCCTTTTCATGACTACTTTTACTTGGAAACCTTATATATGCATAAATACCTAGAATGGATGTGTTCACATTGTGTTCATTGATCATCCATTCCTACCCAATCTATATTCATGGTTCATTTTTACTTTAGCATTATGAGAAGTATTTAACATTACCTACCCCTTGAAAAGTGTTAAAAACTAGTATGAAAATTGAACTTTTAGGTTAGAAACATGTTTGTCCAATAATCTACATGCTACGATATTCACAATATTTTGTGAATGATACATAAAGCTATCTATCAAAGAACTATGAAATTTATTGTTCTTGATGACATTTGGGTCGTGGGTTCAAGCCAAACTTGGAACAACACACAAATAGTTGTTTATGTTTACACATGTTGTGCATGTGGTCTAGGCAACCTTCCTAAATAGACCACTCAAGGACACTCAAGTGAATCCGTCCATGGTTTGAACTTGCTCGAGGAGAATTTTAGTTTCATAAACTCTATTGAACACTTGGCTTGTAAATTATCCTTGGTGATCATAGATTGATGCTGAATATGTTGGTTTTACCAATGATTTGTTGGTGACAGTGGTAATCCTATTGTTGAGCATTTGGGAGGTTCAATTTCTTCAAAAAACAAAGTAGTTTATCATTTACATCAATCTCATTTGATGAACCTTGCAATATAAATACCTTAAGCTCTACATACCATTACTTCAATCGACATAATAGCCACATGCATTGAGATAGCATGTACTATCTAATGTGGTGTTGTCAGCTATGTTGGTAGGAGGACTGAGTTAATTATGCTTGGAAATTATATGTTCCCTTCATACATTGATATGCTATATCAATGACGAACAATTTACCTAGTCTACCTAATCAAAGACCGTGGCGTTTCTTGCCTTATCTTTGATATTCAATATGTACATTAGGAGAATGTAGCTCCATTTCTTCCTCGGCTTCACTTGACTCTATTATATCTGCATGGACTCTCTCTTGAACTTGAACTAGGTGCAGCTTTCCTTCAAGGGAATGCAAATTACTTTTGATTTTCAATACCTCATTTCAAAGATTTCTTTTGTGGCTCTTGTTAGGGGTGGAACCCAAGAAAATTTGTTCAGGAACAATGGCTCTAATAAACTGAGCTCATTTTCATGATGTCATGTACTGCCCAATGTGGTGGTTGACTAGATGGTAAGGCAAGGAAGGAATCATAGGAGCAGATGCTGGAAAGACAGGTAAAAATGCTTGAGTACATAATAGAGCTATGTAATATTACTCATAGGTCGTCAAGAATGGGTAGTCCAGCTTTATCGATCATCATCTATATTGAAAATGGCAAGCATAAATGACATGGTCTCCTATCCCCAAACAACTCTAATTTACAGATTAGATAGAACCAACAAATACTTTAGCAGCAGAATATCCACATAGCTTAATGGACAAACCTCAATTAAGCACAAAAAGCAAACTTCAGCTAGTGCTAATAACTTTTTGGCACTAGCTATTAGTACAAGAGCATTAATGTAATGTCTCTAAGATTCAAAAGAATACGCATGTTACCTATTCTTACTTTTAAGTGTCAAATGTTCATGTAAAGTATCCAGAGCTTCAAATCCTGTAAAGATGGAGTGCAATCTCTCCATGAATTCTTTTTTCAAAATTGCTATTCTCCAGGGGGTACAATGCCCTGCCTGAGTTTCTCCCTCTTTAGTTTTTTTTTAGATACAGGCTTCTTCTTCTTGGGAGGTAGTGTTCTCCTTGCATACTCATACAAAGCATAATTGCCAACAACAAAAATCAGCACAACACTTATGACCACCAAAAGTACAATAAGTGCAGGGTTGAAGCCCCCAGAATGATTTGCTGATTTAAAGAACTCCTGCAAAATAAGCAAAAATTATTGTCAGGGATTTTCTATGCTTAAAAAGCTCCTTGGTGTAGATGGTGTGGAGTTCATCCATGGTGGCATTAACTCAGGTATCATTTCATTTGAATCAAGTTGCTTTTTTTTTTCTACCGATGAAGCGAATACTCGAGCAAGATGGTATTGATGCATGTATGCCCCTGCATTTTTGACTAATTCTTATCCTCTTGTTATGAAGCAAATTCTCAAGGAGATGACACTATATTTTCATCATTTCATTGAAATAAGCGAGAAAATACCACACAAGCATGTCATGAAATATTTGCAAACATTAAACACCAACTTTCCTTCAGACGCATACACAGTAGATCAAGAACAGAAAATGCCAACTAGCCATCTCATTAGGCTTCTCTATACATCCTAGATCTTTATGCAATAACCACGAAGTTCGGGTCTTGAATTTACAGTTATCATTCCACAGTACAGATGAGGAAGGCACGGAAATGTCTCTCATACACATTCAATCATATTCTACATTCCCCACCACAATCACAATCTATATGCAAAAAATGCAAATATTGTGCAAGCCAGATCTGTTGTTATCTGGTTAAGTGTCTAAATTTTGGCATATCTTCTTCACATCAGGACTTACTCTAATATTGTGCAAGCCAGATCTGCTGTTATCTGGATAAGTGTCTAGATTTTGACATATTTTCACATCAGGACTTATTCTCACAGTTTCTATCACAATCATGCTTCTGTATGTATGCAACAAATCTAGTGTGTAATTCTACACCTGTCAAATATTAAGACTGAAATCAGCATGTTCACGCCACAACTACGAGCAAAAGCTGCACCTCATCTTGCACGTCCGATCTGTTAATCTACTTACCTGAATAAATCTTTATCTTGGCAAATAGTTCTACAGCAGAAGAGAGGATATAATTGAATGAGAAACGATGAATGCACAGAGAAATCACAGATAACGCTCCTCGTGATCATATCAGAGAGACGATTTCCGGGTGGAGGACCCAAGAAATGGAGGGCGACAAGATCAAAGGGAAGAAGAGAGAACAGATCTAACCTCGTTATCGAAATCTATCTCCTCCTCGGACATGGCGTCTCCTGGTTTCCTGCAGCAGGATTTCTCTCGCTCGATGTAGATGTAGATGTAGATGTAGATGTGGATGTGGCGGGGCTCTAAATTGGAAGACGGCTGGCTTTTTATATGTACATTGTACATACATAAAACATGGGGTGGATTGATTCTATTCTATTTGATACATATGTAATATGTAATATACATGGGGGTGGATTCAATTCTATTTAGTATTGAATTCATAAATAGAGAAGTTCGTTCATTCCTAGGTAGAGGAAGTTTTGGTGGCGGGCGGGCGGACGGGCCATCCCCATCCCTTTGCCCGCCCATCTACACCATCGCCTTCCTCCTTCATGACTCTTAACTCACATTCTCTATAGTGAGGAGACTTGTCCGACCACCCACTATTTGTATTTCCCCCGTCTTAACAAGAGTCGGAGAGCCTTGAGCCATCAATCAGATCACACGCACTTCGATATACTATTGCTTTGCCTTCAACTTCAACCACTTTCAAATTTGCTTCCCACACATTGTCTGACAGGGTCCGATGTACTCTCTCAACTGCAATAATGATTGTCAGTAACATTTTGATCAATTCAAAGTTGCCACTATCAGTTTCACTTTCGGGCTCATACATCCTATTCGACCTTAGAGGCGGATAATAATACCCCATCATATCTTTCGAAATTCTATTTCCCACCTCGTTTGGATATATGCACATTCCAAAATATATTTCCACTCATCGCTGTTGAGAATCAAACTCAACTTCCCGTGTGTGGGAACACACTCTAAGGTACTCAAGTGTGTGACCACCCCACCTCCTTGTATAGTAACTAGTGTGTCATAGAAGTTAATATCCTATGACGCATATTCTTTAAGTAGTTAAGACGAGAGAACTAAGAGAGAAGGTGACTACATAAGCACCTTCTCGTTCTCTTTGTAACTATTGGTAATTCTTGCTTCCTTTGTAATACATTTTTCTTGTTTTTCTGTAATCTTGAGCTCTCTCACTCTCTCACTCATTCACTCTCTCTCTCTCTCTCTCTCTCTCTCCCCCCCCACCCCCCCCCCACCCCCCCCAATACACACACACACAGAGTTCTTCCGATGCATAGAATCCATCCGATTCTTTACATGGTATCAGAACGCGTGGTTGCTTGATCCAAGACCATCACATTTACGTGTGTTGTGCCCAAGCCCCTGTTTGGAAAGAACTGGCTGATCACTATAGCAGCAATATGCATAGTTTGTATAAGGAGAAGAAGAATAAGAAGAAGTTCGACAATGAACACTAAGATGGGAAGTGCTCTTCCTACCGAGAAGCTCGACAGAAACAACTTTGCATCTTGGGAGTACAAGATGCACCAATACCTTGTCGGCCAAGGCTATTGGAGTTATATTGAGGGAGCACAAGAATTGCAACCCAACCCAACACATGCTGACTACCCAACTTGGGAGCAAGCAGCAAGTCATGTGTTGTATTGCCTTGCATCATGCGTCCATGATCACATGCTTGGCTACATCCAAGAGGCCAAAACGTCGAAGGAGGCGTGGGGGAACCCCAAGAAGATTTTCGCGGCCAACATGATTGCAAGAAAGCTTCAACTCCATCAAGAGTTGAACGGTATACAACAGAGGGACATGTCAATCGGCAGCTACACCTTGAGATCAAGGAATTGTGCGATGCCCTCGGGTTTGATCAATGTTAGCATTGATGACGATGGAATGGTGCAGATTTGCCTCGAAGGCTTAACACCTCGGTTCGGAGCCATTAGGTCGACAATCCTCGCGAGGGAGAATTCTCCCTCCTTCTTCGATCTCCAGTCGATGTTGTTGATCGAGGAGAATCATGTTCGAACAAGAAGCAATGTGTAGGAAGGACACATGCTCTATTCAAACTTTGATGGAGGAAGAGGACAAGGTCGTGGGAGAAGAGGCTGATTCGGCCAAGGCCGACACAACCAAGAGCAACCCTGAGAACATAACTTCTACTACCACAAGATGCTTCGAACGTGCGAGGTGGAGCGTCCAGAAGAAGGGGGAGCAATAATATCGGACCCAACCGAAAAAACAATTCCGGCCAGTGTGGATATTGTGGTAAATTCGGCCACTATGAGGCAGAGTGTCGGAAAAAGAAGAGTGAGTCGGCCTCCACAAGCCGACAACTCATAAACTATGCCTCCAACTCTAACTACGACAATCGTGGCGGAATATTTGTGATGAGGCATAGAGTGAACTCGATGACAACTTCCAACCTAACCAACACCTCCAAACTAGAAGATGTATGGTTTGTCGACTCGAGTGCATCCAACCACATGACATCCCATGAGGATTGGTTCAAAGATCTACAAATGCCCGAACCACCCGACTATGTAGAAACTAGGGATGACACAACTCACCCCATTCAACATGTCGGCAATGTCCCATTTGGGGAAGAAGGCAACCAAACCTACATTAAGAACGTTCTGGATGTTCCTACAATAACCCACAAAGTGGAAACCTCAAAGTGAGTTGAAAACCCACAAAGAATAAAGAAAAATATAGAAGTGTCAATCAGACGTCAAAGAGCTTAAAAGCACTCAAAGTAAAGATTGTAAATTTGGAGTGTGATGTCTCTAAGTTGCAGACAATCAAATAGAGATTGCCTGAGGGATTGCTTAAAGAAGCTAACTTCATGTAGTTGGTTTCAATCAAAGACCTTATTATTGCGGGTTGTCCAAATGGCCCAGAGTGCCCAAAATCATGTCCATTGGAGAAAACAAGCATTGTTGGATAGGGCGCACGGAATTTGTCCAAATATCCAAAAGTGTTTACCAAACCTTCGGCTAGGAAATATGTGATAAAGAGATGCACTAAGTCTTTGTACAAATGTTGTAGTGAATGAGCAAGTCCAAAATAAGTGTGGGACCGTTTCCAATCGTCCTCCACATTTTGCACAATGCGACGAGGCTATCGATCTCTTTTGAAGATTTGACCCAGTCGGGAGCACACCCAATAGGCATCTCCATAGGAATACCCGTTGCTTCAGTGGAAGACTAGAGCTCCATAAGCTTGTAAGCATGTTTTTCCACCAGGACTGCATTTTGTGTAGGTACCATAATGCATTTGCATGTTCGTGAAACCATGGGTCAGGTTGCAACAACATGTACAATGAATGTGTTGTAATGTTATGCATTGGAATAACAATGTTCCCTTTTTGTAACATCCAATCCTGAATCCTATGATCTCCATTTAGAGGTGGCATAGGTACTAAGGAAAGTACCAACTCTGTGACTTGATTCCAGATAACATGATGATGTGCCCCAAGACTATAATCACATGTCATGTCATTGAAGTGCAATAAGTGACCTGGGTCATTTACCACATATGCAATTGATTTCAGCCCCGTCTTTGCTAAAAAATAAGTTTTCCTAGGTTCTTGTTCAGTTAGTGACTGTAGGAATATAGCACTCCAGTGTAAGCTTTCGGGGCGTAAAGAGTTCCATGATTTTGAGTTCCTACCTCTCCATTTTATGTGTTGCAATACTTCCTTCTAGTGCTTTCGAAGCTTTGAGCTAAACGGACAACCTTTGATATTCCCGTCAAGCTTTCCAAACACTACATCCCAATGGTTAGTATCACATGAGCGCCCCGTCTTTGCTAAAAAATAAGTTTTCCTAGGTTCTTGTTCAGTTAGTGACTGTAGGAATATAGCACTCCAGTGTAAGCTTTCGGGGCGTAAAGAGTTCCATGATTTTGAGTTCCTACCTCTCCATTTTATGTGTTGCAATACTTCCTTCTAGTGCTTTCGAAGCTTTGAGCTAAACGGACAACCTTTGATATTCCCGTCAAGCTTTCCAAACACTACATCCCAATGGTTAGTATCACATGAGCGCCCCGTCTTTGCTAAAAAATAAGTTTTCCTAGGTTCTTGTTCAGTTAGTGACTGTAGGAATATAGCACTCCAGTGTAAGCTTTCGGGGCGTAAAGAGTTCCATGATTTTGAGTTCCTACCTCTCCATTTTATGTGTTGCAATACTTCCTTCTAGTGCTTTCGAAGCTTTGAGCTAAACGGACAACCTTTGATATTCCCGTCAAGCTTTCCAAACACTACATCCCAATGGTTAGTATCACATGAGCGCCCCGTCTTTGCTAAAAAATAAGTTTTCCTAGGTTCTTGTTCAGTTAGTGACTGTAGGAATATAGCACTCCAGTGTAAGCTTTCGGGGCGTAAAGAGTTCCATGATTTTGAGTTCCTACCTCTCCATTTTATGTGTTGCAATACTTCCTTCTAGTGCTTTCGAAGCTTTGAGCTAAACGGACAACCTTTGATATTCCCGTCAAGCTTTCCAAACACTACATCCCAATGGTTAGTATCACATGAGCGCCCCGTCTTTGCTAAAAAATAAGTTTTCCTAGGTTCTTGTTCAGTTAGTGACTGTAGGAATATAGCACTCCAGTGTAAGCTTTCGGGGCGTAAAGAGTTCCATGATTTTGAGTTCCTACCTCTCCATTTTATGTGTTGCAATACTTCCTTCTAGTGCTTTCGAAGCTTTGAGCTAAACGGACAACCTTTGATATTCCCGTCAAGCTTTCCAAACACTACATCCCAATGGTTAGTATCACATGAGCGCCCCGTCTTTGCTAAAAAATAAGTTTTCCTAGGTTCTTGTTCAGTTAGTGACTGTAGGAATATAGCACTCCAGTGTAAGCTTTCGGGGCGTAAAGAGTTCCATGATTTTGAGTTCCTACCTCTCCATTTTATGTGTTGCAATACTTCCTTCTAGTGCTTTCGAAGCTTTGAGCTAAACGGACAACCTTTGATATTCCCGTCAAGCTTTCCAAACACTACATCCCAATGGTTAGTATCACATGAGCGCCCCGTCTTTGCTAAAAAATAAGTTTTCCTAGGTTCTTGTTCAGTTAGTGACTGTAGGAATATAGCACTCCAGTGTAAGCTTTCGGGGCGTAAAGAGTTCCATGATTTTGAGTTCCTACCTCTCCATTTTATGTGTTGCAATACTTCCTTCTAGTGCTTTCGAAGCTTTGAGCTAAACGGACAACCTTTGATATTCCCGTCAAGCTTTCCAAACACTACATCCCAATGGTTAGTATCACATGAGCGCCCCGTCTTTGCTAAAAAATAAGTTTTCCTAGGTTCTTGTTCAGTTAGTGACTGTAGGAATATAGCACTCCAGTGTAAGCTTTCGGGGCGTAAAGAGTTCCATGATTTTGAGTTCCTACCTCTCCATTTTATGTGTTGCAATACTTCCTTCTAGTGCTTTCGAAGCTTTGAGCTAAACGGACAACCTTTGATATTCCCGTCAAGCTTTCCAAACACTACATCCCAATGGTTAGTATCACATGAGCGCCCCGTCTTTGCTAAAAAATAAGTTTTCCTAGGTTCTTGTTCAGTTAGTGACTGTAGGAATATAGCACTCCAGTGTAAGCTTTCGGGGCGTAAAGAGTTCCATGATTTTGAGTTCCTACCTCTCCATTTTATGTGTTGCAATACTTCCTTCTAGTGCTTTCGAAGCTTTGAGCTAAACGGACAACCTTTGATATTCCCGTCAAGCTTTCCAAACACTACATCCCAATGGTTAGTATCACATGAGCGCCCCGTCTTTGCTAAAAAATAAGTTTTCCTAGGTTCTTGTTCAGTTAGTGACTGTAGGAATATAGCACTCCAGTGTAAGCTTTCGGGGCGTAAAGAGTTCCATGATTTTGAGTTCCTACCTCTCCATTTTATGTGTTGCAATACTTCCTTCTAGTGCTTTCGAAGCTTTGAGCTAAACGGACAACCTTTGATATTCCCGTCAAGCTTTCCAAACACTACATCCCAATGGTTAGTATCACATGAGCGCCCCGTCTTTGCTAAAAAATAAGTTTTCCTAGGTTCTTGTTCAGTTAGTGACTGTAGGAATATAGCACTCCAGTGTAAGCTTTCGGGGCGTAAAGAGTTCCATGATTTTGAGTTCCTACCTCTCCATTTTATGTGTTGCAATACTTCCTTCTAGTGCTTTCGAAGCTTTGAGCTAAACGGACAACCTTTGATATTCCCGTCAAGCTTTCCAAACACTACATCCCAATGGTTAGTATCACATGAGCGCCCCGTCTTTGCTAAAAAATAAGTTTTCCTAGGTTCTTGTTCAGTTAGTGACTGTAGGAATATAGCACTCCAGTGTAAGCTTTCGGGGCGTAAAGAGTTCCATGATTTTGAGTTCCTACCTCTCCATTTTATGTGTTGCAATACTTCCTTCTAGTGCTTTCGAAGCTTTGAGCTAAACGGACAACCTTTGATATTCCCGTCAAGCTTTCCAAACACTACATCCCAATGGTTAGTATCACATGAGCGCCCCGTCTTTGCTAAAAAATAAGTTTTCCTAGGTTCTTGTTCAGTTAGTGACTGTAGGAATATAGCACTCCAGTGTAAGCTTTCGGGGCGTAAAGAGTTCCATGATTTTGAGTTCCTACCTCTCCATTTTATGTGTTGCAATACTTCCTTCTAGTGCTTTCGAAGCTTTGAGCTAAACGGACAACCTTTGATATTCCCGTCAAGCTTTCCAAACACTACATCCCAATGGTTAGTATCACATGAGCGCCCCGTCTTTGCTAAAAAATAAGTTTTCCTAGGTTCTTGTTCAGTTAGTGACTGTAGGAATATAGCACTCCAGTGTAAGCTTTCGGGGCGTAAAGAGTTCCATGATTTTGAGTTCCTACCTCTCCATTTTATGTGTTGCAATACTTCCTTCTAGTGCTTTCGAAGCTTTGAGCTAAACGGACAACCTTTGATATTCCCGTCAAGCTTTCCAAACACTACATCCCAATGGTTAGTATCACATGAGCGCCCCGTCTTTGCTAAAAAATAAGTTTTCCTAGGTTCTTGTTCAGTTAGTGACTGTAGGAATATAGCACTCCAGTGTAAGCTTTCGGGGCGTAAAGAGTTCCATGATTTTGAGTTCCTACCTCTCCATTTTATGTGTTGCAATACTTCCTTCTAGTGCTTTCGAAGCTTTGAGCTAAACGGACAACCTTTGATATTCCCGTCAAGCTTTCCAAACACTACATCCCAATGGTTAGTATCACATGAGCGCCCCGTCTTTGCTAAAAAATAAGTTTTCCTAGGTTCTTGTTCAGTTAGTGACTGTAGGAATATAGCACTCCAGTGTAAGCTTTCGGGGCGTAAAGAGTTCCATGATTTTGAGTTCCTACCTCTCCATTTTATGTGTTGCAATACTTCCTTCTAGTGCTTTCGAAGCTTTGAGCTAAACGGACAACCTTTGATATTCCCGTCAAGCTTTCCAAACACTACATCCCAATGGTTAGTATCACATGAGCGCCCCGTCTTTGCTAAAAAATAAGTTTTCCTAGGTTCTTGTTCAGTTAGTGACTGTAGGAATATAGCACTCCAGTGTAAGCTTTCGGGGCGTAAAGAGTTCCATGATTTTGAGTTCCTACCTCTCCATTTTATGTGTTGCAATACTTCCTTCTAGTGCTTTCGAAGCTTTGAGCTAAACGGACAACCTTTGATATTCCCGTCAAGCTTTCCAAACACTACATCCCAATGGTTAGTATCACATGAGCGCCCCGTCTTTGCTAAAAAATAAGTTTTCCTAGGTTCTTGTTCAGTTAGTGACTGTAGGAATATAGCACTCCAGTGTAAGCTTTCGGGGCGTAAAGAGTTCCATGATTTTGAGTTCCTACCTCTCCATTTTATGTGTTGCAATACTTCCTTCTAGTGCTTTCGAAGCTTTGAGCTAAACGGACAACCTTTGATATTCCCGTCAAGCTTTCCAAACACTACATCCCAATGGTTAGTATCACATGAGCGCCCCGTCTTTGCTAAAAAATAAGTTTTCCTAGGTTCTTGTTCAGTTAGTGACTGTAGGAATATAGCACTCCAGTGTAAGCTTTCGGGGCGTAAAGAGTTCCATGATTTTGAGTTCCTACCTCTCCATTTTATGTGTTGCAATACTTCCTTCTAGTGCTTTCGAAGCTTTGAGCTAAACGGACAACCTTTGATATTCCCGTCAAGCTTTCCAAACACTACATCCCAATGGTTAGTATCACATGAGCGCCCCGTCTTTGCTAAAAAATAAGTTTTCCTAGGTTCTTGTTCAGTTAGTGACTGTAGGAATATAGCACTCCAGTGTAAGCTTTCGGGGCGTAAAGAGTTCCATGATTTTGAGTTCCTACCTCTCCATTTTATGTGTTGCAATACTTCCTTCTAGTGCTTTCGAAGCTTTGAGCTAAACGGACAACCTTTGATATTCCCGTCAAGCTTTCCAAACACTACATCCCAATGGTTAGTATCACATGAGCGCCCCGTCTTTGCTAAAAAATAAGTTTTCCTAGGTTCTTGTTCAGTTAGTGACTGTAGGAATATAGCACTCCAGTGTAAGCTTTCGGGGCGTAAAGAGTTCCATGATTTTGAGTTCCTACCTCTCCATTTTATGTGTTGCAATACTTCCTTCTAGTGCTTTCGAAGCTTTGAGCTAAACGGACAACCTTTGATATTCCCGTCAAGCTTTCCAAACACTACATCCCAATGGTTAGTATCACATGAGCGCCCCGTCTTTGCTAAAAAATAAGTTTTCCTAGGTTCTTGTTCAGTTAGTGACTGTAGGAATATAGCACTCCAGTGTAAGCTTTCGGGGCGTAAAGAGTTCCATGATTTTGAGTTCCTACCTCTCCATTTTATGTGTTGCAATACTTCCTTCTAGTGCTTTCGAAGCTTTGAGCTAAACGGACAACCTTTGATATTCCCGTCAAGCTTTCCAAACACTACATCCCAATGGTTAGTATCACATGAGCGCCCCGTCTTTGCTAAAAAATAAGTTTTCCTAGGTTCTTGTTCAGTTAGTGACTGTAGGAATATAGCACTCCAGTGTAAGCTTTCGGGGCGTAAAGAGTTCCATGATTTTGAGTTCCTACCTCTCCATTTTATGTGTTGCAATACTTCCTTCTAGTGCTTTCGAAGCTTTGAGCTAAACGGACAACCTTTGATATTCCCGTCAAGCTTTCCAAACACTACATCCCAATGGTTAGTATCACATGAGCGCCCCGTCTTTGCTAAAAAATAAGTTTTCCTAGGTTCTTGTTCAGTTAGTGACTGTAGGAATATAGCACTCCAGTGTAAGCTTTCGGGGCGTAAAGAGTTCCATGATTTTGAGTTCCTACCTCTCCATTTTATGTGTTGCAATACTTCCTTCTAGTGCTTTCGAAGCTTTGAGCTAAACGGACAACCTTTGATATTCCCGTCAAGCTTTCCAAACACTACATCCCAATGGTTAGTATCACATGAGCGCCCCGTCTTTGCTAAAAAATAAGTTTTCCTAGGTTCTTGTTCAGTTAGTGACTGTAGGAATATAGCACTCCAGTGTAAGCTTTCGGGGCGTAAAGAGTTCCATGATTTTGAGTTCCTACCTCTCCATTTTATGTGTTGCAATACTTCCTTCTAGTGCTTTCGAAGCTTTGAGCTAAACGGAAAACCTTTGATATTCCCGTCAAGCTTTCCAAACACTACATCCCAATGGTTAGTATCACATGAGCGCCCCGTCTTTGCTAAAAAATAAGTTTTCCTAGGTTCTTGTTCAGTTAGTGACTGTAGGAATATAGCACTCCAGTGTAAGCTTTCGGGGCGTAAAGAGTTCCATGATTTTGAGTTCCTACCTCTCCATTTTATGTGTTGCAATACTTCCTTCTAGTGCTTTCGAAGCTTTGAGCTAAACGGACAACCTTTGATATTCCCGTCAAGCTTTCCAAACACTACATCCCAATGGTTAGTATCACATGAGCGCCCCGTCTTTGCTAAAAAATAAGTTTTCCTAGGTTCTTGTTCAGTTAGTGACTGTAGGAATATAGCACTCCAGTGTAAGCTTTCGGGGCGTAAAGAGTTCCATGATTTTGAGTTCCTACCTCTCCATTTTATGTGTTGCAATACTTCCTTCTAGTGCTTTCGAAGCTTTGAGCTAAACGGACAACCTTTGATATTCCCGTCAAGCTTTCCAAACACTACATCCCAATGGTTAGTATCACATGAGCGCCCCGTCTTTGCTAAAAAATAAGTTTTCCTAGGTTCTTGTTCAGTTAGTGACTGTAGGAATATAGCACTCCAGTGTAAGCTTTCGGGGCGTAAAGAGTTCCATGATTTTGAGTTCCTACCTCTCCATTTTATGTGTTGCAATACTTCCTTCTAGTGCTTTCGAAGCTTTGAGCTAAACGGAAAACCTTTGATATTCCCGTCAAGCTTTCCAAACACTACATCCCAATGGTTAGTATCACATGAGCGAAATGACTTGGTTTTCAAACGATCAAACATATCAAATAGCATTCTTGGCCAAGGCAATGTGTTTTCAGCAATCTTTGGCAATAAAGTAGCTTTTCTAGCCAACATATGCAAATGCAAATTAAGAAAATTTAGCCCTCCACTTAATCGTGGAATGCATATATTCTCTAGTGATAGGAGTCTGTAAAGAATCAAGAGATGGATTCTTGTGAAGCGGAATAGGTGTGAACTGTGTGTGTGTGTGTGAGATAGATAGATAGAGAGAGAGAGAGAGAGAGAGAGAGAGAGAGAGAGAGAGAGAGTATACCCAAGGTTAAAAGTCTATTAACAAAGGAGAAAGACTCAATGTTATACAAGGTGGGAGGAGTGTCATGAACAGTACTGAGATAGAGAAGGAATTAGTACTAAACGAAGGATTAGTACTATGAGAGGTGTGGAACTTCTTCGAGAGAAGGAAGAAGTGAGCGAGACAGAGAGAAAGAGAGAGAGAGAGAGAGTGATGATAAGAAAGATATTTATTATATGAAGAGAATATACAACGGTGGCTAAAAGGCTTAAGACTGGCGTTGAACCAATTTGGTTCAACATAATGCCTAGTGCCCTCTTTTATAGTGTTTTCAGGAGTAATCCTGAAGCTTCTAGAATGTTCCAGAGAAATCTGGAATATACACTAATTTCCTATAATAAAATGTAAATGAAAATAATATCCTACGTATTACAATAGATGGTCTAATGGTCAAGAGCTCGACCCATATAACCTAAGGTCATGGGTTCGAGTCTTGCCATATCATGACACTATCCCCCCTTTAAAACGACGAGTGTCACGAGTCGTCTTGGATTGAGGACCCGGTTTGTGTGGATATTGACGATGGAAGTCTTCAAGAAGAGCACGAGCATTGGTTACATTCTCGATCGGTTCCCAAGTACGTTCGCTGGGACTATAGCCTAGCCAATCGACTAGATAGTAGAGCTTGTTGCGAACAATCTTGGAATCAAGAATGGCAGCAACCTCGTACTCCGGCCCATCTTCAAGCTCGATCGGGGGTGGAGGTTGGATAAGACGTTCTGGGATGGTGCTCTCGTGGTAGGGTTCGAAGAGAGGACTATGAAACACCGGATGTATCCGAAGTTGAGGAGGTAGATCGAGACGAAAAGCAACATCATTAATCTTTCCAATAATACGGAAAGGACCTAATCGCCGATAATCCAACTTCTCACATGGGCGAGTAGTCTTGATGTGTCGTCGTAGCAACCACACCCGATCTCCAATATTAAAACTAGATGGAAGTCGATGACGATCCGCGTAGACCTTGTGTGTTTGTTGAGCTTGCTGGAGATGAGTAGATAAATCCGCTTGTATCTTGCGTAACCGCTCCAAACGATCCTCCGCGCACGGATTTGTGGACACCTCTGGGGTTTCAAGTACGCTCCACCGGGGGTGACATCCCGTATAAGCATAAAATGGCGTAACTTTAGTGGATGCGTGGATAGAGTTGTTATAGGCAAATTCGGCGAAGTGGAGAATATCTGCCCAGTCGTCCTGATGATAGCTGAGAAAGCACCGCAGATACTGCTCCAACGTTTGATTTGTTCGTTCAGCTTGGCCGTCAGTTTGTGGGTGGTAGCCGGAAGAGAGGTTACAAGTGACCTTGAGCATGTTAAAAAGGTGCTTCCAGAATTTTGACACGAACTGGGGTCCACGGTCGCTGATGATACTATCGGGGAGTCCATGATGCCGACATACTTCACGCATGACAATTTCGGCAGTGTCTTCACTGGAGATCTCCTTAGTACATGGCAAGAAATGAGCCATCTTCGTATATCGATCGACCACCGTTATAATCGCATTGAACCCCTTAGAGACTGGAAGATCTGTGATGAAGTCTAGAGCAATGGATTGCCACGGCTTGCTTGGAATTGATAATGGTTCTAATAAACCATATGGATGATGCCTTGGCATTTTCGCTCTGCAACATGTATCACAAGTCCGAACAAAATCCTCGACCAATTGTCGCATACAGGGCCACCAGAATGATCGTTGTACTAAATGTAATGTTTTAGTACTACCAAAATGCCCAGCTGTATACGTGTCATGACAGTTTTGTACTACTCGAAGGCGGCAAGAACCATTAGGAACATACAAAAGTTCTTTAAAGAAGAGTAATCCATCATGGTATTTGAATTGCCGATAGTCCGTACCTGGTGGTTGCGACTGTGAACACGACGCTCGAGAGGGATCAATTTGTGCTAGTATAGCTTGGGCGAACGCATCTGTCTTCAAGTCTTCACGTATGGTATCGATAACGCGGGAATCCATAGGCATGTCAAAGATTTGTGTTGCTTGTAATCGTGCCGGTCCCAAGATGACTTGTTTTTGGTTATCGAAAGCTGGCTCGCCGGGACGGGGTGCTAGATACGAACGCCGTGATAATGCATCTGCCTTCCCTTGGTGCCTCCCCGGACGATATGTAATTTTGAAGTCGAAACGCGTGAGGAAGTGGGCCCACCGAGCTTGACGTCGATTCAACACACGAGCATCCTGAAAGTAGGCAAGATTCTTGTGGTCACTAAATACGGTGACTGGATGAGAGGATCCCTCCAGAAAATGCCTCCATTGCATAAAAGAATCCACTATTGCCAATAGCTCCTTATCATGGATTTCGTAGTTGATTTCGGCGGCATCAAACTTGTGTGAGTGAAAAGCCACAGGATGTAGCTTTTCATCATTCCCCTGTTGTGACAGAATGCTCCCCAATGCAAAATCCGATGCGTCAGCTTCGATAATGAATGGTTTCTCCGGATCGACATGAGCTAGAATTGGAGCCGATGTAAATGCTTTTTTAAGACTCTCGAAAGCCATGTCCGTTTCTTCAGACCAGGTGAACGGTTGTCCCTTCCTGGTAAGTTGTGTGAGAGGTAGAACGATCTTTGAGTAATCCTGTATGAACTTCCGGTAAAAATTGGCAAAGCCTAAGAAGCATTGCACATCTCGTACCGAACGCGGAGTCTGCCATTCTACCACCGTTCTGACCTTAGCTGGGTCCATGGAGATGCCTTCTGACGAAATGATGTAGCCGAGAAATTCCACTTGGTTGCACCCGAAACTACATTTTTCTAGCTTTGCATACAGACCATGTTCTCGAAGTCGTTTTAGTACTAATAGTACATGAGAATCATGTTCTTCTTGGGTCTTTGAATAAACCAGTAGATCATCCAAATAGATGATCAAACAATCATCCAATAGATCTCGGAATATGTCATTAGCCATGTGCTGGAAGACTGCCGGCGCATTAGTGAGGCCGAACGGCATGACAGTATACTCGAAGTGCCCATATCTGGTGCGAAACGCGGTCTTCCATTCGTCTCCTGGTCGGATCCGTACGAGGTTATATGCTCCCCGTAAGTCGATCTTCGTGAAGAACCTGGCACCATTGATCCGTTCTAAAAGACTTGAGATAAGGGGAAGAGCATACCTATTCCTGATTGTAACCTTATTCAAGCCACGGTAATCTACAACGAGACGAAGCGATCCATCTTTTTTCTTGACGAAGAAAATGGGCGCACCGGCTGGAGATTTCGAATGCCGAATGAAACCATTTTCCAAATTTTCCTCTATATAGGCCCGAAGGACTTCCAGCTCGGTTGGTGACAAATTGTAGATCGGTCCCCATGGCGGCTCTTTTCCCGGTTGTAAATCGATGGGGCAATCGTACGGTCGATGATGAGGAAGTGTGTTGGCTTGTACTTTATCGAACACATCGGTGTAATGGCGATACTTCTCGGGAAGTTGAACGGTGGATTCTTCTTTAGTGGTGTTGGAGGGGTTTACTGATATTGCAAAGAGGAACATTTCCTCCTTGTGCCCTTCTTTACGCAACTGACGTAGCGAAATGGTTGCCATCTTCTGAGTTGACCCTTGGGTTTGTCGACACCAGATTTCTCTTGTTTTCCAATCTATGTCAGGGTTATGTAACTCGAACCACGGTAGTCCTAAAACTATAGGATGTTCTGGGATACTAATAATATTAAATGATACTACACATACTAAGTTATCTAGGACAATATTAATGGGCTCTGACTCTTCTAGGATATTTCCGGAAGCAATGGGACGTCCATCAATGACTACTACAGAGGCTGGACACTGGAGTTTTCTTAGGGATATCTTATGAGCTTGAGCAAATTTCTTATCCATAAAGCAAGAGTTAGCTCCGGAATCTAGGAGTGCTAGGACATGTACTGGAGGGGTACTTTTAGTACTAACTATTACTTGGGCTACGAACACATCACTAACTTGCTTAGAGGGAATGGAACCACTAATGGGCTGCACAGATCTAGGGCTGTCCAACCAAACGGCTCCTATTTTGGCTGGACTTAGTCGTTTAACTCTTCTTCTAACTGACTAAGGACATCAAATTTGTTTGCTAGATCTGGGATATTAGTACTATTAGGACTATCAGATATCCCTACTGAAATAGGTTCGGATTTAGTACAATTAGAACTAGCGACTATTTGGTTTACCTGTCTTCTTGGCCTATGGGGGCAATTTATTGCGATATGTCCTGGTCCACCGCAGTAAAGACATAGTCGATTTGTACGGCGTCGCTGCTTTTCTTCTTCGGATAATGGCCCTCGACGACGTGTAGTGTCAATCTCCATCGGAGTCGGAGTATTCGCTGGAGACGCATTATATGACTCCCTCGGAAAAGGTCTTGCTACCACTGAGGCGTAGGTGGGCTCTGATCTTGCCCTCGGCATCTGTAGCTGTCGTTCCGAACGTCGCTCAAAGAGGCGGTTGTCACATCTCACCGCGCGACTGATTGCTTCTGTTAAGGACTTTGGCTCTTCGGGGAAGGTCAAGAGTAAATCCTTGACGTCGTTGCGTAAACCATAACGGAATTGCTCCATCAACGCTTGATCATCCCAAGGGATATCGGCGGCGAGTAGGCGAAAATCTGCAGCGTATGCGGAGGCTGGACGGTCACCTTGGCGTAATCGCCGGATTTTGTTGATTGCGGTCCTGATGCTGTCAGTATCTCCGAAACATGCTTTAAACTCACCTAGAAACCCTTCAAAATTGTTGAGTAACGGAGATTCCTTTTCTAATAGTGGAGCGAACCATGACAACGCTGAGCCACTTAACAAAGTGCCTACTAAACCCACTCGTGATGCATCGGTGGGATATCGGGAAGGATGCATTTGAATAACTAATCGTACCTGGTTAAGGAACCCTCTAAACTGCGATCGCGTTCCATCGAACTTCGTGGGAAGGCCAATCTTAGGTTCTTTATGAATCCCTTGTGTTCCGGGCCCATGTTGTTGCATCGCTACGATGGTGGCTTCGAGTTGTTGCACGCGTAACGCAAGTTCCCCATGTTGTTGTTGCGTTTGCTGATTTTCTAAGGAGATTTGCTGAAGATCCCCCAGCAACCGTTGGTTTTCTTGTTCCAAAGCATGGAACTTCTCCTTCAAGCATTGGAATTCCGAGAAAACAGATTGATATTCTTCAGCGCTAACAGTGGCCATGGGATGAAAGAAAAGAGGAATAAAAGATTAGTAGGAAATGAGAGAGGCAGAAGGTAGGCAAATTGGTTCAAACTGTCATGAACAGTACTGAGACAGAGAAGGAATTAGTACTAAACGAAGAATTAGTACTATGAGAGGTGTGGAACTTCTTCGAGAGAAGGAAGAAGTGAGCGAGACAGAGAGAAAGAGAGAGAGAGAGAGAGTGATGATAAGAAAGATATTTATTATATGAAGAGAATATACAACGGTGGCTAAAAGGCTTAAGACTGGCGTTGAACCAATTTGGTTCAACATAATGCCTAGTGCCCTCTTTTATAGTGTTTTCAGGAGTAATCCTGAAGCTTCTAGAATGTTCCAGAGAAATCTGGAATATACACTAATTTCCTATAATAAAATGTAAATGAAAATAATATCCTACGTATTACAATAGATGGTCTAATGGTCAAGAGCTCGACCCATATAACCTAAGGTCATGGGTTCGAGTCTTGCCATATCATGACAAGGAGGGTGCTTTATGTAGTCACCCTCTCCCTTCATTAACTACAAGACTCATGGAGCATGGGGAATGTGAAAGCTCATAAGTTATGTGTCATAGAATATGATTCTATGACTCATACTAAATGCTAGAATACAAAGTGGTGACTTAATGGGGACTCTTGACCGTTGGAGTGTCTATTCACTCTCAAGGTGAGTTCACACACTAGACCAAGTTGAGCTTGATTCTCAACACGCCCCCTCAAGCTCAAGTTGGGTCGGTTTCAGACGGTATTCGAAATCCGCTTTGACTCGCATTCCGGTGTCCGCGTTGACTCGTATCGACTTGCTTTATGCGGAGTTGCGGAATCCGTGTTCCAGCTTGCGTTGTGCGTAGTTGCGAAGTTTGTGCTTTGACTTGTGTCTTTCTTCGCGGCTTTGAGCGGTAGATCGGCTCTTCGCAGCTTCGTTGCATGGTTTCGAAATCCACACATTATTGCGTAATGCGCGGTTGTGGAATCTACACGTTATTGTGTAGTGTCTTGCGTACTCCCCCTCAAGCTTGGTAGGTCAGGGATCGTCAATCCGAGATTGGTCATGAATTGCCATAGCTTGTCGGCTCCTAAAGCCTTAGTGAAGATGTCGGCCGTTTGAAGATTTGTGCTAATGTGTTGTAGGTCAACATCGCCAGCTAGAACGCGCTCTCGGATGAAGTGATAGTGCACTTCGATGTGCTTTGTCCGCGTGTGGAACACCGGGTTCCGAGTCAGATATATATTGCTCATGTTGTCATAGTAAAGGGAAGTCGGATCCTTGATGGGTACGCCCAGATCCTTCAAAATCCTCTTGAGCCATACGGCTTCACACGC
Organism: Azolla caroliniana; assembly: GCF_043228905.1. NCBI lineage: Eukaryota > Viridiplantae > Streptophyta > Polypodiopsida > Salviniales > Salviniaceae > Azolla > Azolla caroliniana. Next base: position 13,301,764 of record NW_028230436.1, read on the forward strand.
AGCTACGGCTGCGCCCCTGTATTCCGCCTCCGTACTCGAAAGAGCGACGGTATGCTGCTTCTTGCTACTCCAGGATATTGCTCCGCTGCCGAGGGAGAAAAAAAATCCAGAGGTTGATCTTCTATCGGCTTTGTAGCCGGCCCAATCGGCATCTGTGTACCCCTCGAGTCATATTGGCATCGCGGTCTTGTAGAGGATGCCGCAATCCATTGTGCCGCTCACGTAGCGTAGAACTCGATTAGCGCAATCCAAGTGAGTATCACGCAGTGTTTGCATTAATTGGCTAAGGAGACCGACCGGATATTTGAGATCGGGTCGTGTGATCGTGACGTAGATGAGACTCTCGATGAGTTGCCGATACTGAGTCAGCTCACGCGCTTTGGTGCCGGAGTTCGCATCTAGTTTGAGAATACGATAGAGCGGGGTTGCCACGGATTTGCACTCAGCCATCCCGAACTTCTACAGTAAGTTGAGGATGTAGTGCCGTTGAGAGATCATGATTCCGGTCGGAGTCTGAATTACCTCGATGCTGAGGAAGTAGTGGAGCTCCTGCATGTCCGTCATCTCGAACTTGTCGGAAAGGAGGGATTTGACCTTATTGTTGGGATTACGGTCCCTCCGGATGGGATGGTCAGATGTCCGGGAATCGGGAATGAAGACCCGAATGAGGAGTACCCGGTATCGGAACCGGATGATGAAGACCCGGTTTCGGATCCGGATGATGAAGACCCGGTTTCGGATCCGGATGATGAAGACCCCGGCTACAGAGCCGGATGACGAATGTACCCGGAGAGAGATCTGGATGCGGGGACATATTTGTGAATATGTTTGCCAAGGGCCCTCTAGGCTGTATTTGTAAATAGCCCGAAAGTCATATGTGTATAAATATGACTTAGGGCAAACAGTTTTGTCGTTGCTGCTCATTTTTCTGTTTTCCACTTAGAGGGAGCGAAGTGAGAGCAGCCGAGAGAGAGAGTGAGAGAGAGAGAGAAAGGAAGAGGTCGACGCCTCTGTGTAATACCGCCGCCTGTGGCGAGGACAGCGAGCTCAAGGTCGTCGCCTTGCAGCTCGCCACTGTACATTCCCTGCGTATAGTGATAGTTGGAGTCTTGCACTCCCGTGGTTTTTCCCGTCTAGGGTTTTCCACGCTAAACCCTGTGCATTCGAGTCTCTCTCTGTGTTTTTTCGATTTACTGCTGCATTGACTCGTGTTTCCTCGGTTGTGGCCGAGAGGCGAAGGTTTCGAACCGTCAATTTCTAACAATCTGGTATCAGAGCGACTGCAGTGCAGAAAATGGAAGGCGGCAGCAGCGGGCAGCCGGGGATGATGGTGCTGAATGCGCAGAACTACGCCGACTGGAAGATAAAGATGGAGGATCTGCTCATTGTTCGGGACCTGTATGAACCGATCGACAGGTCGGAAATACCCAAGGGGGTACTTGAGACAGAATGGAGGCTTCTGAACCGGAAAGCCGTTGCAACCATTCGGCAATACGTCGACGTGAGCGTTCTACAACATGTGGCGATCGACACCAACGCATATGAGATGTGGCAGAAGCTGTCGGGCCTCTACGAGAGGAAGAATGCGTTGAATCGGACCTCCCTGATGAGGAAGATAGTGAACCTCAAGTACCGGGACGGCGAGAGTATGGTGGAACACGTAAGCACGTTCATGGGATTCGTGAACCAGCTTGCGGCGATCAAGTTCCCGTTGGAGGATGCAATGCAAGCCATCATGCTGATGTGTACATTGCCGGAAAGCTGGGAGAACTTGGTGGTGACTCTCAACACCTCCTGCACCGAAGATAACTTGTCCCTACAAACGGTAAAGACAAGCATTCTGAACGAAGAAGCGCGTCGGAGAGATAAAGAACCGGCCTCCGATCCGAAGATGCTGCTTACCGAATCGGATCGGGGAAGACAACGGAACCGGAGTCCGCAAAGACGGGAGAAGTCGGGGACCCGGTCGCAGTCAAGAGGAAGGCCCACATGCTTCCACTATGGGAAGCCGGGGCACTTCCGAAAGAATTGTCGGCATTACCGAAAAGACAACGGAGCCGACGACACCGATTTGAAGAAGTCTTCGGAACGGAACGGTGCTTACCGGGGAGCCACGGACCGAAATGGTTCGGATCGGCGAGGGCAGGACCGGAAAGGAACGACGGCACTCGCGGCAAGTGAAGAGGAGATCATGCTCATCACCGAAGAAGGTGAACTAAACATTGCCGGCGATGAGACTACCTGGGTGGTCGATTCCGGAGCGTCGTTCCACCTGACCCCGGAAAGAAGATACTTCTCATCCTACACAGCCGGTGAGCATGGCTGTGTTCGGATGGGAAATGAAGGTACGTGCTGGATTGCCGGCATAGGAGACGTGTGGTTGACAACCTCAACCGGATGCAAAATGTTGCTGAAGGATGTCCGACACGTTCCGGAGGTTCGATTGAACCTGATTTCGGCCGGGAGGCTAGACGATGAAGGCTACACAGGTAGCATCCGGAACTGCGTAATGAAGTTCAGCAAGGGGAGCCTGATAGTGGCTCGGGCCCGGAAAGTCAACACACTGTACCTTATGAATGCCCGGTTGTGTCCGGAGGAGTTGAACGTGGCAGCCGACACTGCCGGTGAGCTGTGGCACAAGAGACTGTGCCACATGAGTGAGAAGGGGATGAAGAGGCTTGCAGAAGACAACCTTATTCCAGTGAAGCATGTGCACCTGGAGAAGTGCACCGATTGCCTGGCCGGTAAGCAGAACCAAACCTCCTTCCACTCAAGGCCACCGACGAGACGTAGCGCACCATTGGAGTTGGTGCACACTGACATGTGTCAAGTAGAAACGAAGTCACATGGCGGAGCCCAGTACTTCGTGACATTCATTGATGACCACAGCCGGAAGCTGTGGACGGCACCGTTGAAGACAAAGGACCAAGTGTTGTGCGTCTTCAAAGAACTCCACGCGAGAGTGGAAAGGGAATCCGACAAGAAGCTGAAAGCGATACGAGCGGATAACGGAGGGGAATACCGGGGGCAGTTCAAGGAGTACTGTCGCTCGAAGGGAATCCGGCTCGAGTTTACTGTGCCGAAGACGCCGGAACTGAACGGGCTGGCCGAGAGGATGAACCGGACCATAATGGAGAGGGTCCGGAGTATGCTGGCGCATGCGAAATTACCCAAGGGGTTTTGGGCTGAGGCAATGTCGACGGCGACATACGTGATAAACAGATCACCCTCAGTACCTTTGGACGGAGACACGCCGCAGAGAGTGTGGACCGGTAGGGAAGTATCCTACCGGCATCTGAAGGTGTTCGGGTGTCTCGCATATGTGCATGTGGCAAAGGACCGGAGAGGAAAGCTAGATCCAAAGACCCGGCCATGCATATTCCTCGGTTACGGCGATGACGAGTTCGGCTATCGAGTATGGGACCCGGTCGACAAAAAGATATTCCGGAGTCGTGATATCATCTTCATGGAGGACAAGACACTCGCCGACTGGGAGTCGGAGAAGAAGATGAAGAGCTCCAAGTCGACCGGTGAGGATCAACTCTACGAGGAGCAGTCCCGACCGGCAAGGGACCGGTTAGCACTCGAGGATCCGGCCGAAGACGGTGAAGAAACAGAACCGGCCGAGGAAGATGAAACTGATACCGGAACCGGCCCCGATCCCGAAATGGATTCGGATGAAGAGGAAACGGAGGAGCCGGTTACCGAAGCTCCGGAACGGAGATATCCTCTAAGAGAGAGAAGGGCCCCCCGGAGATTTCCGGAACCAGAGCACGTGCTGCTAACCGACGAGGGGGAGCCGGAGAGTTTTGAAGAAGCAAAGCTTGACACCCATAGCCGCAGGTGGTTAAGTGCCATGCAGGAGGAGATGGATTCCCTGCATGAGAACCACACATATGAACTTGTGGAGTTGCCGAAAGGAAAACGGGCACTTCGAAACAAGTGGGTGTTCAAGCTGAAACCGGGAGATGCCGGAAACCCCCCGAGATACAAAGCCAAGATCGTGGTGAAGGGGTTCCAACAGAAGAAGGGCGTCGACTTCGACGAGATATTTGCCCCGGTAGTGAAGATGACCTCCATCCGGACGGTGCTGAGCATAGCGGCAAGCATGGACCTCGAGGTAGAACAGATGGACGTGAAGACGGCATTCCTTCACGGTGACCTCGAAGAAGAGATCTACATGCAGCAACCGGAAGGATTCGAGAAGAAAGGGAAGGAGCACCTGGTATGCCGGTTGAAGAAGAGCCTTTACGGACTGAAGCAGGCTCCCCGGCAATGGTACCGGAAGTTCGACTCTTTCATGACCGACGAAGGGTACCACAAAACGTAGTCCGATCACTGCGTGTTTGTGAAGAAGTTCGAAGGAGGAGACTTTCTAATACTCCTCCGGTACGTGGACGACATGTTGATCGTCGGACGGGACCAGGTCAAGATACGGATGCTGAAGAAAGCGCTTCACCGAACCTTCTCAATGAAGGACCTGGGTCCGGCGAGGCAAATACTAGGGATGCACATCATCCGGGACCGGAAGAAGAATCAGTTGTGGCTGTCACAAGAGAAGTACGTGACAAAGGTGCTTCACCGGTTCAACATGTCGGAAGCAAGACCGGTCGGGTCAACCCTCCCGGCAAACTGCAAGTTGTCCAGCAAGCAAAGCCCCAAGACAAAGGCTGAGAAGGAGGACATGATGAAAGTACCATATGCCTCTGCCGTCGGAAGCTTGATGTACGCAATGGTGTGTACAAGACCGGACATAGGATATGCAGTCGGAGTGGTGAGCCGGTACATGAGCAATCCCGGCAAAGAGCACTGGAACGCGGCCAAGTGGATACTCCGATACCTGAAGGGCACGACAAACGTGTGCCTCCGATTTGGCTCCGGTAAGCCCGAACTCGACGGCTTTACCGATTCGGATATGTCGGCTGATGCAGATACCAGCCGGTCCACATCAGGGTATGTGATGACGTATGCAGGGGGAGCTGTTTCGTGGCAGTCGAGGCTGCAGAAGACGGTTGCGTTGTCAACCACGGAGGCGGAGTACATGGAGGCTGTTGAAGCCGGCAAGGAAATAATATGGATGAAGGACTTCATTAGAGAGCTCGGTATCCGGCAGGAGGAGTACCGACTCTACTGCGACAGTCAGAGTGCCATCCACCTTGCGAAGAATGCGGCCTATCACTCCCGGACGAAGCACATCCAGCGAAGATATCACTGGATCCGGGAAAGGATAGAAGACCAGGAGTTCGTGCTGACGAAGATCCACACGGACGAGAACGGGTCAGATATGCTGACCAAAGTGCTCACACCCGACAAGCTGGAAGCGTGCCGGAAGAGGGTCGGACTGGAAAGACATCCCATGCCGAAGTGAGGGGGGAGTTTGTTGGGATTACGGTCCCTCCGGATGGGATGGTCAGATGTCCGGGAATCGGGAATGAAGACCCGAATGAGGAGTACCCGGTATCAGAACCGGATGATGAAGACCCGGTTTCGGATCCGGATGATGAAGACCCCGGCTACGGAGCCGGATGACGAATGTACCCGGAGAGAGATCTGGATGCGGGGACATATTTGTGAATATGTTTGCCAAGGGCCCTCTAGGCTGTATTTGTAAATAGCCCGAAAGTCATATGTGTATAAATATGACTTAGGGCAAACAGTTTTGTCGTTGCTGCTCATTTTTCTGTTTTCCACTTAGAGGGAGCGAAGTGAGAGCAGCCGAGAGAGAGAGTGAGAGAGAGAGAGAAAGGAAGAGGTCGACGCCTTTGTGTAATACCGCCGCCTGTGGCGAGGACAGCGAGCTCAAGGTCGTCGCCTTGCAGCTCGCCACTGTACATTCCCTGCGTATAGTGATAGTTGGAGTCTTGCACTCCCGTGGTTTTTCCCGTCTAGGGTTTTCCACGCTAAACCCTGTGCATTCGAGTCTCTCTCTGTGTTTTTTCGATTTACTGCTGCATTGACTCGTGTTTCCTCGGTTGTGGCCGAGAGGCGAAGGTTTCGAACCGTCAATTTCTAACACTTATTGATTTCGACGAGATGCTCACCTCCAATGACTAGGTCATCCACATATAAGATGATGACGATCGGACTTGCGGAATCGCTTCGTATGTAGAGGGAGTTGTCCGATTTTGACATACGGAAGCCGATTTGATGAAGATACTACGTTATCTTCGAATGCGAAGCACGTGGTGCTTGCTTGAGGCCGTAGAGTGGCTTCTTGAGTCGGCAAATAGCTTTCGGATGGGTGCTCGAGTTGAAGCCGGGTGGTTGGATAATGTACACCTCCTCTTCTAATTCGCCTTGTAGAAAGGCGTTCTTGACGTCCATTTGATGGAGGTGCCACCCTTTTGCCGCGGCAATCGCAATTACGGCCCGCACCGTCGTCATCTTTGCCACCAGGGCAAAGGTCTCTTCGTAGTCAACGCCATGCGTCTGAGCATATCCTTTCGCTACGAGTCGAGCTTTGTAGCGGTTCACGGAGCCATCGGTGTTATACTTCACCTTGTAGATCCATCTGCATCCGATCGCCTTTTTATGTGGTGAGGTGGGAACGAGATCCCACGTCTTGTTCTTCCGTAGTGCCTGCATCTCCTCGTTTATTGCTTCGATCCATTGCGGGTCCTTCACAGCTTCCGAAAAGGTTTCCGGCTCCCGTACTGTCGCTACCTTCATCATAAAGGCGTAATGGTACGCCATATAATCGTTGTAGCCAAATCGGCTTACGGGGTTCTTTTCACGGGTGGATCGGCGGAGCTTTTCATTTGCAGAGATGAGGGCTTTCTTAGCTCCAATTGGTACCTCGAAACAGCCGAACTCACTGTCGAGTGAGTGAGTCGACTCATCGTCGTTGAAGCGATCGTCTTTATATTTCGACATTTTCGCCTTGCCTTTGTCCATCTTCGGGCTAGGCCGTGATGTGCTTTGATCGCTCAAAGGCTCTTGTGGTCCGCTCAATCGGGTCGTGATCGGACTTTCTTTGAATATGCGCTTAAGGCGATCTTCATCCTCGATCTCTTGTTCGGTGAATTCCGGGTCGAGCGGAGTCGGAGTTGGAGTTGTCTCTAGTGTGTACCAGGATGCGGACTCGTCAAAAACGACGTCTCGACTTACTCGAGATTTTCGAGTTGAGGGGTTGTAGCACTTGTACCCCTTTTGCTCCAGTGAGTATCCTACGAGGATACATTTCTTCGACTTCGGGTCGAGCTTTTGACGCTTCTCGTCGGGGATGTGCACGTACACAATGGAGCCAATTATCCGAACATGTGATAGGTTCGGCTTCTTTACGAAGAATTTTTAGTGCGGAGTGACCTTGTGCACGCCGGATGTTGTGCACCGGTTCATTAGGTAGATGGCCGTATTTGCAGCTTCGGCCCAATATGACTTGGGCATATGCCTCTCGTTCATCATGGCCCACGCTACTTCGAGGATGTGCCGATTTTTGCGCTCGGCTACTCCGTTTTGTTGCGAAGTGTGTCGGCAAGTGAAATCTCGCTGAATTCCTTCCTTTCAGAGATATGCCATGAAATCGTCCGAGAAGTACTCCTTGCCGCCATCCGATCGAAGGCATCGTACATGTCGGCCCGTGGTTTTCTCGACTTCATTCTTGAAATTTTGGAAGTGTCCGAACACTTTTCTCTTTTGCCGCATCGGGTAGATCCAAGTGTGCCTAGAGAAGTTGTCGATGAAGAGCACGTAATATCGGAATCCGCCGAATGTAGCCGTCTGCGCCGGTTCCCATACGTCGGAATGGACTATGTCGAGTAGACCTTTGCTCACGTTCCGCTCTTTCGGGAATGGGTGTCAGTGTTGCTTGCCGAATTGGCACGCTTCGCATACACCTTCAATCTCCTTCTCTTTGAATGTCGGGAGTCCGATGACGACTCCTTTCGATTTCATTGCTTTGAGTTTGTTGAGATTGATGTGGCTGATTTGCTTGTGCCATAGCTCTATATCAGAGTCGGCTTTCGTGTTTTTCGTGAAAATGGCGGATTTCATCTCGCGTGAATCGAGAATGAACATCCGGCCCTCTCTTCGTCTGTGTGCGATGAGTTGGCCGTCTTTTTCGATGAAGCAACCGCCTTGATTAAATCGAACTTGCATCCGTTGCTCTACAATTTGGCCGACGGAGACTAAATTCTTCGTAATGGTCGGTACATGCAAGACATTTTTAATGTAATTTTGCTTACCTTCTTTTCTGAACGGAACATGGCCAATGTGCCGAATCGGGTGCGTAGTGTCGTCTCTGGTTTCGACATAGCCGGGTCGGTCCGGCTCTCAAAGTTCTCGGAACCATTCTTGATGCGATGTATTATGGTTCGAGGCACCGGAATCGACGAACCATACGTCTTCCGGACCGGAGGCACTAGTTGAGGTAGCGGCTGACATAGAGTTTGCTCTATGTTTCATCATGAACATTTCGCCACGGTTGGAGTTGTGGGCATACATTCCACCACGATCTTCGTAGTCGGAGTTGTGCCCGTACATTTCGCCACGGTCGGAGTTGGGTGCATACATTCCGCCACGATCTTCGTAGTCGGAGTTGTGTGCGTAATTCGTGAGTTGTCGGCTTGTGGAAGCCCATTCACGCATCTTCTTTCGGCACTCTTCTTCATGATGGCCGAGCTTTCCGCAATATCTGCATTCGGTTGCGTTTTGACGGCTCGGGCCGGAGTGGAAGCTCCCCCTTCTTGCGAAGGTTCCTCGTTGGCCTCCGTTTTGCGGCCGAAATTAGGAGTTGTTGTCGTAGGTCGGACCTCGTCCGCCTTGTCCTTGGCCGAATCGACCTCTCGCTCGTCCGCGTCCTCTTCCTCCATTAGAATGCGTGTAGAGCATGTGGCCTTCCGACTCATTGCTCCTTGTACGCACGTGGTTTTCTTCGACCAATAACATTGATTGGAACTCGAAGAAGGAGGGAGATTTCTCCCGTGCTAGAACGGCGGTTCGCATTGTGCCGAACCGTGGTGCGTGGCCGCCGAGGCATATTTGCACCATCTCATCATCATCTATACTTACGCTTATTGAGCCGAGCAAGTCGCAGAGCTCCTTGATCTTCAAGGTGTATGTCGTGATGGACATGTCCCTTTGTTGAATGTTGTTCAACTCTTGGCGGAGTTGAAGCTTCCTCGCGCTTGTGTTGGCGGCAAAAATCTTTCGTAGATTTTCCCATGCTTCCTTCGACGTCTTGGCTTCTTGAATGTAACCGAGCATGTGGTCGTGAACACATGTCGCCAAACAATACATCACGCGGCTTGCCGCTTGCTCCCATGTCGCGTATCCGGGAGCCGCTTCGGCGGGTCGGTGTTCATGCGCTCCTTTGATGTAGCTCCAATAGCCTTGTCCGACAAGGTATTGGTGCATCTTGTACTCCCAAGATGTGAAGTTGTTTCGATCCAACTTCTCGGTAGGGAGAGCACTCCCCATTTGAGTATTCATTATGTCGATTCTTCTTCTTCTTCTTCTCTCTTCGAATGCGAGCTATGTAGCGAAGCTACGATAGCTATGAGCCGGTTCTTTGTCGTCGGCGTAGAGCACAACACACGATCATGATGAGGCGAATGGGCTAGATCGAGCTACCAAATCGCTCTGATACCATGTAAAGAATCAAGAGATGGATTCTTGTGAAGCGGAACAGGTGTGAACTGTGTGTGTGTGTGAGAGATAGAGAGAGAGAGAGAGAGAGAGAGAGAGAGAGAGAGAGTATACACAAGGTTAAAAGTCTATTAACAAAGGAGAAAGACTCAACGTTATACAAGGTGGGAGGAGGGTGCTTTATGTAGTCACCCTCTCCCTTCATTAACTACAAGACTCATGGAGCATGGGGAATGTGAAAGCTCATAAGTTATGTGTCATAGAATATGATTCTATGACTCATACTAAATGCTAGAATACAAAGTGGTGACTTAATGGTGACTCTTGACCGTTGGAGTGTCTATTCACTCTCAAGGTGAGTTCACACACTAGACCAAGTTGAGCTTGATTCTCAACAGAGTCGTATACCTCTATGTGACTGCTTAGAGCACCAAAAGCTGCTTATGATTTCAGAGTTAATCTTTTGTATCATGTGTTTTGGCCAATAAATCATAATTAAGTAATATTGCATGTAAGCCATGAATATAGATTGCACTATCCTCAATCTAACATGGAGTGGCCATGTTGCAATCTTCCAATAACTTAGTTTTTGTCTCTTTGCAGAACCCATTCAGTCTTTCTTTTCCCTATTGCATTCCATTCCAATGGATAGCCAAGATGTCTAACCATTTCATTTGGTCTAACAACTTGACCTAGCCATAGAAGTTGATGCCAACTATATGGCATCAATAGTAGAAGTTTAGTCTTATTGAAGTTAACATGTAATCCAACAACTAATCCATACAATTTGAGGGCATCCATAATCACCGTCATATCATTTGGATTGTTTTGTGATAGGAATGATGTATCATTTGCATATGCTTGAGCCACGAAATCATGTCCGTCTTTCATTTGCAAACCGTTGTCGTGTTATTACGCAAGTGCGTGTGGAAACGAGGCGGGACCGCGGGGGTCTCGAACCAAAGAGCAAGCGAGGGAGGAGAAAGAGAGAGAACCGGCTACGCAGGACCGGGGATACACAGGGACACGGCCCTTCAGCACGGAGAACGCGAACGAACACCGACACAGACAGATGCGAATGACTAAATATATATATTAAGAATGGCTAACACGACTACAACCCTCGATGGGGCACAGGTTGGTTACAACCGAGCAGGCCGGCGAACAGATGCCGATGCCTGTTCGCTTCGACGCACGAAGGGGGTAGCCGGTCGGAGGTGCTGCCGGAAGCACTCGGGCGTTCCTCGAAACAGCGCGAGCCTCCTCGGAACCCTGCACAGAAAGCTATGGAGCTCAAGAAGGAAGGAAACAGAGAGCGAAGCGCCCAGAAACGGTCCGACAGCACTTCCTCCTCTCTGCGCGAGCTCCCTGCAATAGCTCTTTCCTGCTCCTTATATAGGCCGACGAGCAGGCCGTCATGTCAGCTTTATTCCCTGTCCCTTTTGGACAGGGATTCGCTTCGTCCTTCACGCATCCGGGTAGTTACGCCGCCGACTCGTACAGTTCCTTCGCTCGCGCGCACGACCGAAAAGACTGTTCGCGCGGTCTTTGTCTCCACTTGTGTTAGGGCCCGTTCCCGCCGATTATCCTCCTAATTCGCTTCTATGTACAACTCAGAGCGTGCGCGCGTGAAGAACCTGTTCCCACGCCTTGGTGCGCCGATTCCGCCTATGGACGGTTTTCTTCACGACATCCGCCCCCACCTAACCGTGCATCCTCCGGTATGCACCAAGAGAGCTGGGACGGAGAAAACCGGCCCGTCTTCATTTCTTCGCCCGTCGGTTCTTCCTCGTTTTCGGATCTTTCGTCACTGCTGACTAGGAGAGCTGGGTCTGGCTCGTCGTCGTGTCGCTTCTTGAACGCTTTGATCCGCTTCCCTGCAACCGGTATCGCCATTCTCGTGCCGTCTAGTTCCGCCAGGTGATATGTCCCGTTGTCGTTGGCGCTCCGTACCACGTAAGGCCTGAACCACCTTCGTGCGAACTTCCGTGTAGCTCGGTGCTGGTTGTCGAGGCTGCTGTCGTAGACGAGCACCCAGTCACCTTCTTCGATTTTCTTCGGTCGGAGCCGGTGCGTTCGGTCGAACCGGGCTTTGTTCTTTGTCCTCGCCACCCGGAGCTTCTCCGCAGCCAGTGCCACGTCCTCCGGTCTCCGCTCGAGCTGTCGTATACGTGCGGCCAACAACTCCTCCCGGCTCATCTCGTCCCTCCAGTCGACCGTTGCCCACGAGGAGATCGTCCGTTCTATCGGCATGATCGGCTTCTGGCCGAACATGAGCTCCGTCGGCATGTACCCGGTTACCGAACTGTGCGTGGTCCGGTCTGCCCACAAAGCATAAGGTAGCAGCCGCGGCCAGTTTCCGACTTGGCCTCCGCATGCTCGAACCAGCGCCTTGACGATCGGTCCGTGTCCGCGCTCCACCTTTCCATTCGCCTCCGGATTGTACGCAGTGGTGAGCGAGAGCTTGACCCCCAGCCGGTCGAACAGCTCCGCGGCTTCTTCGGCGTCCAACTCCCCTCGGTCAGCCACAATCTTCCCGACGCACCCGTACCGGCATATCACGTCCTCGATTAGGAACCGACATACGGCCGCGGTCGTTTTGTTCGGAAGGGCCCGGCCTTCCACCTGGTTCGTCAGATCCTCCCGTGCTAGGACCAGGTACCGCATCTGTCCTACCCCCATTGGCATCGTCACCAGATCTACCATCCATTTGAAGTGGATGGTCGGAGGGTACGTAGGGTGAAGCTCGTCCCGGTGCCGGACCACGGAGTGCATCTGACAGCTCTCGCAAGTCGTCACTAATCGGTGCACGTCCTGGTACAGTCCCGGCCACCAGTACTTCTCCTTTATCTTCTCGAACGTGGCCCAAGTTCCACGGTGTCCGGCCCAAGGGCTGTCGTGGTAGGCCGTCAGCAGCTCCTCCTGTTCTTCCTTCATCGCCACCACCCGGGGCGGAGCGCCGTCCCTCTTCTTCGGGTGTTTCCATAGATAGCCATCCCGGAGAAAGAACCGGTACGCTTTCTTCCGGATCCGGTTGGCCTCGTCCTTCGTCCATGACGCATCGGGCGTCATTGTCTTCAAAAACCCACCGATCTGCAGCCACTCCCCGTCGTACTTGCTCGCGTCGAAGTCGTTAAGCGCCGAAGTGCTTGTTCCGTCGGTTGTTACATACGCCGTCTCGAAGAAGTCCACGCCGACCTCTTCGTCCTCCGAAACCATGCCGCCCTCGTCATCGAATCTCGCCCTTGAAAGCATGTCGGCCATGGCGTTGTCTTTCCCGGAAATGTGTCGTATTTCCGGGTCCAGGGACTTGATGTACGCTATCCACCTGAGCATTGCCAGGTCCGGCGTCGCGCATCCGGAAACCATGCCGAGAATCGGCATGCAATCCGTCTCTATGATTACCTCTGTCCCGATCAGATAGTCCTTGTCAGCCTTCACCGCCGAAACGATACCCCAGAGTTCGCGTTTAACCTGGGCGTATCCTCGCTGCCGTTCGCTGAGGACCTTCGCGCCGAATCGGATCGGAAACCGATCGCCGTCCTCGTCTTCTTGGTTGACGACCCACCCGATTCCGGTCGGACTCGTGTCAACCGTTATGTACACTGGGGTGCCCTTCCTGTAGACGGCCTTTCGGAGCGCCGGTGCTGCCGAAAGAGCCTCCTTCAGCTTCCGGACCGACTCCGTGTGCTTGTCTAGCCATTCGAATCTTCGCCCTTTCTTCAATAATCCGTACAGCGGCTCCGCGACGTGCGCGTAATGCGGGATCCATATGTGGTAGAAGGCGCATGCTCCCAAGAATCTTCGTACTTCCGTGACCGAGCTGCAATCAGGCTTCATCGCGGAGATGGCTTCTATCTTTGCCGGAGACGGTTTCCGGCCATATGGTCCACATAAATGTCCGACCACCATGATTTCCGACTGCCCGAACGCTGACTTCTCCCCCGAGAAGGTGAGCCTCGCATCCTCTAGCCTTTGCAGCACCTTCTCGCAGTCGTCGATGTGCGTCACCACGAATCGCCGGCATCCGTCCGGCCCGATCGTCTCGTCCTTCTCTTCTACCGGGCATCCCTTGATCGGGATGTCGTCTAGAAACGGCATGGTGATGTCCGGGATGCAGTCCCTCAGCACCTTGTTCATTGCATTCACCATGTGGGCCACCGAGTTGGTCCCTCCTTGCGGCAGCGTACACATCCGCACTAGGCCGAGGGGAGTTCGCATCGTCGTAATGTCCCTGCTCTCCACGGCTAGCTGGAACTGGTCGTACCCTGAGTATAGATCACCGACCGAGTAAATCGACCTTCCGGCGAAGGCCTCCGCGAACTCGTCTATGGTTGGTCCGATCCCTGCGTTCCGAATGGTCACCCTGTTGACCGGTTGCAGGTCCTGAATGAAGCGCAATGATCCGTTTTTCTTTGGTACCGTAAACCACCGGTTCGAGTACGGGGCGTTCGACGGCTCGAGAATGCCCATATCAACTTTCTGCTTCAACAGCTCCATCAACTTCGGGATGTGAGCTCTCGGAACCGGAATTGGCTTGAGATTCCACGGTACATGCGGTACCGTGAATATCACCATCGGCTCTACGATCGTCGGGTCTACGCACCCGATTTCCTCCGGTGAGAATGCGAAGGCTTTCCCGTGCCTTCCGAGCATCCTCCGAAATCGGTCTTCCTCCGCCGGTAGTAGGAACCCGCCCCCACCGATCTTCAGCTCGCGGAGCGTCTCGTTGGTGAAGGTGTGTCCTATGCAGGCCGGATCTCGTAAGCTGGGGTCCGATGCAACCCCTTTGATTCGGGATTCGCCGCCCTCCGGTAAGGGCGCCGCAACTGGCCTCACCTTCCGGTCCACAGTCTTGTACTTGGTGCTAACTCGGGCCGTCCGTCCCGACTCGAGCCATCGACCGAAGTCCGCGATGACTTCGTACATTTCTTCGGAACATACCGGTATCGTCCGGTCTTCGTTAAGGTCTTCTTCGACTACCTTCCCCAGCATTCCCAAGGTGTCGTCGAAGGAGACTGCCTCCACGGCTCCGTTGATTTCTTCGTCAGGGCCGAGAACTCCGCACGCTCGAAGTCTCCCCTCCGTCTTTGTTTTCTCTCGGCCGGCGATGCCGACCATCGCACATGCTCCGCTGCCGGAGAAGCAAAATTTCCTACCTATTGTACACGGTTTTATCGTACAGATGTGGGGTCTTCCCGGAGCATCCGGACTGTCGCGGCCCCACGCCTTGGCAGTCCTTTCTAAAAATCCTCTCGGTTTTCGGAACCGAGGGAGTCGCAGTTACGTTCGTGGTTCGGCCGTACCGTCAGAAACTGGACCGAATGGCGCCCGTCTTGGCTTTTGACCCTCGCGTAGGCCGAACCATTGTCCAGCACCTTGGTCTCCATTCGCGCCGCCGTGATGTACGGCTCTCCCAGTATGACCGGATGCGAAGACGTCTCCTGCACGAAGAAGTGCTGGTCAATCTCGACGTCGCCGATCTTGACTCGCACATTCGGACAGGCCCCGTGCAGTTCCTCGGTGGCGCGCGTTGCTGCCCTTATTTTCCACCCGTGCTTGGTGTTGATCGGCCATTTGCCCTTCTTATAGAAGTCCATGGACATCAAATTGATCTCCGATCCGTGGTCCACCAAAGCTACCACCGGTTCCTGGACATCGCCGATCTTTACCGGGGTTTCCGTGGTCGCTCGGGCCCAGTGTGGTCTCGAATAGTGGCTTTCCGCCCACTCGTCTCCCAACGCCATGTCGTCTAGGTGCGTCGTCCGCACTTCCACCGGTCTTTCCGGTTCTGTCTCCGTCGACAGCCTCTTCCGTTTCACTAAGTCCACGATGGAGTCATGGAACTCCTTCTTGGCGATTCCCAGCACCTCTCGTAACGACAGCTCCACCTTGCTGTCGAGGATCCGTTCCTCCAGGACCTTTCGTAAGTCCGTGGCTCTTTCTATCTCCGTCCCCAGACGGTACCCGCCCTTCTGGGGTTTATCTTGCGTACCGGCCCCGCCGGCTTCGTCCCGTCGTGGCCCGGACCGGGTCTCGTATCGTTGTGAGGGCCCGGTCGTCCCGGGTTTCCCCGCCCGCTTCTCTTCTACCAGAGCCTCGTAGTTCCGGCAAGCGGCTTCCACGAAGCCCGTCTTTTCCTCGACCGGGTCGCTCCACCCGGTCATCTCCCGTACCCGTTTCTCCGCACGGTCCGATTCCTCCCTTTTAAGCCCTGCACCGGCAAGGCCTTCCAGCATCGTCGGCCAGAATCCGGCTTTGCTTTCCCTTCGGGCCTCGCCGCCCCCGACTCGAATGCCGGCTGACGCCGAGTAGTGGACGGTTTCCGCGTGTCGGGCCGCCGCCTCTTCCATCAACCTTTTCATACCACCTCGCCCGTCGTTTCGGCTCAGGGCCCTTCGGGTGTCGCTGGCATGCACCCGTCCTTCCCACAGGTACACCACCCTGTCCCTCAGCGCCTCCGCGAAGTCGCCGCAGTCCTTCCGAATGTGGCCGACTTCATCACACCACATGCACCTGTTTCCTGCCGCCGGCCGTCGGTCACGAGCCGGTTCGCCACCTTCCCTTCGGGCTTGCGCGATTTGGAGGTCCTTTACCGCCCTCGTCAATTCCTCCAGCGCCGCTCCCCCGGTTGAGCCTCTGACCTCGCCGGTCGAAGCCGAACCGGTTTCCAACCGCTCTCGGGTCTCTTCCTTTCGCACCTGTGGCGCTGGTTCGAGCTTCCTTGCTGCGACCGAGCCCGGCCCGGTTACCCCGTTATCCGCCCATTCTCGCCGTTTGTCGAAACGGCCACAGGCTTTCTTGACAGCCGCCCAGTCGGTAGTGAGCCCGTCTTCGGTTTCCAGCAAGAGGCCCACTTGCTCCCGATCCCGCTCGTCGACCGACTTGACAAACAGCAAGACCCGGCTCGTGTCCAGGATGGATCGGTCGAGCGCCGAAAGGCGCGCAAAGTTTTCCTCGAACTCCCGGAGGAGTGCCGACGCGTTTCTTCCCTTCCCCGGGGACTCCACCCATTCCATGAACCTTCGCTTCGAAAGCCGGAGCGCGTCGTCCAGCCCGTATTTCTCTAGGAGCCGACCTTCGAACTCCTCCCAGGTACGGCTCTCCGCCCGCACCTCGAGCACCTCCGCATGGATGCTCGGCATTGCTACTCGGGGAAATCCGGCAAGACGCCTTTCTTCCGGAATGTCCCGCATCAGCATTTCTGCACCGTAGGACGCCAGATACTTCGTGGCATCCCTCCCATCGAACCGGCCGATCGTGCCGACGACCGCCTCGATAGCTCTGTCGAGGGCACCGGTGCCCTCGCGCGCATTTACAATCCGATCCACGGCCGAAGCCATGGCCTCTGCAAGATCCGACCCCCTCATCTTCTGCTCTTCTGCCGCCTCTTTCACATCGGGTTCACCAAAGATGTCGTGTTATTACGCAAGTGCGTGTGGAAACGAGGCGGGACCGCGGGGGTCTCGAACCAAAGAGCAAGCGAGGGAGGAGAAAGAGAGAGAACCGGCTACGCAGGACCGGGGATACACAGGGACACGGCCCTTCAGCACGGAGAACGCGAACGAACACCGACACAGACAGATGCGAATGACTAAATATATATATTAAGAATGGCTAACACGACTACAACCCTCGATGGGGCACAGGTTGGTTACAACCGAGCAGGCCGGCGAACAGATGCCGATGCCTGTTCGCTTCGACGCACGAAGGGGGTAGCCGGTCGGAGGTGCTGCCGGAAGCACTCGGGCGTTCCTCGAAACAGCGCGAGCCTCCTCGGAACCCTGCATAGAAAGCTATGGAGCTCAAGAAGGAAGGAAACAGAGAGCGAAGCGCCCAGAAACGGTCTGACAGCACTTCCTCCTCTCTGCGCGAGCTCCCTGCAATAGCTCTTTCCTGCTCCTTATATAGGCCGACGAGCAGGCCGTCATGTCAGCTTTATTCCCTGTCCCTTTTGGACAGGGATTCGCTTCGTCCTTCACGCATCCGGGTAGTTACGCCGCCGACTCGTACAGTTCCTTCGCTCGCGCGCGCGACCGAAAAGACTGTTCGCGCGGTCTTTGTCTCCACTTGTGTTAGGGCCCGTTCCCGCCGATTATCCTCCTAATTCGCTTCTATGTACAACTCGGAGCGTGCGCGCGTGAAGAACCTGTTCCCACGCCTTGGTGCGCCGATTCCGCCTATGGACGGTTTTCTTCACGACACCGTGAAGTTGACCAATTGATACTAGATGATCCATATACAATAGTGGTGGATGAGTTGCGATTGCATACAACAATGCACTTACACGACAACCTTGTCGTACTGATTTGGCTAAGCTCCATGAATCTGTCAATTCACCCTCAATAATGCATGAAGATGTGCTAGACCCATAAAGCCAATAGATTTACTTGAGACATTTTCGGACCAAATCCTAGTTTGACCATTATGGCTGCCACAAAATCCCATTAGATGGTGTCAAAGGCCTTTTCAATGTCAATTTGCATGAGAAATACATCTTGTTTGGTGTAATTGGCATACTCCATTCCAATATAAGCATTAGCAATATTATCTGTAATTTGCCTTCGGGGAATGAACCTGTACTGGTTTACGTGTATGCCTCCCAACAAAGTGTCCTTAATACGATTAGCAATTATTTTTGCAATAAGTTTATAGATCACTGGCATGAGAGTGATTGGTTGCCAATCCAAAAAAGATTCACACAGTTTCTTTTTGGGTATTAATTTGACCAAACCTTCTTTCCATGAGATTGACATATCCCATTGTTGCCAAACATTATTTGCCATAGATAGGATTAAATCCTTAAGGACATCCCAAAATTCTGCAATGAACTCTAAGGTAATACCATCCCAACCAAGCACTTTGCCTTTCCCGAGGCCCTTCCGAGCCTCCAAGAGCAGCTCCATTGTGAATGTTGCATCCAAAGCAATAGCTTTATCAACACAAATAGTGGGTTGAACTAGTGACAAGAATGTATCTCTAGCCTGTTTAACTGCATCTGTAACAACTGCATTGTTCTCAAAGATGTGAGAGAAGTGAGTTACACATTCCTTGGCTAGTTCAAGTCGGTTTGTAGTCCACAAACCATCACCAGTTTTGATGAATTTAATGGATTCCTTTTGGCGTATTAGATGCAACCTTTTGAAGAAGGATTTAGAAGAGCATCCTTTGTCTTTCAATGGAAACTGTCTTGACCTAACTTGCCATTTTTCCAATTTATTTTTGTCATGTAGCATCAATGTGTGTTTGGCCATACACAATGCATCCTCTTCATGTAAAAGTCAAAGACCTTCTATGTGCTAACTCCGTTAGGGCTTGACAATTAAATTTGGCTTGTTGAGTGTAATCTCTCTGTCTTGAGACATATCACTTCCCATACTCTCGTATTATTGTTTGTAAGCTATGTACAAAATGTACCCATGCTATATCAACATCTATGTTGACTTCTACATAAAGAGGAGGTATTATGTCATAGACCATCCTCTTGAAGAGTTCATGCTTGAGGTAGTTGTTGTTAATGAGCATAAGTCTCTTTCTTTGGAGATGCACTTCATTGGAATGATTCCCAAAATGACGATCTAACCAAACAGGAGCATGATTTAACAACTGCAAAACATGATATATATGTATTGTACATGTGAAATTTTCATACTGACTAGCATGCAACAAATACCATCTATCAAGCCTTGCATAGTATGCGGAGTGGGTGGTGTGATGAAAGGTAAAACCAGGAACATGTGGATGTGTCATTTGCCATAAATCAACCCAATCCAATGAGCTTTGCACATTATACCACTGACCTTGTTCCTCTCTCAACATATGTGAGTGCCCACTAGTGTTATCACCTGCATTTGGAGAGTTGTTGAAATCTCCACATATAAATGAATTTTGTGGCCATGGATAAGCACAAATGTCTCGCCAAGGTAAAGCTCTATCCCTCGAGGCGTTTGGGCCATATATTCCACCAAAATCATATGTCTCGCCATCGGACGGCGGCAAAGTGTACTTCTCCGATGCCTTTACCGCATACCTTCGACAAGAAGGAATCCGGCGGGAGTTTACTTGCCAACACACACCTCATCAGAACGGAGTAGCCGAACGCAAGAACCGGCACATACTCGAGCTGGCAAGGGCAACGATGAACGAGAAACATCTGCCAAAATCATACTGGGATGAAGCAGTGAATACGGCCTTCTATCTAATGAATCACTGCACAACATCAAGAGTGAATGATGTTACCCCTTGCAAAAAGTTCTATGGGAAGAAATTGGATCTATCCCATGTCAAGATATTTGGTTTAATAGCATATGTACATATTCCCGATGAGAAGCAGTAGAAGCTCAATCCCAAGTCGGAGAAATGTATACTCGTAAGATACTCACTTGAGCAAAAAGGGTATAAGTGCTTCAATCCTTCCACCAAGAAAGTACGAGTGAGTCGGGATGTCGCATTCGACGAGTCGGCATCTTGGTATATAGTTGAATTAGCCCTAGCCGACATAGTCGAAACCGAGTTCGACATAGATGCGGAGGAGGATGATCGACTGAGGCTCACATTAGAGGAAAGTCCAATTTGAAACAGGTAGAGTGAACCACAAGAGCCTGTGTCATGATATGGAAAGACTCGAACCCATGACCTTATGCTACATGGGTCGAGCTCTTACCATTAGACTATGTATTGTAATACGAAAGATATTATTTTCATTATATTCTCGAGTTCTTTGGAACATTCTAGAAACTTCAAGAGTACTCCTGACAACACTATAAAAGGAGGCACAAGGAATTATTTCGAACCAAATCGGTTCAACGCTAGTCTTAAGCCTCCTAGCTACTATTGTACATTCTCTTCACATAATATATATCTTTTCTTATCATCACTCTCTCTCTCTCTCTCTCCCTCTCTCTCTCCCTCCCTCTCACTCACTCTTTCCTTCTCTTGAGAGTTCTTCACCTCTCTTAGTACTAATACTTCTTTTAGTACTAATTCCTTCTCTGTCTTAGTACTGTTCCTGACAGTTTGAACCGATTTGGTCGTTCTTCCTTCCTCCTCTTCCTTTCCTCCTCTTCCTTTTATCTTCTTATTAATCCTCTTATCCTCCCTAGTAAAATGGAAATTGTTAACGCTCAGGAATACGAATCTGTTTTCTCGGAGCTCCAATGCTTAAAAGAGAAATTTGTAGCACTAGAACAAGAAAATCTTCGTTTGTTGGGGGATCTTCAACAAATAGTGCTGGAAAAACAACAACAACATGGGGAGCTGACGTTATGTGTACGAAAACTCAAAGCGACTATCATATCATTACAACAACAAGGATCAAGCACTCAAGGGATTCACAAAGAACCCAAGATCGGTCTTCCTGCAAAATTTGATGGGACCCGATCACAGTTTAGAGGGTTTTTGAATCAGGTACGTTTAGTGATACAAATGCATCCTTCTCGATATCCCACCGATGCATCACGAGTGGGACTAGTAGGCACTCTCCTTAGTGGCTCAACGTTAGCACGGTTTGCTCCATTGTTGGAAAAGGAATCTCCATTACTAAACAATTTTGAAGAATTTATAAGTGAGTTTAAGGCCTGTTTTGGAGATACTGACAGCATAAGGATTGCAATCAACAAAATCTGGCGATTACGCAAAGGTGATCATCTAGCCTCCGCATACGCTGCAGATTTCTGCCTACTCATTGCCGATATCCCTTGGGATGATCACGCATTGATGGAGCAATTTTGTTATGGCTTACGCAACGATGTCATTAACAGAAGCAATTAGTCGCACAGTGAGATGCAACAACCGCCTCTTCAAACGACATTCGGAACGACAATTCCAGATTCCAAGGGCAAGGATTTACTCTTGACCTTCCTCGAAGAGACAAAGTCATTAACAGAAGCAATCAGTCACACAGTGAGATGCAACAACCGCCTCTTCGAACGACGTTCGGAACGACAATTCCAGATTCCAAGGGCAAGATCAGAGCCTACCTATGCCTCAATGGTAGCAAAACCTTTTCCGAGGGAGTCATATAATGCGCCTCCAGTAAGTACTCCAACTCCGATGGAAATTGACACCACACGTCGTCGTGGACCGCTATTGGAAGAAGAAAAGCAACGATGCCGAGCAAACCGACTATGTCTTTATTGCGATGGACCAGGGCATATCACGGTAAACTGTCCCCATAGGCCAAGAAGGCAGGTAAACCAAATAGTTGCTAGTTCTAATTGTACTAAACCCGAGTCTATTTCAGTAGGGATATCTGATAGTCCTAATAGTACTAATAGCCCAAATCTAGCGAACAAATTTGATGTCCTTACTCAGTTAGAAGAAGAGTTAAACGACTAAGTCCAGCCAAAATAGGAGCCGTTTGGTTGGACAGCCCTAGATCTGTGCAGCCCATTAGTGGTTCCATTCCCTCTAAGCAAGTTAGCAATGTGTTCGTAGCCCAAGTAGCAGTTAGTACTAAAAGAACTCCTCCAGTACATGTCTTAGCACTTCTAGATTCCGGAGCTAATTCTTGCTTCATGGATAGGAAATTTGCCCAAGCTCATCAGATATCTCTTAGAAAACTCCCGTGTCCTGCCTCTATAGTAGTCATTGATGGTCGTCCCATTGCTTCCGGAAATATCATGGAAGAGTCAGAGCCCGTTAATATTTTCCTAGATAATCTAGCATGTGTCGTATCATTAAATATAATTGGCATCCTAGAACACCCCATTGTCTTAGGATTACTATGGTTCGAATTACATAACCTAGACATAGATTGGCGGACAAGAGAAATCCGGCATCGAAAAGCCCGAGGGTTTACTCATGAGATTGCAACGATTTCACTACATCAGTTGCGTGAGGAAGGATGCAAGGAAGAAATGTTCCTCTTCGCAATATCAGTAAAACCCTCCAGCACCACTAAAGAGGAATCCACCATTCAACCTCCAGAGAAGTATCGTCATTATGCCGATGTGTTTGATAAAGTACAAGCCAATACACTTCCTCACCATCGACCATATGATTGCCCCATCGATTTACAATCGGGGAAAGAGCCACCATGGGGACCGATCTACAATCTGTCACCAACCAAACTGGAAGTCCTTCGAGCTTATATAGAGGAGAATTTGGAGAATGGTTTCATACAACATTCGAAATCTCCACCCTGCGCACCCATTTTCTTCGTCAAGAAAAAGGATGGCTAACTTCGTCTCTGTTGAGAATCAAGCTCAACTTGGTCTAGTGTGTGAACTCACCTTGAGAGTGAATAGACAATCCAACGGTCAAGAGTCACCATTAAGTCACCTCTTTGTATTCTAGCATTTAGTATGAGTCATAGAATCATATTCTATGACACATAATTTATGAGCTTTCACATTCCCCATGCTCCATGAGCCTTATAGTTAATGAAGAGAGAGGGTGACTATATAAAGCACCCTTCTCCCACCTTGTTTTGTGTCGACTCTTTCTCCTTTGTTAATACACTTAACCTTGCGTATACTCTCTCTCTCTCTCTCTCTCTCTCTCTCTCTCTATCTCATACACACACACACACACACACACACACACACAGAGTTCACACCTATTCCGTTTCACAAGAATCTATCTCTTGATTCTTTACATGGTATCAGAGCGATTTGGTAGCTCGATCTAGCCCATTCGCCTCATCGTGATCGTGTGTTGTGCTCTATGCTGACGACCAAGAACCGGCTCATAGCTATCGTAGCTTCGCTACATAGCTCGCACTCGACAAGAGAAGAAGAAGAAGAAGAATCGACATAATGAATACTGAAATGGGGAGCGTTCTCCCTACCGAGAAGTTGGATCGAAACAAATTCGCATCTTGGGAGTACAAGATGCACCAATACCTTGTCAGACAAGGCTATTGGAGCTACATCAAAGGAGCGCATGAAGACCGACCCGCCGAAGTGGCTCCCGGATACGCGACATGGGAGCAAGCGGCAAGCCACGTGATGTATTGTTTGGCGACATGTGTTCACGACCACATGCTCGGTTACATTCGAGAAGCCAAGACGCCGAAGGAAGCGTGGGAAAATCTACGAAAGATTTTCGCCGCCAACACAACCGCGAGGAAGCTTCAACTCCGCCAAGAGTTGAACAACATTCAACAAAGGGACATGTCCATCACGACATACACCTTGAAGATCAAGAATGAAGTCGAGAAAGCCACGGGCCGACATGTACGATGCCTTCGATTGGATGGCGGCAAGGAGTACTTCTCGGACGATTTCACGGCGTATCTCCGAAAGCAAGGAATTCGGCAAGAATTCACTTGCCGACACACTCTGCAACAAAACGGAGTAGCCAAGCGCAAAAATCGGCACATCCTCGAAGTAGCGCGGGCCATGATGAACGAGAAGCATATGCCCAAGTCATATTGGGCCGAAGCTGCAAATACGGCCGTCTACCTAATGAACCGGTGCACAACATCCGGCGTGCACGAGGTCACCCCGCACGGAAAATACTACGGAAAGAAGCCGGACTTATCGCACATCCGGATATTTGGCCCCATTGTGTACATGCACATTCCCGAAGAGAAGCGTCAAAAGCTTGACCCGAAGTCGGAGAAATGTATCCTCGTAGGATACTCATTGGAGCAAAAGGGGTACAAGTGCTACAACCCCTCAACTCGAAAATCTCGAGTAAGTCGAGACGTCATTTTTGACGAGTCCGCATCCTGGTACGCACCAGAGACAACTCCAACTCCGACTTCGCTCGACCCGGAATTCGCCGAACAAGAGATCGAGGATGAAGATCGCCTTATGCGCATATTCGAAGAAAGTCCGATCACGACCCGATTGAGCGGACCACAAGAGCCTTTGAGCGATCAAAGCACATCACGGCATAGCCCGAAGATGGATAAAGGCAAGGCAAAAATGTCGGAATACGAAGACGATTGCTTCAACGACGATGAGTCGACTCACTCACTCGATAGTGAGTTCGGCGGTTTCGAGGTACCAATCGGAGCTAAAAAAGCCCTCATCTCTGCAAATGAAAAGCTTCGCTGATCCACCCATGAAAAGAACCCCTTAAGCCGATTCGGCTACAATGATTATATGGCGTACCATTATGCCTTTATGGTGAAGGTAGCGACAGTACGGGAGCCGGAAACCTTTTCGGAAGCCGCGAAGGACCCGCGATGGATCGAAGCAATGAATGAGGAGATGCAAGCACTACGGAAGAACAAGACGTGGGATCTCGTTCCCACCTCACCGCACAAAAAGGCGATCGGATGCAGATGGATCTACAAAGTGAAGCACAACGCCGACGGTTCCGTCAACCGCTACAAAGCGCGACTTGTAGCGAAAGGCTACACCCAAATGCACCGAGTTGACTATGAGGACACCTTTGCCCCGGTGGCAAAGATGACGACGGTATGGACCGTAATTGCACTTGCCGCGGCGAAAGGGTGGCACCTCCATCAAATGGATGTCAAGAACGCCTTTCTACAAGGTGAATTAGAAGAGGAGGTGTACATGATACAACCACCCGACTTCAACTCGAGCACCCATCCGAAAGCTGTATGCCGACTCAAGAGGCCACTCTACGGCCTCAAGCAAGCATCATGTGCTTCGCATTCGAAGATAACGCAATATCTTCATCAAATCGGCTTCCGTATGTCAAAATCGGACAACTCCCTCTACATACGAAACGATTCCGCAAGTCCGATCATCATCATCTTATATGTGGATGACCTAGTCATTGGAGGTGAGCATCTCGTCGAAATCACTAAGGTCAAATCCCTCCTTTCCGACAAGTTCGAGATCACGGACATGAAGGAGCTCCACTACTTCCTCGGCATCGAGGTAATTTGGACTCCGTCCGGAATCATGATCTCTCAACGGCACTACATCCTCAACTTGTTATACAAGTTCAGGATGACTGAGTGCAAATCCGTGGCAACCCCGCTCGATCGTAATCTCAAACTAGATGCGAACTCCGGCACCAAAGCGTGTGAGCCGACTCAGTATCGAAAACTCATCGGGAGTCTCATCTACCTCACGATCACTCGACCCGATCTCAAATATCCGGTCGGTCTCCTTAGTCAATTCATGCAAACACCGCATGATACTCACTTGGATTGCGCTAATCAAGTTCTACGCTACGTGAGCGGCACAATGGATTGCGGCATCCTCTACAAGACCGCGATGCCAATACGACTCGAGGGGTACACCGACGCCGATTGGGCCAGCTACAAAGCCGATGGAAGATCAACCTCCAGATTTGTTTTCTCCCTCGGCAACGGAGCAATATCCTGGAGTAGCAAGAAGCAACCTGCTGTCGCTCTTTCGAGTACGGAGGCGGAATACAGGTGCACAGCCGTAGCTGCATGTGAAGCCGTATGGCTCAAGAGGATTTTGAAGGATTTGGGCGTTCCCATCAAGGATCCGACTCCCCTTTACTGCGACAACATGAGCAGTATTTATTTGGCTCGGAACCCGGTGTTCCACACGCGGACAAAGCACATTGAAGTGCACTATCACTTCATTCGAGAGCGCATTCTAGCTGTCGATGTCGACCTACAACACATTAGCACCAATCTCCAAACGGCCGACATCTTCACTAAAGCTTTAGGAGCCGACAAGCTATGGCAATTCATGACCGATCTCGGATTGACGATCCCTGACTTGCCAAGCTTGAGGGGGAGTACGCAAGACACTACACAATCGCAATAACGCGTAGATTCCGCAACCGCGCAACGAAGCCGCGAAGAAAGACGCAAGCCGAAGCATAGACTTCGCAACTACGCACAACGCAAGCTGGAGCACGGATTCCGCAACTCCGCATAAATGCGAGTCGAAGCAGATTTCGAATACCGTCTAAAACTGACCCGACTTGAGCTTGAGGGGGCGTGTTGAGAATCAAGCTCAACTTGGTCTAGTGTGTGAACTCACCTTGAGAGTGAATAGACACTCCAACGGTCAAGAGTCACCATTAAGTCACCTCTTTGTATTCTAGCATTTAGTATGAGTCATAGAATCATATTCTATGACACATAACTTATGAGCTTTCACATTCCCCATGCTCCATGAGCCTTGTAGTTAATGAAGAGAGAGGGTGACTATATAAAGCACCCTTCTCCCACCTTGTATTGTGTCGACTCTTTCTCCTTTGTTAATACACTTAACGTTGCATATACTCTCTGTCTCTGTCTCTCTCTATCTATCTCATACACACACACACACACACACACACACACACACACACACATACACACACAGTTCACACCTATTCCGCTTCACAAGAATCCATCTCTTGATTCTTTACAGTCTCGTTGTAGATTATTGTGGCTTGAATAAGGTTACAATCCAAAATAGGTATGCACTCCCCCTTATCTCAAGTCTTTTAGAACGGATCAATGGTGCCAAGTTCTTCACGAAGATCGACTTACGGGGAGCCTATAACCTCTTACGGATTCGACCAGGAGATGAATGGAAGACCGCGTTCCGCACCAGATATGGGCACTTTGAGTATACGGTCATGCTGTTCGGCCTCATAAATGCACCAACAGTCTTCTAGCACATGGCAAATGATATTTTCCTAGATCTCTTGGATGTGTGTCTAATCATCTATTTGGATGATCTACTGGTTTACTCAAAGACCCAAGAAGAGCATGATTCTCATGTACTTTTAGTACTAAAACGACTTCGAGAACATTGTCTTTATGCAAAGCTGGAAAAATGTAGTTTCGGGTGCAACCAGGTGGAATTTCTTGGCTATGTCATTTACTCAGAAGGCATCTCCATGGACCCAGCTAAGGTCAAAACGGTGGTAGACTGGCAGACTCCGCGTTCGGTGCGGGATGTGCAATGCTTTTTAGGCTTTGCCAATTTTTACCGGAAGTTTATAAAGGATTACTTAAAGCTCGTTTTGACTCTTACATAACTTACTAGGAAGGGACAATCGTTCGTTTGGTCTGAAGAAGCGGACATGGCTTCTGAGAATCTTAAAAAGGCATTTACATCAGCTCCGATTCTAGCTCACGTTGATCCAGAAAAACCATTCATCATCGAAGTGGATGCATCGGATTTTGCATTGGGGAGCATTCTATCACAACGAGGTAATGATGAGAAGCTACATCCTATGGCTTTTCACTCACGCAAGTTTGACGCTGCCGAAATCAACTACGAAATTCATGATAAAGAGCTATTGGCTATAGTGGACTCTTTTATGCAATGGAGGCATTTTCTAGAGGGATCTTCTCATCAAGTCACTGTATTCAGTGACCACAAAAACCTCGCCTATTTTCAAGACGCTTGTGTGTTAAATCGACATCAAGCTCAGTGGGCCCATTTTCTCACACGTTTCGACTTCAAGATTACATATCGACCTGGGAAGCATCAAGGGAAAGCAGATGCATTATCACGGCGTTCATACCTAGCACCGCGTCCCGACGAGCCATCTTTCGATAACCAAAAGCAAGTAATCTTGGGACCAGCACGACTGCAAGCAACATAGGTCTTTGGCATCCCCATGGATTCCCATGTTATCAATATCATACGTGCGGACTTGAAGACAGATGCTTTCACCCAAGCTATACTAGCACAAATTGATCCCTCTCGAGCGTCGTGTTTACAGTCGCAACCACTAGGTACGGACTATCGGCAATTCAAATACCATGATGGATTACTCTTCTTTAAAGAACTTTTGTATGTTCCTAATGGTTCTTGCCGCCTTCGAGTAGTACAAAACTGTCATGACACATATACAGCTAGGCATTTTGGTAGTACTAAAACATTAGATTTAGTACAACGATCATTCTGGTGGCCCCGTATGCGACAATTTGTCGAAGATTTTGTTCAGACTTGTGATACATGCTGCAGAGCGAAAATGCCAAGGCATCATCCAAGCAAGCCATGGCAATCCATTGCTCTAGACTTCATCACAGATCTTCCAGTCTCTAAGGGGTTCAATGCGATTCTAACAGTGGTAGATCGATATACGAAGATGGCTCATTTCTTGCCATGTACTAAGGAAATCTCCAGTGAAGACACCGCCGAAATTGTCATGCATGAAGTATGTCGGCATCATGGACTTCCCGATAGTATCATCAGCGATCGTGGACCCCAGTTCGTGTCAAAATTCTGGAAGCACCTTTTTAAAATGCTCAAGGTCACTTGTAACCTCTCCTCTGGCTACCACCCACAAACTAATGGCCAAGCCGAACGAACAAATCAAACGTTGGAGCAATATCTACGGTGCTTTCTTAGCTATCATCAGGATGATTGGGTAGATATTCTCCACTTCGCCGAATTTGCCTATAATAACTCTATCCACGCATCGACTAAAGTTACGCCATTTTATGCTTATACGGGATATCACCCCCGGTGGTGTGTACTTGAAACCCTAGAGGTGTCCACAAATCCTTGCGCGGAGGATCGTTTGGAGCGGTTACACAAGATACAAGCGGATTTATCTACTCATCTCCAGCAAGCTCAACAAACACACAAGGTCTATGCGGATCATCATCGACTTCCATCCAGTTTTAACATTGGAGATCGGGTGTGGCTGCTACAACGACACATCAAGACTACTCGCCCATGTGAGAAGTTGGATTATCGGCGATTAGGTCCTTTCCGTATTATCGGAAAGATTAATGATGTCGCTTTTCGTCTCAATCTACCTCCGCAACTTCAGATACATCTGGTGTTTCATAGTTCTCTCCTCGAACCCTATCATGAGAGCACCATCCCAGGACGTATTATTCAACCACCACCCCCGATCGAGCTTGAAGATGAACCGGAGTACGAGGTTGCCGCCATCCTTGATTCCAAGATTGTTCGCAACAAGCTCCACTATCTAGTCGATTGGATAGGATATAGTCCCAACGAACGTACTTGGGAACTGATCGAGAATTTGACCAATGCTCATGCTCTTCTTGAAGACTTCCATCGTCAATATCCACACAAACTGGGTCCTCAATCCAAAACGACTCGTGACACTCGTCGTTTTAAAGGGGGGATAGTGTCAGATATGGCAAGACTCGAACCCATGACCTTATGCTACATAGGTTGAGCTCTTACCATTAGACTATGTATTGTAATACGAAAGATATTATTTTCATTTAAGTTTTATTATAGGAAATTGATGTATATTCTAGAGTTCTCTGGAACATTCTAGAAACTTCAGGAGTACTCCTAACAACACTATAAAAGGAGGCACAAGGCATTATTTCGAACCAAATCGGTTCAACGTCAGTCTTAAGCCTCCTAAGTACTATTGTACATTCTCTTCACATAATATATATCTTTTCTTATCATCACTCTCTCTCTCTCTCTCCATCCCTCTCACTCACTCTTTCCTTCTCTCGAGAGTTCAGTTCTTCACCTCTCTTAGTACTAATTCCTTCTCGAGAGAATTAGTACTGTTCTTGACAACCTCCAAGCGACCAAAGCACGTCGCGGACGAGTCCGAAACATGACAAAGGAAAGGCCAAAATGCCAGAGTACGAAGACTTAGATGGAAATGAATCGACTCACTCACCCGACAGTGAGTATGGTGGACTAGATATGCCCATCATGAGGACACCAGGAGAACCACTTCGCTCCACCCGAATAAAGAACGTAGTCAGTCGATTAAGCTACAATGACTATATGGCATATCATTATGCATTCATGATGAAGGTGACGATAGTCTGAGAACCGGAAACCTTTTCCGAAGCCGTGAAGGACCCTAGATGGGTCGAAGCGATGAATGAGGAGATGCATGCACTCTCCAAGAACGAGACATGGGATCTCATCCCTTCTTCACACCACCAAAAGGAAATTGGATACCAGTGGATATTCAAGGTGAAGCACAATGCCGACAACATTGTCAATCGGTACAAGGCCCAGCTTGTGGCGAAGGGCTACGCGCAGACGCACGGTGTCGATTACGAAGAGAACTTTGCCCCAATGGCAAAGATGACTACAATTCGAACTGTGAACCTAACAGCAAAAGGGTGGCACCTCCACCAAATGGACGTAAAGAATGCCTTCCTTCAAGGCGAGTTAGACAAAGAGGTGTACATGGTGCAACCTCCTAGATTGTGTCAGGTATGCATCCGACTGCTATCTGCCGACTCAAGAAGCCTCTCTACCGTCTCAAGCAGGCACCGAGAGCATGACATTCGAAGGTAACCCAATATCTTCATCAAATCGGTTTTCAAATGTCCAAGTCTGACAACTCTCTGTTCATCCAGAATGACTCTAGAGGATAGATATTTATCATCATTTATGTGGATGACTTGGTAATAGGAGGAGAGCATTTAGCAGATATCGAGCACATCAAGAAGCTCCTCTCCAACTAATTCGAAATGAAAGACATGGAGGAGTTTCATTACTTTTTAGGAATAGGAGTAATGGACTCATGACGACATCATGCTTTCTCAAAGGCACTATATCCTCAATCTTCGTTATAAGTTTGGGATGACACAGTGTAAGCCCATCACTACCCCTCTCGATCGAAATCTAAAGCTAGATGCCAACTCAGGCACAAGAGAGTGTGAGTTGATGATCTATCGTCAGCTAGTTGGAAGCCTCATCTACCTCACAATTACCCAATCCGATTTGAGAAGCAAGTGCTAAGGTATGTGAGTGGAACCATGGATTTCAACATCCTCTACAAATCAGCCACACTGATACGACTCGAAGGGTACAAAGATGCCGATTGGGCCATCTACAAAGCCGATAGACGATCAACCTCAGGGTTCGTCTTCTCCCTCGGTAGTGGAGCCATCTCTTGGAGTAGCAAAAAGCAACCGACAGTCGCACTATCGAGCACCGAAGCCGAATACAGGGGCGTGACTGTCGCCGCATGTGAAGTCATTTGTCTTGATAACAGAATCTTGAAGAATCTGGGCATTCCCATCAAGGATCCGATTCTCCTCTACTGCGACAACATGAGCAGTATTCACCTCGCTCGGAACCCAGTTTTCCATGCTCGAACTAAGCACATCGAAGTGCCCTATCACTTCATCTAAGAGCATGTCCTAGCCAGGGATGTTGACCTGCAACACATCAACACGAACCTGCAAAGAACCGACATCTTCACCAAGGCCCTGGGAGTCAAAAAGCTACGGTAGTTCACGATGAACCTGGGTCTTTCGATTGTTGACCAGCTGAGCTTGAGGGGGAGCGAAGACCAACAGGAGTGAACCGGCCATTCAAAGCTGAAGCCGGAGTTGACTCAAAGCTGACCCGAAGACCAGTCTGAACCAACCATCCGACGATCCGACGACCAGAAGTTGTGTTTGAAGGGGCGTGTTGAGAATCAAACTCAACTTCCCATGTGTGGGAACACACTCTAAGATACTCAAGTGTGTGACCACCCCACCTCCTTGTATAGTAACTATCCTATGACACATATTCTTGAAGTAGTTAAGACATGACCTCTTTCCCAAGAGGTTGTACTAGTGAGAGAACTTAGAGAGAAGGTGACTACATAAGCACTTTCTCCTTCTCTTTGTAACTGTTGGTAATTCTTGCTTCCTTTGTAATACAATTTTCCTGTTTTTCTGTAATCTTGAGCTCTCTCACTCACTCTCTCTTTCCACACACACACACACAATTCTTCCACTGCACAAAATCCATTTGATTCTTTACAATCGCTTTGTTTTGCACATGATCAAATATTCATAATCTTTGATTAGCATATTCTATGGTTTGCCAAACCATCTTAGAGCCCACACAAACATTGACTAAGTTGAATTGAAGTTTATTAACAATTTACCAAAGTTTAGTGCTTGGTTGGAGCTCAAAGGTTCATTATGTGCAAACTCTCTATGTTTCATCAAAGGCCTAATTTAAAAAATCGTTGCATGTAATCTCCCCATGCATTAAATGACATCCAATTTGTAAATAGCCAAATATTCTCTCACTTTTTTGGAATGCCCTTTGCGCAAACATTTGGTGATGGTGGTGGAGCAAGCATTCTGATGACATAAAAGATAACCTAAACAACAAAGCTAGCAAGATCTAAACCATCTCAAGATCCAACCATATGTACAAATCTATATGTTTTTCTTATATGTTATAACTTATAAAGCTTTTATTTGTGTGTGAGATATAGAGTGATAGATACATAGATAACATCCTCCCAATTGTAGTCCATTTGGGTAGAGACCAAACACATCTTTTATTTTTGTGTGTGAGGTGAGAGATAGATACATTGATGACATCCTCCCATTTGTGGTCCATGAGACGGGGCCTAGCCCATGGGGAGGATCAAACAGCCCATGGGGAGGATCGAACTTGTGCTCTCACAAATTGAGAACTTTCATACTACAATGTAAAACCACCAACCCAACAACCAAAGAGAGAGAGGCATCGTTCTTTTGAAGAAAGTAGTGACCAACAAATTCTCATAATGAAGAACCACCAAACTTGAAGTGCAATACATACTCTTATCAAACTAATGTTTTTATTTTGAAGTACAACAAGATGGACACAAACATAAGATATAAAAGAGGATCCTCGAATAGTGAGCAAATGAGTTATTGATCCAATTGAGAATAATATATCATCTTTCAGTGCCATGAGGTTCGATCAAAAGATAAGTACAATAATGGTAGCTCACAACCATGATAATGTTTTCGATCGAACTTTTCAAGGTACTCTCTTTCATCGTTCATAATTTCAAATAAAATAATAACTTGTTGTTCCATGTGGAATCAAATAGCACTCTATTTACATATCATCCTAATATACAAACTCTTTAAGCTGATGAAGAAAGAACATAAGGTAGCCAGCCTTCTCAGTCTGTGGTAAGTACAGGTCTTTGATCTACAATGAGCCGTGCATTATTTTTGCTCAGGAAAGAAACATCACCCACCTTTGTTGTAATGTGAATTTCCTCAAGCGAAGCTAATGATGTTACAAGCATGATATTTCAGGGGTGACTAGTATGCTGCAGCTCATATAAATGATGTGAACATCATGTGTTCTTCTCCAAGACAGACAATGCTGGTGTCAAATAATTGTTTGATTTATCGGGTAAATGCGCCACCTGTTATTCAATGAAGAAACATGAAAACATGATTATATGACACTTTTTTAAGTAACGGAATGCAGGGCTATATAACAGTGATTCTTCAGGAAAAGAGGTAAAAACTATCATTAAATACAAAGTTTACAAAGTGCTGATTCTTGGACATGGAGAAAGATGTTAAAAAACAAAAAAGTGATGGATACATAATACTGGTTCTTGCAAAATGAGGTAAAAAACATCATCAAATATTTAACTATGCATGGAGATGAGAGAGAGAGAGAGAAAGAGAGATTACAAGCTCATATAGCCCTTGTCCTTGCTCAGCTACATATTCATAGCATACCTGCACACATAAAAGAAGGCAGTAAGTACCACTATTTTTTATACCGAGGAAACCAATAAAACAAGTTCTGATACCAGGGCTTTTATGGCAAGATACAAGTAACAATTGGCAATGGTTTGGTTCGGTTCGGTTCGGTTTGAGAGTGTCAAAACTGAACCTTTTAAAAATTTTGAATCTTGAACTGAACCGAACTGAACCACGAAACCGTTAAAAAAAATTCAACCGTTAAACCATTAAACAGTTAAAACCGCGGTTTCATGTTCAGTTTCAGTTTTCAACTTAGATCAAAATTCCAATTTTAAATTTTAAAATTTTAAAATATTTAATATTTTAAATTTAATTTTTCAAAATTTTAAAGAATTTCCTAAATGTGAGAATAAGGCTTGAAAATGAAAAGATTGTTTAAAATTTAAATAATAAAAAAACCCGTTAAACCGTTGAAACCGAACCGAAACATTTTTTTAAAACCTGAACTTGAACCCAACCGTTTTAACAGTTAAACCGCAGTTTCGCAGTTTGGTTCGGTTTGAACCGAACCGTTACCGACTGTTAGATACAAGGTAGACAACAGAGCTTACATCAAAGCTTTTGTTTCGGGCAGCTGGATTGTGTAAAGCCTTGACACAGATATCAGCTACATCAGCACAGCTTATTCCCTATGAAATCATAAAAACCCTATCATCAACTCAAACCTTGTGTTGAAACCTCTACCAAATATAAGCCTACTCAAGAGCCTTACTTGAGAAATCCTGTTCCCTTGATCAAAGACGAGGGCACGTTGACCTCCTGGTTCATCCTATCAACCACATCGTGATAATAAGTGAGGACATTACAAATAACATAGAATAGCATAAAAACATAATACTAACATACTGATACAATGATCACACACCTGTAATGGACCTGGCCGGATGATAGTATATCCAAGCCCAGAGTTCCTTAGAGCAGCCTCTCCAGCCTTCATTAGAATGAGCACAAATAAATTTAGCAGCATCTTTTACACAATCCCTAAGCCCTATCAAAACAATTCATTACAGCCTAAAGCCCAATGTGAAAGCATTTCCTTTACAGATGGTTTGTCAAGTTAATTTTTTACTTCCCTACACCCACCTGTTTTTACCTAATAGAAATTCTAGATTTCAAATACATGAGCATGGTCATGTCAAGATTATGTTTTGCAACATTAAGGTTACAGATTCAGGTCTCTCAAGCAATCTCTTTGATGTTGCGTTCATTATAAACTCTAAATAAATATAGTTCGAGAGCATGATAATGGTTTACTCCTCTGGAAAATGGCTTTACAGCGGTGATGTCAACAGTTTACAATGTTAGCACGGGAAACTCCTTTCTAACCTGCTTAACTTTGAGGACCTTCTCACGTTCATCATCATCAAGTCCTGCTCCAGTACAGGAGAGCAACACAAAATCTGTTTCTTGGCCCCCCTGTCAGCACAGATTTACCAAAAACAAGATTCGACTTTCCAGTTCACTGCTCATCTTCCAACTTTTACACTTGATTTATTCGAATAGCATCATTACCGGTAATGCTTTAATATAATCTATCACCAATTTGAAACTGTTGTTATCTCTATTGGTTGCTGGGGCTGTACTCCCGTTTCGAACAGGGGGCGGCCTCTGCAAAACATTTCATTCAAAATATGTGGTGTCATACAAAAACAGATAACCAAAGAATTAAGATCAATCAAATACCTGTTTCCGTGGTTCAAATCGAATGGTCAGTGTGTGCACTGAAAAAGGATCTAACGCTGGGTCTTCAGGATTAACCGGCCTGAATGAGGAAAATGGTACCCTTACCTGCGCAGAAAAGAAATGATGTCATTACACAATCAATTCTATGAAAAGTTATCCCAAGTAAAATCCAATTCTCAGAAGTGTATGTGGGCTCTACAATGTTTTCTATATCTTTCTTAATTTCAACTTTCGGGCTGTTGCTACTGTTTCTACTGCCCCCTTCTGTACCTACGGCACTTTCTACCGCACCCGTGGACTATTGTATATGGTCTTTCACAGTAGTTTTTACTTCATATATTTAATAATGAAAAGAAAAACTAATAGATTTATATTTGGTCTCTCACCCTACTATACCCAATTCGGGTGGTAAATCTTGAAAAGTAAAGAATTCTGTGGGAGGGGTCATCCATGGAGCATGCTTCAAGTATCAGGCTATACACTTTTCCATCTCCACACACCGATAGGACCAAGCCTTCATATCTGGAGATTGAGATTAGAGTTGTACATTTGTTGATAGAAATACAGTTGACCATATACCCTTAAACCAGAATGAATTCACCAAGTACCTATCCAAGGAAATACCAGGTGAGAATGAAAGCTTCTTCACCATCTCTACATAGCCGCCTCGTGTAAACACATAACCTACACAATACTCCATATAATGGGTTTCTTGGAAAATTGAGAGAATAATATAAAGCAGCAGGGTAAAATTTCAAACTAGGTAGGTGTACCTGAGAAAACTGCATTACCATCCTCTCCAATCTGAAGATCAGCACTCATACCTCCATCGAACTTGACAGCAATATCGTCAGTAAAGTATGTTCCTTGCAATACTGTCCATGCCTCCTTCTCCTTTGGCTGACTGAATTTTGATATAAGGAGCTTGCTCTTGCTACTTCTTCCGGCCCTTGCTTGAGCTAGCCTATGGTTGTAGTCCTGTGGTTCAAGGATCTTAATCATCTAATTGAGAAGTAAACATAAAACTTTCCGCCCAACAGAAAACCCCTGGGGTGAGGTGCTCTCCCATGCCTCATTGTCCATTTATACCCATGGGAGAGAACCAACACGACCTGGTACCCTCAGGAAGTGGCAGTGCACTCACCATCAAAGAGAGAGATATATTATCCCTGCTACAAAGGGGATAGCCGCCAAAAATATCAAGAGGAATTGCACAACAGGGTTTCTTTCTACCCCTTATATATGTATACAAACAAGTTTAATCCCAAATCTATGTCATAATGCATCCCCATGGACCACTCTTTGGCCCAATTCACTTGAGTTGCATATTCTTGTACATTTGGAGGCTGGGGAATGTGGGAGTTCCAAGCACAGAAAATGTTGAAAATATATGCAAAAACCTGGAAAGCTTTTGCTAAGTTGTAGACGCCCAGCCGATCAACTCGGTTGAGATCTCCGGTGATATTAGACCGTGCTCTCGCGCAGAAGATAATTTTGTTGCATCCCTCGACTGCATTCTTGAGTGTCGAAGGCTCCCCAACATCACCAACTGCAATCTGCACGGATCTTGGCAGCATCTCTACAATCTCGGGGTCAGCATTACGGACTAATGCCTGTAAATTTAGTGTAAGGATCTTAAGAACCTCATCAATTATTAACATAAGAAAGAGTAACGAAAGAGTAAATTGGAGAAGGCCGTTGGCATGAGGTTCTCTCAATGTACCATACCATGGGAGAGCAGCAATGCTCATACCTTGAATGTAACTCTTGGCTGCTAGAAGTTCTCTACCAGTAAACAAAGAACTGCAAAATAATTTGTGTGACCGAGATATGATTCATGTGTGTTTGTGGCACATACAATCAGCCAGATAATGAAAAGTGCTTCCATGTCAGTGTGCCATTTCTCTCTGTCACACTTCATGATGTCAAATAATGTCGATCAGATTAATGAACACAATAATTTTCGTTATCTCTTTGGCATTCACCACTAATTAAAGAAAAAGGACAGACCAAGTTCAGAGTGCATCAACCGTTGCAACATTGGCCATTACCACTAAATGGGAAAAATCATGTGTCCATATAGATTATTATTTCTCTCTTTGAGATACAATGAGACCGAAATCGGATCAGATTGATCAATGCAACATTAATCATTTGTCACTACGTAGCATCCGCAGTGTACAACATACCAAGGAAAAAAACATTTGTCCATGTAGATGATCATTTCTCTTCAGCACATCGCAGATGCCAAAGAAGAGACACGATGAGACCAATATCAGATCAGATCTGCTTGACCGGTGCAATATTCACCATTATGTCCTCGGTGCTCACATGTTCCGACATTGGTGCAACATTGTGAAATGAACAGTAAATACAATATTATGTATGCAAAGATGATGGTCAATCAATGCAATCGATGGAATAAGAAAAAAAAGAAGGATTGATGGATACAGGATTTATTACCTTGACTTTATAACCACGAAGCTGAAGCTTCCGAATGACGATGCGACCCACTCTGCTAGTAGCTCCGGCAACCAGAACTGTGGTAGTGTCTGCCCCAGGTATAGTGAATTCACACATGGGTCCACCCACCAAGACACCATCGAATTCCTCATCTCCTCTAGGCGATCGAGTCAATTGACCAAGCTCGGTGAAACGACGCCACACATCATCGAACAACTGGCGAGATCGGCGGCCCAACCCAACAGGATTCACGTCTTCCAAGGTCAGAGAAACACTATTACTGTTATTACTACTAGAAGTGCTCTGTTTGCTGAGTGGTGTAGGAATCACATCCTCTTCTTTTCCAGTAGTAGAGGGTGTCGGCGTCGTCGGGGGCGTCGGTGTTGTTATTGTTATTGGAGTGGTTTGATTCGATTCGGATTCATCGCTTGTGGTGGCACAGACAATATGAAGATGGGTTCTGAGATTAATATTATTCGTGGTATGGGCTGATCGATTGTGGTGAATTAGGTTGAGCTGTGGCAGAGAGTTGAATTGAAGGAAAGATGAGGATGATGTGGTGGATGTGGCAAGGGAGGAAAGTCGAGGTAGGAGGGAAGAAGCCATATCAGCTATGGCGGAGAACACAGAACATAGCTCTGTGTGTGTGTGTGTGTGTGTGAACAGAGGAGAGAGAAAAGAAGAAAGAAGAGAGAGAGAAAGAGTTAGTAGGTGCAGACGTGGAGCATTCTCCTCCTTCCTTATCCATTTCAGGCCTTTAGAAGCTGAGCTGTCATGCTGCCTTGTCAGCACTGCAGCGCCAGCCGTACCTCGGGCCCCAACCCACGATACGAGCCCATCCATCGCGTGTGTCGCCCGCCCGCCGCTGCCGCCCATTGCATGAACTCACACGAGTGTGTGTATAGAGTCTCCACCACCCATCCTCACATACCCACGGACCAAGACCAACCTTCTACCCATGATGTCCTTGCAC
The DNA here is from genome assembly GCF_043228905.1 of Azolla caroliniana. Classification (NCBI taxonomy): domain Eukaryota; kingdom Viridiplantae; phylum Streptophyta; class Polypodiopsida; order Salviniales; family Salviniaceae; genus Azolla; species Azolla caroliniana. The sequence goes on from NW_028230436.1 coordinate 13,340,802, forward strand.
ACCTCCTTATCCTCGTATGGTGTGTTACCAGCTCTCTATCTATCTAGCAAAAATGCCCATCTTATATAATGTGGAAAAAAGCTTCTCGCCTTATGCCCCCGCCTGTGTTCATGGCGATCGATAGGCATTCATATCTCCTCCTTATTGTTTTTTGCTCGCCATTATCGCACATCGTGCATCTCATCTCGCGAGAGCGATGATTGCTTCGGGCACTAGACACAACAAATATGTGAAAAGCTTTGGTTGACCACAAATCTTGTGCTACAGTTGTCTTCCTCCCCAATAGATGGATGTTTGGATTCCTTGGACATGAAAAGCTTGGCTTTGTCCCTAACATCATGTTACATTTATCTCTCTCCACATGTCATGTTTCCATCCTTAAATAGAGATCATGTTTCCATCACATTCGCTAGGACGGTTTTTGACTTACCTTGAAGTAAATGTATGCAAGGACGATTTGTTATTAGCGTTGCCTTTTCGAGGGTGGTTTTCACTCTTGGAGGAATTTGTCAATGTCAACATCTGTCTAGCAAAAAGCCTTTTTTATTATCAAATTGTTAGTGTATGAACTCTCAAATTAGAGTTACACAAAGTTTGTACCATGAGACCACAACATTATACCCCCATTGCTTTACACATTGAAACCACAACCTTAATTTCGCAAACTAAAACATCATCATGTTGATGTGTTTGAAGTTTTAGGATTTCGATTAATAATAATATAAACCATCAATTGTGGGATGTCTCGTTTATGGGATGCATATATTAATGCATTGATATTGTGCTTTAGCACATGATGTTTTACTTTATCGATGGCAAACACATTTATTAGTTGTTTAAGGTGGCACTGTAGCATTTCACATACAACAATGTGAAATCATGTGCTTGCTTCCACCTCTCAAACATATATTTCATGGCCTCTGTTGAATCTTGGCTCCACCCCCTCTCCTAGAGGGTTCGGATGTGAGGGGAGAGAGAGAGAGAGATATATATACACAAAGAATGAGAGAGAGGGAGAGTCGAGACAGACACAGTTGAGGGGTAAATTCACTATATTTCTGCTCTTTTTCATGTCCCATGGGTGGGGGTTTATATAGTATACAAGATCAGTACAAAACGCCGAATGGGGGGTAGTTACACCTACTTATCCCACCTCACAGTCACACATTAACATTTCATATTACACCTTACACACCTTCCACATTACACCTAACCCTCCCGTACACCTATACGGGTAACAACCTCAATCAAATTTAAGGGTGTTATTACACGAGATTAGTAGAGAAAAAAACATAATCACATGTTTCACATACATCTACGGGAAATGGCATACTCTATTCACCTTTTAGCTTCTTCTCAACCAATATTGCCTCAGAGGATTCTATACTAAGCATACTACCCATGTGAAAAGAAAACTTATAGGATGACTTTGGTGATGAAGGGTTAAGAGTTTCCCCTCACTTTTGGGCTAGTTGCAAATAGATTAATTTCCCAAATATATTTCCTAGAATGTATGAATATAATCGAACTTGTGTGATTAGAATAATGTGAATTTGTATGTATGGATGTGAAGCTAACTGATTGAGCTTGTGTCATCAAAATAATGTGAAATTTATGTATGGATGTGAAGCTAATTGACTTTTTGTGCTTTGATGACTGTGTATATGCGAACATAGGGTTGTACTAAGTCTTTATGTGTCTTTATTATGTGAAATGAAATGTTTTTGATCTCATAGGTAAAATATAAAACAATCTATCTATATGTCTTTGCACAACACCTCCGTTCTTTGTCACTCTTCATTCCTATGACCATCATCCCTTTATTAATTCCAAAATTCGATTTTTCTCACGCATATAATATATCGGCAATGTTGCAAGCGCGACATCAAGTATTAGATGTTAGTCATCAATGGAAACTTATTATAGATGTTACCTTATGTCTAGGAACATCCATTTCTGTTTCTGTATCAAAGGAATATAGATGTTTTTCACACCTTCGACCTTAGCTTAGTTGGTAGAGCGGAGGACTATTGTCGTGATTGTCATCCTTACGTTCTTGGTTCAAATCCGACTGGTCGGAACTCGACATTCGTTGTGATTTCAACTATGCTTTCCTTGCATAAATTCCTTTCACAATCCCAATGTGCGCTCTCCTTTGCAACATTAATTGGAAAAGGTGTTAAACATCTAGATCTAGTGCTCTCTTTCACCCTTATTATGTGAAATGAAGTATTTTTCGTCTCATAGGTCAAATATAATACAATCTATCTATCTATATTTAGCCAACACCTCTGTCTTTGTCACTCCTTGTTCGTCTAAACATCGTCCCTATATTAAATCCAACATCTAGCTATGCTCACTAATATAATATATTTGCAACGTTGCACACTTGACATCAAGCATTAGATGTTACTCATCAATGGAAACTCAGTATAGATGTTGTGTTGTCTTTAGGAATGAACATTTTTGCTTCTATATTGGAGCAATATGGAGGCTTTACCACACCTCCGACCTTAGTGCAGTTAGTAAGGCGGAGGACTGTAGTGTTGATTGTCATCCTTAGGTCGTTGGTTACGATTTCAACTATACTTTCCTTGCATAAATTTCTTTCACAATGGCAATGTGTACTCTACATTGCAAAATTCATTGGTAAAGGTGTTGTACATGTAGATGTAGTGGTCACTTTTACCTTTATTATGTAAAATGAAATATAAATTTAGTCTTAAATTTACCATACCTCCGACCTTAGCTCAGTTGGTAGGGCGGAGGATCCTATAGTTGATTGTCATCCTGATGTCGTTGGTTCAATTCCGATAGGTCAAAATTCGAAGTTGGTAGCGATTACAACTATGGTTTGCTTGCATAAATTCCTTTCACAATCGCAATGTGCCCTCTCCATTGCAACATTCATTGGAAAAGGTGTTGAACATCTAGATGTATTGCTCACTTTCACCCTTATTATGTGAAATGAAATATTTTTCATCTCATAGGTCAAATATAATACAATCAATCTATCTATTTTTAGCCAATACCTCCATTCTTTGTCACTCCTTGGTCAACTGAATATTGTCCCTATATTAAATCCAACATCTGACTATGCTCACTAATATAATATATTTGCAACATTGTAGGCTTGACATCAAGCATTAGACGTTACTCATCAATGGAAACTTGGTATTGATGTTGTGTTGTCTCTAGGAATGTCCATTTTTGCTTATATATTGGAGCAATATCCAGGATTTACCACACATCTGACCTTAGATAAGTTGCTAGAGTGGAGGACTGTAGTGTTTATTGACATCCTTAGGTCATTGGTTCAAATCCGAGAGGTCGGAACTCGAAGTTGGTTGTGATTTCCCCTATGGTTTCCTGTCATAAATTCCTTTGACAATGACAATGTGCAATTTGCATTGCAACAATCATTGGTAAATGTGTTGTAGATGTAGAGGTCACTTTTACCTTTATTATGTAAAATAAAATATAAATTTCATCTTAAAGTTCAAATATAATACAATCTATCGATTTATCTTTGCACAACACCTCCGTTGTTTGGCACTCCTCGTTTGTTTGTGTATCATCCCTTTATTTAATCTAAAATCTGACATTGCTGATGCAGTTAATAATTATGCAACTTTGTAAGCTCGACATCAAGTATTATATGTTAGCTATCAACGGAAACGGTTTATTCATGTTGCGTTCTCGCTAGGATCATCCCTATATAAAATCCAACATCTGACTATGCTCACTAATATAATATATATGCAATGTTGCAAGCTTGACAGAAAGCATTAGATGTTACTCATCAATGGAAACTTGGTATAGATGTTGTGTTGTCTCTAGGAACGTCCATGTTTACTTCTATATTGGAGCAATATTGAGGCTTTACCACACCTGTAGTGTTGATTGTCATCTTGAGGTCGTTGGTTCAAATCCGATAGCCCGGAACTCGAAGTTGGTCTCAATTTCAACTACGCTTTCCTTGCATAGATTCCTTTAACAAGGGCAATGTGCAGTTTGCATTACAACATTCATTGGTAAAGATGTTGTAAAATGATATATAAAATTTACAACACTTTTACCTTTATTATGTAAAATGAAATATAAATTTGGGCATAAACTTCAAATATAATACAATCTATCTAGTATCTATCTTTGCACAACACCTCCGTTATTTTTCACTCCTTGTTCGTTTGAACATCATCCCTATATTAAATCCAACATCTGACTATGCTCCCTAATATAATATATTTGCAACTATAGGCTTGACATGAAGCATTGGATGTTACTCATCAATGGAAACTTGGTAGCAATGTTGTTTTGTCTCATGGAACGCCCATTTTAGCTTCTATATTAGAGCAATATCCAAGCTATACCACACCTCCGACCTTAGCTCAGTTGGTAGAGCGAAGGTCTGTAGTGTTGATTGACATCCTTGAGTTGTTGGTTCAAATCTGATAGGTCGGAACACGAAGTTGGTTGCTATTTGGACTATGCTTTCCTTGCATAAATTCGTTTCACAATCGCAATGTGCGCTCTCCATTGCAACATTCATTCTTAAAGGTTTGAACATCTAGATCGAGTGCTCACATTCACCCTTATTATGTGAAATGGAATATTTTTCAGTCTCATAAGTCAAATATAATACAATCTATCTATCTATGTTTAGCCAACTCCTCCGTTCTTTAGCATTCCTTGTTCGTCTGAACATCTCCCATATATTAAATCCAACATCTGACAATGCTCAGTAATATAATATATTTGTAACGTTGCAGGATTGACATCAAATATTAGATGTTACTCATGAATGGAAACTTGGTATAGATATTGTGTTGTCTCTAGGAACACCCATTTTTGCTTCTATATTGAAGCAATATAGAGTTTTTCCACATCTCCGACCTTAGCATAGTTGGTAGAGCAAAGGCTTGTAGTGTTGATTGTCATCCTTAGGCCGTTGGTTCATAGCAAACAGATCGGAAGTCTAAGTTGATTGCGATTTCAACCATGCTTTTCTTGCATCAATTCCTTTCACAACGGCAATGTGCACTCTGCATTGCAATATTTATTGGTAAAGGTGTTGTACATGTAGATGTAGCGGTAACTTTTACCTTTATATGTAAAATGAAATATAAATTCCATCTTAAAGGTAAAATATAATACACTGTATCTATTTATCTTTGAACAACACCTTTGTTCTTTGTGACTCATCCATTTAATAATTATGCAACATTGCAAGCTCGACATCAAGCATTATATGTTAGCTATCAATGGAAACATTTTATTCATGTTGCGTTCTCGCTAGGAACATCCATCAATAATTGCTTCTATATTGGATCAATACGAAGTCTTTCAGACAACTTTCACCTTAGCTCAGTTGGTGGAGCAAAGGATTGTAGTTTTGATTGTCATCCTGAGGTCGTTGGTTCAAATTCGACAGGTCAGAACTCTTAAGTTAGTTGCGATTTCTACTATGCTTTACTTGCATGAATTTCTTCCACAATCGCAATGTGCAATCTCCATTACAACATTCATTGGTAAAGGTTTTGAACACCTAGATCTAGCACCCACTTTCACCTTATTATGTGAAATAAACTATTTTCTGTCTCATAGGTCAAATATTGTGAAATGCACATAAGAGATCAAACCAGTCTACTTAGCTTCTTACTTCTTAATCAATTTATAGTTGATACAACGGAACCCATTTGGGTTGGCTTCGCTAAAAAGGGTGTGCTAAAAGGGTGGGTCATTTTGGGCACACGGATCCTAAAAAGGGTGTGCTAAAAGGGTGGCACAAAGGAACACATGCACACCACAATATAATACAATCTATCTATGTATCTATAGCCAACACCTCCGTTCTTTGTTAGTCCTTGTTCGTCTGTACAACGTTCCTATATTAAATCCAACATCTCAGTATGCTAACTAATATAATATATTTACAACGTTGTAGGCTTGACATCAAGCATTAGATGTTACTCATCAATGGAAACTTTGTATAGATGTTACGCACATTTTCGCTTCTATATTAGGGCAATATCCAGGTTTTATCACACATCTGACCTTTGCTCAGTTGGTAGAGCGGAGGAGCCTACAATAGATTGTCATCCTTAGGTCGTTGGTTCAAATCCAACAGGTCAGAACTCGATGTTGGTAGGGATTTCAACTATGCTTTGCTTGCATAAATTCCTTTCACAATCGCAATGTGCACTCTCCATTGCAACATTCATTGGAAAAGGTGTTGAAAATCTAGATCGAGAGCTCACTTTCACCCTTATTAGGTGAAATGAAATATTTTTCATCTCAGAGGTCAAATATAATACAATCTATCTATCTATGTTTAGCGAACACCTCCGTTCTTTGTCACTCCTTGGTTGACTGAACATCGTCCCTATATTAAATCCAACATTTGATATGCTCACTAATATAATATATTTGCAACATTCTAGGCTTGACATCAAGCATTAGAATACAAAGTCTTTCACATAGCTTTCACCTTAGATTAGTTGGTAGACCGGAGGATTGTAGTGTTGATTGTCATCCTGAGGTCGTTCGTTAAAATCCGACAAATTGGACCTTGAAGTTGGTTGTGATTTCAACTATGGTTCACTTGCATAAATTTCTTCCACAATCGCAATCTCCGCTCTCCATTGCAACATTCATTGGCAAAAGTTTTGAACATAACATGCCCGCGTTCACAAGTGGAAGGATCGCGCATAAATGGAAGGATAAGGAAAATTTTGGTTGATTTTAGGGCTTTTTCAATGATTTTACAAAACACATTGATACCACTATCGTACATGTTCAAACATACTATGAAAAGGTTAAAAATCCACTATTTTCGTGATTTAGAAGTAACTAAAAAAAGAGGAATTTCAAAAAGTTACATTCTCAATTTATATCAGAAACTTTACAACCAATGTTATTTTATAAGAAACGATTTTTTAGAAATCATAAGAATTCAAAACACATGCTTTTATATTACTCGATTTGTTACAAGCGGAATGTATTTACACTTAATAGCCAAAAATACATTCATGATCATTCCTTTACGGAGAATCACTACTATAACTAATATACAATGACGATTCCTCTTCGTCATCCTCGGATGTACCAATCAGTGCATTATCTTCGTCATAAACCAAATGGTTTGACTCTAGATTATATGTAGCAGATCTCGTTTGCCTTTGACTCGAGCCACCTTGTAGACCTGGTAAATTTTTCTTTTATTATATCTATTGTTGACTTCCTTAATCGTTCGGCTTTTGTAAGCGTGAAGTCGTACACGATGATATCCACATCAGAGATATCAAGGGTAGAGGTGTTACGAAGGTTTCACTTCCTCTTCCTACCTCCCCTTCTTGTTGGGCATTCAATCATCTCCAAAGTATACTTACCTGTAAAAGCATTTGCACTTCTAGTGTTGTACCAATGAACGTTTATAGACTTGATAGTGTTTTCTATTTCATGCATTAACACTTCTAGAATTTTACCAACCCAAAATTGGTGGCCATGTGAATTCTCATCAGCCGGCGTTGCAATCAACATCCCCACAATGAGCTCTTGCAAATTGCCTTGCCATCTAGCTTCGGTTGCTTTGGTCATCCTTGGTCCCACATAAATGTCTCTTTGTTGTGGATGACCAAACTGTCATTAATCGCATTTGCTGGTTGCTCTAGAGTTCTATTTACACGATCGTGTTGCAGCGACCATGTGAATGGCATTTCCAAATTCCAATTATCACCAAATACACAATTGTCTATAATTCCTTTTTGATCACTATAAAATACATCCCACCATGACGTGTCTTGTTGTGCGGCATATTTCTTGGCGGCCTCAACATGCTTTCTTTTTTCTTCTAAGACTTGGAGCCATAACCGTTTTTGTTTCGATACCAAGTCACTTTGCAACTGTCCTTTCTTCTCAATTGGCATTTGCTTAGCTCTATGGACAATTTTACTCGGCATACAAAGTAATAACTAGCAACCACCTTCAGGTTCCCATGTTGTAGAAGATGAATATTGTTTAGCATACAAAAGTGTAGAACCACTTATTTCATTTTTCTTTCTCATAAAAATGTGATTGAAGCTTATATTGTTTAATTGGGCAAGCACTTTAACATTCCCAACACCCCCATCTAATATATATATCTTAAAGTCATATACCTCCTTCAAGTGTAACACTTTTGGGCGTGGTGTATATGCATCACAAATGACATCAAATAGTTTAAGTAATGTGAAAGCATCATGCCGAGACAACTGTCTGGAGAATGTGCTAAACATTTGATCTATATGATCATGTGTGTGGCCAACCAAAAGAAAATTGACTTTCACTTTCCTAAACAATCCTTGGTTGACCAACATACTTAGATAGCCAAACACAGTTGAATTTTTGTTCTCTCTAGCAGTATTGTCCAATTGAATGTATAGAACAGGGGGGAAAGGTTGGCCCCAAGACATCAAAACTCGGTGAATCATTATAATTGTTAGGTTAGGGTCATTGTGAACATTGGGGTATGTAATGAAGACGTGAGATCCAATAGACCTATTATAATCCAAGCATTCCACCAAGTGCATTTGAACAAGGCATTCATCATTGACGTCTTTCGGGAGCCTCCGCATATGCGGCAAGCACATCTTCTTCTGGTCCATGCCATCTATCATTAAGCATATGTATTGTTCGGGCCTCTTCAAACACTTCTCTCTATGATGCATCACCTTCTTTCGTTCTAATGATTGTGTCTCACGATGCTCTTGTACTAACTTCTTACTCATATCCTTTTCCATTGATGTCTTTGCACCTTTAGCCAAACTTTTAAGATTTGCACAAATGGAGCAATATCCCATGCGTACTTTACGTGGAATGATAACATTTGAAAACCGAGCTCTCCATAATCTTGTGAATTGGCTATATGTGACAAACTTATTACGTGAGCCCACCATATCAGATCGATAGACATCATAAACTTCCCGACGTGTGTAATTATCAGAAAGGAGCATCCTACCTGTAGTGGGCATTACTTCACAATTTAACTGAAAGTAAGTTTTCATCCAACCAATAGCATGTCTTCCAATTGCACCTTTCATACTTGGAACCTCTTTACAATTGAGCATCTGGTCCCCGCTAAGTAGACGTTGTTGTACTCTATGTAGCCGCATGTTACTAACACATAACACAATTTTAAATGTAACTCTACATATTTGTTGCGCATGGAAGATATAATACTCGAATGATACTTTGATCCCCGTACATTTGTCAGACACTAGTTGCATATGTGACCCGAGGTAAGTGTCTTGCTCATCACCAGTCATCGAAAAATAGTATTGCCTTAATTCTCGCAACTTTGATTTTCCAATCATAGACATACAACCACGGGCACAACATATTTTTTTGACATCAAATCTAATCTATTATCTGATGTCACCAAGTTAAATCTAGCCAGACGAATTCTTCGTGGGATTCTTCTAATATGCATAGGGCTTCCGGATTTCTCTTCCTGCATAGAAGTTGGTGTAACATTGTTACTATCCAATTCTTTGTTGTGACCATCGCCCATGATATTCGATGTTTCATTGGCACTACCTTCATTCTCCATATCTTTATTAATCTCGTATTCTTCAATAGAGAACTCTTCACATGTGTCATTATTCACTCTCGTTGTAGGTGAAGATGAGCTTAGACAATACTCTTCGATAGAATATGGTGAGTTTGTCGACAGACAATATTCCTCAATAGAAAATGGTGAGTCTGATGACAAACAATACTCTTCGGTAGAAAACGAAGAGTCTGATGACAAACAATATTCTTCAATCGAGAACGGTGAATCTTCACTCATGGCTTAAGGTCCACACAGAGCTGTTTAAGTTATGTGCTTAGGCTAGCATAAAAAATTGATAAGCTCCTCTCTAAACATAAACTTCTCTCTAAACAGAAGTTCCCCCAATATAATGTCTATATTATTTAATATTACATTAATACAATACATAAAGATATTATTTTAAATATAATAATTGTATTCAACATATTAATAATTACTTAAACTAGTCTGTATAAAGTTAAATCAAGTAAAATATAATTACAATCATTACCAAGCCATATATATGTTGGATTAAAGTAAAAATCATTGGTTAATTAATGTCACCCATATTTAATATAGAACTTCTCAGTCATTGGTTCATTAATGCCCACCATTTTAAATATAAGACTTTTCAATCATTGGTTCATTCATGCCCACATCTTTAATACAAAGCAATTAAGAGTCATAAAAATGTTCATTTCACTAATCAATCATTGGTTCATTCATGAACCTCTATCATTGTTTCCTTCATGACCTTCAAAGTCATTCTAAGTTATTTTGACTATAAAATATTCATAAATATGTTAGTTTGACTTTGTAATCATTAATGCAATCATAAGTTACTAAGGTTAATGTGACTGTGGTTACTAACTAACTAACCTCACGCTTGCCAACCTTGGTTAAGCTGACTATGGTTACTTCAATCCCTCTAAATAGGAAGACCTTGTCATATTTCACTCACACGAAACACAAGAGCACAAAAGAGCACACAACAAACAAAGCAAACAGAGCACACAGAGCACAAAGCACAATAACGAGATCTCCGCCTAAGAATCGACAAAAATCAACCATGTCTTCAAAGAAAATCGGGCGCTAGGACTCCAGGTAAGCCTCTGACACTGTGGACATTTTTGTAAATATGTTTTAACAATACGAACTCGATACGCCGTATCGAGTTCCTGTATAAAACACAAACAATATACATGAACTCAATACGACGTATTGAGTTCTTGTGTGATGTTTAGGTTTTATACAGGAACTCAATACGGCGTATCGAGTTCTTGTATTATGTTTGTGTTTTATACAGGAACTCGATACGACGTATGTTGTTTGTCTGAACATCATCCCTATATAAAATCCAACATCTGACAATGCTCACTAATATAATATATCTGCAATGTTCTAGGCTTGACATTGACATTCAACATTAGATGTTATTCATCAATCAAAACTTGGTACAGATGTTGTGTCCATTTTTGAGTCTATAATTGAGAAATATGGAAGCTTTTCCACACCTCCGACCTTACCTCAGTTGGTAGAGCGGAGGACTGTAGTGTTCATTGTCATCCTTAGGTCATTGGTTCAAATCCGACAGGTCGGAACTCAAAGTTGCTTGCGATTTTAGCTTTTATGATTTCCTTGCATAAATTCCTTTGACAATGGCAATGTGCACTCTGCATTCCAACATTCATCGGTAAAGGTGTTTTGCATGTAGATGTAATGGTCATTTTTACCTTTATTATGTAGAATGAAATATAAATTCCGTCTTAAATGTCACACCTAATAGAATCTATCGATTTATCTTTCCACAACACCTCTGTTCTTTGTCACTTCCCGTTTATATGAGTATCGTCCCTTTATTAAATCAAAAATTTGACTTTGCTCTAAACCATTGAACAGGTTTGCAATATTGCAAGCTCGAAATCAAGTATTATATGTAAGCTATCAATGGAAACATGTTATTCATGTTGCGTTGTCGCTAGGAACATCCATCCATCATTGCTTCTATATTAGATGAATACGAAGTCTTTCACACAACTTTTAGCTTAGCTTAGTTGGTACAATGGAGGATTGTGTTGTTGATTGCCATTCTTAGGTCGTTGGTTACAATCCAATAGTTGGTTGCAATTTCAACTATGCTTTCTCTGCATCAATTCCTTTCAGAATCGCACTGTGTGGTCTCCATTGCAACATTCATGGGAAAAGGTGTTGAACATCTAGATCTAGTGCTCACTTTCACCCTTATTACGTGAAATGAAATATTGTTCGTCTCAGAGGTCAAATATAATACAATCTATCTATCTATCTTTAAGTAGTATCTCCGTTCGTTGTAACCCCTTGTTAGTCTAAACATCATCCCTATATAAAATCCAGTATTTGACAATGCTCACTAATATAATATATCTGCAATGTTGGAAGCTTGACATTGAGCATTACATGTTAGTCATTAATCAAAACCTGGTATAGATGTTGTGTCCATTTTTGCGTCTATAATTGAGAAATATGGAAGCTTTTCCACACTTCCGATCTTAGCTCAGTTGGTAGAGCGGAGGACTGTAGTGTTCATTGTCATCCTTAGGTCGTTGGTTCAAATCCGACAGGTCGGAACTCGAAGTTGCTTGGGATTTTAGCTTTTATGATTTCCTTGCATAAATTCCTTTTACAATGGCATTGTGCACTCTGCATTCCAACATTCATCGATATAGGTATTTTACATTTAGATGTAATGGTCATTTTTACCTTTATTATGTAGAATGAAATATAAATTTCGTCTTAAATGTCACACCTAATAGAATCTATCGATTTATCTTTGCACAACACCTCCGTTCTTTGTAACTTCCCGTTTACCTGAGTATCCTCCCTTTATTAAATCAAAAATTTGATTTTCCTCTTAACCATTTGATAGGTTTGCAACATTGCAAGCTTGAAATCAAGTATTATATGTAAGCTATCAATGGAAACATGTTATTCATGTTGCGTTGTTGATAGGAACATCCATCCATCATTGCTTCTATATTGGATGAATACGAAGTCTTTCACACAACTTTAAGCTTAGCTTAGTTGGTAGAGCGGAGGATTGTGTTGTTGATTTCCATCCTTAGGTCGTTGGTTACAATCCGACAGTTGGTTGCAATTTCAACTATGCTTTCTTTGCATAAATTCCTTTCACAATCGCAATGTGTGGTCTCCATTGCAACATTAATGGGAAAAGGTGTTAAACATCTAGATCTAGTGCTCACTTTCACCTTTATTACTTGAAATGAAATATTGGTCGTCTCAGAGGTAAAATATAATACAATCTATCTATCTATCTTTAAGCAATCCCTCCGTTCGTTTTAACCCCTTGTTCGTCTAAACATCATCCCTATATAAAATCCAGCATATGACAATGCTCACTAATATAATATATCTGCAATGTTGTAGGCTTGACATTCAGCATTAGATGTTAGTCATCAATCAAAACTCGATATAAATGTTGTGTCCATTTTTGCGTCTATAACGGAGAAATATGGAAGCTTTTCCACACCTCCGACCTTAGCTCAGTTGGTAGAGCGGAGGACTGTAGTGCTCATTGTCATCCTTAGGTCGTTGGTTCAAATCCGACAGGTCGGAACTCAAAGTTGCTTGCGATTTCAGCTTTTATGATTTCCTTGCATAAATTCCTTTTCCAATGGCAATGTGCACTCTGCATTGCAACATTCTTCGGTAAAGGTGTTTTACATGTAGATGTAATGGTCATTTCTACCTTTATTATGTAGAATGAAATATAAATTCCGTCTTAAATGTCACACCTAATAGAATCTATCGATTTATCTTTGCACAACACTTCTGTTCTTTGTCACTTCCCCTTTGATTGCCATCCTTAGGTCGTTGGTTACAATCCGACAGTTGGTTGCAATTTCAACTATGCTTTCTTTGCATAAATTCCTTTCACAATCGCAATGTGTGGTGTCCATTGCAACATTCATGGGAAAAGGTGTTGAACATCTAGATCTAGTGCTCACTTTCACCCTTATTACTTGAAATGAAATATTTGTCGTCTTAGAGGTCAAATATAATACAATCTATCTATCTATCTTTAAGTAGTATCTCCGTTCGTTGTAACCCCTTGTTCGTCTAAACATCATCCCTATATAAAATCCAGTATTTGACAATGCTCACTAATATAATATATCTGCAATGTTGGAAGCTTGACATTGAGCATTACATGTTAGTCATTAATCAAAACCTGGTATAGATGTTGTGTCCATTTTTGCGTCTATAATTGAGAAATATGGAAGCTTTTCCACACTTCCGATCTTAGCTCAGTTGGTAGAGCGGAGGACTGTAGTGTTCATTGTCATCCTTAGGTCGTTGGTTCAAATCCGACAGGTCGGAACTCGAAGTTGCTTGGGATTTTAGCTTTTATGATTTCCTTGCATAAATTCCTTTTACAATGGCATTGTGCACTCTGCATTGCAACATTCATCGATATAGGTATTTTACATTTAGATGTAATGGTCATTTTTACCTTTATTATGTAGAATGAAATATAAATTTCGTCTTAAATGTCACACCTAATAGAATCTATCGATTTATCTTTGCACAACACCTCCGTTCTTTGTAACTTCCCGTTTACCTGAGTATCCTCCCTTTATTAAATAAAAAATTTGATTTTCCTCTTAACCATTTGATAGGTTTGCAACATTGCAAGCTTGAAATCAAGTATTATATGTAAGCTATCAATGGAAACATGTTATTCATGTTGCGTTGTTGCTAGGAACATCCATCCATCATTGCTTCTATATTGGATGAATACGAAGTCTTTCACACAACTTTCAGCTTAGCTTAGTTGGTAGAGCGGAGGATTGTGTTGTTGATTTCCATCCTTAGGTCGTTGGTTACAATCCGACAGTTGGTTGCAATTTCAACTATGCTTTCTTTGCATAAATTCCTTTCACAATCGCAATGTGTGGTCTCCATTGCAACATTAATGGGAAAAGGTGTTAAACATCTAGATCTAGTGCTCACTTTCACCTTTATTACTTGAAATGAAATATTGGTCGTCTCAGAGGTAAAATATAATACAATCTATCTATCTATCTTTAAGCAATCCCTCCGTTCGTTTTAACCCCTTGTTCGTCTAAACATCATCCCTATATAAAATCCAGCATATGACAATGCTCACTAATATAATATATCTGCAATGTTGTAGGCTTGACATTCAGCATTAGATGTTAGTCATCAATCAAAACTCGATATAAATGTTGTGTCCATTTTTGCGTCTATAACGGAGAAATATGGAAGCTTTTCCACACCTCCGACCTTAGCTCAGTTGGTAGAGCGGAGGACTGTAGTGCTCATTGTCATCCTTAGGTCGTTGGTTCAAATCCGACAGGTCGGAACTCAAAGTTGCTTGCGATTTCAGCTTTTATGATTTCCTTGCATAAATTCCTTTTCCAATGGCAATGTGCACTCTGCATTGCAACATTCTTCGGTAAAGGTGTTTTACATGTAGATGTAATGGTCATTTCTACCTTTATTATGTAGAATGAAATATAAATTCCGTCTTAAATGTCACACCTAATAGAATCTATCGATTTATCTTTGCACAACACTTCTGTTCTTTGTCACTTCCCCTTTGATTGCCATCCTTAGGTCGTTGGTTACAATCCGACAGTTGGTTGCAATTTCAACTATGCTTTCTTTGCATAAATTCCTTTCACAATCGCAATGTGTGGTGTCCATTGCAACATTCATGGGAAAAGGTGTTGAACATCTAGATCTAGTGCTCACTTTCACCCTTATTACTTGAAATGAAATATTTGTCGTTTTAGAGGTCAAATATAATACAATCTATCTATCTATCTTTAAGTAGTATCTCCGTTCGTTGTAACCCCTTGTTCGTCTAAACATCATCCCTATATAAAATCCAGTATTTGACAATGCTCACTAATATAATATATCTGCAATGTTGGAAACTTGACATTGAACATTACATGTTAGTCATTAATCAAAACCTGGTATAGATGTTGTGTCCATTTTTGCGTCTATAATTGAGAAATATGGAAGCTTTTCCACACTTCCGATCTTAGCTCAGTTGGTAGAGCGGAGGACTGTAGTGTTCATTGTCATCCTTAGGTCGTTGGTTCAAATCCGACAGGTCGGAACTCGAAGTTGCTTGGGATTTTAGCTTTTATGATTTCCTTGCATAAATTCCTTTTACAATGGCATTGTGCACTCTGCATTGCAACATTCATCGATATAGGTATTTTACATTTAGATGTAATGGTCATTTTTACCTTTATTATGTAGAATGAAATATAAATTTCGTCTTAAATGTCACACCTAATAGAATCTATCGATTTATCTTTGCACAACACCTCCGTTCTTTGTAACTTCCCGTTTACCTGAGTATCCTCCCTTTATTAAATCAAAAATTTGATTTTCCTCTTAACCATTTGATAGGTTTGCAACATTGCAAGCTTGAAATCAAGTATTATATGTAAGCTATCAATGGAAACATGTTATTCATGTTGCGTTGTTGATAGGAACATCCATCCATCATTGCTTCTATATTGGATGAATACGAAGTCTTTCACACAACTTTCAGCTTAGCTTAGTTGGTAGAGCGGAGGATTGTGTTGTTGATTTCCATCCTTAGGTCGTTGGTTACAATCCGACAGTTGGTTGCAATTTCAACTATGCTTTCTTTGCATAAATTCCTTTCACAATCGCAATGTGTGGTCTCCATTGCAACATTAATGGGAAAAGGTGTTAAACATCTAGATCTAGTGCTCACTTTCACCTTTATTACTTGAAATGAAATATTGGTCGTCTTAGAGGTAAAATATAATACAATCTATCTATCTATCTTTAAGCAATCCCTCCGTTCGTTTTAACCCCTTGTTCGTCTAAACATCATCCCTATATAAAATCCAGCATATGACAATGCTCACTAATATAATATATCTGCAATGTTGTAGGCTTGACATTCAGCATTAGATGTTAGTCATCAATCAAAACTCGATATAAATGTTGTGTCCATTTTTGCGTCTATAACGGAGAAATATGGAAGCTTTTCCACACCTCCGACCTTAGCTCAGTTGGTAGAGCGGAGGACTGTAGTGCTCATTGTCATCCTTAGGTCGTTGGTTCAAATCCGACAGGTCGGAACTCAAAGTTGCTTGCGATTTCAGCTTTTATGATTTCCTTGCATAAATTCCTTTTCCAATGGCAATGTGCACTCTGCATTGCAACATTCTTCGGTAAAGGTGTTTTACATGTAGATGTAATGGTCATTTCTACCTTTATTATGTAGAATGAAATATAAATTCCGTCTTAAATGTCACACCTAATAGAATCTATCGATTTATCTTTGCACAACACTTCTGTTCTTTGTCACTTCCCCTTTGATTGCCATCCTTAGGTCGTTGGTTACAATCCGACAGTTGGTTGCAATTTCAACTATGCTTTCTTTGCATAAATTCCTTTCACAATCGCAATGTGTGGTGTCCATTGCAACATTCATGGGAAAAGGTGTTGAACATCTAGATCTAGTGCTCACTTTCACCCTTATTACTTGAAATGAAATATTTGTCGTCTTAGAGGTCAAATATAATACAATCTATCTATCTATCTTTAAGTAGTATCTCCGTTCGTTGTAACCCCTTGTTCATCTAAACATCATCCCTATATAAAATCCAGTATTTGACAATGCTCACTAATATAATATATCTGCAATGTTGGAAGCTTGACATTGAGCATTACATGTTAGTCATTAATCAAAACCTGGTATAGATGTTGTGTCCATTTTTGCGTCTATAATTGAGAAATATGGAAGCTTTTCCACACTTCCGATCTTAGCTCAGTTGGTAGAGCGGAGGACTGTAGTGTTCATTGTCATCCTTAGGTCGTTGGTTCAAATCCGACAGGTCGGAACTCGAAGTTGCTTGGGATTTTAGCTTTTATGATTTCCTTGCATAAATTCCTTTTACAATGGCATTGTGCACTCTGCATTGCAACATTCATCGATATAGGTATTTTACATTTAGATGTAATGGTCATTTTTACCTTTATTATGTAGAATGAAATATAAATTTCGTCTTAAATGTCACACCTAATAGAATCTATCGATTTATCTTTGCACAACACCTCCGTTCTTTGTAACTTCCCGTTTACCTGAGTATCCTCCCTTTATTAAATCAAAAATTTGATTTTCCTCTTAACCATTTGATAGGTTTGCAACATTGCAAGCTTGAAATCAAGTATTATATGTAAGCTATCAATGGAAACATGTTATTCATGTTGCGTTGTTGATAGGAACATCCATCCATCAATGCTTCTATATTGGATGAATACGAAGTCTTTCACACAACTTTCAGCTTAGCTTAGTTGGTAGAGCGGAGGATTGTGTTGTTGATTTCCATCCTTAGGTCGTTGGTTACAATCCGACAGTTGGTTGCAATTTCAACTATGCTTTCTTTGCATAAATTCCTTTCACAATCGCAATGTGTGGTCTCCATTGCAACATTAATGGGAAAAGGTGTTAAACATCTAGATCTAGTGCTCACTTTCACCTTTATTACTTGAAATGAAATATTGGTCGTCTTAGAGGTAAAATATAATACAATCTATCTATCTATCTTTAAGCAATCCCTCCGTTCGTTTTAACCCCTTGTTCGTCTAAACATCATCCCTATATAAAATCCAGCATATGACAATGCTCACTAATATAATATATCTGCAATGTTGTAGGCTTGACATTCAGCATTAGATGTTAGTCATCAATCAAAACTCGATATAAATGTTGTGTCCATTTTTGCGTCTATAACGGAGAAATATGGAAGCTTTTCCACACCTCCGACCTTAGCTCAGTTGGTAGAGCGGAGGACTGTAGTGCTCATTGTCATCCTTAGGTCGTTGGTTCAAATCCGACAGGTCGGAACTCAAAGTTGCTTGCTATTTCAGCTTTTATGATTTCCTTGCATAAATTCCTTTTCCAATGGCAATGTGCACTCTGCATTGCAACATTCTTCGGTAAAGGTGTTTTACATGTAGATGTAATGGTCATTTCTACCTTTATTATGTAGAATGAAATATAAATTCCGTCTTAAATGTCACACCTAATAGAATCTATCGATTTATCTTTGCACAACACTTCTGTTCTTTGTCACTTCCCCTTTGATTGCCATCCTTAGGTCGTTGGTTACAATCCGACAGTTGGTTGCAATTTCAACTATGCTTTCTTTGCATAAATTCCTTTCACAATCGCAATGTGTGGTGTCCATTGCAACATTCATGGGAAAAGGTGTTGAACATCTAGATCTAGTGCTCACTTTCACCCTTATTACTTGAAATGAAATATTTGTCGTCTTAGAGGTCAAATATAATACAATCTATCTATCTATCTTTAAGTAGTATCTCCGTTCGTTGTAACCCCTTGTTCGTCTAAACATCATCCCTATATAAAATCCAGTATTTGACAATGCTCACTAATATAATATATCTGCAATGTTGGAAGCTTGACATTGAGCATTACATGTTAGTCATTAATCAAAACCTGGTATAGATGTTGTGTCCATTTTTGCGTCTATAATTGAGAAATATGGAAGCTTTTCCACACTTCCGATCTTAGCTCAGTTGGTAGAGCGGAGGACTGTAGTGTTCATTGTCATCCTTAGGTCGTTAGTTCAAATCCGACAGGTCGGAACTCGAAGTTGCATGGGATTTTAGCTTTTATGATTTTCTTGCATAAATTCCTTTTACAATGGCATTGTGCACTCTGCATTGCAACATTCATCGATATAGGTATTTTACATTTAGATGTAATGGTCATTTTTACCTTTATTATGTAGAATGAAATATAAATTTCGTCTTAAATGTCACACCTAATAGAATCTATCGATTTATCTTTGCACAACACCTCCGTTCTTTGTAACTTCCCGTTTACCTGAGTATCCTCCCTTTATTAAATCAAACATTTGATTTTCCTCTTAACCATTTGATAGGTTTGCAACATTGCAAGCTTGAAATCAAGTATTATATGTAAGCTATCAATGGAAACATGTTATTCATGTTGCGTTGTTGCTAGGAACATCCATCCATCATTGCTTCTATATTGGATGAATACGAAGTCTTTCACACAACTTTCAGATTAGCTTAGTTGGTAGAGCGGAGGATTGTGTTTTTGATTTCCATCCTTAGGTCGTTGGTTACAATCCGACAGTTGGTTGCAATTTCAACTATGCTTTCTTTGCATAAATTCCTTTCACAATCGCAATGTGTGGTCTCCATTGCAACATTAATGGGAAAAGGTGTTAAACATCTAGATCTAGTGCTGACTTTCACCTTTATTACTTGAAATGAAATATTGGTCGTCTCAGAGGTAAAATATAATACAATCTATCTATCTATCTTTAAGCAATACCTCCGTTCGTTTTAACCCCTTGTTCGTCTAAACATCATCCCTATATAAAATCCAGCATCTGACAATGCTCACTAATATAATATATCTGCAATGTTGGAAACTTGACATTCAGCATTACATGTTAGTCACTAATCAAATCCTGGTATAGATGTCCATTTTTGCGTCTATAATTGAGAAATATTCAAGCTTTTCCACACCTCCGACCTTAGCTCAGTTGGTAGAGCGGAGGACTGTAGTGTTTATTGTCATCCTTAGGTCGTTGGTTCAAATCCGACAGGTCGAAACTCGAAGTTGCTTGCGATTCCAGCTTTTATGATTTCCTTGCATAAATTCCTTTTCCAATGGCAATGTGCACTTTGCATTGCAACATTCTTCGGTAAAGGTGTTTTACATGTAGATGTAATGGTCATTTTTACCTTTATTATGTAGAATGAAATATAAATTCCGTCTTAAATGTCACACCTAATAGAATCTATCGATTTATCTTTGCACAACACCTCCGTTCTTTGTCACTTCCCGTTGATTGCCATCCTTAGGTCGTTGGTTACAATCCGACAGTTGGTTGCAATTTCAACTATGCTTTCTTTGCATAAATTCCTTTCACAATCGCAATGTGTGGTCTCCATTGCAACATTCATGGGAAAAGGTGTTGAACATGTAGATCTAGTGCTCCCTTTCACCCTGATTACTTGAAATGAAATATTTGTCGTCTTAGAGGTCAAATATAATACAATCTATCTATATATCTTTAAGTAGTATCTCCGTTCGTTGTAACCCCTTGTTCATCTAAACATCTTCCCTATATAAAATCCAGCATCTGACAATGGTCACTAATATAATATATCTGCAATGTTGGAAGCTTGACATTCAACATTACATGTTAGTCATTAATCAAAACCTGGTATAGATGTTGTGTCCATTTTTGCGTCTATAATTGGGAAATATGGAAGCTTTTCCACACTTCTGATCTTAGCTCAGTAGGTAGAGCGGAGGACTGTACTGTTCATTGTCATCCTTAGGTCGTTGGTTCAAATCCGACAGGTCGGAACTCGAAGTTGCTTGGGATTTTAGCTTTTATGATTTCCTTGCATAAATTCCTTTTACAATGGCATTGTGCACTCTGCATTGCAACATTCATCGATATAGGTATTTTACATTTAGATGTAATGGTCATTTTTACCTTTATTATGTAGAATGAAATATAAATTTCGTCTTAAATGTCACACCTAATAGAATCTATCGATTTATCTTTGCACAACACCTCCGTTCTTTGTAACTTCCCGTTTACCTGAGTATCCTCCCTTTATTAAATAAAAAATTTGATTTTCCTCTTAACCATTTGATAGGTTTGCAACATTGCAAGCTTGAAATCAAGTATTATATGTAAGCTATCAATGGAAACATGTTATTCATGTTGCGTTGTTGCTAGGAACATCCATCCATCATTGCTTCTATATTGGATGAATACGAAGTCTTTCACACAACTTTCAGCTTAGCTTAGTTGGTAGAGCGGAGGATTGTGTTGTTGATTTCCATCCTTAGGTCGTTGGTTACAATCCGACAGTTGGTTGCAATTTCAACTATGCTTTCTTTGCATAAATTCCTTTCACAATCGCAATGTGTGGTCTCCATTGCAACATTAATGGGAAAAGGTGTTAAACATCTAGATCTAGTGCTCACTTTCACCTTTATTACTTGAAATGAAATATTGGTCGTCTCAGAGGTAAAATATAATACAATCTATCTATCTATCTTTAAGCAATCCCTCCGTTCGTTTTAACCCCTTGTTCGTCTAAACATCATCCCTATATAAAATCCAGCATCTGATAATGCTCACTAATGTAATATATCTACAATGTTGAAAGCTTGACATTCAGCATTACATGTTAGTCATTAATCAAAACCTGGTATAGATGTCCATTTTTGCGTCTATAATTTAGAAATATTGAAGCTTTTCCACACCTCCGATCTTAGCTCAGTTGGTAGAGCGGAGGACTGTAGTGTTCATTGTAATCCTTAGGTCATTGGTTCAAATTTGACAGGTCGGAACTCAAAGTTGCTTGCGATTTCAGCTTTTATGATTTCCTTGCATAAATTCCTTTTCCAATAGCAATGTGCACTCTGCATTGCAACATTCATCGGTAAAGGTGTTTTACATGTAGATGTAATGGTCATTTTTACCTTTATTATGTAGAATGAAATATAAATTCCGTCTTAAATGTCACACCTAATAGAATCTATCGATTTATCTTTGCACAACACCTCCGTTCTTTGTCACTTCCCGTTGATTGCCATCCTTAGGTCGTTGGTTACAATCCGACAGTTGGTTGCAATTTCAACTATGCTTTCTTTGCATAAATTCCTTTCACAATCGCAATGTGTGGTGTCCATTGCAACATTCATGGGAAAAGGTGTTGAACATGTAGATCTAGTGCTCCCTTTCACCCTGATTACTTGAAATGAAATATTTGTCGTCTTAGAGGTCAAATATAATACAATCTATCTATCTATCTTTAAGTAGTATCTCCGTTCGTTGTAACCCCTTGTTCGTCTAAACATCTTCCATATATAAAATCCAGCATCTGACAATGGTCACTAATATAATATATCTGCAATGTTGGAAGCTTGACATTCAACATTACATGTTAGTCATTAATCAAAACCTGGTATAGATGTTGTGTCCATTTTTGCGTCTATAATTGAGAAATATGGAAGCTTTTCGACACCTCCGATCTTAGCTCAGTTGGTAGAGCGGAGGATTGTAGTGTTCATTGTCATCCTGAGGTCGTTGGTTCAAATCCGACAGGTCGGAACTCGAAGTTGCTTGGGATTTTAGCTTTTATGATTTCCTTGCATAAATTCCTTTTGCAATGGCAATGTGCACTCTGCATTGCAACATTCATCGGTAAAGGTATTTTACATTTAGATGTAATGGTCATTTTTACCTTTATTATGTAGAATGAAATATAAATTTCGTCTTAAATGTCACACCTAATAGAATCTATCGATTTATCTTTGCACAACACCTCCGTTCTTTGTCACTTCCCGTTTATCTGAGTATTGTCCCTTTATTAAATCGAAAATTTGACTTTGCTATAAACCATTGAACAGGTTTGCAATATTGCAAACTTGAAATCAAGTATTATATGTAAGCTATCAATGGAAACATGTTATTCATGTTGCGTTGTCGCTAGGAACATCCATCCATCATTGCTTCTATATTGGATGAATACGAAGTCTTTCACACAACTTTCAGCTTAGCTTAGTTGTTAGAGCGGAGGATTGTGTTGTTGATTGCCATCCTTAGGTTGTTGGTTACAATCCGACATATCGAATCCGACAGTTGGTTGCAATTTCAACTATGCTTTGTTTGCATAAATTCCTTTCACAATCGCAATGTTTGGTCTCCATTGCAACATTCATGGGAAAAGGTGTTGAACATCTAGATCTAGTTCTCACTTTCACCCTTATTACGTGAAATGAAATATTGTTCGTCTCAGAGGTCAAATATAATACAATCTATCTATCTATCTTTAAGCAATACCTCCGTTCGTTGTAACCCCTTGTTCGTCTAAACATCATCCCTATATAAAATCCAGCATCTAACAATGCTCACTAATATAATATATCTGCAATGTTGGAAGCTTGACATTCAGCATTACATGTTAGTCATTAATCAAAACCTGGTATAGATGTCCACTTTTGCGTTTATAACTGAGAAATATGGAAGCTTTTCAACACCTCCGATCTTAGCTCAGTTGGTAGAGCGAAGGATTGTAGTGTTTATTGTCATCCTTAGGTCGTTGGTTCAAATCCGACAGGTCGGAACTCGAAGTTGCTTGCGATTTTAGCTTTTATGATTTCCTTGCATAAATTCCTTTTCCAATGGCAATGTGCACTTTGTATTGCAACATTCTTCGGTAAAGGTGTTTTACATGTAGATGTAATGGTCATTTTTACCTTTATTATGTAGAATGAAATATAAATTCCGTCTTAAATGTCACACCTAATAGAATCTATCGATTTATCTTTGCACAACACCTCCGTTCTTTGTCACTTCCCGTTGATTGCCATCCTTAGGTCGTTGGTTACAATCCGACAGTTGGTTGCAATTTCAACTATGCTTTCTTTGCATAAATTCCTTTCAGAATCGCAATCTGTGGTCTCCATTGCAACATTCATGGGAAAAGGTGTTGAACATCTAGATGTAGTGCTCACTTTCACCCTTATTACTTGAAATGAAATATTTGTCATCTTAGAGGTCAAATATAATACAATCTATCTATCTATCTATCTTTAAGTAGTATCTCCGTTCGTTGTAACCCCTTGTTCGTCTAAACATCATCCCTATATAAAATCTAGCATATGACAATGCTCACTAATATAATATATCTGCAATGTTGGAAGCTTGACATTGAGCATTACATGTTAGTCATCAATCAAAACTCGATATAAATGTTGTGTCCTTTTTGCGTCTATAACGGAGAAATATGGAAGTTTTTCCACACCTCCGACCTTAGCTCAGTTGGTAGAGCGGAGGATTGTAGTGTTCATTGTCATCCGTAGGTCGTTGGTTCAAATCCGACAGGTCGGAACTCGAAGTTGCTTGCGATTTCAGCTTTTATGATTTCCTTGCATAAATTCCTTTTACAATGGCAATGTGCACTCTGCATTGCAACATTCATCGGTAAAGGTAGTTTACATTTAGATGTAATGGTCATTTTTACCTTTATTATGTAGAATGAAATATAAATTTCGTCTTAAATGTCACACCTAATAGAATCTATCGATTTATCTTTGCACAACACCTCCGTTCTTTGTCACTTCCCGTTTATCTGAGTATCCTCCCTTTATTAAATCAAAAATTTGATTTTCCTCCAAACCATTTGATAGGTTTGCAACATTGCAAGCTTGAAATCAAGTATTATATTTAAGCTATCAATGGAAACATGTTATTCATGTTGCGTTGTCGCTAGGAACATCCATCCATCATTGCTTCTATATTGGATGAATACGAAGTCTTTCACACAACTTTCACCTTAGCTTAGTTGGTAGAGCGGAGGATTGTGTTGTTGATTCCCATCCTTAGGTCGTTGGTTACAATCCGACAGGCTTTACCACACCTCTGACCTTAGCTCAGTTTGTAGAGCGGAGGATTGTAATGTTGATGGATATCCTTATGGTTTAGGGTTTAGGGTTGATTGTAATGAAAACATCATCCTTTCGAACTCTCCTGCTTGATTGGTTGAGGATGCCATCTCCACTTAATGAACTAGTGGTACCTAGGATAAATACGTCGCTGGCCTGTACTTAACTATGTATATAAATATATCAAAACATGTGCCCGTGTGTAAGGGCCGGTTCACGCATATCATCCACTGATTTCTCTTAGGGACGGTTTTGTCCACGACAACGGTCGACGACCTTCTCCACGCTCACATTGTTGTCTCGAGATCTCATCATTTGTTTAACGGTCAACATCATCGTTTCGAACCGTCCCGCTTGATTGCTTGAGGATGGCATTTCCAAGTATCGGTTGATCCTCGACTTGATCCTTCCTACCACTTCTTCCACGTCGGGTCCACCAATTATTTATGTCGTGAAGATCCGTCACTACGTGAGGATCGTGAGGCGGAACCACCGGGGTCCTGGACTGGAAGGTCTCGATGTTACATCTAGCATAAGGGAGAATGTATTGAGAAGATAGATAGAGACAGATTGAGAGGTGGAGATTCCAATTATGAGACAGATTGAGATAGAGATTGAACCTTTGACTTTAGATCTGGGAAACTAAGCACATTACCATTAGAATAACGTAGATCTTGTATTAAGTTTTTTTTTTCTTACATCACTTCTCTCCCCTTACACAAGCCTAACTATAGGCTTTTATAGGTCTCTCCATTTTCATTACCTTGGCCGTGAAGTTCCTTCATATCATAGATGGAATGAACATTCTACATATCGTCTAGAGGCGAGAAAGATGACATATAATGTATTTGGGAACACATTCATATTTAGAGAAATTAAGTGTTGATGCACCAATACCTTGTCGGACAAGGCTATTGGAGCTACATCAAAGGAGCGCATGAAGACCGACCTGCCGAAGCGGTTCCCGGATACGTGACATGGGAGCAAGCCGCAAGCCGCGTGATGTATTGTTTGGTGACATGTGTTCACGACCATATGCTCGGTTACATTCGAGAAGCCAAGACGCCGAAGGAAGCGTGGGAAAATCTATGAAAGATTTTCGCCGCCAACACGACCGCGAGGAAGCTTCAACTCCGCCAAGAGTTGAACAACATTCAACAAAGGGACATGTCCATCACGTCATACACCTTGAAGATCATGGAGCTTTGCGACTCGCTCGGCTCAATAAGCGTAAGTATAGATGATGATGAGATGGTGCAAATATGGCTCGGCGGCCTCGCACCACGATTCAGCGTGATGCGAACCGTTGTTCTAGCATGGGAGAAATCTCCCTCCTTGTTCGAGTTCCAATCAATGCTATTGGTCGAAGAAAACCACGTGCATACAAGGAGCAATGAGTCGGAATGCCACATGCTCTACACGCACTCTAATGGAGGAAGAGGATGCGGACGAGCGAGAGGACGATTCGGCCAAGGACAAGGCGGACAAGGTCCGACCTACGACAACAACTCCCAATTTCGGCCGCAAAACGGAGGCCAACGAGGAAACTTCGCAAGAAGGGGGAGATTCCACTCCGGCCCGAGCCGTCAGAACGCAACCGAATGCGGATATTGCGGAAAGCTCGGCCACCACGAAGAAGAGTGCCGAAAGAAGATGCGTGAATTGGCATCCAGAAGCCGACAACTCACGAATTACGCACACAACTCCGACTACGAAGATCGTGGCGGAATGTATGCACACAACTCCGACCGTGGCGAGATGTACGGGCACAACTCCGACTACGAAGATCGTGGCGGAATGTATGCGCACAACTCCGACCGTGGCGGAATGTTCATGATGAAACATAGAGCAAACTCTATGTCGGCCGCTACCTCAAGTACTGCCTCCGGTCCGGAAGACGTATGGTTCGTCGATTCCGGTGCCTGAAACCATATGATATCGCATCAAGAATGGTTCTGAGAACTTCGAGAGCCGGACCGACCCGGCTATGTCGAAACTGGAGACAACACTACGCACCCGATTCGGCACATTGGCAATGTTCCGTTCGGAAAAGAAGGTAATCAAAACGACATTAAAAATGTCTTGCATGTACCGACCATTACGAAGAATTTGGTCTCCGTCGGCCAAATTGTAGAGTAAGGGATGCAAGTTCGATTTAATCAAGGCGGTTGCTTCATCGAAAAAGAGGGCTGACTCATCGCACGCGGACGAAGAGAGGGTCGGATGTTTATTCTTGATTCACGCGAGATGAAATCCACCATGTTCGTGAAAAACACGAAAGTCGACTCCGACATAGAGCTATGGCACAAGCGAATCGGCCACATCAATCTCAACAAACTCAAAGCAAGGAAATCGAAAGGAGTCGTCATCGGACTCCCGACATTCAAAGAGAAGGAGATTGAAGGTGTATGCGAAGCATGCCAATTCGGCAAGCAACACCGACACCCTTTCCCGAAAGAGCGGAACGTGAGCAAAGGTCTACTCGACGTAGTCCATTCCGACGTATGGGGACCGGCGCAGACGGCTACATTCGGCGGATGCCAATATTACGTGCTCTTCATCGTCGATTTCTCTAGGCACACTTGGATCTACCCGATGCGGCAAAAGAGCGAAGTGTTCGGACACTTCCAAAATTTCAAGAATGAAGTCGAGAAAGCCACGGGCCGACATGTATGATGCCTTCGATCGGATGGTGGCAAGGAGTACTTCTCGGACGATTTCACGGCGTATCTCCGAAAGGAAGGAATTCAGCAAGAATTCACTTGCCGACACACTCCGCAACAAAACGGAGTAGCCGAGCGCAAAAATCGGCACATCCTCGAAGTAGCGCGGGCCATGATGAACGAGAAGGATATGCCCAAGTCATATTGGGCCGAAGCTGCAAATATGGTTGTTTACCTAATGAACCTGTGCACAACATCCGGCGTGCACGAGGTCACTCTGCACGAAAAATACTTCTGAAAGAAGCTGGACTTATCACACATCCGCATATTCGGAGCGATAGCGTACATGCACAGCCCTGACGAGAAGCATCAGAACCTCGACCCAAAGTCGGAGAAATGTATCCTCGTAGGATACTCATTGGAGCAAAAGGGGTACAAGTGCTACAACCCATCCACTCGAAAATCTCGAGTAAGTCGAGAAGTCGTTTTTGACGAGTCCGCATCCTGGTATGCACTAGAGACAACTCCAACTCCGACTCCAACTCCGCTCGACCCGGAATTCGCCAAACAAGAGATCGAGGATGAAGATCGCCTTACGCACATATTCGAAGAAAGTCCGATCACGACACGATTGAGCGGACCACAGGAGCCTTTGAGCGATCAAAGCACATCATAGCCTTGCCCGAAGATGGACAAAGGCAAGGCGAAAATGTCGGAATACGAAGACGATCGCTTCAATGACGATGAGTCGACTCACTCACTCGACAGTGAGTTCGGCGGTTTCGAGGTACCAATCAGAGCCAAGAAAGCCCTCATCTCTGCAAATGAAAAGCTCCGCCGATCCACTCGTGAAAAAAACCCCGTAAGCCGATTCGGCTACAACGATTATATGGCGTACCATTACGCCTTTATGATGAAGGTAGCGACAGTACGGGAGCCGGAAACCTTTTCGGAAGCCGCGAAGGACCCGCGATGGATCGATGCAATGAACGAGGAGATGCAGGCACTACGGAAGAACGAGATGTGGGATCTCGTTCCCACCTTACCACACAAAAAGGCGATCGGATGCAGATGGATCTACAAGGTCAAGTATAACGCCGATGGCTCCGTAAACCGCCACAAAGCTCGACTCATAGCGAAAGGATACGCTCAAACGCCTGGCGTCGACTACGAAGAGACCTTTGCCCCGGTGGCAAAGATGACGACGGTGCGGACCGTAATTGTGATTGCCGTGGCAAAAGGATGGCACCTCCATCAAATGGACGTCAAGAATGCCTTTCTACAAGGCGAATTAGAAGAGGAGGTGTACATGATACAACCACCCGGCTACAACTCGAGCACCTATCCGAAAGCTGTATGCCGACTCAAGAAGCCACTCTATGGCCTCAAGCAAGCACCGCGTGCTTGGCATTCGAAGATAACGCAATATCTTCATCAAATCGGCTTCCGTATGTCAAAATCGGACAACTCCCTCTACATACGAAGCGATTCCGCAAGTCTGCTCGTCATCATCTTATATGTGGATGACCTAGTCATTGGAGGTGAGCATCTCGTCAAAATCAATAAGGTCAAATCCCTCCTTTCCGACAAGTTCGAGATGACGGACATGAAGGAGCTCCACTGCTTCCTCGGCATCGAGGTAATTCGGACTCCGGCAGGAATCATGATCTCTCAACGGCACTACATCGTCAATTTGTTATACAAGTTCGGGATGGTTGAGTGCAAATCCACGGCAACCCCACTTGATCGCAATCTCAAACTAGATGCGAACTCCGGCACCAAAGCATGTGAGCAGACTCAGTATCGGCAACTCATCGGGAGTCTCATCTATCTCACGATCACTCGACCCGATCTCAGTTATCCGGTCGGTCTTCTTAGCCATTTCATGCAAACACCGCGTGATACTCACTTGGATTGCGCTAAGTGAGTTCTACGATACGTGAGCGGCACAATGGATTGCGGCATCCTCTACAAGACCGCGATGCCAATACGACTAGAGGAGTACACCGACGCCAATTGGGCCGTCTACAAAGCCGATAGAAGATCAACCTCCGGATTTGTTTTCTCCCTCGGCAGCGGAACAATATCCTGAAGTAGCAAGAAGCAGCCTACCGTCGCTTTTTCGAGTACGGAGGCGGAATACAATGGTGCAGCCGTAGCTGCGTGTGAAGCCGTATGGCTCAAGAGGATTTTGAAGGATCTGGGCGTACCCATCTAGGATCTGACTTCCCTTTACTGCGACAACATGAGCAGTATTTATCTGGCTCGGAACCCGGTGTTCCACGCACGGACAACGCACATCGAAGTGCACTATCACTTCATCCGAGAGCGCGTTCTAGCTGGCGATGTCGACCTACAACATATTAGCACCAATCTTCGAACGACCGACATCTTCACTAAAGCTTTAGGAGCCGACAAGCTATGGCAATTCATCACCAATCTCGGATTGACGATCCCTGACCTGCCAAGCTTGAGGGGGAGTACGCAAGACACTACGCAATAACGCGTGGATTCCGCGAACCACACATCAAACCCGCGGAGAGCTGATCTACCGCGCAAAGCCGCGAAGAAAGACGCAAGCCGAAGCATAGACTTTGCAACTACGCACAATGCAAGTTGGAGCACGGATTTTGCAACTCCGCATAAAGCGAGTCGACGCGGACTTCGGAACACGAGTCGAAACAGATTTCGGATACCGTCTGAAACCGACCCGACTTGAGCTTGAGGGGGCGTGTTGAGAATCAAGCTCAACTTCGTTTAGTGTGTGAACTCACCTTGAGAGTGAATAGACACTCCAACGGTCAAGAGTCACCATTAAGTCACCTCTTTGTATTCTAGCATTTAGTATGAGTCATAGAATCATATTCTATGACACATAACTTATGAGCTTTCACATTCCCCATGCTCCATGAGCCTTGTAGTTAATGAAGAGAGAGGGTGACTACATAAAGCACCCTCCTCCCACCTTGTATAATGTTGAGTCTTTCTCCCTCGTCAATATACTTTTACCTTGCGTATTCTCTGTGTTTCACTCTTTCTCTCACTCTCTCTCTTACACACACACATAACTCACATCTCTTCCGCTTCACAAGAATCCGTCTCTTGATTCTTTACAGTACTTGGCAAGTTTCGCATGTGGACACGAAATGGAGTACATCTTTGTACATGCTTGGCCACTAGTACTTCTCCTTCAACTTTTCGAATGTCGCCCATGTTCCTCTATGACCTGCCCAAAGACTCTCGTGGAATTCGGTCATCAACGTCACTTTCTCTTCTTTCTTTACCACCACTCGACGTGGCATTCCTGTCCTTCTTTTTAGGTGTCGCCAAAGGAATCCTCCCCTCAAGAAGTATTGGTAAGCTTTCTTCCGGATTCGAAGAGTCTCCTTCTTTGTCAATGAAGCATCCGTTGTCATTTTTCTTAAGAATCAGCCGATCAGCAACCACTCTCCTTCGTACTCATCCTCATTGAAGGTGTGGAGGGTTAGTGTGCCCTTGTCTTTTGCCGATAGTCGAGCCATCTTGAAGAAGTCGAGGGTGACGTCTTCATCTTCCGAAACCATGTCACCTTCATTCTCAAATCTTTTCCCTCGACAACATGTTAGCCATGGTGTTCTTCTTCCCTGCAATGTGGCCGATCTCCGGGCTTAAAGACTTAATATAGGAAATCCACCTTAGCATAGCTAGATCTTGGGTCACACATCCTGAGATCGTCCTGAGGATTAGGAGACAATCTGTCTCAATTATCACTTCCGACCCGATTAGGTAGTCTTTCTCTGTCTTCACTGTCGACACAATGCCCGAAAGTTCCCGCTTGACTTGGGCGTATCCTCGTTGTCGTTCGCTGAGAACCTTTGCTCCAAACCGGATGGCATACCGCGCATTATCTTCTCCTTCTTGGTTGATGACCCACCTGATTCCGGTTGGGCTCGTATCTACAGTCACATAAATTGGCTTCCCTTCGGTATAGTCGGCCTTTCTTAGTGCTGGAGCTTCGAGAAGTAGTTTCTTCAATCTTCGCATCGCGTTTGTGTGCTTGTCTCGCCATTTGAACTTCATTCTTTTCTTTAGTAATTCATATAAAGGCTTGACGATATGAGTGTAGTGTGGAATCCAGATATGATAAAACGCGCATGCTCCAAGGAACCTTTGAACCTCTACTTGGTTTACGCATTCTTCTTTCATATCCTGGATCGCGTTCACCTTCGATGGTGAAGGCTTCCGGCCGTATGGTCCGCACAAGTCACCTACCACCAAGATCTCTGGTTGCTCGAATGCGGATTTTTCTCCTGAAAATGTCAAATTCGCATCTTCGAGCCTTTGGAGTACCTTCTCACAATCTTTCATATGATCTGCGACGAACTTTCTACACTCTTCCTTATCGTTTGATTCATCTTTCTCCTCATCCGAACATCCTTTTATCGGAATATCATCCAAGAATGGCATCGTGATGTCCGGGATGCAATCCTTCAAGAACTTGTTCATGGCATTCACCATATGAGCCACCGAATTCGTTGCACCTTGAGGCAAGGTACACATCCGCACGAGCCCGATCGGAGTCCTCATGGTTGTAATGTCACGACTATCGATCGCCAACTGGAATTGGTCGTATCCAGAGTAGAGATCACCAATGGAGTAGATGAACCGCCCCGCAAACGCTTTGGTAAATTCGTCCACGCTTGGACCGATTCCAACATTCCAAATTGTCACCTTGTTGACGGGTTGAAGATCTTGGATGAATCGCAAAGATCCATTCTTATTCGGCACCGTGAACCACCTATTAGAATAAGGAGCATTCGACGGTTCCAAAATTCCCATATTCACCTTCTTCTTTAAGAGCTCGATCAGCTTCGGTAGGTGTGCTCTTGGAACCGGTATCAGTTTCAAATTCCAAGGCACATGCGGCACCGTGAAGATCACCATTGGCTCTATCGTCCTTGGATCAACACATCCAATTTCTTGTGGGAAAAATGTGGAAGCCTTCCCATGTCTCTCAAGCATGTCGCGAAACATTCGCTCCTCTTCAGGGAGGAGGAAATCCTCCCTTCCGTCTTAAGCTTTCCTTTCTTCTCTTCGGTGAAGACATGACCTATTGCCTTTGGATCTCTTAAGCTTGGATCATTAGCGACTTCCTTCATCTTTTGCCAGCTATCTTCCGGTAGTGGAACCGCAACTAGCTTGATCTTCCTATCCACCGTTTTATATTTTGTGTTGATGTTAGCTTCCTTCATCAAGATGTGTCAATGATATTCATCGATGATAGTGTACATGTTGACAGAGTTAACCGAAATCACATGTTGATCGTGAAGATAGCTCAAGTCCACAACGTCCTCGATTTTGCCGATGGTGTCGTTAAATGAGGCTTCTTCCATAATATGAGTCACGAACTCTTCTTCTTCTATTATGTTTTCTTCTTTTAGCATCTTCTCAAAGACTTGTATCCGACGCTTTTCCTTCTTGTCGGGTAGTACTAGTTTACATGAGCCACTAGGTGTGACACATGTTGCTTCTCCTCGCAATCCACGAGCTCTACCTTCTTTTGGGGACTTGTGATCGCTCAGACTATTTGTGCCCCATGCTTCAATAGTCTGCTCTAAAATTCCGAGGATTCACCTCCAAGACTATCTCGATTTCTTTCATGATTAGCTCGCACCATTAGGAATTGAACATATCTTTGATTGTCAAGACTCTTGATTCGCGTGAGGCTGCTCCATTATCGAACACCTTGGTCTCCATCCGGGATGATGTGATATACAGTTGACGTAGGATGACTGGATGCAAAGCCGATTCTTGTACAAAGAAGTGTTGATCCATCTCCACATCCCCGAACGTGACTTTAACATTTGGACAAGCTCCGTACAAGTCTTATGTCGCCTTTGTTGCCGCTCGAATCTTCCATCCGTGGTTTGTATTAATTGGCCATCTTCCTTTTTTGTAGAAGTCAGTCGACATGAGGTTGATCTCCGAGCCATGGGTCGATCAAGGCTACCACGGTCTCTTTCTTCTCCCTGATCTTCACCGGCGTCTCCATTGTCGCTTGTACCCAATGAGGTCGAGTATAGTGGCTGTCCACCAAATCTTCATCGACTTCATCCCTTGCCATCGTTATGGCATTTGTTTTTGCTTTTAATGACTTGTCTTCTTCCTTGTCTGACTGTTGCCTTTTTCTCGTCACAAGGTCCACGATCGTATCATGGAACTCCTTCTTCATAATGCCGAGAAATTCCCTCAAGGACAAGGTCACATGGCTATCGAGAACACGTTCCTCGAGAATCTTCTTCAGATCTGTCGTCTGCTCTATGTCCGACCTTAGCTTATAGGTAGGCATAGTTCTTGTCTTCCGAGCGAGGTCTTCAACACCAACCTTCACGGGTCGAACCGTTTCTTCGACTCGTTTGCTCGACTCCCCTTTTCGGCTTGAGTCTCCTTCCTCCGTTTGTAACTCTCGATTCGATTCTAACACCGGGTCATTTGAAACAGGTAATATGTCGCATTATGAGAACACTACGTCGAAAAAGGGCACAAAAGCACGCAGTTTTCAAAAAGACACGACGCATGCGTAAAGCTTTTCAGAAAAGGTGGCAAAATATATTGAATTTCAACATGACTACCACTTTGAGTCATAAGTAAAATGCCTCCAAAAATATATCACCAAAATTACAAAATAATGTACAACATGTCTACCAGTTACAATTATTCATATTCGTGAGTTTACATCCAAAACAAATTTACAAAGTTTCCGATCATGTAGTAAAACAATCCCCAGCTTGAACCACACCAATATATTAAGACATGTCTGATGGACTAGAAGAGCATTCTGACGTCTCATCCTCATCATCAGTGGCAATCAAAGCATTATCCTCATCCAATTCCAACCCAACATCTTTGTGGTTATGAGAATTGCTTCTGGTTATTCTCTATATTTCGTTTGACACCATGTTTGGGATTTTCTCCTTTATTATCTTGATAGTTGCTTGTCTTAGATGACCTGATTTTGTCAATGAGAAGTCATATACTAGTATGTCAACACGGTGTAGTGCGAGACTAGCCGTGCTCGGTATATTCTTTCTTCTTCTCTTTCTGCTTGAACATCCGACATCCTTAACCATCTCTAAAGAATACTTTCCTGTAAATGCATCAGTTGAATTTGTCTGATACCAATGGACTACTATTGACTTTGTCTGACTACTTTCTTCATCCCTTACTAATTCAATCATTTTTGCAATCCAAAATGGATGGCCCAAGGTATCGTCCCCTGCTAATGTTGCAACCAACATTCCCACTTGTAGTTCTTGCAAATTACCTTGCCATCTTGCCTCAACAGTACGTGACTTTCTTGGTCCCACATAAATATCTCTTTGCAGTGGCCGAACTAAATCATGAAGCTCCATATTATTCGATTATTGGTGATGAGTCTGGGATATCGTTGATGTCATCACAATGTTCCATGTGAATGGGATACGGATTGGCCATAAACCGGCGATGTAATTATCTAAAATGGTGCGTTGATGGGTGAAGAAAATCTCCCACCATTCAACATCCTCATCACCGGCATACTTCTTAGTCCGATCAATATTATTTTGTTTCTCTGCTAGACATCTCAACCAATATGCCCTTTGTTCATCAATAGTACTATTTGGTGCTACATTTTTACGATCATCATATGGCATTTGTTGTGCACCATGTAGAGGTTCATCTGGGATATGAAGAAGGAGCCTACAACCTTCTTGGGGCTCCCATTGTGCACTAGATAAGTATTGTTTCGCAAACAACACCGTCATCTTCAGGTGGGCCGATCTTTGTTTTATGAGGAAGACATGGTTGAAACTTATATTA
This sequence comes from Azolla caroliniana, assembly GCF_043228905.1. Classification (NCBI taxonomy): domain Eukaryota; kingdom Viridiplantae; phylum Streptophyta; class Polypodiopsida; order Salviniales; family Salviniaceae; genus Azolla; species Azolla caroliniana. The sequence goes on from NW_028230436.1 coordinate 13,376,428, forward strand.
TTAAGAGGTGCAAGCACCCTACCTTTAGTCCCGTCACTATCCATCCAGAAACGTTTAAAGTCGTATACTTCTTCCAAGTGTTGTACTTTAGGCTTTGGTGTATATGCTTCACTAATCAATTTGGATAGCGTGGGAAGTGTGAAAGCATTACAGCGAGCAAGTTTCTTTGAGAACCTACTGAACATTTGATCTATGTGATCATGGGTATGACCAACCAACAAGAAGTTAACCTTTATCTTTTTAAATATGCCCCTCTCTACTAGCATGCTTAGATAGCCGAAGACAGTTGAGTTCTTATTCTCTCTTGCTGTGTTGTCTAGTTGCACATATAGAACTGGCGGGAGTATACCTGACCATGATTGCAATACCCTGTGCATGACAGTGACAGTAAGATTAGGGTTGTTGTGGATATTGGGATAAGTTAAGAACACTTGCGGTCTTATAGTTTGGCAGTATGTCAAACAACCCACTAGATGCATTTGCACGAGACACTCATCTCCAATATCCTTGGGGAGTCTTTGAAAATGCGGCAAACAAGTTTTCTTTTGATCCATGCCGTCAATAATCATGCACATATACTTTTCGGGAGATTGAAACGCTTTTTGTCGGTGATGCATAGCCTTAGTACGTTCCAATGCCTGACTTTCACGATGTTCTTTTAACAGGTTCTTGTAATTCTTGATCTCTACATCTGATTTTCTACCCTTGGCCATACTTTTTAAACTCGCACATATTGAGCAGACTCCCATTTGCACCTTTCGTGGGATAACCACGTTATTAAATTGTAACCTCCATAGTCGATTAAAATGCCTGTACTGTATGTAAGGCTCAACATCGGAAGACATGTCGTCCTTGTACGATTGGTAAACTTCCCTTCGAGTAAAGTTATCTGACAAATGAAGTCTTCCTGTCGTTGGCATAACTTCGCATTGTTTTGAAAAATATACCTCCATCCACCTAATTGCATGTTGTCCAATTTGACCCTTACATCCAGAACCATTTTGATCGAACTGTACCTAGGAGCCCTTCACAAGTCGCTCTTGAACTCGTTGCAGCCGCATATTTCCAATGCTATGAGTGATTTTAAAAGCTGCTCGACAACACTTGGTATATAGTCCAAGGAAATATTCAACTTGCGTTGAATTAGGCCGTGCTTTGTGATCCAATTTAAGTTGCATATGCGCAAGAAGAAATGTATCTTGCTCTTCCCCATTAAGCGACAAGTATTTTTGTCGTGTTTCACGTAACCTTGACTTTCCATAAGTTGATAGACAGAGATTCGCACAACACGATTTGTTCAAGTCGCATAGAAGTTGACGATCAGAACATAAGAAATTAAATCTCTTTTCACTAACTTGTCGAGGAACTCTTTTAAATGCTAGAGGTTTAGTAATGCTATTGTTATCTATCGACGAAGAATCGTCCGCTTGTAAGCTTGCATGAAGAGGGCCATCAACATGATCAATTGAAAACAGAGAATTCGAAGTACTAGGAGCCACACTTTTCTGTTTAAGCCGCGAATGTTTTTTGTGGTCGTACTCTTCTATTGAGAAATACGAGTTATCTGACAATGAAAAGGGGGCAATAGAAAAAAGAGATGTTCTACTTGTAGAAGAAGACATTTGAGGGAGTCTAACTGTATTCTAAAACCTTCTTTTGAGAAAATTAAGGAATGCTGAAGCCTAACTATATAACTACCCGAACACTTAGATTAACTATATTATTTTCCGAAATTTTCCTAAAAAACAAATAATTAAAAATTACTTTTTATTTTAAAAAAAATGCTAAAGTCTTCTATATAAGGAGGTTAGAAATTTCATTTTCATTATCACGTGAAAGAATCCATCGAGCTCAGAGCACAGGCCAATTTTCGAGCACTCAGAAGCACATCGTGGACAGCACTACCTCCGGCACGAACCATGAACAAGGGAAAGAAAATCGTCAGGTTAGTAATATTCATTACATTTTTTAAGATTCCTAAAGATTCCTTAAAGATTCCTTTCCTCAACACATAGAAATTTTATTTTATTTTGTACAACGAACTTGGAAAGCAATTCTGAAAGCCAGGACCTTTAACCAAAATCCGATGCAGTGCATCGGATTTGCGTTGAAAGGTCCTGCCTTTCAACCGAAATCCGATGCAGTGCATCGGATTTTGGTTGAAAAAAATGTTGTTTTTGCGATAAAAAACTATCGCATGGGACCATAAAATTGACGTAATTTAAATGATAATTTGCGTGATTTAGATGAAATTGTACGTTGTTTCTATGTTTTCACCAACGTTTTTAATTTCAGTGAACCCAGACAAAAAGTTCCTTCATTTAGATTGAAGATTCGATCTCCGACAAAACGAGATTCTGGCTCCTTCATGAAGGACACAAGTAAAAAGAATTTATTTGACTCAACGGGGGAAGGAGGATCCAAGTCATCTGTGGCTACTACCAAAATCAACAAAGGTAGTACGCAAGAGGAGAAAACGGTTGAGGTGAAATATAAGGATTACCCCGAACTTGGATGGTGTCTCTCTTATGTCGAGGAGGATGGGGTGCTGTTATTGATAACGGCAAAATCGGACGGGGAAGGGAAACTTCAGCTTGGAAAAACATTTAATTACGGGCATGTAACCAAGCTAGAGTACGAAGACATTGATTCTACATGTATTTTAATCGACGTCTCGAGCTCAGTTGGCGACAGGCGATTGCGACTTGATGAGGGAAACCTAGTACCCGAATCTTGCAATCCCAAGGCTTTGCGTAAAGACCTGCAAACGAAAAATAACTTGTTGGTAGCTCTTCGGCCGTACGTGATAGGAGAGATGATGACCGGTGAAGCAGAAACTCCACCGAAAAAGTCTAGGAAGACAAATCCTGTTCAAAAGAAATATACTAAACGACCACGACCCGAAGAAGAAGAAGAAGAAATATTAGAGTTCGTGGAAGAAGAAGACGACCAACAAGTCGACGTCGTGGCTCCAGGCGGACAACTATCTTCTGGTGTCCTGACGTCAGAACAAAATAAAATAAGAGAAAATATTGTGAAGACTAAACTTGTGCGTAGGGGCCAGCTATTTCATTTGCCCATTACTTCTATCCAAAGGCCCCCCATTGACCCCGTGACTGGAAGACGTCCCTTGGAAATTAGGGAGCCGCACTCCGTCCATGTCCAAAACCTGAAAAGCAAAATGAAAATCAATCCTCACGCTACTGTGGTGCCATTTTTGGTAATGGTTGATCAAGAACAATGCCCAACAATAGCAGATTTCAAGTATAGCTCTGCAGACGATTACACATACTATGTAATCGGAGGATCACATTCGGCCGAAGCTCGACGACAGCTTGTCAAAGAATATCCTCTCACGCCGTTCTTCAAATACGCCGAATGTAAGGTATATGCAGGACTAACTCACGAGGAGGCGAAGCTGCTCGCATGGGACCATAACAATGACAACGGTTATAGGCAAAAGATGTCATGTATAGAGAGGATACGATTTTTTCATCATGAATACCTCGATGCCTTGAATCGTTTTGGTCCAAGATTGTGGCCTGGATTGCGACGTTAGTGTTTATTGGAAGTAGGGATTGCAGTGGATGAGAGTACGAAATCCGAAGGTCTCCGAAAATATGATTCTTGGTTTCAACTAGCTTTTCGAACCGGAGAGGTGTGGGATCTCCAAGACAAAATATTCTCTATGTGGGAGCGGAAAGAAGTCAAGGGGCAAAGATCAAAAAAGGGAAGAATTGATCCACAAGTTGAGATGAAATCAAAGACCAAGGGGAAAAGCGACTTGGTAATCGAGGAGTTACCAGAGGACATGAAACTTTTACCTTGGAGATCATTACAAGGTATCAAAGATGATAGATTGTTAATATCCGTGCTATCTCGAGTGGTCGCCAAGGAATTTAGTTTGGACGAGATGGTAACAGACTTGCAAAAGTAAGTGTTTATAGTATACCTTTTCATGAAAGTCTTCAATTATTTTGAATATCTTATTTCTAATTTCATATTGATTGTGCAGTCACAAGGTATACATGAAGATTCAGGAGTTGATGATGCAAAAACTGAGTTTACCGACATGGGAAGAAGTTGAACAAGCTTGCCCGATAACTTCTTCCTACAAGGCATTGGAGGAATATTTTATTGTATTTAGAGAATGGGTATGTGTCTTTTGAATGTTGATATGTTAGAAAGTAATGTTCCCTGCTAACAACAATGACACTTGCAGAAACCATCAAAATCGAAAAAGAACAACGACAATAATGACGGTATTCCAGCGGCCTTCATCACGCACTTAGAACGTGCGAAATATGAGAAGAGAATGACCAAAGGGAAGGAAATGGAACTGCCCGAGGATTCGGAGACTGTAAAGAGTTTTTTGCATAGGTCCGATCCTTTCAAACAGCTTCATTATAGTGTTTTCAATGACGAAGTATCCCAGATGCTCGAACTGTTACCGAGAAGGCACTACACTTTGCTGATAGCTGACATACCATATGGTTTCCGTATTGCGGGATCAACATATGATGATGTGCCTTTCAAGTACCCTCAGATCGAGAAAATGGTAAAGGATTTCGCAGAACTGACATTGGCCCCCTTGTGGAGGATAGTCATATTTCATAGCATGGGGCAATCACTGTCAGTCACAACAGCTTTGAAGTCCCGTTGTCATGCCATTGAACACATGCATTGGTGCGTTATAGTTCACTTTTACTCATTACAGTACTTCTTATTATATGTACACATTTACACCTCTAATACTTGATTTTCTTTCTCTATAGGATCAAAACAAATATTACACGTAGCCCTGGCGATCGAATGGTTAGTGCGGTCGAACATTTTTGTGTGGGCTACTATGATTCAATTACAAAGAAGAAGGCTAGAGCACATGTCAATGAGCGTAACGTGGTTAACTACATCATGTGCCCAACTGTAACCAAAAAATTAAGACATGTGTCAGGGGATAAAAGTATGGTGAACCCTTATCAAAAACCTCAAAGATTGATCAACCGCCTCATAGAGCTCTTCTCGAATCCAGATGATTGGATCCTAGACTTGTTCTCTGGCACAGGTATAATATATATACTTAATTTCAATCTTGTCTATCAAGTTTAAGACGTTACTTCTTATATATACTTGTTTGTGTTCATGCGACCATTAGGTACAACGACAGCTTGTGCATTGAAGATGTTTAGAAACTGTGTTGCATTGGAGAAGGACCCTGCTCAAGTTAACTTCATCAAAATGAGGATCACAGGAATCTGGGACTGTCCAGATCAGGATCAAGAAGTCGGAGCAAAACACATGAACGAGACAGAGATGTTCCAGATGACTTCACGAGAACCAATGGAACCAATTGATGAAGAAGCAGGGGAGCTGGTGGACCTGGAAGATGTAGCACAGTTTGACCATACATCAGATTCGGGAGAGCTTGGAGATGACACGAATGAAAACAGTCTAGAACAATCAGCGCCAGAGGAGCCTGCTCTGCCTGATTTGCTTATAGATTGATGTAGATGGCGTAATGTAAAAATTGAGGATTTTGAGGCATAATGTTCACCATCACTTCATATTATATTTGTATATGAGAACATCTGTAATTGTTTATCGTTTAATTAAATTCACCTGTTCATAATTTCCCTTTTTAATCATTATTGGAACCGTTGTTTGTATTTACATATAATTGGTCACCATGCTCTTCTTCAGTTTGAGATATTAACATGATATTGTAATTTCTCATTTCCGTTAGCATGACTGTATATGAAAAGGCGAATGTTTTTGATAATAAGAGGTTTTTAGTTACCTACGGTTCAAGTCTACTGGTTCCACATAGTATAAATGAATGTCGTACGTAATTGTTACTCTTACCAATTACATTGTCATGAACTATATGACATTATACAATGAAACTATCGATATACCCGTCCAACAAGTGGGGTACTACTTTATTCCTAAACCCAAAACCACATATTTATAATTACGGTTTATGTAGTTTTACTCTACAATTTGAATATGGATACCAATTTTAGAACTTTATATTGAACCAAGTCTTCAATTGTGCTCCATGATATGCAAATTGACACGAATGTGGACACATATACAATTTAGTAATTGCTAGGTTTTTTTTGTTCTATATTTAACCATCAAGTCGCAAAAGGGGTACGCATGCATCGTATATTTTCGATATCCGGCTAAAATAGGGTACTTTTCTACATCTGGCCAACTATGCCAAAAGAGAATACGACATATTACCTGTTTCAAATGACCCAGTGTTTTCTGCATCTTCTTTCTTTTTTGCATTCCTTGTCTCATGTCTTTTTTATGGGCCTTGCTCTTCTATTCTTTTTCTCTTTTCTTCGATGAACACCTCGTGGTTGTCGCACATCACTTCCGCAAGTATGGTGTTGTCATCCACAGGATCTGACCATCCGGTTATGCTTTGCACACTTCGGTCCGCAAGCGCTACCTTGTTCGGAGTGACCTTTCCCTTGTTCTCATACTCGAGAACGGTAGACCAAAACTTTGCTCCCGCTTTCACAACTTCAATTTTGTCTTTCCTGACTCTTATTCCGGCCAATGCAACATAGTGCATCGCATGCACATGAGTCACCTCGGCATCCTCCATAACTTTCTTCATTCCCCCTCTTCCGAAATTCACTCGTAGGGTTCTTCTAGTCTCACTCAAGCAGATCATGTTGCCATCCATGTATACGATATTTTGTCGAATGGCATCTCGAAGGCTCGTGCAATCCCTTCTCATGTGGTCCATGCTATCGCACCACACGCATCTAAAGGGTTCTTTTCCTTTGAGGCCCCAATGTTTCATGTTGGCTAGCGTGACCATCTCAAACTTCTTCGCTAGTTCTTCGATGATGTCGTCATCAATCTTCTTTTGTTCCGGGCTGCTTTGTTTGGGCGGCTCAGCTACTTTCAGTTGTCTTGTTTTCTCCACGACAGTCGATCCCGCCAAGTCGGTGTCATCAACCCACTGACGACGCTTGTCGAGCCTATTGCACGCCTGCTTCACCGCAATCCAGGATGCCACAAGCCCATTTGCTTGGGTATCATCTTCAAGAAGAGTCCCCAATTCTCGTCTATCCTTGATGTCCACAACTTTCAGGAAGTACAAAGTCTTGTACTCCTCAAGTAGCACTTGGTTCGTGGCGGGGACACAACGAAACATTTGGTCGAACTCCTCGTACACCCTCGAAGCGCTCATCCTCTTAATCTTCTTTTCTATCCACTTCATCAAGGCATGTCGAGTCATCCTCGACAAATCTTCCATCACTAACTCCGCTAATATCGCTTTCTCAAACTTCGACCATGTTGTCTTCCCTTCTTGAAGCTCGATGACGCGCCTTTGGATGTTGTTGGCCACCACTCTCTTGAAACTTGTGATTTGACGCGCTTCAGACACGTCCCTTTGATTCATCTCCCTTTTGTATGCATCAAGGAACTTCGTAATGTTCCTTCCGTGAAATTGACACGACACGGTTTCTGTTGTTACGATCACGCGTAGGAAATAAGGCGGGACCGCAGGGGCCTTGAACCAAGGAACGTGAGACAGAGAAAAAGAGAGAGACTCGTTGAAACGCAGAGAGACAAAAAATGAAATAATCGAATCCAATAACAATATAGATTACAACTTGCAATGTTACAACCGACAAGTTGGTGATAAACTCGACACAGACGAACGCACGCCCTGAAATACGTGGCAGAGCCTCTACCAGAAGCACGTGGGCTTTCACGTAGCAGAGGCAACCAACCTAACCCCAATAATCCCGGCAACAACGATGGTGGAGGAAAGAGCTCGGTTCCCAATCCGACACCACTTCGTCCTCTCTAAAATGTGTGATCCCTACTCAGGCCCTTTCCCTCTCCTTTTATAGCTCAAGGAGAGAGCCATTTACAGACCGTTAAATCCATGTTGTTCTCTTCGATTCCCTACTTAATGAACTAGTGCTACCTAGGATAATTACATCGTTGGCCTGTACTTAACTACATATATCAATATATCAAAACATGTGCTCGTGTGTCAGGGCCGGTTCACACATATCATCCACCGATTTCTCCTAGGGACGGTTTTCTCCATGACAACGGTCGACGGCCTTCTCCACGCTCGCACCGTTGTCTTGAGATCTCATCATTTGTTCGACGATCAACATCATCCTTTCGAACTCTCCTGCTTGATTGCTTGAGGATGCCATCTCCACTTAATGAACTAGTGCTACCTAGGATAATTACATCGCTGGCCTGTACTTAACTACGTATATAAATATATCAAAACATGTGCCCGTGTGTAAGGGCCGGTTCACGCATATCATCCACCGATTTCTCCTAGGGACGGTTTTCTCCACGACAACTGTCATGAACACATGACCATTATGGCGTCACCCAGACTTGAACCTTGAACCTTGTAATCCATACTGGAAAAACTCAACCATTAAGATAACTTATTGTAATATGAAACAATAAAAGCTACTTCTTGTATTACATTGATTATCGTAAATCCTCTAGATTATTCTAGAATGTTCTAGAATGTCCTAGAGCATTCTAGGTCTAGAACATTCTAGAACATTCTAGAAATCTCTAAGCTATTCTATAGGAACCTATAAATAAGGGCATACATGTATTCTCAAATCAATTCGAATCAACACCAGTCTTTAGCTCTCATTACATATCTTGTATCCATTCTCTTTCTTTCTCTATCTTATACATCCATTCTTCTCTTAGTATTTCGTTCCTTTCTTCTCGTGTTCTCTAATATCCTTCTTCCATCACTCTATCTTTTATCCTTGGTTCTGACAGCTTGATTCGAATTCTCTCTCTCTCTCTCTCTCTTATCCTCCTTTGTAACCATCCTGAAACCATGGCTGCCATTAACTTAGAAGAATATCTCACCCTTGTTGCAGAAATGGAGAACCTTAAATCCAAGTTCACATCTCTTGAAGTAGAGAATCAACGTCTACTTGGGGATCTACAAAAGGTTACTATAGAGAAGCAACAACAACAAGAGAGTTCACGCGATGAGTGCAACAATTAGAGTCGACAATCGTAGTGTTACAACAACAAAGAGTTGAAGGTCAGGAACTTATCAAGGAGCCCAAAATTAGCCTCCCAGCTAAATTTGATGGGTCGAGGGTGCATTTCCGAGGTTTCTTGAATCAAGTACGGTTGGTGATTCAAATGCATCCCGCGCGCTATCCAACAAATGCATCACGAGTCGGGCTAGTGGGCACCTTATTGACTGGCATAGCGTTGTCGTGGTTTGCTCCATTGCTAGAGACCAATTCTCCTCTACTTAATAATTTCGAGGAATTTATCAAGGAATTTAAGGCTTGTTTCGGAGATACTGATGGGGCGAGAACAACTATCAACAAGATTCGTACACTTCGTCAAGGTGATCAATCAGCTTCGACATATGCTGCCAATTTCCGTCTCATCGCAATTGATATTCCTTGGGATGAACAAGCCCTAATGGAGCAATTCCGTTCAGGCCTTCGTAGTGATGTCAAAGACTTACTTCTTGCCTTCCCTGAGGATCCAAGGTCACTTACAGAAGCTATTAGTCGAGCAATACAGTGTGATAATCGCCTTTTTGAGCGTCGATGTGAGCGATAACAACAAATAACAAGATCAAGATTCACACCAACTTATGCATCAGTAACGGCGCAATCATCTCCAAGGCAAATGTATAGCCCTGCTCCAGCTCCAAGGCAAACACATAGTCCAGTCTCAATGGATAGTCCTGCACCCATGGAGATCGATATGACTCAACGACGAGGACCGTTGTCAGACGAAGAGAAGCAACGTCGTCGAGCAAACCATCTATGCTTATATTGCGGAGGTCCAGGACATATAGCCATTCATTGCTCCCGTAGGCTGAGACGTCAGGTAAATCAAATTCACTATGACAATAAAAATGAGTCCAATATTTTAGAAGCAGTTAGTGAATCTAATATTATGAATAATCCACCCTTGTCCAATAAATTTGAAGTCCTAAGCCAATTAGAAGAGGAGTCAAACGAATAATTCCGGCCAAAATAGGAGCCATTTGGTTGGACAACTCTAAATATGTACAACCTAGTGTAGGTTCCATTTCTTCCAAGCATGTTAGTAGAGTCTTCTCAGCCCTAGTACAAGTTAGGACACCCAGTTGTCAACTTCAAGTCCACGCCCTCTTAGATACTGGAGCCAATTCTTGTTTCATGGATAGAGATTTTGCCTAAAAACACCAAATATCCTTGCATACACTTCCTTGTCTAGTTTCCGTAGTAGTGATTGATGGACGACCCATAGCTTCCGGGAAGATATTTGAAGAGTTTGAACCAATACACATACTCTTGGGTGATTTAGGATGTGTAGTTTCCTTTAACATAATCTGTAGTCCTGAGCATCCAATTGTCCTCAGTTTGCCATGGTTCGAGCTACATAACCCTAGAATCGATTGGAGGAAGCGAGAAATTAGGTGCCCTTTAGTAGAAAATATCATTGTCAAGGATCGAACTCAGGAGTATCCTCCTAAAGTATATAGTTCTACCGATGCACCATATCCTTCTTATCAAATTTCAGCCATCACATTGCAACAATTGTGCCAAGTGGGAGGCAAGGATGAGCTTTTTTTATTTGCAGTATCAGTGACACCTTCTAGTGTCACTCAAGGGAATTCAGACATCCAAATTCCCAAAAAATATCAAGACTATGCTGATGTTTTCGACAAAGTCAAAGCTAGTGTTCTTCCAAAGCATTGGCCGTACGACTTTCCTATTGATCTCCAACCAGGAAAAGAGCCATCGTGGGGTTCGATTTACAATTTATCACCCACTAAGCTTGAGGTTCTTCGAGAATACATCGAGGAAAATCTTGCACATGGGTTTATTCGACATTCAAAGTCTCCAGCTGGTGCTCCTATCTTTTTTGTGAAGAAAAAGGACGGCTCCCTTCGTTTGGTCGTGGACTATCGAGGCTTAAATAAAGTCACCATAAGGAATAGGTATGCTTTACCTTTAATCTCCAATCTCTTAGAACGCATTGGTGGGGCAAAGCATTTTACCAAAAGTGATCTAAGGGGTGCATATAATCTTGTTCGAATTCGGCCGGGAGATGAGTGGAAAACAACATTTCGTACTTGGTATGGTCATTTCGAGTATATAGTCATGCCTTTCGGGCTCACAAATGCACCTGCAATATTCCAACATATGGCAAATGACATCTTCCGGGATTTCTTGGATATTTTTCTAATCATCTACCTAGATGATCTATTGATTTACTCTAAAACATAGGGGGAGCATGATATACATGTGCAGCAAGTACTTGAACGCCTAAGGAAGTATGGTCTTTATGCCAAACTTGAGAAATGTAGTTTTGATTGCAAACAAGTCGAATTTTTGGGATACACTATTTCATCCCAGGGTGTTTTTATGGACCCGACAAAAGTCCAAACAATATTGGAATGGAAACCCCCATGCTCAGTTTGGGGATGTCCAGTGTTTCCTCGGATTTGAAAACTTCTATCGCAAATTCATATATAATTATTCAAGCATTGTGTTGCCCCTTACTCAACTCACTAAGAAAAATCACGCATTTTTTTGGAGTATCGAAGCAGACAAGGCTTTTACGCAGCTGAAAGAGGCATTCACATCAGCACCCATCCTAGCACATATTGATCCTGAAAAGCCATTTACTATTGAGGCAGATGCGTTGGACTTTGCATTGGGGAGTATCCTATTGCAACTAGGCGAGGACAGGCAGACACATCCAATCGCGTTTCACTCGAGAAAATTTATTGTTTCGGAGATAAACTATGAGGTGCATGACAAGGAGTTACTAGGTGTGGTCGACTCATTCGAGCAATGGCGTCATTTTCTAGAAGGATCACCTCATTAGATTATCATTTATAGTGATCACAAAAATCTCACATATTTTCAAACAACTCGAGTATTAAATAGATGCCAAGCTCGGTGGGCCCAATTTCTAACGCGTTTCGATTTCAAGATCATTTTTCGCCCCAGAAAACAACAAGGGAAAGCAGATGCTTTGTCACGGCGTTCGTATCTAGCACTTCGACTTGGAGATCCGGCCTTTGAAAATCAAAAGCAAATTCTCCTCGGGCCATCAAAGCTACAGGTAACAATAATTTATGCCACGCCACTTGATTCTACCCTTCTTGACACTATTTGGCAACAACTTCATTCAGATGATTTCGCTAAGGATGTCTTAGCCCACTGTGGTTCAAGTCGTCCATCTTGCTCCACATTGCCAGGGTCATCTCAACATTATCAAGACTTCAAGTGGCAAGATGGCTTACTCTTCTACAAGAATCTCCTTTACGTCCCCGACGGATCACCCCGACTTCAAGTGTTGGAACATTGTCATGATGCCCCCATGGCTGGACATTTTGGTATTTCCAAGACCATTGAGCTGTTGAAACGTTCGTTTTGGTGGCCTCACTTGCAAAAATTTGTTGAAGATTATGTTCGCACTTGTGACACTTGTTGTCACGCCAAAATACCTCGGCATCACCCTTATGGCTTACTACAACCATTACCCCCTCCCAACAAGCCATGGCAGTCTATTTCTATGGATTTCATTACGGATCTGCCACCTTACAAAGGCTTTGATACTATTTTAAACGTAGTGGATCGGTTTACCAAGATGGCACATTTTGTACCATGTGTAAAGACCATCAATAGTGAAGAAACTGCAGATCTCATTATGCGTGAAGTGTTTCGCCATCATGGTCTCCCGAATGATATTATTAGCGATCGAGGTCCTCAATTTATCTCACACTTTTGGAAGCACCTATGGGCAGGCCTCAAAATCTCCTGCAAACTCTCTTCGGCTTATCATCCACAAACTGACGGACAAACAGAGCGCACAAATCAAACGCTCGAGCAATATCTTCGATATTTCATTAGTTATCAACAAGATGATTGGAGTAATATTTTACATCTTGCCGAGTTTGCATACAACAACACGGTCCACTCTTCTACCAAAGTTACACCTTTCTTTGCCTACACTGGCAACCACCCTCGATGGTGTATACTGGATCTTCCCGAGGTGTCATGAAACCCTAGTGCGGCGCATCACCTCCATCGACTACAACAAATCCAGTTCGAGTTATCGTCACATCTTCAGAAAGCGCAAGCACACCATAAGACCAATGCCGATCAACATCGTCATAAGTCTCCGTTTAAGGTTGGTGACCGTGTATGGTTGCTTTGTCGTCACATCAAGACTACCCGACCATGTGCTAAGCTTGACTATCAACGCTTAGGTCCTTTTGTCATCACGGCGCAGATTAATGATGCAACATTTCGTCTTAACCTTCCTGCACATATGCGACTTCACCCTGTCTTTCATAGCTCTCTTTTGGAACCTTGCCACACCTCTTTAATTCCTAATCGTGTCGTGCCACCACCGCCTTCTGCACAACTTGTGGACGGCCCTGAATACGAGGTAGCTGCTATTCTCGATTCTAAGATTGTGCACAATAAGCTTTATTATCTAGTTGATTGGCTTGGCTATCCTCCGAGTGATCGCACTTGGGAACCCATTGATAACGTTTGTAATGTTGAAGCTCTGGTCAATGACTTCCATCGTCACTATCCAAACAAGCCCGGCCCAACAATGTTAACGCTGACTTCCACTCGGCGTTCTCGAAGGAGGGATAGTGTCATGAACACATGACCATTATGGCGTCACCCAGACTTGAACCTTCAACCTTGTAATCCATACTAGAAAACCTCAACCATTAAGATAGCTTATTGTAATATAAAACAATAAAAGCTACTTCTTGTATTACATTGATTATTGTAAAGCCTCTAGATTATTCTAGAATGTTCTAGAATGTCCTAGAGCATTCTAGGTCTAGAACATCCGAGAACATTCTAGAAATCTCTAAGCTATTCTATAGGAACCTATAAATAAGGGCATACATGTATTCTCAAATAAATTCGAATCAACACCAATCCTTAGCTCTCATTACATATCTTGTATCCATTCTCTTTCTTTCTCTATCTTATACATCCATTCTTCTCTTAGTATTTCGTTCCTTTCTTCTCGTGTTCTCTAATATCCTTCTTCCATCACTCTATCTTTTATCCTTGGTTCTGACAACAACGGTCAATGGCCTTCTCCACGCTCATATCGTTGTCTCGAGATCTCATCATTTGTTTGACGATCAACATCATCCTTACAAACTCTCCCGCTTGATTGCTTGAGGATGGCATCTCCAAGTATCGGTTGATCCTCGACTTGATCCTTCCTACCACCTCTTTCACGTCGGGTTCACCAATTAATTATGTCGTGAAGATCTGTCACTACATGTGGATCGTGAGGCGGAACCACCGGGGTCCTGGACAGGCAGGACTCGATGTTTGTCTAGCATAATTGAGAATGTATTCAGAAGATAATAGAGACAGATTGAGAGACGGAGATTCCAATTATGAGACAGATTGAGATAGAGATTGAACCTTTGACTTTAGATCTGAGAAACTCAGCACATAACCATTAGAATAACTTAGATCTTGTATTAAGTTTTGTTTTTCTTACATCACTTCTCTCCCCTTACACAAGCCCAACTATAGGCTTTTATAGGTCTCCCCATGCAAAAACCATGGGCTAAACCCACGGGCTAAAACCATGGTTTTGTGCCCACGGTTTCTATATGTTTGCTTCCTACAAAATACTGAATATAAAAAACAAAATATATAAATTTTAATGCACTCAGTAGTGGCTTTAGTGGCAAGTTAATTTGTCTCCTATCTTGGAGGTGCAAGGTTCAAGCCTTGCTTCCACCCCTATGTATGCACTTAGATGTTACTAGGCTTTAGTCTTATTTTTAAATTTACAATTGAGCGCACATCACATGTGCACATGTTTATCTTTGCACAACACCTCCGTTCTTTGTCACTCCCTGTTTATCTGAGTATCGTCCCTTTATTAAATCGAAAATTTGGTTTTGCTCTAAACCATTTAATAGGTTTGCAGCATTGCAAGCTCGAAATCAAGTATTATATGTAAGCTATCAATGGAAACATGTTATTCATGTTGCGTTCTCGCTAGGAACATCCATCCATCATTGCTTCTATATTGGATCAATACGAAGTCTTTCAGACAGCCTTCACCTTAGCTCAGTTGGTAGAGCAAAGGATTGTAGTTTTCATAGTCATCCTGAGGTCGTTGTTTCAAATCCGACAGGTCAGAACTCTAAGTTGGTTACGAGTTTTACTATGCTTTACTTGCATGAATTTCTTCCACAATGGCAATTTGCGCTCTCCATTGCAACATTCATTGGTAAAGGTGTTGAACATCTAGATCTAGTGGTCACTTTCATCCTTATTATGTGAAATGAAATATTTTTCATCTCATAGGTCTAATATAATACAATATATCTATCTATCTTTAGCGAACACCTCCGTTTTTTGTGACTCCTTGTTCGTCTGAACATCGTCCCTATATTAAATCCAATATCTCAGTGTGCTAACTAATATAATATGTTTGCAACATTGTAGGCTTGAAATCAAGTATTAGATGTTAGTCATCAATGGATACTTGGTATAGATGTTGTGTTGTCTCTAGGAACGTCCATTTTTGGTTATATATGGGAGCAATATGGAGGCTTTACCACACCTCCGACCTTAGCTCAGTTGGTAGAGTGGAGGACTGTAGTGTTGATTGATATCCTTAGGTCGTTGGTTTAAATCGGACATGTCGGAAGTCGAAGTTGGTTGCGATTTTAGCTATGCTTTCCTTGCATAAATTCCTTTCACAATGGCAATGTGCAATTTGCATTGCAACATTCATTGGTAAAGGTGTTGTACATGTAGATGTAGTGGTCACTTTTACCTTTATTATGTAAAATGAAATATAAAATTTATTTTTCCCACAAATACTATACTCCATTGGTATTAAAATTAACAATGCCAAAGTCCATCTACAATTTGTATATAATAATTTCCACTACACAAGTATCTATCAAAAAAATACCAAATATAAATGATGGCCTTTGGCAAGATAAGGCTAATTATATCCATGAAAACTCTCTCAGCCTTTGCCAACAAGACTCATTGTCAACCTATAACCAAATTCCCGTGGTCCAAGAGAATACATATCTTTACATATCTTGGTGGTAATCCTAGTCAATATACCCTAGTTGTCGACCCTAACCAGTAGTCTAAAAACGAGTCCATGTATGCATTTGACTCCACCTATACTGAAGTTGTTCACCATCACTGGCTATCCACTAGGGTGATGCTATTTGACAAATGTTTATTACACAACAGTTGAGGACACCAAAGTAGTCCATGATGCACCTGACGCTTGGGTAAAATGTGATGGGTGGCCTATGTCGCCCCCATGTATCATCTCCCATATCAAAACGACCATGTCCTTCATCTCTACGAAAATTGAAAATGTACTTATAATAATCTCCCTATAAACAAGATGAACTATGTCCTCCTCACCTCACACCATCTGCTTCGATCCCCACACCATCTTCACTCAACCTTAACACTAAACAAAATTATGATTCATTCCGTTCCAATCAACCATCTCGCCGCTTACTACCAAGGTCCTGTACAAAGAACAACAAAATGAGTCTAGTGTGATTCTCAACCCCTCACGATTTGCTTCAATCCCCCCCACCATCTATCGATTTACCTTTGCACAACACCTCCAAACTTTGTCACTCCCCGTTTGTCTGAGTATCGTCCCTTTATTAAATCCCAAATCTGACTTTGGTCATGCAATTAATAAATATGCCACATTGCAAGCTCGACATCAAGTATTATATGTTAGCTATCAATGGAAACATGTCATTCATGTTGCATTCACACTAGGAACACCCATCCATCATTGGTTCTATATCGAATCAATACGAAGTCTATTAGACAGCTTTCCCCTTAGCTCAGTTGGGAGAGCGAAGGATTGTAGTTTCAATATTCAATAGTCATCCTGAGGTCATTGGTTCAAATCCGACAAGTCACAACTCTAAGTTGGTTGCGATTTTTACTATACTTTACTTGCATGAATTTCTTCCACAATCGCAATGTGCGCTCTCCATTGCAACATTCATGGGAAAAGGTGTTGAACATCTAGATCTAGTGATCACTTTCAACCTTATTATGTAAAATGAAATATTATTCATCTAATAGGTAGAATATAATATAATCTACCTATCTATTTTTACCGAATACCTCCATTCTCTGTCACTCCTTGTTCGTCTAAACATCGTCCCTATATAAAATCCAACATCTGACTATGTTCACTAATATAATATATCTGCAATGTTGCGTGCTTAACATCAAGCATTAGAAGTTACTCATGAATGGAAACTTGGTATAGATGTTGTGTTGTCTCTAGGAACATCCATTTTTGCTTCTATATTGGAGCAATATCCAAGCTTTACCACACCTACGATCTTACCTCGGATGGTAGAGCGGAGGACTATAGTGTGATTGTCATCCTTAGGTTGTTGGTTCAAATCCGATAGGTTGGAACTCAAAGTCGGTAGAGTGGAGGACTGTAGTATTGATAGTCATCCTTAGGTCATTGGTTCAAATCCGAGAGGTCGGAACTCTAAGTTGGTTGCGATTTCAACTATGCTTTCCTTGCATAAATTCCTTTCACAATGGCAATGTGCAGCATTGAAACATTCATTGGTAAAGGTGTTGTACATGTAGATGTAGTGGACACTTTTACCTTTATTATGTAAAATGAAATATAAATTTGGTCTTAAACGTTTGTTCTTTTTCACTCCTTGTTCGTTTGAATATCGTCCCTATATTAAAGCCAACATCTGACTATGGTCACTAATATAATATATTTGCACCATTGTAGGCTTGACATCAAGCATTAGATTTTACCCTAGGAACGTCCATTTTTGCTTCTATATTGGAGCAATATCCAGGCTTTACCACACCTCCGACATTAGCTCAATTGGTAGAGCGGAGGATTGTAGTATTGATTGAAATCCTTAGGTCATTTGTTCAAATTCGACAGGTCGGAACTCGAAGTTGGTTGGGATTTCAACTATGCTTTCCTGGCATACATTCCTTTCACAATGGCAATGTGCAATGTGCATTGCAACATTCATTGGTAAAGGTGTTGTACATGTTGATGTAGTGGTCACTTTTACCTTTATTATGTAAACTGAAATATAAATTTGTTGAGCGGCAAGCTCAACCAGATCCAGATCGGCTGAATAAGCCTGAGCCGTATCGGCATCTAGAAGGATGAGACGGATCGGTGAGCCGGTGAGCAAGTGAGCTGGTGAGCTGGGGTGCTGGTTAGCCGGATCCAGCAGTAACCGGAAGCCTGGTAGCAACCTAGACTACTAGGTAGTTAATGTCTCGTAGTTAGTGTTAGACGCTCGTGTGAGCATTGAAGTACACTATACTTCTGTCAGTCCTCTTAGGACTTGTATAAATAGTGTTGTTGAGCACGTTGTATGCATAGAGAATTTTATAGAGTTGATGATAATAGATTTATGTTGTTCTGCTCTCTCTCTCTCTCTCTCTCTCTCTCTCTCTCTCTCTCCTGCGTATCTTCTGTGTGTTAATCTCTCTCTCTCTCTGTTGCTATCCGGCTAAGCCGGTTGTCTAACACTTCCGCACCTTTGTTTTTACATGGTATCAAAGTGCGAGGGCTGAGAACCTCTACAGCCGACATCAACATCTGGAGACAAACCCTAAGACTCGGTAAGTATAGAAAGAGAAGTAATGGGCAGAGGAATGGCTAGCTTGCTCCCGGTGGAGATGCTTGACAGATCCAACGACGCATCTTGGTCATACAAGATGCACCAGTACCTGCTTGGGCATGGTTACTTGAGCTATGTCGACGGAACTAACGACACAACACCTGATGCGGCACACAAGGACTTCCCAGCGTGGGAACAAGCTACAAGCAAAGTGATATACTGCTTTGCGTCCAGTGTCGGAGACCAGCTGTTGAGCCATGTCCGAGATGCCAAGACGCCAAAAGAACCTTGGGGAAACCTGAAGAAGGTTTTCGCGGCAAGCACTATGGCCTGGAAGCTGCAACTCTGACAGGAGTTGAGCAATGTTCGATAGAAGGACATGTCGGTAGCCGATTACACGGCCCAAATCAAAGAGATTTGTGACTCACTTGCCTCTATCAACGTCATGGTAGAGGAAGATGAGATGGTGCAGATCTGTCTTGGGGGCCTAGCGTCTAAGTTCAAAGCGTTCCGAACGGCAGTATGTACAAGGGAGAATACATCGACATTTTTCGACTTACAGTCGATGCTCCTTGTAGAGGAGAACCACGCCGGTGCGTCAACAAGTGCACCCACCAATAGCCGAATGCTGTACACGGAGGCGGATCGGCCCCGTGGGCGTGGTGGACGAGGCGGGTCGGCTCACAATGGCAGCGGCCGGCAAGAGCAGGACCGAAGGCACAGAGAACGTGCTGATAGCAGTTTCGGACCCTCCACAAGCAAGGGGAGTCAATGCGGTGCCGGAAGCCGGCAAGCAAAGGCCATCACGAAATGTTGGTATTGTGGTAAAAAGGGCCACAGAGGAAGCGAGTGCTGAAAGAAGCGCGCCGATTCGGACAGATCTGGATCCTGCAAGGCCGGCAGAGAGAACCGGCAATACTCACACTACGCAAAAGGATCGGGAGGATCCAAAACCGGAAAAGCCGGTAAAGGGCCAGCCTTGGTGATCAAACACAAGGCTAACTCGATGAAGAAGACAACTTCCAAATCGGAGGAAGTGTGGTACGTTGATTCCGGTGCGTCGAATCACATGACGAGCCACAGGGAGTGGTTCTCCTTCTTGGAGAAACCGGAACAACTGGGAGTCTTCGAAACCGGAGATGACACTCCTCACCCAATTGTGCATGTCGGAGAAGTCCCTTTGAGCCACGACGGATAGAGGGGGAAGCTGATGAACGTATTACACATAACGACTATCACGAAGAACCTAGTGTCAGTAGGTCAGATCGTTGACGAAGGGATGTAGGTGCAGTTTATGCACCTTGGGTGCTTCATCGAGGAAGAAGGCCAGATTATTGCGCAAGGGCGCAAAGATGGGAGGATGTTCATCCTCGACACCAATAACGTCGGCACCGCTTTGTTCGCCAAAGGACAGAAAATTGAATCGGATATTGATCTTTGGCACAAGCGGATCGTCCACGTCAATTACCAGAGGCTTCAAGACCTGCAAATGAAACAAGTTGTTTTCGGTTTGCCGAAGTTCAGTGGCCGGAAGGTCCAAATATGTGAAGCTTGCCAACTCGGGAAGCCACACCGGCTTCCATTCCCCACCGAACGAAACCGGAGCCGTAACAAGCTCGACCTTATTCATCGGATGTATGGGGACCGGCATAGAACGTTAGTCTTGGCAAGAGTTGATATTTCATCTCCTTCATCGACAACTACAGCCGACACACGTGGATCTACCTCATCGAGAGGAAGAGAGAAGTCTTCGAGTGTTTCCCGAACCTGCAAAGCCTGGTTGAACAGGAAACGAAGAGGAAGATCAAGTGCCTGCGGTCGGATGGCGGGAAAGAATACTTTTCCGGCCAATTCAATAGTTATCTGCAGCAAAAAGGAATTCGGAGAGAGTTCAGTTGCAGATACACACCGGAGCAAAACGGTGTGGCCGAGCGGAAGAACTGGTCGATTATCGACGCGGCAAGGGTGATGCTGGAGGAGAAGAGCATGCCCAAATTCTACTGGGTTGAGGCGGTCCAGACAACCGTCTATATCCAAAACCGGATCGGTGACAAGGTGTTGGCGCATGAGGTATATTTCGGGCGCAAGCCGAATTTGAGACACCTTCGGATATTCGGTAGCATTGCATATGTGCATGTGCCGGATGAGAAGTAGAGGAAGTTGGATGCAAAGTCGGAAAAATGCATCCTCGTCAGTTACTCGCATGAGCAAAAGGGGTATAAGTGTTATAACCCCCGGACGAAGCAGTTCCGAGTTAGCCGGGATGTTGAGTTTGATGAGACGGATCTAACGGGAACTGAAACACTCCCTATACGCAACGCTCGGCCACAACCGAGCTTAGAATCATACACAAAAAACGGGAAATAAAGAACGACACAATGGAAGAGAAGAGTACGCAGGATGTTTACGTGGAAAACCCCACACTAGGGGAAAAACCACAGTAGCCCACAGGCTGCAAACTATCACTAGGTTAGTATGTACAACAGTGAGTTCACGGAGGCAACAACCTCGTGCTCACGATCTTCGCCACAGGCGGCGGTTACAATAAAGGCAACAACCTCTTTCTCTCTTGACGGGAACCCAACGTTCCTTATGCGTAACGCTCGGCCACAACCGAGATTCTTTTCATACACAGAAAACGGGAAGTAGAACACGACACAAAGAAGAGAAATGGTACACAGGAGGTTAACGTGGAAAACCCCAAACTAGGGGAAAAACCACGGCAGCCCACAGGCTGCAAACTGTCACTATGTATGAATGTACAAAACAGTGAGTACACGGAGGCAACGACCTCGGACTCACGATCTTCGCCACAGGCGGCGGTTACAACAAAGGCAACGACCTCGTCTCTCTCTCTCTCCCTGTACAGTTACGCACTCTCTCTTTTTCTTGCACCAACAAGAAAAATGACAACAACAACAGATACTAAAAGTTTGCCCTAAGTCATATTTATACTAATATGACTTTTCGGCTATTTACAAATGTAGCCTCGATGGGCTCTCAGAAACATATTTACGAATATGTCTCTTCCTCCGGTTCATACCGGGCCTGCACCATCCGGCTCTCCGTAGCCGGGTACTCCTCATTCGGTTCATACCGGGCCTCCACCATCCGGCTCTCCGTAGCTGGGTCCTCCTCATCCGGTTCATACCGAGCCTGCACCATACGGCTCTCCGTAGCCGGGTCCTCCTCATCCGGTTCATACCGGGCCTGCACCATCCGGCTCTCCGTAGCCGGGTCCTCCTCATCCGGTTCATACCGGGCCTGCACCATCCGGAGGGACCTGTTTCCCAACAAACTCCCCCTTCACTCCGGCATGGGGTGTCTTACTAGTCCGATCCTCTTTCGGCATGCGTCCAGCTTGTCGGGTGTCAGCACTTTGGTCAGCATATCTGACCCGTTCTCGGTTGTGTGGATCTTCGTTAGTGCGAACTCCTGGTCATCTACTCTTTCCCGGATCCAGTGATACCTCTGCTGGATATGCTTCGTCCGGGAATGGTAGGCCGCATTCTTAGCAAGGTGGATGGCACTTTGACTGTCGCAGTAGAGCCGGTATTCCTCTTGCCGGATACCGAGCTCTTCGATGAAGTCCTTCATCCATAATATTTCCTTGCCGGCTTCCACAACCGCCATGTACTCCGCCTCCGTGGTTGACAATGCAACCGTCTTCTGCAGCCTCGACTGCCACGAAACAGCTCCCCTTGCATATGTCATTACATACCCGGATGTAGACCGGCTGGTATCCACATCAGCCGACATGTCCGAATCGGTGAAACCGTCCAGTTGAGGTTTTCCGGAGCCGAATCGGAGACACATATTTGAAGTGCCCTTCAAATACCGGAGTATCCATTTGACCGCGTTCCAGTGCTCCTTGCCGGGATTACTCATGAACAGGCTCACCACTCCGACTGCGTATCCAATGTCCGGTCGGGTACAAACCATTCCGTACATCAAGCTTCCGACGGCAGAGGCATATGGAATCTTTATCATATCCGCATTCTCTGCTTTCGTCTTCGGGCTTTGCTTGCCGGATAGCCTGCAGTTTGCCGGAAGTGTCAATCCGACCGGTTTCGCTTCTGACATGTTGAACCGATGAAGCGCCTTTGTCACATACTTCTCCTGTGACAGCCATAATTGCTTCACTGACCGGTCCCGAATGATGTGCATCCCCAGCATCTGTCTTGCCGGACCCAAGTCTTTCATTGAGAAGGTCCGGTTGAGAGCCTTCTTCAGCATCCGTATTTTGACTTGGTCCCGTCCGACGATCAACATGTCATCCACGTACAGAAGGAGTATCAGGAAGTCTCCTCCTTCGATCTTCTTCACAAACACGCAGTGATCGGCTTGCGTCTTGTGGTACCCTTGATCGGTTTGGAAGGAGTCGAACTTCCGGTACCATTGCCGGGGGGCCTGCTTTAACCCGTAGAGGCTCTTCTTCAGCTGGCAAACCAGGTGCTCCTTCCCTTTCTCCACGAATACTTCCGGTTACTGCATGTAGATCTCGTCTTCGAGGTCACCGTGAAGGAATGTCGTCTTCACGTCTAGCTGCTCTACCTCGAGGTCCATGCTTGCCGCTATACTCAGCACCGTCCGGATGGAGGTCATCTTTACTACCGGAGAAAATATCTCGTCGAAGTCCACGCCCTTCTTCTACTGGAACCCCTTCACCACGATCCTGGCTTTGTATCTCGGGGGGTTGCCGGCATCTCCCGGTTTCAACTTGTACACCCACTTGTTTCGGAGTGCCCGCTTTCCTTTCGACAACTCCACCAATTCGTACGTATGGTTCTCATGTAGGGAATCCATCTCATCCTGCATGGCACTTAACCATTTTCGGCTGTGAGTGTCTTCCTTCGCTTCTTCGAAGCTTTCCGGCTCCCCCTCATCGGTCAGCAAAACATGCTCTGCATCCGGAAATCTCTAGGGGGCCCTTCTCTCTCTGAGAGGATATCTCCGTCTCTGGGCTTCGGTGACCGGCTCATCCATCTGCTCTTCATCCGAATCCGATTCGGGGTCTTGGCCGGTTCCGGTTTCAGCTTCCACTACTTCTTCTTCAGCCTGTTCGGTATCCTCACCGTAACCGGCTGGTCCCTCGAGTGCTAACCGGTCTCTTGCCGGTTGGGTCTGCTCATCGTAGAGTCGATCCTTACCGGTATCGATCCTTAACGGTCGACTCGGAGTTCATTATCTTCTTCTCCGACTCCAAGTCGGCGAGTGTCTTGTCCTCCATGAAGATAATATCTCGACTCCGGAATACCTTCTTGTCGACCAGGTCCCACACTCGGTAACCGAACTCATCATCACCGTAACCGAGGAATATGCATGGCCGGGTCTTTGGATCTAACTTTCCTCTCCGGTCCTTAGCTACATGCACGTACGCGAGACACCTGAACACCCTCAGATGCCGGTAGGACACTTCCTTACCGGTCCAGACTCTCTGTGGCGTGTCTCCGTCCAAGGGTACTGAGGGTGATCTGTTTATCACATATGTCGCCGTCGACAGTGCCTCAGCCCAAAACTTCTTGGGTAGTTTTGCATGCGCTAGCATGCTCCGGACCCTCTCCATTATGGTCCGGTTCATCCTCTCGGCCAGTCCGTTTAGTTCCGACGTCTTCGGCACGGTAAATTTGAGCCGGATTCCCTTCGAGCGGCAGTACTCCTCGAACTGCCCCCGGTATTCTCCTCCGTTGTCTGCTCGAATCGCCTTCAGCTTCCGGCCGGTTTCTCTTTCCACTCTCGCGTGGAGCTTTTTGAAGACGGATAACACCTAATCCTTCGTCTTCAGCGGTGTGGCCCACAGCTTCCGGCTGTGGTCATATATGAACGTCACGAAGTACTGCGCTCCGGCATGTGACTTCGTGTCTACCTAACACACATCCGTATGCACCAACTCCAGTGATGCATTACGTCTCATCGGTGGCCTTGGTCGGAAGGAGGTCCGGTTCTGCTTGCCGGCCAGACATTCAATGCACTTCTCTAAGTGCACGTTCTTCACTGGAATGAGGTTGTCATTTGCAAGCCTCTTCATCCCCTTCTCGCTCATATGACACAGCCTCTTGTGCCACAGCTCACCGGCAGTGTCGGATGCCACGTTCACTTCTTTCGGACATAACCGGGCATTCATCAGGTACAGCGTGTTGACCTTCCGGGCCGAGCCACAATCAGGCTCCCTTTGCTGAACTTCATGACACCGTTCCGGATGCTACCCGTGTAGCCTTCATCATCTAGCCGACCGGCTGATATCAGGTTCAGGCGAACTTCCGGAACGTGTCGGACATCCTTCAGCAGCAACTTGCATCCGGTTGGTGTTGTCAGCCACACGTCTCCCATGCCGACAATTCGGCATGTTCCTTCATTCCCCATCCGGACACAGCCGTGATCACCGGCTGAATAGGATGAGAAGCATTTCCGGTCCGGGGTAAGATGGAACGATGCTCCAGAGTCTACCACCCAGGTCATCTCGTCGCCGGCAAGGTTTATTTCACTCTCTTCGGTGATGAGCATCAACTCGTATCTTTATCTTTCCGACGCGCCTCCTCATCTAGCAAGCTTGACTTTACTCTTGCTAGGGATAACCGTTTTCCTTCCAACCCGGCGTTGCCCAAAGTGACAACCAACGTCTCCCAGCTATCCGGGAGGGAACCGAGCAGGAGTAGCGCTAATACTTCATCGGCAAGAGGAACTTCCAACGACGTTGCCTGGTGTATCAGCCCCTGGAAGGCATTCATATGCTCCGCCATGCTGGAGCCATCTTGGTACCGGAGTCTTACTAGCTTCCGGAATACCGAAACCTGATTAACAACATTTTTGTTTTGGAACATTATGCCGATCTTCTCCCAGAGCTCATGAGCCTTGCTTTCTTCATTGAAGTTGTTGTACAGGCTCATGTCGATGAAGCACCGTATGTACGCCGTTGTCTTCATGTCCATCACCTCCCATATCGCGGTGTCGATTTTGTCCGGTCTCTTGTCCCCGATCTGAACCGGCAGCCAGAGGTCTTTAACAACGAGCATGTCCCTCATCTTCGACTTCCATACTGAATAGTTGGAGCCGGTGAGCTTGAACATGCCGCCAAATGATTTGTCCATTTTCTGTGTCGATTTCGCTCTGATACCACTTGACGGGAACCCAACGCTCGGCCACAACCGAGATTCTTTTCATACACAGAAAACGGGAAGTAGAACACGACACAAAGAAGAGAAATGGTACACAGGAGGTTAACGTGGAAAACCCCAAACTAGGGGAAAAACCACGGCAGCCCACGGGCTGCAAACTGTCACTATGTATGAATGTACAAAACAGTGAGTACACGGAGGCAACGACCTCGGACTCACGATCTTCGCCACAGGCGGCGATTACAACAGAGGCAACGACCTTGTCTCTCTCTCCCTGTACAGTTACGCACTCTCTCTTTTTCTTGCACCAACAAGAAAAATGACAACAACAACAGATACTAAAAGTTTGCCCTAAGTCATATTTATACTAATATGACTTTTCGGCTATTTACAAATGTAGCCTCGATGGGCTCTTAGAAACATATTTACAAATATGTTTCTTCCTCCGGTTCACATCGGGTCTGCACCATCCGGCTCTCCGTAGCCGGGTACTCCTCATCCGGTTCATACCAGGTCTGCACCATCTAGCTCTCCGTAGCCGGGTACTCCTCATCCGGTTCATACCGGGTCTGCACCATTTGGCTCTCCGTAGCCGGGTACTCCTCATTCGGTTCATACCGGGTTTGCACCATCCGGCTCTCCGTAGCCGGGTCCTCCTCATACGGTTTCGGCCGAGGCCGATAAGCACTGTTCTTCTCCCTTCCCATCCGAAGGGACCTGTATTAGAGATCTAAGTACTAAAGTAAGCTTAAGATAAGGATAAACAAATGATAGATAGAAAGGAGAAAGAGAAAGAAGGGTGTCGATCCACCGGACCACCCCCGAGCGAAGGGATCGAGACAGACTCGACCCTCGATCGGCGTCCCATACCACCGCCGTACCTGGTGCTGGCGCGCTCGCTACAAGAGTTGACCCACCACAAGAGCAGAGTGTCGATGTAGTCAAAAGATGATCAAATGAGGGTAGCTAGGCCTCTTATTTATAGCGATACCCAAGGCCCCCAAGCAAGTTCACACTTGACCTAATGGGTTGTCTCAATCCTGAGCATTAAAAGTAATCCTCCCCTTCTTTACACTCTCGTTTAACCCTCACACTTATCCACGTGTATAGAATACTACGGTAAATTCTCACCACGGGATATTAAATGGTCATGCCCGTAACATACTTCCCCTCTTTAAAACATTGCACTCTTGCAATGGAAAGTTAGGGAAATTAGTTCTGAAAGTATTTTCGCGTTCCCATGTGGCATCTTTTATTGATTTATCCATCCATTTTATTTTAAATTCTCGGATTTCTTTAGT
This sequence comes from Azolla caroliniana, assembly GCF_043228905.1. Classification (NCBI taxonomy): domain Eukaryota; kingdom Viridiplantae; phylum Streptophyta; class Polypodiopsida; order Salviniales; family Salviniaceae; genus Azolla; species Azolla caroliniana. The sequence continues at coordinate 13,403,538 of NW_028230436.1, forward strand.
ATGTAATTTTTTTGTTTTAACATCAAAAATTCTTTCTGGTACATGTGGTTTAGAAGATAATTCTTCAGAAGTAACCAGAGTTTCAGTTGTAACTGTATTGTCGCCAGAACCTAGAAGTTCTTTTAAACGACTCACATGGAAGACTGGATGAATTCCAACACCATCGGGAAGAGCAAGACGATAGGCTGATGACCCAATGCGTTTGACGACTGTAAAAGGTCCACAAAACCGTGGGGCTAACTTAGCGCACTTACCCCTAGACAATGTCTTAGAATTGTGAGGTACACGTAAAAATACCTTCTGTCCAGGGTTGAATACACGAGGTTGCCTATGATGATCGGCATAAAAACGCGCTCTATCTTGAGCTGTTTTTATATTATCTCGTGCAATATGCAACATATCTTGCATATCCCGAAGAAAGTTTTGCGTACTTCGCAACTCATCATGATGTATATTAACATCAATCGGGGCTCGTGGCTGAAAACCATACATCAACATAAAAGGACTATATCCCGTCGACGTATGCTTGGAGCTGTTATAAGCAAATTCCAAAATTGGGAGATAACGTTCCCATTTTGTTGGTTTTGCACCAACGTATGCTCGAAGCATGTCCTCAATAATTTGATTTACTCGTTCTGTCTGTCCATCGGATTGAGGATGATCCGTGGAGCTCATGGTCAATGTAGTTTCTAACTTCTTAAAGACTTGCGTCCAGAAGTCACTAGTAAACTTTGGATCTCGATCACTCATGATATCCATCGGTAACCCATAAAAACGAAACAATTCGTCAACGAATTGGTAAGCCAATTCAGGAGCTGTTACCATGGTTTTAGTAGCTATAAATCTGGCCATTTTAGTTAGTCGTGACCTTTTTGGGTGCGAGGAAGGCTAACAATAAAATCCATGGATATACTTTCCCACTTATTATTGGGAATGTCCAAGGGATGTGAAAGTCCTGCGGCTTTAAGTCGCTCGGCTTTGTTAACCTGACACTGGTGACATTTAGTCACATAGCTATGTATGTCAGGATGCATCTTAGGCCAATAAAATTGAGTGGAGATGAGAACGAGTGTACGATGTATTCCAGGGTGCCCTGCTGAGGGTGCATCATGGCATTCAAAAAGAATCCTCTTTTTGACCTTGGGTAAATCTGGAACACAAACCTTCCCATTAAGGTAGAGCAAACCGTTAGCAATGTGGAAGTATTCCTTCGAGGATGTGGTGGTGTCTATTCCAGACTCAACTCTTGCCCAGTATTTTGCAAAATAACTGTCATCAGGATACTTTCCTCGAAGGTGATCATAAAGATCTGATGTTATTTCAGTGAAGCTAAGCATGTTAACTTCACGGATGTGACTTAGTGCATCAGCGACAATGTTCATGGAACCTTTACGATACCGTATGGAAAAATCAAAGTCCTGGATGAGATCAGCCCATCGTGCCTTACGACCTTTTAGGTCTTGTTGGTCACAAAAATATTTCAAGGACTCGTGGTCCGTAGTTACCACAAAGCGATTTCCATAAAGATAATGGCGACATGTTTTGAGCGCATGTATAACTGCAAATAATTCCTTTTCTTGAACGGTATACCGAGATTGAGCAGAATCAAGTTTCTTACTCTCGAATGCTATTGGTTTACCATCTTGATACAAGACAGCACCTATAGCATAATCTCTTGCATCGGTTTCAACCTCAAAAGGTTTTGAAGGATCAGGTAAAAGAAGTGAAGGAACCTTGCAAACCAAGTACTTGAGTTCCTTAAAGGCGAGGTCTAGTGTAGCATTCCACACAATAGGTTTTGTAGACTTACGCGTTTGACCTTTTAAAAGATCAGTAAACGGTGTCGTCAATTGGGAGTAATTACGAAGAAACTTTTGCAAAAACCCGACAAAACCAAGGAATGATCGAACTTCTCGAATATTCCGAAGAGTGGGCCAAAGCTTGATTTTCTCAATGCGAGAAGGATCAATTTCAACTCCTCGTTCGGTTATGAGATGTCCTAGATAAGTAATTGATTTCTTGAAGAACTCACATTCTGAGATCTTTGTATAAAACTGTTTGTCACGCAATGTTTGTAAAACAAAGCGGACATGTCTAGCATGTTCTTGTAATGTACGGCTATAAACTAAAATATCATCCAAGAAAATAACGACAAATTTTCCAAGTTGTTCTCGGAAAATGTCATTCATTTCTTGTTGAAAAGTAGCCGAAGCATTGGTCAAACCAAAAGGCATAACCAAAAACTCGTAATGGCCATAGCGCGTACGAAATGCCGTTTTAGGAACATCGTCCTCACTTATTCGTATTTGATGGTAGCCAGTACGGAGATCAAGTTTCGTAAAATACCGAGCTCCTTGGAGACGGTCAATTAGATCGTCAGCCCGGGGCAATGGGTACGAATTCTTGATCGTCACTTTATTCAAGCGTCGGTAATTAATACACATACGCCATGTGCCCTCTTTCTTTTTAACCAAGAGAACTGGTGCACCCCATGGAGATTTACTATACCGTATATAACCCATTCATAAATAGTCCTTGAGTTGCTTAGATACCTCATCTTCTTCGGATTGACTTAAGCGATACGGAGGTATACTTATTGGTGCAACACCAGGTACAATATCTATACGATGGTCTATATTACGTTTAGGAGGTAACCCATCAGGTAGTTCACTTGGAAAAACATCATGAAAAACATTTAAGATTTCATCAAATTGTTGTTGTTCAAAATATGTTAATTGAACCGGGACATTATCGATATTGTAAATGTGAATGTCCGGATAAGTACACAATAAAATAATGTAGAACAAGACAACTCGGATATTGATGGACATGAGGAAACAATCGAGAGGGATTGTTTTTTTACACATTGAATAAAATGCGTACAATCGTTCAGTACAAAAGAAATGGAATGACGAACCCAATCAATAAATAAAGAAGAGTTTTTATTATAAAACCAGGGATAACCCAGTATTACATCGGTGGTACAAAGATTCATTACATGGAAGTCTACTTCCTCTATATAAGTATCAATAGAAATTCCTAATGAATGAATCGCCTCGTTGATGTATTGTACTCTTCCATCAGCCAAGTGCACCTTGTAGGTGTGATCACTTATGGTGGGTTGGATTCCCCATATCTGAACCAAACGATCATTCACAAAATTGTGTGAGCTTCCCGAATCAAATAAAAATTGTACGGGAGATCCATTGATATACCCGTTTGCACGTAGTAAATCATTGGGACCTAATACATAGTGAGGGAAAGAACATTGACAATTACTTAAATGATGTGTATAGACCTGAAGGACATTAGGAATCTGACCTTTATGGTCTGTAGCTTTAGCTTTGTTGTCGTGCTCTTTCTGTTGGAGCTTTCGACATTGATCTTTTGTATGACCCTTCTTTTTGCAGAATACACAAAAAGGATGTTGTCGCTTACAATCGTGATCCAGGAATTCGTTGGGTGTCTTGCGTTTCCCAACAAATTGCGACTACTTAGTCCCGGGCGCTTCGTTGGGTTTGTTATGGTCCTTCTTCGAAGTGCGTTGATAGCGAAGAACTATTTCAACAGCCTCTTCGAAGGATTTTGGATCCTTATCGTGCACTATCCAGTGATAGTCCGAATTGGGGATGCCATTGACAAAACAAGCTATCAACCAATTGTCCCCTTCTAGACCCGATTTTTGGATTTGGGTTCTAGCATGGTGAACATAGTCTTCTAGCGAGGAAAATTTCTTGCTAGAGAGGTTCATTAAAGCTTGTGCTGCCTCGGTTCGAGAGGGAGGTTGCAGAAATTGGCCCTTAAAAACCGTGACAAAATCTGTCCAGGTATCGGGCAATTTCCCCATAGTACGGAGCCCACGCCACCAGGCGGCGGCCTTACCCCCAAGTTCTCGGCCGACATATGCAATCTTCGTACTATCTGGCGTGGGATAGAGCTCAAAATGAGACTCCCATCGTCCCAGCCATGTGCAGATTGCTTCTTCGGTTCTTTCCTTTTTGTCTCCCGTAAATGGCTTAACGACAAATGATGGTTCACCTTGTCGCTCATCAGGTCTATTAGTCTCACGTTGTAGACTAATGACACGTGCCTCGAGAGCACTTTGAGATTGCCGAAGTTCGGTCATCTGTTGAGCGGTGAAACTAAGGTATTGGGTTATTTGTGCCAAATACATCTCAGTGGACATTTGTCCAGGAGGATTCCATTGAGTTCCTTCCGCTTGAGCGGATGACATCGGGTCGTTAACTTGAGCCATTAAAGATTATTTCTGGAAAAGAAATAGGATAAGGTCAGAGAGATAGTCATAACATCATGTTGTGATGTAAACATATCATGGGCAAACATTAATCGATATCATGATCTCACGTCAATAGCCCTCTAGACGTATGAGATGAGGTTCAAGATCAGGTTACTATGGTAACACAAAGGTGTTTTAAAAACCATGGGGGTGACAAATAAACCATGAAGATAATATCTCGACTCCGGAATACCTTATTGTCGACCGGGTCCCACACTCGGTAGCCGAACTCATCGTCACCGTAACCGAGGAATATGCATGGCCGGGTCTTTGGATCTAACTTTCCTCTCCAGTCCTTAGCTACATGCACGTACACGAGACACCCGAATACCTTCAGATGCCGGTAGGACACTTCCTTACCGGTCCAAACTCTCTGTGGCGTGTCTCCGTCCAAGGGTACTGAGGGTGATCTGTTTTTCACGTATGTCGCTGTTGACAGTGCCTCAGCCCAAAACTTCTTGGGTAGTCTTGCATGCACTAGCATACTCCGGACCCTCTCCATTATGGTCCGGTTCATCCTCTCGGCCAGTCCGTTTAGTTCCGGCGTTTTCGGCACGGTAAATTCGAGCCGGATTCCCTTCGAGCGGCAGTACTCCTCGAACTGCCCCCGGTATTCTCCTCCGTTATCTGCTCGAACCGCCTTCAGCCTCCGGCCGGTTTCTCTTTCCACTCTCGCATGGAGCTCTTTGAAGACGGATAGCACCTGATCCTTCGTCTTCAACGGTGTGGCCCACAGCTTCCGGCTGTGGTCATATATGAACGTCATGAAGTACTGCGCTCCGGCATGTGACTTCGTGTCTACTTGACACACATCCGTATGCACCAACTCCAGTGGTGCATTACGTCTCATCAGTGGCCTTGGTCGGAAGGAGGTCCGGTTTTGCTTACCGGCCAGACAATCAGTGCACTTCTCTAAGTGCATGTTCTTCACTGGAATGAGGTTGTCGTCTGCAAGCCTCTTCATCCCCTTCTCGCTCATATGACACAGCCTCTTGTGCCACAGCTCACCGGCAGTGTCGGAAACCACGTTCACTTCTTCTGGGCATAACTGGGCATTCATCAGGTACAGTGTGTTTACCTTCCGGGCCCGAGCCACAATCAGGCTCCCTTTGCTGAACTTCATGACACCGTTCCGGATGCTACCCATGTAGCCCTCATCATCTAGCCAACTGGCTGATATCAGGTTCAGTCGAACCTCCGGAACGTGTCGGACATCCCTCAGCAGCAACTTGCATCCGGTTGGTGTCGACAGCCACACGTCTCCTATGCCGACAATTCGGCATGTACCTTCATTCCCCATCCGGACATAGTCGTGATCACTGGCTGAGTAGGATGAGAAGCATTTCCGGTCCGGGGTAAGGTGGAACGATGCTCCAGAGTCTACCACCCAGTTCATCTCGTCGCCGGCAAGGTTTATCTCACTCTCCTCGGTGATGAGCATCAACTCTTCTTCACTTGCCGCGATTGCCATCGTTTCCTTCCGGTCCGTTCCCCTCTGGTCCTTACCGTTCTGGTCCGAGGTCCGTTTCGAATCGGTACCGTCGGTTTCCTTGTCTTTACAGAAATGCCGACAGTTCTTTTGGAAGTGTCCCGGCTTGCCGCAATAGAAGCAAGTGGGCCTCCCCCTTGACTTTGACCGTGTCCCCAACTTCTCCCGGTTCTGGGGACTATGGTTTCTATGTCTTCCGCGTTCCGATTCGGTAAGGAGCGCTTTGGAGTCGGAGCTCGTATCTTTATCTTTCCGACGCGCCTCCTCATCTAGCGAGCTCGACTTTACTCTTACTAGGGATAACTGCTTTCCTTCCGGCCCGGCGTTGCCCAAAGTGACAACCAACGTCTCCCAGCTATCCGGGAGGGAACCGAGCAAGAGTAGCGCTAGTACCTCATCGGGGAGAGGTACTTCCAATGAAGTTGCCTGGTGGATCAGCCCCTGGAAGGCATTCATGTGCTCCGCCATGCTGGAGCCATCTTGGTACCGGAGTCTTACTAGCTTCCGGAATACCGAAACCTGATTAACAACATTTTTGTTTTGAAACATTATGCCGATCTTCTCCCAGAGCTCATGAGCCTTGCTCTCTTCATTGAAGTTGTTGTATAGGCTCATGTCGATGAAGCACCGTATGTACGCCGTTGTCTTCATGTGCATCACCTCCCATATCGCGGCGTCGATTTCGTCCGGTCTCTTGTCTCCGAACTGAACCGACAGCCAGAGGTCTTTAACCACGAGCATGTCCCTCATCTTCGACTTCCACACTGAATAATTGGAGCTGGTGAGCTTGAACATGCCGCCAAACGATTCGTCCATTTTCTGTGTCGTTTCGCTCTGATACCACTTGACGGGAACTGAAACGCTCCCTATACGCAACGCTCGGCCACAACCGAGCTTAGAATCATACACAGAAAACGGGAAATAAAGAATGACACAATGGAAGAGAAGAGTACGCAGGATGTTTATGTGGAAAACCCCAAACTAGGGGAAAAACCACGGCAGCCCATAGGCTGCAAACTATCACTAGGTTAGTATGTACAGCAGTGAGTTCACGGAGGCAACAACCTCGTGCTCACGATCTTCGCCATAGGCAGCGGTTACAACAGAGGCAACAACCTCTTTCTCTCTCTCTCTCTCTCTCTCTCTCTCTCTCTCTCTATGAGCATACTATGCATTTGAGAACACATGCAATCTTGGAGATATTAAGTGTTGGGTCCTCAAGAAATATCTTTTTGACACTTTGGTGACACCAGTTCTTCTCTATGGGGTGGAAGTATGGGGTGGTAGCATCCCTAAGTCTATGTGGAAAGAGTTTGAAAATGTCCAAAAGCATTTTCTTACGAAGTTTCTACAAGTTAAGAAACAAACGCCCTACACCCTCCTCCTCCTTGAGACGGGATCGCTTCCCATTGAGATCATGGCCATGGAAAGGGTTGTTGAATACATGCTTAAGGTTCAAAAAAGTCCCTCACATCGACTTCCTAGAATTGCGTGGGAAGCAAGCAAAAAGATCCAAAAGACGCATAAAAGCAAAATTTTATGTTCCGGTTGGATGCAAGATATAGAAAAATGGTTTGGTAGATGGGATGCGAGACACTTGCTTCATGATGCATCATTAGATTCCTCTGTAAATGAGGCATTTTTGCAACGCCAATGTATCATGACATGGGACAAATGTGGAGGCTCACGCTTCACACATTATACTACACATGTTGCACCTAACTACAAAACCATATTCTTTGCGGAACGGGGAAATCGTACACATCCATACATGTTAGAGCCCATACCGTTATCTGCCATTCGAACCATTGCTTCCATGCGACTTAGCTCACATGCATTGCGATGTGAAACAGGGCGTTGGGGTACAAGTGATGAGAGTGGTCGGCTATGCACACTTTGCCCTAAACAAGTTCGCGAGTCTGAGTATCACACTTTGATACAATGCTCTGCCTTTGATCATATTCGACCATGCTTTCCACATCTCTTCGATCGAGCCCAATCTTTGCATGAATTCCTCTCACAACCACAATGTGCACTCTCGATTGCAACATTCATTGGTAAAGTTCTTGAACATCGAGAGTCACTACTCACTTTCACACGTATCACGTGAAATGTAATATTTTTGGTCTCATAGGTCATATTTGATCTCCGAAGACGATAATATAATCTATCTATCTATCTATCTATCTCTCTCTCTGTACACTATTGCGCGCTCTGATCTCACGTAGACAAGAAATAATAATAACAACAATTACTAAAAGTTTGCCCTAAGTCATATTTATACTAATATGACTTTTCGACTATTTACAAATATAGCCTCGATGGACTCTCAGAAACATATTTACGAATATGTCTCTTCATCCGGTTCTTACCAGGTCTGCACCATCCGGCTCTCCGTAGCCGGGTACTCCTCATCCGGTTCATACCGGGTCTGCACCATCCGGCTCTCCGTAGCCGGGTACTCCTCATCCGGTTCATATCGGGTCTGCACCATACGGCTCTCCGTAGCCGGGTACTCCTCATCCGGTTCATACCGGGTCTGCACCATCCGGCTCTCCGTAGTCGGGTCCTCCTCATCCGGCTCATACCGGGTCTGCACCATCCGGCTCTCCGTAGCCGAGTCCTCCTCATACGGTTTCGGCCTCGGTCGAGCTTGTTCATCAGCATTGTTCTTCTCCCTTCCCATCCTGAGGGACCTGTCTCCCAACAGGATCATGGTATGCCTTATCGGCTCCGACTTCGGACCCCGACCCAATATCGAAGGATGAGGCTAGTGAGCCTGAACCAGTCCAGTTAGAAGAGGAAGGGTTCGAGACTCTAGATGTGAGTCCGGAATCGTTTCGGTTGAGCGGGCTGAACGAGTGGCTAAGTCAGGATGACCAGTCGGATGAGGAACCAGCGAGTAGTGGAGACTCTCTCGTGCTCTCCCCGTGCAAGGAACCGAGGAGACGGTTCACGTGGAGAGAGATGGGGAAGAAGAAGATGCCGGAATATGAAACCGGCAACGTTGAGTTGGATTGGAGCGAATCCGACTCCGGAAAGGATGAAGGCGGATCTTCAGGAACAAATCCTGAACCGGCCAAGAAGGGCCTCAAACCGGGTAATGATAAGTCACGCCGGTCTTCCCGCTAAAAGAACCTCGCGAAGCGGTACGGGTACAATGAGTACATGGCGCATCATTATTCGTACACGATCAAAGTGGCGGAAGTGCATGAGCCGGAGAGCTACGCAGAAGTGGTAATGGATGCAAGTTGGCGTGCCGCTATGGAGGAAGAAATGCGGGCACTTGATGCCAATGACCCATGGGACCTAGTTGACCCTCCCCGACACTATAAACCAATCGGATGTAAGTGGGTGTACAAGGTAAAGTACAATGCCGATGGTTCGGTTAACCGGTACAAGGCCCGATTAGTCGCGAAGGGATACGCGCAGACCCACGAAATCGACTACGACGAGACCTTTGCTCTGGTAGCGAAGATGACAACGGTTCGTGTGGTGTTGGCGGTTGTGTCGAATACGAGTGTATAATGGCCGTATTCACACTGTCCCTTTGGACAGCCCAAGTTTGGGCTATTTCTGTAAATAGCATAAACGGCAGTTGCCCTAAGATAGTCACTATATAAAGTGACTTTGTAACCTTTAGTTAAGGTGGTTGTTATTTTGTAACTGTTGCTATTGAGAAATATAACATTTCTTTTGTGCCTATCTCTCTCTCTCTCTCTCTCTCTCTCTCTCTCTCTCTCTCTGTGTATGTTGCTCATTCGCATACGCAGGTTCTTCACCATCACAAATGTTGTTTGTTCTTCCGCACTGACGACCTTGTTCCCCAACATTTGATATCAGAGCGTTGGAGGTCCTTCAACCTGCTGTCAGCCGTCATCGTACACCACAACATTCTGTTTTTGTAACTTCTTGAAGAACTTTGCATCTCACTATGTTAAATCACTAATTGGAGTAAGCTAGCCGGTTGTACTCTGTTCCTGTGATTGTAACCACTTGAGCGAGCTCCTTGTGCAACACCTGACCCAATCGTGCTTCATTCGGTTAAATGACATCCGAATAGGTCACCGGACGCTATTCACCCGCTTGTTGTAACCACTTGCTGCAGATTGGTCTCCTAGCAACAACCAAATTCGTGCTTCATTCGGCTGATCGACATTCGGGAGGATCAGTTAGATCCGTCCCTCTCATTGCTACCGTCATCCGAAGCAGAATCGTCCCAAACAATCGGTTTCTTGTAATCGGTATTCGGCATACAATCAGAAGTTAACCGGGCTCACTGCGACTCAGCAACATTCGGGAAGATCAGCCGGTTTTGTCCCTCATGTCACCGGAGTCATTCCGAGCAAGTTTAGCAACAAGTATCTGAAACCAAACTGACTCGGGTTCAAAACCGACTAGAACGATATCGGGTGAGCAAACCGGCTACACCCCACTATGGTTCGTAGTCAACTCCGAACCGATTCTTACCAACCGAAACCGAATCAGACGAAATCAACATCCGGCTCATTGGAGATGAGTCTAAGGAAGTTTGACGGTTCGAACTTCAACTTCTGGAAGGAACAAATGCAAGACTATCTCATAGTCAAGGGTCAGATAGACCCGATTGAGAATGAAAATCCTCTAGAAGCATACAAGGCAAACGAGTGGCTAAAGCTGGATAGAATCGTCCGCGCCACGATTCGGATGCACTTGTCGGAGTCAGTGTACTTCACAGTGCAATCATGCTCAACAGCTTTTGAACTTTGGAAAACACTATCGGAAACTTATGAAAAGAAGGTCGCCGCAACGAAGATGTATCTGATCCGGCGCCTTTACAACTTGCGGATGAAAGAATCCGATTCGGTTCAGGCACACCTCAACGAGTACGAAAGCATAAGCTCCCAAATCTCGTCTCAGGGGACGGCAATCAAGGATGAACTCAGAGCAATGATACTCATGAGTAGTCTCCCCTCTTCATGGGAAACTTTCGTTACAACTGTGTGCAATGCTTCAACAACTATCGTTAAGTACTCCGAAGTCACGAGTGCAATCCTGACTAAAAGCAGCTCGGAGAAAGTCTTTCACCAAAGACTCAGCAGATGAAGCTTACGTAGTACAAGGTTCGACCGACCGATCGAACTACCGGGGAAGAAGTTCTTCCCGACCGCCGAACAATCAACGAAGCCGAAGCAAGTCCCGGGACAACCGAATTTGCAACTACTGCAAGAAACCGGGATACATCAAAGCCGATTGTCGAGCACTCAAAGCAAAAACTGACAAAACTCAGAGAGCGGATCAGAAGAGTAGCTGGCATGAGGAGGTCAACTACGTCGGCTCTTCAGCCGAAATTTTGACGACCGACCCAAACATACTGTCCGTAGAGAACCAAGTCGAATCAGAAGTTCTGTTTATGACTGAGGAATCGAGCACATGGCTCTTGGACTTGTTGCAAACAGCGCTCGGCCACAACCGAGGAATAGGATCAACTCACAGAAAACAGGAAATACAAAATGCTCTAAGACAATAGAGAGAAGAGTACACAGGATGTTTTACGTGGAAAACCCTAAATGGGAAAAAACCACGGGAGTCCTCAAACTCCAACTATCACTATACACAGAGATGTACAATGGTGAAGCTACAAGGCAACAACCTTGAGCTCACTGTCTTCGCCACAGGCGGCGGCAATACACAGAGTCGTCGACCTCTTCCTTTCTCTCTCTCCCAGTCTCTCTCTGCTGCTCTCACTTCGCTCTCTCGGCTAAAACATAAAATGAGCAACAACACAAAAACTGTTTGCCCTAAGTCATATTTATACAACATATGACTTTCGGGCTATTTACAAATGTAGCCTAGAGAGCCCTTGGCAAACATATTCACAAATATGTCCCCGCTTCCGGATCTCTCTCCGGGGTCTTCATCATCCGGCTCCGTAGCCGGGTCTTCATCATCCGGCTCCGTAGCCGGGTCTTCATCATCCGGCTCAGTAGCCGGGTCTTCATCATCCGGCTCCGTAGCCGGGGTCTTCATCATCCGGCTCCGTAGCCGGGGTCTTCAATCCCGATTCCCGGACATCTGACCATCCCATCCGGAGGGACCGTAATCCCAACAAACTCCCCCTTCACTTCGGCATGGGATGTCTTTCCAGTCCGACCCTCTTCCGGCACGCTTCCAGCTTGTCGGGTGTGAGTACTTTGGTCAGCATATCTGACCCGTTCTCGTCCGTGTGGATCTTCGTCAGCACGAACTCCTGGTCTTCTATCCTTTCCCGGATCCAGTGATATCTTCGTTGGATGTGCTTCGTCCGGGAGTGATAGGCCGCATTCTTCGCAAGGTGGATGACACTCTGACTGTTGCAGTAGAGTAGGTACTCCTCCTGCCGGATACCGAGCTCTCTAATGAAGTCCTTTATCCATATTATTTCCTTGCCGGCTTCAACAGCCGCCATGTACTCCGCCTCCGTGGTTGACAACGCAACCGTCTTCTGCAGCCTCGACTACCACGAAACAGCTCCCCCTGCATACGTCATCACATACCCTGATGTGGACCGGCTGGTATCTGCATCAGCCGACATATCCGAATCGGTAAAGCCGTCGAGTTCGGGCTTACCGGAGCCGAATCGGAGGCACACGTTTGCCGTGCCCTTCAGGTATCGCAGTATCCACTTGACCGCGTTCCAGTGCTCTTTGCCGGGATTGCTCATGTACCGGCTCACCACTCCGACTGCATATCCTATGTCCGGTCTTGTACACACCATTGCGTACATCAAGCTTCCTACGGCAGAGGCATATGGTGTCTTCATCATATCCTCCTTTTCAACCTTTGTCTTGGGACTTTGCTTGCCGGATAACTTGCAGTTTGCCGGGAGGGTCGATCCGACCGGTCTTGCTTCCGACATGTTGAACCGGTGAAGCACCTTTGTCACGTACTTCTCCTGTGACAGCCACAACTGCTTCTTCTTCCGGTCCCGGATGATGTGCATCCCTAGTATTTGCCTCGCCGGACCCAGGTCCTTCATTGAGAAGGTTCGGTGAAGCACGTTCTTCAGCATCCGTATCTTGACCTGGTCCCGTCCGACGATCAACATGTCGTCCACGTATAGGAGGAGTATTAGAGAGTCTCCTCCTTCGAACTTCTTCACAAACACGCAGTGATCGGACTGCGTTTTGTGGTACCCTTCGTCGGTCATGAAAGAGTCGAACTTCCGGTACCATTGCCGGGGAGCCTGCTTCAGTCCGTAAAGGCTCTTCTTCAGCCGGCATACCAGGTGCTCCTTCCCTTTCTTCTCGAATCCTTCTGGTTGCTGCATGTAGATCTCTTCTTCGAGGTCACCGTGAAGGAATGCCGTCTTCACGTCCATCTGTTCTACCTCGAGGTCCATGCTTGCCGCTATGCTCAGCACCGTCCGGATGGAGGTCATCTTCACTACCGGGGGAAATATCTCGTCGAAGTCGACGCCCTTCTTCTGCTGGAACCCCTTCACCACGATCCTGGCTTTGTATCTCGGGGGGTTTCCGGCATCTCCCGGTTTCAGCTTGAACACCCACTTGTTTCGAAGTGCCCACTTTCCTTTTGGCAACTCCACAAGTTCATATGTGTGGTTCTCATGCAGGGAATCCATCTCCTCCTGCATGGCACTTAACCACCCGCGGCTATGGTTGTCAAGCTTTGCTTCTTCAAAACTCTCCGGCTCCCCTTCGTCGGTTAGCAAAACGTGCTCTGGTTCCGGAAATCTCCGGGGGGGCCTTCTCTCTCTTAGAGGATATCTCCGTTCCGGAGCTTCGGTAACCGGCTCCTCCGTTTCCTCTTCATCCGAATCCATTTCGGGATCGGGGCCGGTTCCGGTATCAGTTTCATCTTCCTCGGCCGGTTCTGTTTCTTCACCGTCTTCGGCCGGATCCTCGAGTGCTAACCAGTCCCTTGCCGGTCGGGACTGCTCTTCGTAGAGTTGATCCTCACCGGTCGACTTGGAGCTCTTCATCTTCTTCTCCGACTCCCAGTCGGCGAGTGTCTTGTCCTCCATGAAGATGATATCTCGACTCCTGAATATCTTCTTGTCGACCGGGTCCCATACTCGGTAGCCGAACTCGTCGTCACCGTAACCGAGGAATATGCATGGCCGGGTCTTTGGATCTAACTTTCCTCTCCGGTCCTTTGCCACATGCACGTATGCGAGACACCCGAACACCTTCAGATGCCGGTAGGACACTTCCTTACCGGTCCACACTTTCTGCGGCGTGTCTCCGTCCAAAGGTACTGAGGGTGATCTATTTATCACGTATGTCGCCGTCGACATTGCCTCAGCCCAAAACCCCTTGGGTAATTTCGCATGCGCCAGCATACTCCGGACCCTCTCCATTATGGTCCGGTTCATCCTCTCGGCCAGCCCGTTCAGTTCCGGCGTCCTCGGCACAGTAAACTCGAGCCGGATTCCCGTCGAACGGCAATACTCCTCGAATTGCCCTCGGTATTCTCCTCCGTTATCCGCTCGTAGTGCTTTCAGCTTCTTGCCGGATTCCCTTTCCACCCTTGCGTGGAGTTCTTTGAAGACGGACAATACTTGGTCCTTTGTCTTCAACGGTGCCGTCCACAGCTTCCGGCTGTGGGCATCAATGAATGTCACGAAGTACTGGGCTCCGCCATGTGACTTCGTTTCTACTTGACACACGTCAGTGTGCACCAGCTCCAATGGTGCGCTACGTCTCGTCGGTGGCCTTGAGTGGAAGGAGGTTCGGTTCTGCTTACCGGCCAGGCAATCGGTGCACTTCTCCAGGTGCACATGCTTCACTGGAATAAGGTTGTCTTCTGCAAGCCTCTTCATCCCCTTCTCACTCATGTGGCACAGTCTCTTGTGCCACAGCTCACCGGCAGTGTCGGCTGCCATGTTCAGCTCCTCCGGACATAGCCGGGAATTCATGAGGTACAGTGTGTTGATCTTCCGGGCCCGAGCCACTATCAGGCTCCCTTTGCGGAACTTCATGACACCGTTCCGGATGCTACCCGTGTAGCCTTCATCGTCTAGGCTCCCGGCCGAAATCAGGTTCAATTGAACCTCCGGAACGTGTCGGACATCCTTCAGCAGCATCTTGCATCCGGTTGATGTCATCAGCCACACGTCTCCTATGCCGGCAATCCAGCATGTACCTTCATTTCCCATCCGGACACAGCCGTGCTCACCGGCTGTGTAGGATGAGAAGTATTTCTTCTCCGGGGTCAGATGGAACGATGCTCCGGAATCGACCACCCAGGTCATCTCCTCACCGGCAAGGTTCAGCTCCGTCTCTTCGGTAATGAGCATTATCTCTTCTTCACTTGCCGCGAGTGCTGTCGTTCCTTTCCGGTCCTGCCCTCGCCGATCCGGACATCTCCGGTCCGTGCCTCCCCGGTATGCATCGTTTCTCTCCGGTGACTTCTTCGAATCGGTGTCGTCGGCTCCGTTGTCCTTTCGGTAATGCCGACAATTCTTCCGGAAGTGCCCCGGCTTCCCACAGTGGAAGCATGTGGGTCTTCCTCTTGACTGCGACCGGGTCCCCGACTTCTCCCGTCTTTGCGGACTCCGGTTCCATTGTCTTCCCCGTTCCGATTCGGTAAGCAGCGCCTTCGAGTCGGAGGCCGGTTCTTTATCTCTCCGACGCGCTTCTTCATTTAGAATACTTGTCTTTACCGTTTGTAGAGACAAGTTATCTTCGGTGCAGGAGGTGCTGAGAGTCACCACCAAGTTCTCCCAGCTTTCCGGCAATGTACACATCAGAATGATGGCTTGCATTGCATCCTCCAACGGGAACTTGATCGCCGCAAGCTGGTTCACGAATCCCATGAACGTGCTCACGTGTTCCACCATATTCTCGCCGTCCCGGTACTTGAGCTTCACTATCTTCCTCATCAGGGAGGTCCGGTTCAACGCATTCTTCCTCTCGTAGAGGCCCGACAGCTTCTTCCACATCTCATATGCGTTGGTGTCGTTCGCCACATGTTGTAGAACGCTTACATCGACATATTGCCGGATCGTCGCTACGGCTTTCCGGTTCAGGAGCTTCCACTCCGACTCTATTACCCCCTTGGGTATCTCGGCATTGTCGATCGGTTCATACAGGTCTCGGACGATGAGAAGGTCTTCCATCTTTATCTTCCAGTCGGCGTAGTTCTGTGAGTTCAACACCATCATGCTCGGAGGCCCACTACCGCCGCCTTCCATTTTTTGTGTTACCGTGCTCTGATACCAATTTGTTGCAAACAGCGCTCGGCCACAACCGAGGAATAGGATCAACTCACAGAAAAACAGGAAATACAAAATGCTCTAAGACAATAGAGAGAAGAGTACACAGGATGTTTTACGTGGAAAACCCTAAATGGGAAAAAACCACGGGAGTCCTCAAACTCCAACTATCACTATACACAGAGATGTACAATGGTGAAGCTACAAGGCAACAACCTTGAGCTCACTGTCTTCACCACAGGCGGCGGCAATACACAGAGGCGTCGACCTCTTCCTTTCTCTCTCTCCCAGTCTCTCTCTGCTGCTCTCACTTCGCTCTCTCGGCTAAAACATAAAATGAGCAACAACACAAAAACTGTTTGCCCTAAGTCATATTTATACAACATATGACTTTCGGGCTATTTACAAATGTAGCCTAGAGGGCCCTTGGCAAACATATTCACAAATATGTCCCCGCATCCGGATCTCTCTCTGGGGTCTTCATCATCCGGCTCCGTAGCCGGGGTCTTCAATCCCGATTCCCGGACATCTGACCATCCCATCCGGAGGGACCGTAATCCCAACACGAACTTCAAACTTCGTGTTCAACGAGTCGGCTATGCATAAAACGACCGAAAGGTCTATTGAAGTCCGAAGGGTAATATTTTCCGAAGTGCCAACCCTTCATGAAGACACAACCCACAACACGAGATCGGTTTCACGGGTAACCGACACCTCCCGCACTGAATCCACCGATTCAGCACAACCGAGCGGCTCGTCTTTCGACCTTCTGACACCTATACTTGGTGCGACCAGTCCAGTCACACCTTGAAGATCTGAGAGACTGTTGCAACCTCCGGAAAGATACTCTCCCAGAATTTTCTTACCGACACCGGCAAACCGACGTCTTACGAAGAAGCATCGGCATCTGCCGACTCAGCCACCTGGCATCTGGCAATGGTGTCGGAAATGCACTCCATTCACGCAAACAAGACTTGGGACTTGGTTGAAATACAGAAGAATCGACGTGCTCTTCCGTGTAAGTGTGTCTATCGACTAAAAGAGACGTCTGACTCGACCAACCCAAAGTACAAGGTCAAATTAGTTGCGAAGGGATTTCGACAAGAATATGGCGTCGACTTCGACGAAATCTTTTCACCAATGGTGAAAATGAGAACCCTTCGTTTCATGCTCGGCGTCATGGCCGTCGACGACTTGGAGCTCATTCAGCTAGATGTAAAAACGGCATTCCTCTACGGTGACCTACATGAGGAAATCTATATGGAGCAGCCGAAAGGCTTTGTGGCATCTGGCTAAGAACATCTAGTTTGCCGACTCAGGAAGAGTTTATACGCCCTAAAACAGGCACCTCGACAGTGGTACAAGACGTTCGATGACTTCATCCAGTCGGTCGGCTTCTCCAAGAGCGATGAGGACCATTGTCTCTTCACCTAAACAACTCAAGACGGGTATCCCGTCTTCCTCATCATTTACGTGGACGACATGCTACTCTCCGGCCGACATGCTAGAGAGCTCATTGAACTCGTTCAGAAACTGCGGTTGAAGTTTGCCATGAAGGACCTCGGTCCGGCAAGACACATACTTGGTATGAAGATTAGTCGACATCGCGATAAACAACAACCTTTCTTGTCTCAAACCGACTACATCGGACGTGTCTTGGAACGCTTCAACATGCACTCGGCCAAGTCTGCTTTGACCCCGCTCTCCGTTAACCTTTGGCTGTCTCAGCGAGACTGCCCGACATCCGGTCCGGAGGGGGAAGATATGAACGTCGATATGCATCATTTCAGGGAAAATCGGTCTCGAGAAGATATCCACAACCGATAATGTCGCAGATGGAATGACCAAGTGTCTTTCGGCGGATCGTTTCCAATCCCTTCAGCACCAGATGGGCATAACGAAAAATCGGTCCGGTTAAAGTCGGACACACAACACAGGATGGTTTCAGACAACCGACATCGGTCCTTTGAGGATCGGCTTCAGCTCTTCTGACCCGACTAGTTCCGTCCTCTATCTTCAGATCTTGCCAACTCGAACAAGACCGATCTGTCTGATAAACCTTGAGGCTTGTATATACCTGTAATTTCAGATAACCCATGTATACACCCATTACGGGGGAGTGTCGAATACGAGTGTATAATGGCCGTATTCACACTGTCCCTTTGGACAGCCCAAGTTTGGGCTATTTCTGTAAATAGCATAAAGGGCAGTTGCCCTAAGATAGTTACTATATTAAGTGACTTTGTAACCTTTAGTTAAGGTGGTTGTTATTTTGTAACGGTTGCTATTGAGAAATATAACATTTCTTTTGTGCCTATCTCTCTCTCTCTCTCTGTGTATATTGCTCATTCACATACGCAGGTTCTTCACCATCACAAATGTTGTTTGTTCTTCCACACTGACGACCTTGTTCCCCAACGGGTTGCTGCGGCAAGGGGGTGGCAACTTCACCACATGGACGTGAAGAATGCATTTCTTCAAGGTGATCTTGAAGAAGAGGTCTTTATGACCCAACCCCCCGGTTTCCAGACAAAGATGAACAAGTCGGTGGTATGCTGGCTGAAGAAGTCACTTTATAGCCTAAAGCAAGCCCCCCGAGCTTGGAATGCGAAGATCACGCACCGGTTGCGTAAGATGGGGTTTGCGACCTCCAAGTCCGACTCTTTGTTGTTCATCCAGCAAGGTCCGGACGGTCCAGTTTGCATCTTGCTATATGTTGATGATCTAGTCATCACCGGACCCGGACTCGATGAAATCAGCCAAGTCAAGTTCCAACTATCGGACACATTTGAGATGAAGGACCTGGGGGACCTTCACTATTTCCTTGGGATCGAGCTGATCCGAACCCCCGACGGCATATTGCTATCACAAAGACACCATGTGTTGAATATGATGTACAAGTTCGGCATGATGGAATGCCGACCGATCTCGACACCCCTGGACCGAAACTAGAAGCTCCGTCCCGACTTCGGACCGGCCTGCAATGAGAAGTAGTTCTAACAAATCGTCGAAAGCCTTATATATTTGACAATCACCCGACCCAGAATCAATTATCCGGTCGGCATGATCAACAAATATATGCAGAAGTCGTCACGAAGGAACGGGGACTATTATACTGGCATGGTATAACCGAAGCGCTAGTCGGCTACACCGATGCCGACTGGGCCGGCGATGCATCGGATCGCCGATCCACTTCCGACTATATGTTTTCCCTTGGTAGTGCAACTGTTGTGTGGAGCAGCAAAAAGCAGCCAATAGTGGCCCTTTCGAGCATTGAGGCTGAATATCGAGGCGCTACCATTGCCACCTATGAAGCCATTTGGCTTCGGCGACTGTTGCAAGACCTACGGATGAAGGTGCCGACCCCGATCCTGATCTACTGCGACAACATAAGCAGCATGCAGCTTGCCAAGAACCTTGTATTCCATGCTCGCACAAAGCACATAGAAGTGCACTACCACTTCGTGCGTGAGTGTGTCCTGAGCGGTGAAGTTGAACTTTGGTATGTTCATACGGATCGTCAAGTTGCCAACATCTTCACCAAACCGCTCGGATCGGACAAGTTGCATACTTCACCGAAATGCTTGGTGTTCAGCATCTCAACGTGCCACACTTGAGGGGGACAACGGGCAAAGACACCGGAACAAGCAAAGGCAAAAAAGCTACCGATTGCGCCTGTGAGGGAAGAACCATCAAAGGGAGAGATAAGAAGAAGAAAGGAGCCGAGTCGACAAAGGAAGTTGACACATCCGAACAAGTCGGAACAAGCGGCAGCGGCGGCAGAGTCAAGAAGGACAGAGCCAACCGGAAGAAGAAGGCCAAGACCCTGACATGGTTTGATGTGGTGAAGGGCCTGGAACCGGAAGACAAATCAGGAGCGACCGATTCAGACAAGAGTTGGAACGAATGGAAGACAACCGATTCGGTTCAACAGACGGATTCAGAAGAACCGGATCAATTCAAGGCCAAGAGGACGAGAAGGCAGCGAAAGTCAACGCCAACACGAAGGAATCGGGGAATCGGCAAGCGCCGAAGTCAGAACAGCGAGGGAGCTGAATTAGGTCTGTTGAGCAGACAAACCAACCGAGGTTGAGGTGTGCAAAATCAGAAGGGTCGTGGCAAACATGACCGGACCAGATGAGGAGCGTGAGCCAGGCGGAGTGACGACAGAATGAGCCAGGTGGAAGGACCGGCTACCATGGAGACTGACACTACGATGCGACCTCGAGTTGATCTTGAGGGGGAGTGTTGAGCGACAAGCGCAACCGGATCCGGATCAGTTGAATAAGCCTGAGCGGGATCGGCATCCAGAAGGATGAGCCAGATCGGTGAGCTAGTGAGCAAGTTAGCCGATGAGCTGGCAAGCCGGTTAGCCGAATCCAGCAGTAATCGGAAGCCTAGTAGCAGCCTAGACTACTAGGTAGTTAATGTCTCGTAGTTAGTGTTAGACGCTCGTGTGAGCATTGAAGTACACTGTACTTCTATCAGTCCTCTTAGGACTTGTATAAATAGTGTTGTTGAGCACGTTGTATGCACAGAGAATTTTACAGAGTTGATGATAATAGATTTATGTTGTTTTGCTCTCTCTCTCTTTCTCTCTTGCGTATCTTCTGTGTGTTAATCTCTCTCTCTCTCTCTCTCTCTCTCTCTCTCTCTCTCTCTGTTGCTATCCGGCTAAGCCGGTTGTCTAATGCTTCCACACCTTCGTTTTTATAAAATTTCGTCTTAAAGGTCAAATATATTACAATCTATCAATTTATCTTTGCACAATACCTCCGTTCTTTGTCACTCCCCGTTTGTTTTAGTGTCGTCCCTTTATTAAATCCAAAATCTGAATTTGCTCATGCAATTAATAATTATGCAACATTGTAAGCTCGATATCAAGTATTATATGTTAGCTATCAATGGAAACTTGTAATTCATGTTACATTTCGCTATCAACAAAGAAGGATACTTCATCGAGAAAGATGGCCGACTCATAGCGAAGGGGCGGAGAGACGGCTGAATGTTCATCCTCGATTCGAATGAGGTAAAATCGGCAATGTACGCTAAAAGTATCAAAACCGAGACAAGCATTGAGTTGTGGCACAAGAGAATCGGCCACATAAACCTCCAACGGCTTCGAGCTATGCAAACAAAGGAAGTCGTCATCGGACTTCCGACATTCGAGTCGAAATGAGTCGACCGAGTATGCGAAGTGTGTCAACTCGGCAAACAACATTGTAAAGAATAGCGTGCAGAAGCAATAGAAAACCGAACACAGAAAATGCGTAGGTTTAATGGAGAGCTTGAATATACACAGTACGGGGGAGAGACAGAGAGAGAGAGAACACACAGAAACTAAATTCAAAATAATACTCAATCTGTACATACACCGTGCTTAGTGAGCACCTTTTATACAAGCCCTGACAATAGGGCTGACACAAGTACTAACAGTACTTGACCACTCATAAATGAGCCTCGACACTCACTCCCAAACTTATTCCTTACGAGGAATATCTCTCTAACGGCCTTTTGGTTTAAGCACCGATACGGCCAGGTTGTGCGTACCAATTTACGCACCCAGTCTACGCACTGGGTTACGCATCGTATTACACACGAATATTGAGCTTGTCTCTCAACACTCTCGCTCAAGCTCAACTTGAGGTTCCACCTGCTCCACCGGCTCTACGCTCCAGTTCCTTCTGGCTTCACGCCTCGCTCGCGCTCCTCGACCCGTTCGATTCCGCGCGCCTTGACCCTTCCGGTCGTCTTGTCTGCTTACACGGCCCTTCTCAGCTTCCTTGTTGTTGCGGTGTTGGCACCTCTTCTGTTGCCTTCTCTTCCGCTTGGCCCTTGGTTGATTCAGCGCATCCGAATCTAACATCTGAACAAATTCGGCTTCCTCCGATCGGTCTTTGTTGACGTCCGAGTTGGCTGGCTCCAACTCTTCTTCGGTCTTCTCGCCCTTGATAGCTTCATCTCCCCCATGCTTGGCTGGCTTTGGCTCTTTCTTTCGGCTGCTCCCCTTATGTCCGCTTTCGGACTCTTCCACGGATCCGCCCTCGGCTTCTTCAGCTGATCCGAAATCAAATTCGTCAGCCGACTCGACGTGACGGTCTTTTCCGCTCCTTTCCTGCTCCCTTTTGTGGTCATCCGGGATGTCTCCCCCTCCAGTTTGGCACGTCAAGGTGACACAACCCAAGCGCACCCGAGAATTGTCGTTAACTTGTCTAGACCAAGGGGCTTGGTGAAGATGTCGGCGTTCTGCCGATCCGTCGGAACATACTGAAGTTCGACTTCACCAGAGAGGACACGCTCACGAACGAAATGGTAGTGCACCTCAATGTGCTTAGTTCAGGTGTGGAAGACGGGGTTCTTAGCTAGTTGGATGCGGCTGAGGTTGTCGCAATAGATTGTCGTTGGATCGGATACCTCCACCTGCAGATCCGTAAGTAGCCGCTTCAACCATATGGCTTCGCATGTCGCGACAACCGCTCCACGCGATCGTGGCACTCCCAAGAGAGAACGCAAAACCGGACGTGGATCAGCGATCGTCGGCGTTTCTGGCCCAATAAGCATTGGTGTAACCAACCAACTGCGCAGCAGTATCGGTCCGATATAGTAGCCCCCGGTCCTTAGTGCCACTGACGTACCGGAGTACGCATTGTGCGCACTAAAGGTGCTCCTCGATCGGTCACGCCATGAACTGACTAATCACCCCGACCAGGTAGCTGAGATCTGGTCGGGTGATGGTCAAGTATATAAGGCTTCCGACTATCTGTCGGAACCTCGTCAGGTCACATACCTTTCCGGAATTGGGGCAAAGCTTAACGGTTCTATCCAAAGGAGTCGAGACGGACTTACAGTTGGCCATCCTAAATTTGAAGAGCATACTCAGCACGTAATGTCATTGGCTGATCAGTATGCCTTCCGAGGAGCGGATCACTTTGATCCCGAGGAAGTAATGAAGGTTCCCCAGGTCCTTCATGTCAAATGATGTCGTGAGCTGGAGCTTTACGCGGTCAATTTCACCAAGGTCGGTGCTGGTGATGACCAAGTCATCAACATAAAGTAAAATACTAACCAAACCGAGTCGACGTTTCCAGATGAACAGTGAGGAATCCGATTTTGACGTCGCAAAGCCCATCCGACGCAATCGTTGAGTGATCTTCACATTCCAGGCACACGGGGCTTGCTTTAGTCCGTAAAGGGACTTCTTCAATCGGCACACCGCCGAGGTGTTGTTCCAGAGTGAAATCCGGGGGGTTGTACCATGTACACCTGTTCCTCAAGCTCACCTTGCAGGAACGCATTCTTAACATCCATTGGACTGGTCGAACCGACTCAGTCGTCCATCCGGTCCACTTAACCGAAACAAAATCAGACTCTCTTCGCGGGTCCCGATTTCAGGCTCATCCGGAGGCATCTCGGCCTTGCTGACCTCATCGTCAGAACTCGGATTGGAGATGAGGTCCGAAGCCGGAGGCAAGTACCAGGACGCGGACTCGTCAAACACAACGTCGCGACTCACGCGCGCTTGTTAGATGCGAGGGTTATAACACTTATAACCCTTTTGCTCGTCCGAATAGCCGACCAAGATACACTTCTCGGCTTTCGCGTCCAACTTCCTCCATTTCTCTTTCGGTACATGCACATACGCAATGCTACCGAACACTCTCAAGTGTCGTAGATTTGGCTTCGTTCCTAAGTATAGCTCATGCGCCGACACTTTTTCTCCGATCCGATTTTGGATATAGACCGCGGTTCGTACCGCCTCAACCCAATAGAACTTGGGCAAGCTCTTTTCCTCCGGCATTGCCCGCGCCGCTTCCACAACCGACCAATTTTTCCTTTCGGCCACACCGTTTTGCTCCGATGTATATCTGCAACTGAATTCGCATCGAATTCCCATCTGTTGTAGATACCCGTTGAATTGAACGGAAAAGTACTCTTTTCCACCATCCGACCGCAAGCACTTGATCTTTCGTCCTGTTTCCGTTTCAACGAACCCTTTGAGGTCCCGGAAACAGTCGAAAACTTCACTCTTCTTCTCGATGAGGTAGATCCACATGTGCCGCGTATAGTCGTCGATGAAGGAGACAAAATATCGACTCCCGCCAAGACTAACGTTCTGTGTCGGCCCCCATACATCGGAATGTATCAAGTAGAGGTTGTTCTGGCTCCGGTTACGCTCGTTAGGGAAAGGAAGTCGGTGTTGCTTCCCTAGATGGCAGGCTTCACAAATTCGTGCCTTTCGGCCACTAAATTTGGGCAATCCGAACACCACATGTTTCGATTGCAGGTCCTGAAGCCGTTGATAGCTGACGTGGCCTATCCGCTTGTGCCATAAATTGATGTCCGACTCGACTTTTTGTCCTTTCGCGAATATTGTGGTGCCACCATCACTAGTGTCGAGGATAAACATCCTCCCATCTCTGCGCCCTTGTGCAATAACTCGGCCTTCTTCTTCGATGAAGCACCCGAGATGCGTGAACCGGACTTGCATCCCCTGGTCGACGATCTACCCGACCAACACTAGATTCTTTGTGATTGTTGGGACGTGTAACACATTCATAAGTTTCCCTTTCTGCCCAACATGGCTCAGGGGAACTTCAACGACATTCGCGATCGGATGCGGAGTATCGTCTCCGGTTGTGACTACTCCCGGTTGCATCGGTTTCTCAAGGTATGAGAACCACTCCTTGTGGCACGTCATGTGGTTTGACGCGCCGGAGTCGACATACCACACCTCGTCTGATTTCGGGGTGGACATCTTCATCGAGTTTGCTTCGTGTCTCGTTACGAAGGCTGACCCTTTTCCGGCTTTTCTAGACCCTTCAGCGTAGTGTGATCGTTGCCGATTTCCTTTGTCGGTTTGTCCGGAACCTAATCCGGATCTGGTCCTCTCTGAATCGGCGCACTTTTTCCAGCACTCGCTCTCCTTGTAGCCTTTCTTGCCATAGTACCAGCATTCCGCAACGGATTTCCCTTGGCGGTTCTCGTCGCCTCGACTCTCCCTGTTTCCGAAGGGTCTGGAATTGCTGTCGGCATCACTTCGGTGCCTTCTTCCTTGATCCTATTGGCCGCCTCCATTGCGCACCGACTCGCCTCATTCGCCACGACCACGGGGCCTATCCCCCTCCGTGTACAACATCTTGTTGTCGGCATGCGTGCTCGTCGACGCACCCGCGTGGTTCTCCTCTATAAGGAGCATCGACTGTAGGTCGAAAAATAATGGCGTATTCTCCCGTGTACACACAGTAGTTCGGAATGCTCCGAACTTCGATGCTAGGCCCCCGAGACAGATCTGCACCATCTCGCCTTTCTCGACGTTCACATCAATAGAGGCTAAGGAGTCGCATCTCTTTGATCTTCGAGGTGTAATCAGCCACCGACAAGTCGCGTTGTCGTAGGTTGCTCAGCTCCTGCCGGAGTTGAAGCTTCCTGGCTGTAGTGCTTGCGGCGAAAATCTTCTTCATATTTCCCCAAGCATCTTTCGGCGTTTTTGCATCCCGAATGTAGCTTACGAGCTGTTCGCCCACACAAGACGCAAAGCAGTACGGTACTCTGCTCGCCGACTGTTCCCAAGCCGGGAAGTCTTTGTGTGTCGAATTGGGTGTTGTGTCATTTGCTCCGTCAACATAGCTCCAGTAATCATGCCCGAGCAGGTACTGGTGCATCTTGTAAGACCAAGACGCGTAGTTGTTTCTATCGAGCTTCTCCGTCGGAAGCGAGCTAGCCATGCCTCTATCCATCATTCTTACCTGTTCTTCTTGGTTGGTTTTCCTTTCAAGCTATGTCAATTGTAGAGGTTCTCAACCCTCGTGCTCTCATACCATGTAAAGAATAGCATGCGGAAGCAATAGAAAACCGAACACAGAAAATGCACAAGTTTAATGGAGAGCTTGAATATACACAGTACGCGGGAGAGACAGAGAGAGAGAGAACACACAGAAACTAAATTCAAAATAATACTCAATCTGTACATACACCATGCTCAGTGAGCACCTTTTATACAAGCCCTGACAATAGGGCTGACACAAGTACTGACAATACTTGACCACTCATAAATGAGCCTCGACACTCACTCCCAAACTTATTCCTTACGAGGAATATCTCTCTAACGGCCTTTCGGTTTACGCACCGATATGGCTAGGTTGTGCGTACCGATTTACACACCCAATCTACGCACTAGGTTACGCATCGTATTACACACGAATGTTGAGCTTGTCTCTCAACAAACATCGACTCCCATTCCCGAAGGAGAGCTCCGCAAGCAAAGGTCTCCTCAACATCATACACTCGGATGTATGGGGACCGGCTCAAACGCCGACGATCGGCGGATGCCAATACTACGTAACCTTCATCGACGACTACTCACGCTATGTGTGGATCTACCCGATGAAGAAGAAAAGCGAAGTGCTCTCCCACTTCGAAAAGCTCAAGGGCCAAGTCGAAAAAGAAACCGGCCGGCACATTCGATCCCTACGATCGGATAGAGGCAAGGAGTACTTCTCCGACAAATTCACCTCCTACCTCCAAAGTGAAGGCATTCGTAGAGAATTCTCATGCCGACACACACCCCAACAAAATGGAGTCGCCGAAAGGAGAATCGGCAAATACTCGAGGTAGCATGCGCCATGATGCATGAGAAGCGCATGCCAAACTTCTATTGGGCCGAAGCGGCATCCACAGCCGTCTATCTCATGAACCGGGGCACCAGTAATGGAGTCCATGAGCTAACTCCATACGAGCTCATCGTCGGAAGGAAGCCGATCATGTCGCACCTCAAGGTGTTCGGAAGCATTGCAAATGTACGCATCCCGAACGAACAATGACAGAAGCCCGACGCGAAGTCGGAGGAATGTATCTTCATAGGATACTCGTTCAAGAAGAAGGCATACAACTGCTACAACCCTTCTACCCGAGCAGTTCGAGTAAGTCTAGACGTAGTCTTTGACAAATCCGCATCCTGGTACGCACTAGAGACAACTTCGACTCCGACTCCGCTCGACCCGGAATCCGCCGAACAAGAGGTAGAAGATGGAGATCACTTCGAACACATGTTCGAAGAAAGTCCGATTACGGCAAGGCCTAGTGGGCCACTAGAGCCCCCACGCGACCCAAGCACGTTGCGGCCAAGTACGAACTTGGACAAAGGCAAAGGTAAGATGCCCGAATACGAAGTCGACCACCCCGACGACAATGATTCAGATGGATCGACTCCCTCACTAGACAGTGAGTTCGGTGTACCCATCATGCGTACACCCGGAGTAAAGAAGGCGCTCACATCAGTGAGCGAAAAACTTCGACGCTCTTCTAGAGAGAAGAATCCCGTCACTCGGCTCGGCTACAACGAGTATATGGCCCATCATTACGTCTTTGCGATGAAGGTAGCGGCCGAACAAGAGCCCGAGAGCTCTACAGAAGTGGCTTGTAACCCACGATGGGTGAAAACAGTCGGCCAATTTCGCATGACAAGCCTTCATCACAGGCTTGAGGGGAAGGAACCGAAACTACCACAAAAACGTCGACGCCGAAAGAATCAATATCGGTCATCCAAAGCCAAAGCTGATTCAACCAAATCAAAGATCCGAACGTCGAAAGCCAAAGCGGACATTGGATGTCCCATACTTGAGCTTGAGGGGGCGTGTTGAGAGATTAAACTCAACTTAGTTTAGTTAGTTAGTCAACCATGTAACTTCGCAGTTACCTAGATAGAATCTAGTTAGAAGTGTTGACTATAACGCCTTAAATAGGACCTTGTACTTAAGTGGAATATTCTAGATCCTCCACTCCTAACTACATTTAATATAGGACTTACACCTTAGTACCTATATTCTACTCACACATGTGCACCTTTGCACATGAGATGTATATATACCTCATTGTGGGTATTTTTGTATTTGATGATAATAATGCTAATTTAATATAGTTACTCATCCCCCATCTTGTGTTGTTCATAAGTGTATCTCTCTCTCTCTCTCTCTCTCTCTCTCTGTCATGATATGGCAAGACTCGAACCCATGACCTTATGCTACATGGGTCGAGCTCTTACCATTAGACTATGAATTGTAATATGTAGAATATTATTTTCATTTATGCTTTATCATAGAAAATTGATGTATATTCCAGATCTCTCTGGAACATTCTAGAAGCTTCAGGATTATTCCTGAGAACACTATAAAAGAGGGCACTAGGCATTATGTTGAACCAAATTGGTTCAACACCAGTCTTAAGCCTCTTAGCCGATTTGTACTTATCTTTCATATAATATAAGAGTTGTTGTCATCATCCTATCTCGCTCTCTACTCTTCTCACTTCCTCTCTCTCGGGAATCTTACGCAGTCCCGTCCTCTTAGGACTAATAGTACTACTCTTCTTAGTACTAATTCAATCTCTGCTTTAGTACTATTCCTGATAGTTTGAACCAATTTTCCTCTTTCCTCCAGCCTACTTGTCGTTCTCCCTCATCCTCCTACCCTTTTCCCTCTA
Source organism: Azolla caroliniana (assembly GCF_043228905.1). Lineage (NCBI taxonomy): Eukaryota > Viridiplantae > Streptophyta > Polypodiopsida > Salviniales > Salviniaceae > Azolla > Azolla caroliniana. The sequence continues at coordinate 13,431,996 of NW_028230436.1, forward strand.
CTATGGCTACTTTTAGCGCCCAAGAATATCAATCCGTTTTCTCCGAGTTACAGTGCCTAAAAGAAAAGTTTGTTGCCCTGGAACAAGAAAACCAACGGCTGATAGGGGATCTGCAACAAATCGCTCTAGAAAAGCAACAAACGCAGCAACAACATGGGGAGTTAGCGTTACGGGTGCAACAACTCGAAGCGGTATTGCAACAACAAGGATCAAGTCCCCAAGGATTTCATAAAGAGCCGAAGATTAGACTTCTTGTGAAATTTGATGGAACGCGGTCGCAATTCAGGGGATTCCTTAATCAGGTACGATTAGTCCTCCAAATGCATCCTTCCCGATACCCCACTGATGCATCCCGAGTCGGCTTAATAGGCATGTTGCTTAGCGGCTCAGCCTTAGCATGGTTTGCTCCGCTTCTAGAAAAACAATCGCCCTTGCTTAATAACTTTGAAGATTTTATTAGTGAGTTCAAAGCCTGCTTTGGAGACACCGATAGCATCAGGACGGCGATCAACAAGATCCGGCGATTGCGTCAAGGCGATCGTCCAGCCTCTACCTACGCGGCGGATTTCCGCCTACTCGCTTCCGACATACCCTGGGATGATCAAGCACTAATGGAGCAGTTTCGCTATGGCCTGCAAAATGATGTCAAAGATCTACTTCTAACCTTCCCTGAAGAACCAAAGTCTCTTACGGAGGCAATCAGTCGAGCGGTCCGATGTGACAACCGCCTCTTCGAACGGCGTTCGGAACGTCAATTACAGATACCACGCGCTAGGCCGGAGCCCACTTACGCCGCAGTCGTGGCTAGACCATTTGCACGAGACATACCTCAAGCAAATACTTCGACACCGATGGAGATCGATACCATGCGTAGACGCGGCCCATTATCGGAAGAAGAAAAGCAACGACGACGTGCAAATTGATTATGTCTTTATTGCGGTGGACCAGGGCATATCGCAATCAATTGTCCCCATAGGCCAAGAAGATAGGTAAATCAAATTGTAGCCTGTACTAAACCCGAGTCAATTCTTCCCTTAGGAGTGTCTGATAGTATTAATAGTACTAATAGAGTGTTTGATAGTATTCATAGTACTAATAGCCCAAGTATCTCAAATAAATTTGAAATCCTTAGTCAATTAGATGAAGAGTTAAACGATTGAGTCCAGCCAAAATAGGAGCCATTTGGTTGGACAGCAGCCCTAGATCTGTACAGCCCATTAGTGGTTCCATTCCTTCCAAGCAAGTTAGCAATGTGTTCCTAGCCCAAGTCATTGTTAGTACTAAAAGTACTCCCCCAGTACCCGTCCTAGCACTTTTAGATTCCGGAGCTAATTCTTGTTTCATGGATCGAAATTTTGCCCAAGCTTCTCAGATATCCTTTAGAAAATTTCCTTGTCCCGCATCTGTAGTAGTCATTGATGGTCGTCCCATTGCTTCCGGGAATATTGTAGAAGAATCAGAACCCATTCAAGTTGTCCTAGGTAGTTTTGTGTGTGTAATATCATTTAATATAATTAGTAGTCCAGAGCATCCCATTGTCCTAGGATTACCTTGGTTTGAATTACATAATCCAGCCATAGATTGGAGAACAAGAGAAGTCCGATATCGACCACCCCAAGAATCAACTCACCAAGTTTCGACCATTTCACTCCATCAACTACGCGAAGAAGGACCCAAGGAGGAAATGTTCCTATTTGCAATATCAGTACATCCTTCCAGCACTATTAAGAAGGACTCCTCAGTACAACTTCCAGCAAAATATCATCCTTATGCCGATGTATTTGACAAGGTAAAAGTCGGTACCCTTCCTCATCACCGTCCCTATGACTGTCCCATCGATTTACAACCAGGAACCGAGCCACCATGGGGACCAATTTACAACTTGTCACCCATCGAGTTAGAAGTCCTTCGAGCCTACATAGAGGAGAACTTGGCAAGCGGGTTCATCCGCCATTCGAAATCTCCGGCCGGTGCACCCATCTTCTTTGTCAAGAAGAAAGATGGCTCACTTCGTCTTGTCGTTGATTACCGCGGATTGAATAAAGTCACCATCCGGAATAGGTATGCACTTCCTCTTATATCAAGTCTTTTAGAGCGAGTTAATGGTGCCAATTTTTTTACTAAAATCGACATACGAGGAGCGTATAACCTCGTGCGGATCCGACCGGGAGATGAGTGGAAGACCGCCTTTCGCACGTGGTATGGGCATTTCGAGTATACTGTTATGCCGTTTGGCCTAACCAATGCACCCGCAGTCTTCCAACACATGGAAAATGATATATTCAGAGACCTCTTGGATATCTGCTTGATCATTTATCTGGATGATCTATTGATCTATTCGAAGACCCAGGAAGAGCACGATTCTCATGTACTATTAGTACTAAAGCGACTCCGCGAGAATGGTCTTTATGCCAAGCTAGAAAAATGTAGCTTTGACTGCAAGCAAGTGGAATTTCTAGGCTACTTCATCTCCTCAAAGGGCATCGCCATGGATCCAGCTAAAATCCAAATTGTACTAGAGTGGCAAATTCCACGGTCGGTACGATATGTACAATGTTTTCTAGGTTTTGCTAACTTCTACCGTAAGTTTATACAGGATTACTTGAAGATTATTTTACCTCTCACACAACTTATGAAGAAGGGCCAAGCATTTCTTTGGTCCATAGACGCAGATATGGCTTTTCGGCATCTTAAGAAAGCCTTTACATCAGCACCGATTCTAGCTCATGTGGATACAAGCAAACCATTCATCATGGAGGCCGACGTATCAGATTTCGCCCTTGGTAGCCTCCTTTCTCAACAAGGCGATAAAGAAGAGTTGCATCCGGTGGCTTTCCATTCGCGCAAATTCGATGTCGCAGAAATCAACTACGAAATACATGACAAGGAGTTATTAGCCATCGTGGATTCATTTGTACAATGGCGGCATTTCTTAGAGGGCTCTCCACATCAGGTCATTGTCTTTAGCGATCATAAAAATCTTGCTTATTTTCAGAACGTTCGCGTACTAAATCGACGGCAAGCTTAGTGGGCGCAATTCCTTACGCATTTCGACTTCAAAATCACATATCGACCGGGGAAGCAGCAAGGAAAAGCAGATGCACTATCACGGTGTTCATATCTTGCACCTCGGCCTGGTGACGCAACATTTGATAATCAAAAGCAAGTAATCTTGGGACCAACACGATTGCACACGACGCGGATTTTTCACACCCCGATGGATTCACGGATTACCGATGACATACGTGCAACCTTGAAGACGGATAGTTTTGCTCAAGACATCCTGGCGCACATTGATACTTCTCGGGCATCCTGTTCTCAGTCTCAACAACCAGGTATTGACTACCGACAATTCGAATATCATGATGGTTTGTTATTCTTTAAAAAGCGCGTATATGTCCCCGATTGCTCCTGTCGCCTTCAAATCGTCCAACATTGTCACGACACCCATATGGCGGGACATTTCGGTAGTACTAAGACGTTGGAGCTAGTGCAGCGATCTTTTTGGTGGCCCCACATGCGCCGTTTTGTCGACGACTACGTTCGGACCTGTGATGCTTGCTGCCGAGCAAAGATGCCACGACACCATCCATATGGCTTGTTGGAACCCTTACTGATTCCAAGTAAGCCGTGGCAGTCTATTTATCTTGATTTTATCACAGATCTGCCGGTCTTGAAGGAGTTCGATTCTATCCTAACCGTCGTCGATTGATATACGAAGACGGCACATTTTGTGTCGTGTACTAAAGCCATCACTAGCGAGGAAACCGCCGCTCTTGTTATGCGTGAGGTATTTCGGCATCATGGCCTCCCAAACAATATTATCAGTGACCGAGGCCCGCAATTTGTCTCCAAATTTTGGCAGCATCTCTTCAAGATGCTCAAGGTCTCCTGCAACCTCTCCTCCGGCTACCATCCTCAGACCGACGGGCAGGCGGAACGAACAAACCAAACGCTAGAGCAATATCTCCAGTGTTTCCTGAGTTATCAACAGGACGATTGGGCGAGATTCTCCACTTTGCGGAGTTTGCGTATAATAATGCTATTCACTCCTCGACTCGGGTCTCCCCATTTTTCGCTTATACCGGTTTCCATCCTCGTTGGTCGGTGATCGACACTCCAGAGCTACCTACCAACCCTCGTGCCGAGGATCATTTGGAGAGGCTACGCAAGATCCAGATGGATCTCTCTACTCACCTTCGTCATGCTCAACACACACAGAAGACCTATGCGGATCGTCATCGGATTCCCTCCTCTTTTGCCATCGGAGATCGAGTATGGCTCTTACGTCGTCACATCAAGACTACTCGACCGTGCGACAAGTTGGATTATCAACGACTCGGTCCCTTCCGTATTACGGGTAAGATTAATGATGTCACCTTCCGCCTTGATCTCCCTCCGTAGCTTCATATACATCCGGTTTTCCATTGTTCTCTTCTTGAACTTTATAAAGCAAACACCATTCCCGATCGTGTGACACCACCGCCGCCCCCGCTGGAGTTGGACGCCGGCCCAGAGTATGAAGTTGTTGCCATCCTCGATTCCAAACTTGTTCGCAACAAACTTTATTATTTGGTCGATTGGCTCGGTTATAGTCCAAGCGAACGTACTTGGGAACCCATCGAGCATGTTGCCAATGCTCAGGATCTTCTTGCTGATTTCCACCGAAAGTATCCGGACAAACCCGGTCCGCAATCAGCACCGACTCGTTCCACTCATCGTCTTTAAGGGGGAGATAGTGTCATGATATGGCAAGACTCAAACCCATGACCTTATGCTACATGGGTCGAGCTCTTACCATTAGACTATGAATTGTAATACGTAGAATATTATTTTCATTTATGCTTTATCATAGAAAATTGATGTATATTCCAGATCTCTCTGGAACATTCTAGAAGCTTCAGGATTATTCCTGAGAACACTATAAAAGAGGGCACTAGGCATTATGTTGAACCAAATTGGTTCAACACTAGTCTTAAGCCTCTTAGCCGATTTGTACTTATCTTTCATATAATATAAGAGTTGTTGTCATCATCCTATCTCTCTCTCTACTCTTCTCACTTCCTCTCTCTCGGGAATCTTACGCAGTCTCGTCCTCTTAGTACTAATAGTACTACTCTTCTTAGTACTAATTCCATCTCTGCTTTAGTACTATTCTTGACACTCTCTCTTCCTCTCACACGCATATCACATAATCTTCCGCTTAACTTAATCACATAATTAGGTACTAATTAACCCTTGCTCAATTACCTAATTATTAATAAGGGGGAGTACAAGCGAGAACCGGATACCGTCTGAACCGGTACGAGCCGAAGCGGACACCGAAGATCATCCGAATTGGATACCATCCGAAGCGGACATCAATCGAAAGGAACCGACCCAAGTTGAGCTTGAGGGGGCATGTCGAGAATCAAGCTCAACATAGTGCAACGTGTGAACACACCTTTTGAGAATCTATGATTACTCAAAGGTCAAGAGTCACACCACTACTCTCTACACATAACTAATCAGTTACATATTCCCCATGACTATGAGTCTTCACATTCCCTAAGAGAGAGTGGTTGTTGTAGTTAGTAAATGAAGAGAGAAGGTGACTATATATAAAACACCCTCCTTATACTTCATATTAAATCGGTTGTGACCCCTTGTAATGCTACATTTTGTATTTGCTATTCTACTTGTGAATATACACCTTCTTCTTGAGTATACATTTTTCTATCTATCTTGTGTTCTCTCTATTGTCCTCTAATTCCTCTCACACATACACATAACACACATCTCTTCCGCTAGTACCCAATTCTTTACAATGGCCTTGAACCAATTTGGTTTTTGGATGATTGATAGATCCTTATTTATAAATACCTATAGAGTAATATAGAACACTCTAGAATATTCTAGGACATTCTAGAATATAGAGTAATCTATAAGGTTTATAGAATATTCTAGGACATTCTTGAATGTAAAGTAATATAGAATATTCTAATGATATTAGATTATATATTCTAAAAACTATACATATAAATATATTATTATAATGGTTTAGGATTTAAGATGTGTATAACAAGGTTGTGGGCTCAAATCCTTTTGGGGCATAATGTGAGTGTCATCATGACAAATTGAACCTTCTTTAGTTTTTATGAAGATTCTTTTCTTATTGCCATTATTAGATCCTCGAGTATCATCTACATATGGTCAAGGATTATTTGAGTGGAGGGGATAGGCCCAACTTTGTGTATCCCAAGTTTCTATTGAATTATTTAAAACGGTTAGTTGTCATTGGTGGCCAACCATGTTTATATGCTTGCTTGTTTGATGGTGGTAGAAACAATTCCGCTAGAGAGACAACATACATCTTTGCCTAGGTTGTTCTTAAATATGTAAATTGGTTTTTTTTATTATTGATCATGAATCCTCATAGTTGTGGATCTATTTATTCATGATTATTTATCATAAATGTTCATAGTTTTGGATATGCACACATATGGCTAATGTATTGATAGTATAGGATGGTTCTCATATGGTCTTGTAGTAGCACTAAAGTTGAGAGATTGAAGCATTATTTTTCCAAGGATGGCTTAGATATGATATATCATCTCTAGAAACCATAATAAGAGTTATATGAGGCATATTGGTGTAGGTGAGTTACATACTTGTGTCCCACGTCATGAACATTAATAACTTGGCTCATTCTCAAATAGGTTTTGTTAAGTAATTAGGTAATTAACTAAGGTTAATTAGAGACTAATTATATGGTTACGTTAAGCAGCGGAAGATTAGTATGATATGCACGTGAGAGTGTGTGAGAGGAAGAGAGAGAGAGAGGAAGTTACACTTATGAACACAAAGATAAATGGGGGATGATTGACTATATTGAAAAGTGTCATCAACATACAAAAATACCCACAATGAGGTATATATACAACCCATGTGCAAAGGTGCACATGTGTGGGTAGAACATAGGTACTTATGTGTAAGTCCTACATTAAATGTACTAAGGAGTGGACGATCTAGAATATCCCACTTAAGTACAAGGTCTTATTTAAAGGCTTAAGATCAACACATTAACTAGATTCGATCTAGGTAGCTACTAAGTTACATGTGTTTACTAACTAGATTAAACTAGTTGAGCTTGATATCTCAACAGGTTTCTAAATTTTACAGTAGGAAATTTGAAACCCCCAAAAATCTGGAAAAGAATATATTTTGGATAAAATTTAGAAAAAGAGTTGAACGTAAGTAATTGATATTTGAAATACATAAGCTAAGATTGGATTCTTTTGTCATAAAGAAAGTATAAGAGCTTTGTTTGGACCCAATTATACAAAAGTCCTATATCAATGATCCTTAATAACTATTCTGGTATTTCCTATGACGATTCTATTTATGAGTTACTGATTTTGATAGAAATGTAACTTTTGCTTCCTCATGCCTTGCATGAACTACTTAGAAGGAAACAAGCAACAAAGAAAGCAACAAGCATCATCCTCCATGAAAGGTCATATTGTTGAGATTCAGAAAGAAAGTATGAAACAAACCAAAGATGTGGAAAGGGTGTGGAGTGATGTCATGGCTATAATACAGGTCCAACATTGAAGATGGAAACTACATGAAATTTATAACCTAAAATAAGCTTCTTTGGGTCTTCTATTTATATCGTTGGTATTTATGAAGATAACCTTTATTGTAATAAGTATTTTAAGTAGACATTGAACAACAAAATGATTAATTTTATCTCATTTTTATAGTGTGATGTTTTACATTTCAAATGGAAATATAACATATGTTGTCATTTGTTTGATCAATGTATTTGGGAAAAAATAATGTGGTGGCTTCTTATGAGTTTATCCATTAAACGAAACACAATGTTAATTTGTTAGTAATTTCATTATTGATATGCATTTGGATTGTCCCATGTGTGCTCTTTGAGATATGTATGTCAAGTTCAAGATTGATTTTTTTGTAAATTACATTCTTTTTTATCACATTACATTCTTCATATGTCTCAATAAACTATCGGCATTAACTTATATGTGGCTTATATATGATATACCTCTAATGCTTTTGGGTAATGTTTTTGAATTGTTTGTGCATTAGTTTATACTTTACACATTGTGTTTTCAATTTGTGTGGTACTTGATGAAGCATTTCTACAAAATTGGGTATGATGTTTAATGTTCTTTCACAAATTTGTGAGTCTTCAATTGTATAGAGGGTCATAGATACATTCTAGGTTTCTTGGATTGGAAACTATGTGTGCATGTATATTTTCTATAAGGGCATTTAAAATGCGTGGTTATCAAAAAAAATATTGGTAATAGGGGGTATTTTTATTAATCTTTTTTTTCCAAAAGGGTCTCTAAAATAGTAAAAAACATCCGTGTAAGGGGTTAATAAATGATGTCATGAACGCACGTGATACAACCTTCTTATATATTGTGGAGTCCCCAAGAGTTAACCTACCATCATCCTATACATCAAAGGTCATAAAAGCTTATTCCCCAATATAGGCTTTTACTCCAATCAAAACATCCAATGGAGTAAATAAACTCAGCCACTTCTGTGTAGAAGATATAAATTGCATCTAAATCTTAGAAAGGGTAGTTTGTACTGCAAAATACATTGTCTTTCTGCCTCTTATATTATTAAGAATTATCGTTCATTGGTCTATAGGTGTAGACAAGAATGATGTCCACGCACCTATAGATTGTGGGGGTCCGCGATCTAATTCTGCTCATGCAGATCGAGTATGCTTTCCCAAAATATGTCCCCAATAGTCAATAAAATACGAATTTCAAATCAAGGGTTGTCTACAAAATTCAGTTTCTGTTTTTCAAAATCTCTTAACTAAATCAAGAGAAACATATTTCCATTAATCAAGAACAGATCGAGCAAATCTGTCTTCCCATTTTTGTTAGGGACAAGTATAATAGAGCAGAGAAAAGACAAGACTAGAAAAAAAGAGAGAGGAAAAGAACAATAACTCAACTTGTATGTGTGTGTATATGTATATATGTATGTGTGTGTATATGTATATATATGTTTGTGTATGTGTGTATATATGTATGTGTATGTATGTATGTATGTGTCTATATGTATATGTAAACGAATGGTTTTATAATATTCTTAGGGCCATTTTCTATTCTCGAATACCACGAATATTACGGATGTCGAATCTCACGAATATCACGCATGGGTCAATCTATGGGTATAAGCATGCATATGTAGCTCAATTGGTAGGGTTGCCCAATAGAGACCATTAGGACTTGGGTTCAATCCCTACCTTCCTCCGTGGCACATGTTTATGACATTATCCTCCCTCTAAGGTCACCTCTTAACACCTGCACCCAGGTTATGAGGGTATCGTTGATGAAAAGCGTCAATTGCCTCCAACGCATTTTCTAAATGTGTAACTGGTTCCATGCGGTGTCCGAAAGAGGTTACATTTTGTAAATATGTAATTGGTTCTCATGTGGTGTCCAAAAGAGGGTAACCTTTCCATAAGACCAAGTATTGAAGTCTTCTTCGACGCAAGCGAGAGTCGAGGATCCGGTCAACCTCGTACTCCTCACTTGTTGATAATTCCACGGGCGGGAACGGCACAGGTTGTCGTCCCGGAATGTGAGAAGGATGGTAGAGTTCGAGGAGAGACGTGAAAAACATTGTGAAGCCAAAATATGGGGGGAAGCGCTAACCGGAAGGCGACTAGGTTAACGCGCTCGAGGATACGGAAGGGTCCTAGATTTTTGTAGTCGAGCTTCGCGTAGGGATGGGTGGTTGCGATGTGGCGACATTGCAGCCAAACCATGTCAGTCAGCGTTGTCGTGCCTTTTGGCATCAAATCGTGGCGTGAGTCAGGTGGGAATCGTTGGGGTTTTGGACTAGGAGGAGGAAGAATTTGAGGCTAATAAGAATAAGAGTATATTATAAGAAAGAGATATTGAAAACTTGTGAATCTCACAAGTATATTGTATTAGATTAATCAATACTAAGATAAGAATATGAATTTAGATTGAAAGATAAGGATATAGAAACCTCGTGAATCCCATGAGTATAATTTATTAACTGGTGTTTTAGAAATATATCCAATTTCCAAAAGATTTCACACTTCATTACATTGTGCTCCCCATCCTTATATAGTGATGAGAGAGTCTTACCAATCCATGCTTTTTCTCTAACTATTAACTCCATGCTTTTTCTATCAATAGATTATATGCGTTCTCTAACATGCTTCTTCTAAAAGTGATCATGCTTTTTCTAACCTCATGCGTTTTTATCGACTATATTGTTTATGCACGTTAGACGTAACTTTTTTCTATCATGCGTTTTTCTTCTAACTAAAGCTTTTCATAGAAAATATACGTGAACTTACCTTTCTATGTGGGATATTTACTTTTTAACACTTATGATGTGTTAGTATAATGGTAAGCCCTTACATTATAAACATGGAGGTACAAGGTTCAAATCTTGCCCTATGCATTTAATATATATTTTGATATTTCTTTCTTTTTCTTCATATTTATTCAATCGGTTATTTTATATGTTTTTCATGTAGTGTACAAAATGCACTACGATAGTGTGAGCTTTATATTGTTTGCCAACGGCACAGAGCTCGAGGGAGAGGTCACGATGGACATCTTGTAAGGTGTGCGCACGCCTCTCGGCCGACGGATTGACGAAAATCTCTAGAATGGAAATGTTGAAACAAGGGTGGAAACCGTAGTTTGCAAAGAATGGGGAAACCTTAGTTGAGGCATGGATACTATTATTGTAGGCAAATTCTACCATGGCAAGGAAGTCCACCCAATCGTCTTGTTGGTAGTTGATTGTACACCAGAGGTATTGTTCGAGGATTTGGTTGACTATTTCAGTTTGGCCATCAGTTTGAGGGTGGTGCACGGTTGACAGGTTTTAGAAGTTCTGAATGTCTGTAGAAGTCAGCGCCAGAAGTGGGAGATAAATTGAGGGCCTTGATCAGAAGTGACATCCTCGGGGAAGTCGTGTAATCGGACGACATTTTTCACAAAAAGGTCAGTTGTCTCCTCCCCCAAAATGGTTTTCTAACATGGGACAAAGTGAGCCATCTTGGAAAACCGATCGACGACCACTAGCATGGTGTCATGGTCACCGACCTGAGGAAGGTCGGTGATAAAGTCCATGGAGAGAGATGCCCAAGGTCAACTGGGAATTGGAAGTGGGTGTAGAAGGCCGTATGGACGATAATGAGCCGCTTTGGAGCGAGCACAAACGTCACAAGTTTTGATAAATTCTTTGACCAATTTCCAAGGTTGGTGCCACCAAAACCGCCGAGACATCAACGCCAGCGTTTTCATGACCCCAAAGTGTCCGACAAGAGGATCATCGTGGCAAGTTTGTAGTACTCGGATGCGACATGTGCCAACTGGTACTTAAAGGAGGTGATTATGATAGAGTGGCCCATCCTGAATTGTAAAGTGACTGAGATCCGAGCTTTGCATTTCTTGGGATGGGTTGTTGAGGCGCGCCATGATGTCAGTAGCGAAAGGGTCCAACATGGTTACTTGGGTGATCTCATTGAGCAAGGAATCATCATCCAACATATAGGTTGTGAACGTGTGGAGTTGATCGGGCCACAATAAACAATGTGATTGTTGAGAATATGTGTCGTCACCTGGGCGTAGTGCAAAGTCGGGTTGCCGAGCGAGAACATCCACTTTCCCATGTTGAACGTTGGGTCGAAACAAGATTTCGAAGTCGTAATCGGCGAGCCTACCTCCGATTCAACGTACAAGTGGTGGTGAAGTAGATGAGATTCTTGTGGTCGGTTAGCACCTAAATACGATGTTGGGCCCCAGCCAGATAAGGTCATCATTCGGCGAAGGCCAAGATGATAGTTGCAAGCTCCTTGTTGTCGTGACTCTTGAGTAGGAAGCAGAGAGAGAGCGATGGCGATAGAGATAACGATAACGATAGAGATGGCGAGAGCGGTAGAGATAGCGATAGTGATAGAAAGAGAGTGAAAGAGGGAGAGAGTGCGAGAGAGAGAAAAGTATAAGTGAGAGATAAGAAATGGGAATGCGATTATATTATGAGAAAGAAGATTACAAGGAGTAGGCTAAGGGCTAAAGACTGGTGTTGAACCGAATGAGTTGTGATGAGTGTATGGACTCTTATTTATAGGCCCTTATGGAGTATTCTAGAATGTTCTAGAATATTTTAGATATTTATGAATAATAATAATAATAAATATAATCATGAAATATTCAAGAACATTCTAGAATAATCTAGAATGTTCTAAATATCTCGTAATAACTAAACATATAATTATTATGATTACATCTCACATATGTTATTACAATGGTTAAAGTACAATATGTAAACCAAGAGGTTATGGGTTCGATTCCTGGTTCGCCAAGATGAATGTCATGATAAGCCAAGATGTATGTCTTCATGACATTATCCCCCCTTTTCGATGACGAGTTGCACGAGTCGGAAGAAAAGAGTTCCGACTTGGTTTATGAGGATATTGGTTGTGAAATGCCACAACCATGTCGGAGGCATTGGCAAGATGTTCGGCAGGCTCCCATGTTCGATCATTAGGTGTATAGCCTAACCAATCAACCAAGTAGTATAGTTTGTTGTGAATGATCTTGGAGTCGAGGATAGCGGCAACCTCATATTCAGAGCCATTGGAAACGTCAATTGGAGGTGGGGGAGGTGTAACACGACCCGGAATAGAGCTCGTTGTGTAAGGCTCCAAAAGTGAAACATGGAAGACCGGGTGAAGACGCATATGAGGAGGAAGATCAAGTCGAAATGTCACATCATTGATCTTACCACTTATGACATATGGGCCAAAACGTTGATAATCCAATTTGTAGCAAGGTCGGGTCGTTTTAATGCTACCTTGTAAGAGCCATACACGATCGCCTACTTGAAATGTAGTCGATGAATCACGCCGATGACGGTCAGCAATCTTCTTTTGAGTGTTTTGGGCTTCACATAAATGATGCAAAAGCATATCCTGAACTTCTTGGAGTCGAGTGAGCCGATCTTCAGCAGCTGGGTTTTTTGGGAGTTCAGGATGTTCAAGCATCGTCCAACGAGGATGGTACCCAATGTTTGCAAAAAATGGGGAATATCCAGTAGAAGAATGCTCGGAGTTGTTATAAGCAAATTCTGCCAAAGGTAGTAAATCCACCCAATCATCTTGTTGATAGTTGACAAAACAACGTAGATATTGCTCGACTGTTTGGTTGGTGCGCTCACTCTGCCCATTAGTCTCTGGATGGTAGCCGGAAGAGAGTTTACAAGAAGTATGTAAGAGTCTGAACATGTGCCGCCAAAATTTCGAGATGAATTGGGGACCCCGATCACTGATAATATCATCCGGAAGACCATGATGGCGAAACACCTCCCGCATGAGTAAATCAGCTGTCTCTTGACTAGTAATGGTCTTTGTGCATGGAAGGAAATGTGCCATCTTCGTAAAACGATCGACAACCGTGAGAATCGAATCAAATCCCTTGGAAGGTGGAAGATCCGTAATAAAGTCCAAGGAAATAGATTTCCATGGGCTCTCCGGAATAGGCATTGGCTGTAATAAGACATATGGATGATGTCGAGGCTTTTTTGATCGGCAACATGTATCACAGCTACGAACATAATCCGTAACAAAATGGCGAAGCCGTGGCCACCAATATCGGCGAGAAATCAACTCAAAAGTCTTGTGGATGCCGAAGTGTCCCGCCATTGGTGTGTCATGACATTGTTGCATGTTCAGACTCTTCGACTATATCTCCTGATGCTATAGGGCGACCATCGATGACTCCTACAGCTACTGGGTTTGGGAGTTTTTTCAAGATGATGTTTTGAGTCAATGCAAACTCGCGATCCATGAAACAAGAATTGGCTCCGGAATCTAGGAGGGCAGAGGCTAGGGCGCGATGACCTGTAGATGTGCTAAGCTCGACTTGTGCAGAAAAAACTCTACTAACTTGATTTGATGAAATGGAACCACAACTAGGTACTGACTCTACATAACTAGGATGGTCCAACCAAATGGCTCCTATTTTGGCCGGACTTATTCGTTTAACACATCCTCTAATTGGCTCAAGACATCAAATCTATTCTCATGGCATGGGCTAGTAGGCTTAGTACTTAAGTTATTAGAAGTGATAGTAGAACTTGATGTAGGGTTGTCATGTGCACTTACTTGGTAAACTTGACGCCTGGGTTTATGTGGACAATTCACAGCTATATGTCCTGGACCACCACAGTAGAGGCATAGGCGATGTGCCCGACGTCGTTGTTTCTCAGCATCTGATAAGGGCCCGCGACGTTGTGTCGACTCTATTTCCATCGGAGTGGGACCATCCCTCGTAACGGGTCTAGAACCTTGTGGCGGTGTGGCGACTATAGAAGCGTATGTCTGTTCCGGTTGGCGGCGTAACATTTGTTGACGTTCAGAACGTCGCTCAAATAGGCGATTATCACATCGCACAGCTCGGCTAATAGCTTCAGTAAGAGACTTTGGATCTTCATGGAAAGTAAGAAGAAGATCTTTGACATCGTTACGCAAACCCTGACGGAAATGATCCATTAAGGTTGCCTCATCCCAAGGGATGTCGCATGCCAAGAGACGGAAATCTGCGGCATAAGCTGAAGCGGGACGATCTCCTTGTCGGAGTCTTCGAATCTTGTTTATTGCAGTCCTAGTGCTATCCGTATCTCCAAAACTAGCTTGAAACTCCTTAACGAATGCCTCGAAATCCTCCAGTAATGGTGATTTCTTCTCAAGAAGTGGTGCAAACCATGCTAACGCTGTACCGCTTAGCAAGGTTCCTATTAATCCCACACGGGCAGCATCAGTTGGATACCGATTGGGATGTAACTGAATCACCAAACGAACTTGATTCAGGAAACCTCGAAAGAGAGATCTGGTACCATCAAACTTGGCAGGGAGGCTAATCTTTGGTTCCCTTGGGGAGTTTTGAACCCCCGCCGCTTGTTCTCGTAATGCTAATATAGTAGCCTCAAGTTGATGAACCCGTTGTGATAACTCCTCATATTGATGAGCTTTCTCAGTACTGACTTGTTGAAGATCCCCGAGTAGCCTTTGATTTTCTTGCTCTAATGCCACAAACTTAGTGGTGAGCATATCGAGCTCCGAAAGGACACGCATATACTCTTGCTTGCTGACCGACTCCATAACCGCGGGGGAAAAAGAAAGAAGGATAAAGAAGAAAGCTTGCTAGGGTTATTGGAGAAAGGGAAAAGAAATATTCGGTTCAAACTGTCGTGACTCTTGAGTAGGAAGCAGAGAGAGAGCGATGGCGATAGAGATAACGATAACGATAGAGATGGCGAGAGCGGTAGAGATAGCGATAGTGATAGAAAGAGAGTGAAAGAGGGAGAGAGTGCGAGAAAGAGAAAAGTATAAGTGAGAGATAAGAAATGGGAATGCGATTATATTATGAGAAAGAAGATTACAAGGAGTAGGCTAAGGGCTAAAGACTGGTGTTGAACCGAATGAGTTGTGATGAGTGTATGGACTCTTATTTATAGGCCCTTATGGAGTATTCTAGAATGTTCTAGAATATTTTAGATATTTATGAATAATAATAATAATAAATATAATCATGAAATATTCAAGAACATTCTAGAATAATCTAGAATGTTCTAAATATCTCGTAATAACTAAACATATAATTATTATGATTACATCTCACATATGTTATTACAATGGTTAAAGTACAATATGTAAACCAAGAGGTTATGGGTTCGATTCCTGGTTCGCCAAGATGAATGTCATGATAAGCCAAGATGTATGTCTTCATGACACCTCATCTGCCCCACCCCTATCGGCATCGTCACCAAGTCGACCATCCATTTGAAGTGAATGGCTGGCGAGTAAGTCGGGTGTAACTCTTCTTGGTGCTGGACTCTGGAATGCACCTGTCAACTCTCGCACGTCGTTACAAAATCGTGCACGTCGTAATACATCCCCGACCATCAATACTTCTCCTTTAGTTTCTCTAATGTTGCCCATGTGCCCTGGTTTAAGGATCAGGGGCTATCATGGAACTCTATGACGAGCAACGATTGCTCTTCCTTCTTTGCCACCACCTGGAGTGGTGTGTCAGTCCGTCTCTTCGGGTGCTTCCATATCTTACCATTCCGTAGAAAGAACCGGTAAGCCTTCTTCGGAATTTGGCTCGCTTCGCCTTTCATCCATGCCACGTCTGGCCTCAACATGCTTAGGGATTTACCTATTTGGAGCTACTCCCGTTCGTCAAACTCGTTCAAGGCCGGAGTGCCCCATTTGCTTGCCCTTAGTCGGGCCGACTCGAAGAAGTCCGTGTTGACTTCTTCATCTTTGAACACCATGCCTTCCTCGTTGTCGAATTGCGCTCTCGAAAGCATATCGGCCATGGCATTGTCTTTTCTAGAGACATGTCGTATCTCCAGATGCAGGGACTTTACGTACGTGATCCACTTGAGCATCGCCAGGTCCGGAGTCGCACATCCGGAAACCATGCTGAGAATTGGCAGGTAGTCCTTCTAGATGATTAGTTTAACCCCGATCAAGTACTCCTTATCGGCCTTTACTACCAAAACGATACCCCAGAATTCGCGTTTAACTTGGGTGTATCCTTGCTACTACTTGCTCAACATATTCGCACCAAACTGGATGGGGAACCATGTGTCGTCCTTGCCTGCCTGATTGACCACCCACCCTATTCCGGTCAGACTCGTATCCATTGTAATGTAAACTGGAGTTTCCGCCTTGTATATCGCTTTTCGGAGAGCCAGTGCCACAGTCAGCATCTGCTTTAGTCTCCGGACCGCCTCCATGTGCTCTTCGCTCCATTCGAATTTTCGATCTTTCTTCAGCAACTAGTAGAGCAGATCGGCAATGTGCGCATAGTGCAGAATCCAAATGTGGTAGAAGGCACACGCTCCTAGGAACTATTCGACTTTTGTGACCGACCGACACCCTTCCTTAATTGCCGAGATGGCCTCTAGCTTCGCCGGAGATGGTTTCTGGCTATATGGACCGCACTAGTGACCGACCACCAGTATATCCGATTGTCCGAAAGTCAACTTCTCCCGGAGAAGGTAAGCCGAGCGCCCTTGAGCCTTTGTAGTATCTTCTCGCAGTTTGAGATGTGGTCCACGACAAATCTTCTACATCCGTTCGCCCCGATCGATCGTCCTTCATGTCCTCTGGACATCCCTTGATTGGGATTGTAAAAGATTATGTGCGGAAGCAATAGAAAACCAAACATACAGAAAACACGCAGGTTTAATGGAGAGCTTGAGTATACACAGTATGCGGGAGAGACAAAGAAAGAACACACAGAAAACTCAATTCAAAAAACTAACTTTGTACATATACCGTGCTCAGTGAGCACCTTTTATACAAGCCCTGACAATCGGGCTGACACAAGTACTGACAGTACTTGACTGCTCATAAATGAGCCTCGTCACTCACTCCCAAAATTATTCCTTATGAGGAATATCTCTAACGGCCTTTCGGTTTACGCACTGATATGGCCTCTCGTTACGCACCGGTTTACGCATCCATTTTTACGCACCGGTCCAGCCTAACCGATCGGTCCCAGCCGATCCGGTTCTCGGCTTGCACAGCCGATCCAGCCAATGTTGAGCTTGTATCTCAACACTCCCCCTCAAGCTCAACTTGAGGTTCCATCTGCTCTTTCGGATCTGTGCTCCGGTTCCTTCTAGCTTCCCGCCTCACTCGCGCTCCTCGAGCCTTCCAGTCGGTTTGTCTGCTCACACGACCCTTCTCAGCTTCCTTGCTATTGCGGAGTTGGCGCCTCTTCTGCTGCCTTCTCTTCCGCTTGGCCCTTGGTTGATTTTGCGTATCCGAATCAAACATCCGAACTGAATTGGCTTCCTCCCTTGCTATTGCGGTGTTGGCGCCTCTTCTGCTGCCTTCTCTTCCGCTTGGCCCTTGGTTGATTTAGCGTATCCGAATCAAACATCCGAACCAAATCGGCTTCCTCCGATCGGTTTTCGCTCTCGACCGAGTTGGCTGTCTCCAACTCGTCTTCAATCTTCTCGCCCTTGATGGCTTCGTCTCCCCCACGCTTGGTTGGCTTTGGTTCTTTCTTTCATCTGCTCCCCTTATGTCCGCTTTCGGAATCTTCCGCAGATCTGCTCTCGGCTTCTTCAGCCGATCCGAAATCAGATTCGTCATCCGACTCAACGTCACGGTCTTTTCCGCTCCTTCATTGATGTCATGATATGGCAAGACCCGAACCCATGACCTTATGCTACATGGGTCGAGCTCTTACCATTAGACTATGAATTGTAATTTTTAGGATATTATTTTCATTTATGCTTTATCATAGAAAATTGATGTATATTCCAGATCTCTCTGGAACATTCTAGAAGCTTCAGGATTATTCCTAAAAACACTATAAAAGGAGGCACAAGGCATTGTTTTGAACCAAATTGGTTCAACGCCAGTCTTAAGCCTCTTAGCCACTTGTACTTATCTTTTCACATAATATATTAGTTGTTATCATCATCTTTCTCTCTCTCTCATCCTCGCTATCTCTCTCTCTCCTCTTCTCACTTCCTCTCTCGGGAATCTTACGCAGTCCCGTCCTCTTAGTACTAAGAAGAGCAGTACTATTAGTACTAAGAGGACGGGACTACGTAAGATTCCCGAGAGAGGAAGTGAGAAGAGGAGAGAGAGAGATAACGAGGATGAGAGAGAGAGAAAGATGATGAGAGCAGCTAATATATTATGTGAAAAGATAAGTACAAGTGGCTAAGAGGCTTAACACTGGCGTTGGACTGAGGTGCAAGATATGAACGCCGTGATAGTGCATCTGCTTTTCCTTGCTGCTTCCCCGGTCGATATGTGATTTTGAAGTCGAAACGCGTGAGGAATTGCGCCCACCGAGCTTGCCGTCGATTTAGTACGCGAGCATTCTGAAAATAAGCAAGATTTTTATGATCGCTAAAGACAATGACCTGATGTGGAGATCCCTCTAAGAAATGCAGCCATTGCACAAATGAATCCGCGATGGCTAATAACTCCTTGTCATGTATTTCGTAGTTGATTTCTGCGACATCGAATTTGCGCGAATGGAAAGCCACCGGATGCAACTCTTCTTTATCTCCTTGTTGAGAAAGGATGCTACCGAGGGCGAAATCTGATGCGTCGGCCTCCATGATGAATGGTTCGCTTGTATCCACATGAGCTAGAATCGGTGCTGATGTAAAGGCTTTCTTAAGATGCCGAAAAGCCATATCTGCTTCGATGGACCAAAGAAATGCTTGGCCCTTCTTCGAAAGTTGTGTGAGAGGTAAAATAATCTTCGAGTAATCCTGTATAAACTTACGGTACAAGTTAGCAAAACCTAGAAAACATTGTACATCTCGTACCAACCGTGGAATTTGCCACTCTAGTACAGTTTGGATTTTAGCTGGATCCATGGCGATGCCCTTTGAGGAGATGACGTAGCCTAGAAATTCCACTTGCTTGCAGTCAAAGCTACATTTTTCTAGCTTGGCATAAAGACCATTCTCGCGGAGTCACTTTAGTACTAATAGTACATGAGAATCGTGCTCTTCCTGGGTCTTCGAATAAATCAATAGATCATCCAGATAGATGATCAAACAGATATCCAAGAGGTCTCTGAATATATCATTTGCCATATGTTGGAAGACTGCAGGTGCATTGGTTAGGCCGAACGGCATAACAGTATACTCGAAATGCCCATACTGCGTGCGAAAGGCGGTCTTCCATTCATCTCCCGGTTGGATCCGCACGAGGTTATACGCTCCCCGTAGGTCGATTTTAGTAAAAAACTTGGCACCATTAACTCGCTCTAAAAGGCTTGATATAAGAGGAAGTGCATACCTATTCCGTATGGTGACCTTATTCAATCCGCGGTAATCAACGACGAGACGAAGTGAGCCATCTTTCTTCTTGACAAAGAAGATGGGTGCACCGGCCGGAGATTTTGAATGACGGATGAACCCGCTTGCCAAGTTCTCCTCTATGTAGGCTCGAAGGATTTCTAACTCGGTGGGTGACAAGTTGTAAATTGGTCCCCATGGTGGCTCAGTTCCTGGTTGTAAATCGATGGGACAGTCATAGGGACGGTGATGAGGAAGGGTACCGGCTTTTACCTTGTCAAATACATCGGCATAAGGATGATATTTTGCCGGAAGTTGTACTGAGGAGTCCTTCTTAATAGTGCTGGAAGGATGTATTGATATTGCAAATAGGAACATTGCCTCCTTGTGTCCTTATTCGCTTAATTGATGGAGTGAAATGGTTGAAACTCGGTGAGTAGACTCTTGGGGTGGTTGATATCGGACTTCTCTTGTTCTCCAATCTATGGTTGGATTATGTAATTCAAACCAAGGTAATCCTAGGACAATGGGATGCTCTGGACTACTAATTATATTAAATGATATTACACACACAAAACTACCTAGGACAACTTGAATGGGTTCTGATTCTTCTACAATATTCCCGGAAGCAATGGGACGACCATCAATGACCACTACAGATGTGGGACAAGGAATTTTCCTTAGGGATATCTGAGAAGCTTGGGCAAAATTTCGATCCATAAAACAAGAATTAGCTCCGGAATCTAAGAGTGCTAGGACGGGTACTGGGGGAGTACTTTTAGTACTAACAATGACTTGGGCTAGGAACACATTGCTAACTTGCTTGGAAGGAATGGAACCACTAATGGGCTGTACAGATCTAGGGCTGCTGTCCAACCAAACGGCTCCTATTTTGGCTGGACTCAATCGTTTAACTCTTCATCTAATTGACTCAGGATTTCAAATTTGTGTGAGATACTTGGGCTATTAGTACTATGAATACTATCTGACACTCTATTAGTACTATTAATACTATCAGACACTCCGAAGGGAAGAATTGACTCAGGTTTAGTACAGGCGACGATTTGATTTACCTGTCTTCTTGGCCTATGGGGATAATTGATGGCGATATGCCCTGGTCCACCGCAATAAAGACATAATCGATTGGCACGTCGTCGTTGCTTTTCTTCTTCCGATAACGGGCCGTGTCGACGCATGGTGTCGATCTCCATCGGTGTCGGAATATTGGCTTGAGGTACATCGCGTGCAAACGGTTTAGCCGTGACTGAGGCGTATGTGGGTTCCGGCCGAGAGCGTGGTATTTGTAATTGACGTTCCGAACGCCGTTCGAAAAGGCGGTTGTCGCATCGGACCGCTCGACTGATTGCCTCCGTAAGAGACTTTGGTTCTTCGGGGAAGGTTAAAAGCAAATCTTTGACATCATTGCACAAGCCGTAGCGAAACTGCTCCATGAGGGCCTGATCATCCCAGGGGATATCTGAGGCGAGTAGACGGAAATCCGCCGCGTAGGCAGAGGCTGGATGATCGCCTTGAAGCAATCTTCGGATCTTGTTGATCGTCGTCCTGATGCTATCGGTATCTCCAAAGCAGGCTTTAAACTCACCAATAAAATCTTCAAAGTTATTAAGCAAGGGCGATTGTTTTTCTAGAAGCGGAGCGAACCATGCCAAGGCTGAGCCGCTAAGTAACGTGCTTATTAGGCCGACTCGAGATGCATCAGTGGGATATCGGGAAGGATGCATCTGGATGACTAAGCGTACCTGATTAAGGAATCCCCGGAATTGCGATCGCGTTCCATCAAATTTCACAGGAAGTCCAATCTTGGGCTCTTTATGAAATCCTTGGGGACTTGATCCTTGTTGTTGCAACGCTGCTTCGAGTTGTTGTACTTGTAACGCCAACTCCCCATGTTGTTGTTGCGTTTGTTGTTTTTCGAGAGCGATTTGTTGCAGATCCCCTATCAACCGTTGGTTTTCTTGTTCCAGGGCAACAAACTTTTCTTTTAGGCACTGTAACTCAGAGAAAACGGATTGATATTCTTGGGCGCTAACAATAGCCATAGTATAGGGAAAAGGGTAGGAGGATGAAGGAGAACGACAAGTAGGCTGGAGGAACAACAAATGAAATTGGTTCAAACTGTTAGGAATAGTACTAAAGCAGAGATGGAATTAGTACTAAGAAGAGCAGTACTATTAGTACTAAGAGGACGGGACTGCGTAAGATTCTTGAGAGAGGAAGTGAGAAGAGGAGAGAAAGAGATAGCGAGGATGAGAGAGAGAGAAAGATGATGACAGCAGCTAATATATTATGTGAAAAGATAAGTACAAGTGGCTAAGAGGCTTAAGACTGGCGTTGAACCAATTTGGTTCAAAACAATGCCTTGTGCCTCCTTTTATAGTGTTTTTAGGAATAATCCTGAAGCTTTTAGAATGTTCCAGAGATCTGGAATATACATCAATTTTCTATGATAAAGTATAAATGAAAATAATATCCTACAAATTATAATTCATAGTCTAATGGTAAGAGCTTGACCCATGTAGCATAAGGTCATGGGTTCGAGTCTTGCCATATCATGACAATTGCTCCCTTCCGTGGTCATCTGGGACATCTCTCCCCCTCAAGTTCAAGCAACTTGTCCAGACCAAGAGGCTTGGTGAAGATGTCGGTGGTCTGCCGATCCGTCAGAACATACTGAAGTTCGACTTCACCAGAGAGAACACACTCACGGACGAAATGTTAGTGCACCTCAATGGTCTTTGCGAGCTGGATGCAGCTGAGGTTGTCACAGTAGATTATCGTTGGATCGGATACCTCCACCTGCAGATCCTTAAGTAGTCGCTTCAACCATACGGTTGTCGCCCCTCTATACTCAGCTTCGGTGCTCAACAACGCAAATGTCGGTTGCTTCTTGTTACTCCACGCGATCACGGCACTCCCAAGAGAAAACGCGAAGCCGGAGGTGGATCGGCGATCAGTGACGTTGCCGGCCCAGTTTGCATCGGTGTAGCCGATCAACTACGGGGTTGTACCGAACCGATATAGTAGCCCCCTGTCCTTAGTGCCTCCGACATACCGGAGTACGTGTTGTGCGCACTTAAGGTGCTCCTCGGTAGGTCGTGCCATTAATTGACTAATCACCCCGACCGGGTAGCTGAGGTCTAGTCAAGTGATGGTCAAGTATATAAGGCTTTCGACGATCTATCGGAACCTCGTCGGGTCGCATACCTTTCCGGAATCGGGGCGAAGGTTGACTGTTCTATCAAAAGGAGTCGAGACGGACTTACAGTTGGCCATCCCGAACTTGAAGAGCATATTCAGCGCATAATGACGTTGGCTGATCAATATGCCTTTGGGGGTATGGATCACTTCGATCCCAAGCAAGTAATGATGATCCCCCAGATCCTTCATGTTGAATGATGCCGCAAGCTGGAGCTTCATGCGGTTGATTTCATTTAGGTTGGCGTCGGTGATGACCAAGTCATCAACATAAAGTAGAATACTAACCAACTCGAGTCGACCTTTCCGGATGAACAATGAGGAGTCCGATTTCAACGTCGCAAAGCCCATCCGACGCAGTTGCTGCGTGATTTTCGCGTTCCAGGCACGCAGGGATTGCTTCAGGCCATAAAGGGACTTCTTCAATCGACACACCGCCAAAGTGTTTGTTCCGGAGTGAAATCCGGGGGGCTGGACCATGTACACCTGTTCCTCAAGCTCACCTTACAGGAACACATTCTTTACATCCATCTGATGTAAGTGTCACCCCTTTGTAGTAGCTACCGTGACCAAAAGACGGATGGTCGTCATCTTCGCGACCGGTGCAAATGTCTCATTGTAGTCGATGCCGTGTTTTTGCACGTAGCCTTTCGCTACTAACCAGGCCTTGTATCGGTTGAACGAGCTGTCAGTGTTGTACTTGACCTTGTACACCCACCTGCATTCGATCAGCTTCACACCCTTTGGTGCGTCAACTAGGTCCCAGGTTTCATTTTCCGCTAATGTGCGCATCTCTTCCTCCATTGTGGCGCACCAATTCTCATCCTTCGCCGCTTCTACGTAGCTCTTCGGCTCACGCACTTCCGTAAAACGGGTCATGTACGCATAGTGATGCACCATGTACTCATTATAACCGAACAACTGCACAACAAGGTTCTTCTGGCGGGTAGATCGGCGTAATTGGTCATTAGCCGATGTTGAGGGTTTTGTCACCACTTCCCTCAGAGTCGGACTCACGTCGATCCGACCCATTCCTATCCATGTCGTAAGCCGACACTTTCTTCTTCCCTTTTCCCTTGCGCGTAAGCCATCTCCTCAGCTTCTTGCGTGGGGAATGCACGACCGAGTCTCCACTACTCGCCGGCTCTTCATCGGACTGGTCGAACCGACTTAGTCGTCCATCCGGTCCACTTAACCGAAACGAAATCGGACTCTCTTTGCGGGTCCCGATTTCAAGCTCATTCGGAGGCATCTCGGCCTCACTGACCTCATCGTCAAAATTTGGATTGGAGGTCTAGAGTCGGAGGCAAGTACCAGGACGCAGACTAGTCGAATACAACATCGCGGCTCACGCGGGCTTGTTTGGTGCAAGGGTTATAACACTTATAACCCTTCTGCTTGTCCGAGTAGCCGACCAAGATACACTTCTCGGCTTTCGCATCCAAATTCCTCCTTTTCTCCTTCGGCACATGCACATATGCAATGCTACCGAAAACTCTCAAGTGTCGTAGGTTCGGCTTTCTTCCGAAATACAGCTCATGCGCTGACACTTTTTCTCCGATCTGATTCTGGATGTATACCACGGTTCGTACCGCCTCGGCCGAATAAAACTTGGGCAAGCTCTTTTCCTCCAGCATTTCTTGTGTTGTTTCCACAATCAACTGATTTTTCCTCTCGGCCACGCCATTTTGCTCTGGCGTGTATCTACAACTGAATTCGCGCCGAATTCCCATCTGTTGCAGATAGCCGGTGAATTGACCGGAAAAGTACTCTTTTCCGCCATCCGACCACAGGCACTTGATCTTTCGTCCTGTTTCTGTTTCCACGAACCCTTTGAGGTCCCGAAAACAATCAAAGACTTCACTCTTCTTCTCGATGAGGTAGATCCACGTGTGCCGCGTATAGTCGTCGATGAAGGAGACGAAATATCGACTCCTGCCAAGACTAACGTTCTGTGCCGGCCCCCATACATCGGAATGTATCAAGTCGAGCTTGTTCCGGCTGCGTTTATGCTCGTTTGGGAAAGGAAATTGGCGTTGCTTCCCTAGCTAGCAGGCTTCACAAATTTGTGCCTTCCGGCCACTAAATTTGGGCAATCCAAACACCACCTGTTTCGATTGCAGGTCCTGAAGCCATTGATAGTTGACGTGGCCCATCCGCTTGTGCCATAAGTCGATATCTGACTCGAATTTTTGTCCTTTCGCGTACATTACGGTGCCATTGTCACTAGAGTCGAGGATAAACATCCTCCCGTCTCTACGCCCTTGCGCAATAACTCGGCCTTCTTCCTCGATGAAGCACCCGAGATGTGTAAACCGAACCTGCATCCCCTGGTCGACGATCTGCCCGACCGACACCAAGTTCTTTGTGATTGTCGGGACGTGTAACACGTTCATGAGTTTCTCTTTCTGCCCGACATGGGTGAGGGGAACTTCACTGACATTTGCAATCGGATGCAGAGTGTCGTCTCCTGTTGCGACTACTCCCGGTTGCATCGGTTTTTCGAGGTACAAGAACCACTCCTTGTGGCACGTCATGTGGTTTGACGTGCCAAAGTCGACGTACCACACCTCGTCCGATTTCGGGATGATCTTCTTCATCAAGTTTGCTTCGTGTCTCCTCACGAAGACTGACCCTTTTTCGGCTCCTTCGGCGTAGTGCGATCATTGCCGATTACCCTTGTCGGTCTGTCCGGAACCTGATCCGGACTCGGTTCTCTCCGAATCAACGCGCTTTTTCCAGCACTCGCTCTCCTTGTGGCCTTTCTTGCCACAGTACCAGCATTCCACGACGGATTTCCCTTGCCGGTTCTCGTCGACTCGACTCCCCCTGTTTCAGGAGGGTCTGGAATTGTTGTCGGCATCACTCTAGTGCCTTCTTCCTTGATCCCATCGGCCGCCTCCATTGCGCACCGAGTCACCTCGTCCGCCACGACCACGGGGCCTATCTCCCTTTGTGTACAACTTCTTGTTTTCGGCATGCGTGTTCGTCAACGCCCCCCTGTGGTTCTCCTCTATAAGGAGCATCGACTGTAAGTCGAAAACGACGACGTATTCTCCCATGTACACACAACAGTTCAGAACGCTCCGAACTTCAACGCCAGTCCCCCGAGACAGATTTGCACCATCTCGCCTTCTTTGACGTTCACATCGATAGAGGCTAGAGAATCACATATATCTTTGATCTTCAAGGTGTAATCAACCACCGACAAGTCGCATTGTCGTAAATTGGTCAGCTCCTATCGGAGTTGAAGCTTCCTGGTTGTGGTGCTTGTGGCGAAAATCTTCTTCAGATTTCCCCAAGCATCCTTCGGCGTTTTCACATCCCGAATGTAGCTTAGGTGTTGCTCGCCCACACAAGACGCGAAGCAGTACAGTACTCTGCTTGCCGACTGTTCCCACGCCAGGAAATCTTTGTGTGTCGATTCGGGTGCTGTGTCATTTGCCAGTACCCGTGTCCGAGCAGGTATTGGTGCATCTTGTAGGACCAAGATGTGTAGTTGTTTCTGTCGAGCTTCTCCGTCCGAAGCAAGCTAGCCATACCTCTATCCATCGGTTTTACCTGTTCTTCTTGGTTGGTTTTTCTTTTCAAGCTACGTTAGCTGCAGAGGTTCTCAACCCTTGCGCTTTGATACCATGTAAAAGATTATGTGCGGAAGCAATAGAAAACCAAACACACAAAGAACACGCATAATGGAGAGCTTGAGTATACACAGTACGCGGGAGAGACAGAGAGAGAACACACAGAAAACTCAATTCAAAAAACTAACTCTGTACATACACCGTGCTCAGTGAACACCTTTTATACAAGCCCTGACAATCGGGCTGACACAAGTACTGTCACTGACTCCTCATAAATGAGCCTCGTCACTCACTCCCAAAATTATTCCTTACGAGGAATATCTCTCTAACGGCCTTTCGGTTTACGCACCGGTTTGCATACCGGTTTACGCATCCGTTTTTACGCATCGGTCCGGCCTAACTGATCGTTCCCAACCGATCCAGTTCTCGGCTTGCATAGCCGATCCAGCCAATGTTGAGCTTGTATCTCAACAGGGATGTCATCCAAAAATGGCATGGTGATGTCCAGGATACAGCCTATATATAAACACCTTGTTCATTGCATTCACCATGTGCGCCACCGAATTGACGCTCCTTGCAGGAGGGTACACATTCGAACCAAGCTCCTTGCAGGAGGTGTTCGCATCATCATGATATCCCTACTCTCTATGGCTAGCTAGAACTAGTCATACCCCGAGGATAGGTCCCTAACCAAGTAGATCGACTTTCTGGCAAAGGCCTCTACGAACTAGTCTATCATTGCACCGACCCCCGCATTTCGAATGGTCACCTTGTGGAGTGGCTACAGGTCCTAAATGAAGCACAATGAGTCGTTCTTCATCGGCACCTTAAACCACTGATTCAAGGATACCCATATCGACCTTTTGCCTAAGCAGGTCCATCAACTTCGGGATGTGAGCTCTCGGTACCGGAATCGATTTGAGATTCCACAGTACGTGCGGTACCGTGAAGATCACCATTGGTTCGACAATCGTCGAGTCAGACACCTGATCTCCCCAGACGAGAATGCAAAGACTTTCTTGTGCCTTTTGAGCATCCTCCAAAACCGGTCCTCCTCCATCAGCAGTAGGAAGCCATCCCCACCGATCTTCAGCTCCCATAGCACCGTAGCCCCCGTAAACTTGGGTTTGTTGCGACCCCTTTAATCCGTTCCCAGCTGTCCTCCGGCAAGGGTGTTGCAACTGGCCTCACCTTTAGGACCACAATCTTGTACTTGGTGTCTACTCGGGCAGTCCTATCCGGTCCGATAACCTTCCCGAAGTCCATGATGACTTTGTACATTTCGACAAAATTTAGCGGAACGACCCGGTCTTCGCTAAGATCCTCTTCGACTATCTTCTCAATCTCCCTTAGGGTTTCGTCGAATGAGACTGCCTCCACAACACCATTGATCTCATCGTCGGAGCCTAAGGCGCTGCACGCCTTCAATTATCCTTCGAACCGCCTCTTCTCCCGGCCACCGATGCCGGTTATGGTGCAACCTTCGTTAGCAAAGGGCAAAAATTCCCTACCTATGGTATAGGTGTGGGGTTTCTTCTGGTTTTTTGGACTACCGCGGTCCCATGCCTTAATACTCCTTTCTAAAAATCATCTTGGCCCTCGCCACCGAGAGAATCCCGATTCCGCTTGTGGTTCGACTAGACTGTCAAGAACTGCACATAGTGCTTACCATCCTAGATCTTCACCCTAGCGTGGGCTGAACCATTGTCCAAGACCTTTGTTTCCATTAGGGTTGCCATGAGGTAGGGTTCGCTTAGGATGACCGGACGGGAGGAAGTCTCTTGCACGAAGAAGTGCTAGTTGATTTCGACATCACAGACCTTCACCTAGACGTTTGGGGATGCTCCGTCTAGCTCCTCCGTGGCTCGGGTCCCTGCACGTATCTTCCACCCG
The DNA here is from genome assembly GCF_043228905.1 of Azolla caroliniana. NCBI lineage: Eukaryota > Viridiplantae > Streptophyta > Polypodiopsida > Salviniales > Salviniaceae > Azolla > Azolla caroliniana. Next base: position 13,460,564 of record NW_028230436.1, read on the forward strand.
TTGTCGCGTTATTACGCGCGTGCGTGGAGAAAGGCGGGACCATGGGGGTCTTGGACTCGGGAGTGACGGAGCGTAGGAAGTCATACTTCACCGTTTCCGGGGCATCCTCAGAAGCACACCGGAATCAACCGAAAGGGACAGAGAGAAAGAGAGGGAGCGTGCGCTTAACACCGACTCACGCACACACACGCACGCACGCACACACACACGCACAGAGGCCGACCCGACTCACGCCCTTATGTACAGGAAATGCAGGAAAGGGGAAGCACCCGACACCAACAGAGACGCGAATATACACAGACAGACGCAAATGTATATATATAAAAGGAAGAATACATTTCCGGCTTCGAGCCAGACCATGGTAGGGTAGGTTACAACAGCAGTCTGCTGCCAAGCCGCCATCTGGGGAGCTCTCGGGTTCGTCACGCAGAGTGGGGTCTTGCACAGGAGACCGAGCAGAAACAGCCCTCAACGGTCGACCTCCCCGCGAAGAAGAAGAAAACTAACTCTAAACCTAACGGTATACCCTCTAACACAAAATGGGCAACCCTTTCACAAAGGGCGCTCCCTTCCTTTTATAGAACAAGGAGAGGGATGCGTTACAATGTGGGATAAATTGCGACTTACATGGGATCGTCTGTCCCGACTTGACTACTCTTCAGTGCCCGCTCAGGTAAATTTTCGATGACACAAGCAGCGAAGGATAGACTTACAAGAGGACATGCATCCCTCTCACTACTCGAGAGACAATGCCACCAAGCATACTTCCAAGAGCCACGAACTAAAGGGTGGCTCTTTGACTCATTAGTGACTCCCTCTCTCATGTATGCATCAGCGGTTTGGGCCCCAGGACTACCATCTTTCATGTGGACGCAATTAGAGAGACCATTGGTGATGATGTTATCACGCCAACTCCGAAGCAAATCGTCGGTCCCACATGACATTATTAGGGCTGAGTTCACTCTACCCCCTATGTTAGTAGAAGCACTTTTTCAACTGGTAGTCTTTATACACAGGATACATAACCAACCACTTGATAGAATATCCCACGAAGCCTTTAAGGCTTCTCGAGCACTGTATGAGTCCGGCTATACTAGCTCATGGTATGGCATGATGGTGAGTTGGCTTCTTGCCAACGGTCTAGACATTACTAACCTCCCCCTCCTTAAGTACGACCACACGACTGATAACACTTTAATCTCTCATGAGGACCGTAATAAAGTAATACGCCAAGAAATATGGCAAATTTATACTCGGTATAAATGGATCACCCCACTAGAGCCACTCCCATCTAAAATGTCGTATTATAAGGAACACTTTATGCACTTCTCTGAGTTAGGTTTTATCACGCGCCCAAAATATCTAGATGTATTCTTACCACATGCACTAAGGGTTGCGATTGGTCAACTTAGAATATCATCTCACCAACTTGAGATTGAGAATGGACGTACTAATGGAGTCCCTAGGGAGGAAAGGATATGTAGGTTATGCCACATAAAGATAGAGGATGAGTACCATTTTACATGCAAATGCCCCACCTATGCCGAGATAAGGGCAAAATACCAAGACATACTTGGTTCCTCTCCCACCCTTCCTAAACTATTAGATACACTAGATATAAAGAAATTAGGTAGATACATCTTAGAATTGAAACAACACAGAGAGAATAAATTACAAAACGTTGATAATAATGTTGCTAATGTTTACCAACATATAACAAATGAAGTTTTTCCGGAATAAGGGGAGACAATGAATGTCGACACACCTGCACCACTCGGACTTCTCCTTGATGAAGCATAAAATCAAAGAAGAACCAAACGCCCTCGGATGCCGGGTTTCAAAGCAACTCGACGAGATGTAGAAGCAATAAAGAAAATAAGGGAACGTGAACTACACCGCCTAGAAGCCATGGCTAGGGCACTCTATGCATCGGGACCATGGGTCACACCCACACCAAAAACTTTTGACCTCCCACTTCTTTTTGAGAGACTTGGGTGGAAATGAGATTAGGCTTAGTGCAAAGTTTTGTACACTACTAGAACTTTCTTAGCTTAAGCTATTTTCTTTTATTTTTAGTTTTGATGATTGGATAAACACTTATTTTTGTTGTAACCTATTTGTCTCATGGGCCAAATTTGGCCTTAGAAGACGTTAATATATCTTTCTTTCTTTCTTTCTTTCTTTCTTCGGCGCCATAAAGGCGCCCTCGTTATTCACACTAAATGTACAAGGGAGAGCACACATGCTGCACCCCGCCAATGTAGCCAATGTTTCCCGGTTTCCGCCTCTAGCCGAAATTCCTCACAACACCGTGTTTGGTGTTGTTCGGCCATAGGTCTCGCACACGTGCACCCGTCCATTCCATAGATACACTAAATTGCTTCTGAGTGCCTCCGCAAAATCATTGCACTCTCTCCGAACGTGGCCAGCCGCATTGCACCACATGAATCATTGGTCGACCGGAGGCCTCCGGTCACGCGACTGTACACCGCCATCTCGTCGGGCTTGCATGATCTGGAGATCGCACACCATCTTTGTTAGCTCCTCCAAATCTACGCCCCTCGATGGACCCTTGACCATGTAGTTAGGAACCGTCCCCGACTCGAGCGATCTTTGTGTCTCTTCTGTTAACGCTAGAATCAGTTCCTCCGTCTTCCCCCTAAAACCCGGGCCGTTCGTCGACGGACCCACATTGTTCCATTCTCGTCGTTTGTCGAAGTGGCTACAAACCCTTTTTACCACGACCCAATTGGCTGTGAACCCACCTTCTCCCGATCAAGCCCATCTACCGACTTGATGAATAGTAGGACCCGCTCGTATTGAGCACGGTTCAGTCTAGCGTCGAGAGCTGAGTGAATCATTTTTCAAACTTCTGGAGGAGCACCGATGTATTCCTCCCCTTTCTAGGGCTCTTGACCCACTCCATGAACTCTCATTTCGACAACCGGAGCGAGTCGTCGAAACCATACCTCTCGAGTAGTCGTCCTTCGAACTCCTCCCAGTTTCGACAGCCAGCCTGAAGCTTGACCTCCTCCAGATGAATGCTCGGTGTCACCACTCGGGGAAATCCGAACAATCGTCTATCCTTTGGGATGTCCCTCATTATCATCTCAGTCCAGTAGGCATCGAGATAGCTTGTCGCGTTCTTCCCACCAAATCGGCCTATCATGTGGACGATCGTTTCGATGGCCCTGTCAAGGGCACCCGTGCTCTCTCGATTGTTCACTAGGCGGTCAATGACCACCGCCATGGCTTCCGCAAGCTTGCTTCCTCTCATCTTCGTACTCCTCGGCCGCCCCTTTCATGTTGGGTTCACCAAAGGTGTTGTGGTTTTCCACAGGTATGTGTCGAAATGAACGGGTCCATGGGGGTCTCGGACCAAGCAGCCGGAGGGAGTATGAAGTCCGTCTGGATATCCTCGCCGGGTCGGTGCCCGGTCATGTATCCAGTCCGTATGGGTTCTCTGATGCTGGACAGTGAGCAAATGGGCTCGAAACCCGGGCTAATGCTAGCATTAGCAGTCACGCGAATGAGATGCGTACTCAACAGAGGGAGCAATCAAATAGAATGAAAAGTAAAAAAGATTAAACAAGAGGGGAATACAATCGGGCTAGGCCGGCAATGGAGTTTCGGACTACAACCACCACGAACACACACAGGACGGCGAACCTATGGTCGGGAGCTGGGAGCTTCCTATGTGAGCAGAGGTTTCACCTTCTTTCCTGATTGACTCAGAACACAAACAGAGAGAGAGAGAGAGAGAGAGAGAGAGAGAGAGATCAACACTCAAACCGACAACACTTCCTCCTCCAAAACGTGGATCCCGTCTAACCCTCCTCAAACCTCCCCTTTTATAGAACAAGGGGAATTGTTATGTAAACCTAACGTTATTGAGGGTAGGTCACTAATATTCACATAAGTGAAGGGTATGTTCACTAATATTAAAAAGGGGGCTAATGTGATTGGATAGAAGGAATGATAGGTGTATGCACTATCATGGTTTGGGTAACCAATGATGGAGACCCTTTTAGAAAGGCACATCTATTCAAGGGGCCTAGAAGAAGGTATAAATATAAGGCTTAGCTACCCTCATAAGCACATTACGTCAGAAGGCTGGTGTCTTAGACACCGATAGTGCAGGCTAGGCTTTCGTCTTGATGATCGTGTTTATCTCTTCCAAGGTAATAGTCATCCTAATATCTGGCGGTATGGGACGTCGGTGCAAGGCTGGCTATGTCTAGATCATAGCTCTGGGGTGCTTGGATGGAACGGGTTCTTCTATCCAATCTATTTTCTTTCTTTTACTTACTTTGGTCTATTGATTAGTAATAGATTCTTAAGAAGAAGATCGTTGTGTTGCTCATAAAGCAACCGTTGGGACAAATCAGATATTATTCTGCGCGCGTGTGGTCATAAAGTACGTGTCATTCAGACCCTCCTAGTACTCTTTAATACTTATACTTACATTTCACTATTTACATGTTTGTACATAAAGATATGTCTCACGTGCATCAATGCACACACTCGTTTCTGCGCATTCGAGTCCTTTTCTCCTGATAGCCAGAATTCCACATGACATTAGGTAATGGAATAGGTGGCAGAGTCAAGAAGAACAGAGCTGACCAGAAGAAGGCCAAGACATAGATGTAGGTTGATGTCATGAAAGGTCTGAAGATCAGAGACGAGTTGGAGACAACCAACTTGGACAAAGAAGAGGACGAATTGGATACAACCGATTCGGTCAAGAGTTGGAGTGAATCTGAAGCATCCGATTCAATAGAAATGTTCGATTTGGAGGAGCCGAATCAATTGGCCAAGAGGACGAAAGGGTAGTGAAAGCCGACGCCGATACGAAGGATCCAACAGGTCAAGAAGGCCTAACACCATGATAGCGAGGGAGCTTATAAGGGCCAAGGGAGCAAACAAGCCAACCGGGAAGGTCGAGGTGAACGGAACCGGATGGGTCGTGGAAAAGGGGACCAGACCGGACGAGGAGTGCGAGCAAGGCACATGGATACTAATAAGAGCTGACAATAGGGGTCGACGAGAAAAGACACAACGATCTGACCTCAAGTTGAGCTTGAGGGGAAATGTTGAGCAAACAAGTTAAACCGGATCTGGATTGGCTGAATAAGCTAGAGCCGGATTGGTGTCCGAATCGTATCCAAAACCAAGAGCCGGATCGGGGAACTGGATCGTACTCCGGATTAGTGTGAACCTGTAGGCCATTAGAGGCCTACGGTCCCAGCCTAATACGTAGGAATATTCCTTAGAGTTAGTGTACGAGCTCGTTTATGAGCTTTCAAGTACTGATGGTACTTGTGTTAGTCCTTGTACGAACTTGTATAAAAGTGCTCACTGAGCACATTCAATGTACACAGAGTGTTGTTATTGTGAATAAGTTTTTGTTGTCAACTCACTCTCTGTCTCTCTCTGTCTCTCTCTCTCTCACACCTACTTTGTGTATTCCATTCTTTGTTCTTCTGTTGCAACCCTATCGAGCTGGATAGGGTTTGTTTTGCATCGGCACAATATCCTTTACAAAAGCAGTTGCATACTATTTGAACTACGACCCAGTTGGTCGTGAGGTCGTCGTTCGTCTCCAAGAGGAGACCAGCCTTCTTGCGATCACACAAATCAACCGACTTGATGAATAATAGGACCTTACTCGTGTGCAACACAGTTCGATCTAGCTCGCATAATCACGTGAATCTCTTTTCGAGTTCTTGGAGAAGCATTGATGTGTTCCTTCTTTGTCAGGCCACTTGACCCACTCCATAAGCTTCCATATTGACATTCAAAGAAAGTCATCAATTTCGTACCTTTCAAGGAGTTGCTCCTCTAGCTTCGACCAATTATGGCAATCGTCTTGTATTTTGAGCACCTCCACATGGATGCTGGGCATGACACCTCGGGGAAATCCAAACACCCGCCTATCCTCCGGAATGTCCCACATCAGCATTTCGGCCTTGTATGCCTCCAAGTAGCTCGTCACGTCTTTAACATTAAATTGGCATGTTCTGCCGAATATCGTTTCAATGGCCCTATCAAGGGCACCCACGCTTTCTCGAGCATTTACCAAGCGGTTGACAGACACCGCCATAGCTTCTGCATCCCACATTTTGGACTCCTTCATAGCCCCTTTTCATGTCGTATTCACCAAAGATGTCGCGGAAATCCATGTGCAGATGTCGGATACAAGGCGGGACCACTGGGGTCTTGAGCTAAGGAGCTAGAGAGAGAGAGAGCGTGAGAGATACTATTATCCGGTTCAATTACCGAATGCCTTCACGGGCACACAGGCCCACAATGCAAACTATCTCGACCTATCATTGAATTCCCGACGATGACGAGCATGTAGGCTCGTGGACTCAAACAAGCACACAAGTGAAAGCAAGTTGAGACGAGAATGCAACCAAGATATAGAGGCCCAGACACACAGCAACATTGAGAAACCCCAATACAACAAAGATAATGAATTAATTTGTAATAGAGGGAGATACACCCAGGCTTGGCCAGTAACAGAGCATCGAGCTCTTAACACACCCATGCAAGCACTAGCGAGCCTCTAATCGGAATCACACAGGCTTCCAACACAAACAAGCCTTACCCTACCACACCAGAATGACAAAACAAAAAACCTAGAAGTAGAGAGCCTAAACTGACAACGTTTCGCCTCCAAAACAATGGATCCCACAAACATTTTCAAACCTCCCCTTTTATAGCACAAGGGGAGGCTATTACATGATGCATTCATTCAACCATTTTTTGTCAGTGATTCTCCCTTGATTCTCTCTCACATATCATCCTATTAATCCTCTCTTTCTGTGGGACATTAAAGTACCGATTAACTACTCTACCTAGTACTTATAAATACTATATATATATTTACATGTCTTTGTACATTGGTCAATGTTCATGTGCATACTTGCACACCCCTATTCACACAGGTCTAGCTAAGGTTCTCGCTATGGCCAGAATTCCCCACGACAACGTTCACCCCCAAACCGTCATCAATTATGCATCCTAAAATTTCTTCCGCCTTGATGATGATTTTGATTGTGGGGTTATGGTGATCCATGACCATCGACCGCTCGGTGGATTCCACGAAGTTTGCCGCGATGGTTGGTTGGTCCCCTTTGAGTATTCGGGCCTCCACTGACTATCAAAACCGTGGGACTAAATTTAACAGTTTGTGCATCGACATCGTGATTTGGTAGTCCACAAGGGCTTGCCAAATAGGGTCCTCGTCTATTGTCTCATCAACGATCGGTGGTGGTGCAGTTGTCGCCATGGACAGACTGGTGTTGTTCCCCCTTCAAGAGAGATAGCAGCATGAGAAGAGGGTTCTTCAAGGAAGGAGGAGACGACTATGAAGAAGAAGAAGAAGAAGAAGAAGAAGAAGAAGAAGAAGAAGGAAGAGGATGCCAAAAGAGAGACAAAGTTAGAGAAAGAGAACTTAGAAGGGATGAAGGTTTCTTCCTCCTCCCCCCCATGCTATAGTGGATGAGCCATTTGGTGTGTGATCCAATTGAGAAATGTGTTAACCGAACGAGAAGGTTCGAATAAAGTAAACCTCTGATTGAAGTTATCAATCATAGAGCTCTAATCTGGTCGAGGGATTTCCGATTGTTGAGATGATCGATGAAGTTCCGATCGATAAGAGTTGCCATGGAGAGTGGGTTTACCGTGCAATGCACTATCCCACAAGCATGCCATGTGTTACCCGTAGGAGTGTACGGGACGATGTAAGGGTTAAACGCGATAAAGGGGTTGTGGTATATGTGTAATGTATACGAGTGTGAATGAGGATAAATATGTGTATGAACACATGCACAATTATGTGCATGTGTATAAGAATGTACGGTAATATTATGCAACCATTATATGATGTACTATATAAACACCCCTATGGGGCATGTAATGGTAATATAAAACTTTTCCCTCTCATTTTGTGTCATTCACTATTTTTCTCTCCTTCTCTCTCTCCCTCACACGTAACCCCCTCGGGAGGGGGGTGGACCCATTCTTGGCTTCAACCCCCACCAATAAACATTAGATTCGTTTGCCCCTCAATCGTCTCTTCTTCAGTCGGCATCCTTGCTCAGTGCTACCTCTTCAGCCTTTTGGTATTCCAATTCTATGGACATTGCCTTTTTGGCTCATCTGATCAAGTCAATCTTCAACTTTCCTCTGATGTTCTTTTGCCCGATCGCTTGTCGTAGTCCTATCGTTGTCCTCAATGCTCTAAAGTGTATGTGTACCCTCAAAATTTTAAATTTATATTTTTGCCCTTTGATTATTGAAATTTCTCTTTTGCCCTCTCTTTTTTAAAATTTAGTATTATGCCCTTGAGCATCTGAATTTACTGTCAATGCCCCTCTTTTCTTTCCTTTTCTTCTATTGCTTCTCTTCTTTCTTGTTTCTTCTTTGTCACTTTCTTCTTCTTTCTGTCTTTAGGTGCCGTCTTTTTCTTCTCTTACATCTGCCATGGCTTCTGTTTCTTCTTCCTCTTCGTGTTCTTTGTTGTCTATCTTCTCATCTCTCTTGCTGCTACTTCCTCCTCCTCCTCCTCCTTCTTCTTTGTTTTCTTGTTATTTTCTCTTTCTTCTATTATTCTCTTCTCTTGGCATTGTGGGGGACCTTCCCTTCTCCTTCGGTCTAGCCATCCAACCAGCTCCTCATCTATCCGGCTGGTCATGCCATTTGGTGGCAAGGCCGGCTCCGTTGGGCTATGAGACTGTGTGTCCGGGTGGCTGTCATTGTCCGTGACATTGACATCATGCTTGAGTCCTCCCTATGGCTCGTTACCTCTTGCAAAAATGCTTCTTGATGTTGTAGATACGATGGTACCTGTAGATAGTGGCAAACAAAAGTTGATGGGAGATTGAGCAAATGATTTGATGAAGGATGTTAGAGAGAATGATGGAGCTAATGCCACACCACCTTGTGTAGAATTCCATCACTAAACTAATCACTAATGCTAATTACTTTCAACAGCTTTTCCGTCGACTTCAACCAGTTATGGCCGTGAGAGCTCTTCGGCCTTCCATGAGTTTTGTTAGCAAATAGAGAACGCACAGAGGTTAACTCCCTCTGTGATCCAAAACGGTTACTGCCTTCAAGAATCTTTGATGAAGCCCCCCATCAAAAGACCCTATCTCTTGCAATGTTTGTTCTTTAAGACTTAAACTGTTGTTCATCCTCACTGCTTGTTTCTTCTTTCGTATAGCATCTTGAAGAATGAATGGATCATGCTTTGAATAATGAAGATCTCTGAGTTTAGTATTCCTCGTAAGCTCTGATCTCAATGAAGAATCACCTTCTCTGCACACATGGTACCCTTCCACATGGATGGTCATGTCTTCTCGGATCCAAAAATATTTTCTCTGCTTCGAATAGCGCCATCTTTCAAAGATGGTTAGATGACGATTCCATTGATCTGGTTAGAGACCACCTCTCTCTCAGTCATTTGCCGATGATGCATGAGTGTCTGATTCATGAAACCTTTGAGCAATATGGTTATTGTCGAGCAAGCAAGCTAAACTTGGGTCGATCATCTGAAGAAGACGAGAGCCGAAGCAGTGAAAGACCAATCGAGGACATCTGAATCAACTAAAGAAGCTGAGGGCCGAACTGAAAAGAGTTCAATTCGGTTACCAAGTGGATGAAATCCGAAAGGTTGATGGCAGCCTATAATCCTATTATAGTAATAGGAATAATTTAGGGCAAAATTAGTGTCAGACTCATTTATGAGCATTCAAGTACTTGTGTTAACCCACTCGTTAGGGCTTCTATATAAAGTGCTCTCTACACGTATGTATAGAGTGTTCATTATTCATAATAGAAGTTGTAGTCTGCTCTCTCTCTGTGTGTCTCTCTCACTATTTTCTATGTTTACTAACTGTGTATATTCCAAACAACCGACTATGTACTTTATGTCTTCTCTTGAACACGGTTCCACACAAAATTTTTCACATGGTATCAAAGCGTCAAGATTCAGACTCCTTTGCAACCGATAGAAAGCAAGCGAACAAGATAGAGACAAGTTTTCGTTTTTGGGAAAAAGAAAAGATGGGAAGATGGATAGAGGTATGGGAAGCTCACTTCTGACAGAAAAGCTAGATAGGAGCAGCTACGCATCTTGGTCATACAAGATGCACCAATACCTGCTCGGGCATGGTTATTAGAGTTACGTCGAAGGAGCCAATGATGAAGCATTAGAGTCGACACATAGAGATTTTCTAGCCTGGGAACAGGCGGCAAGCAGTGGTCTGTACTACTTCGCGTCCTATGTGAGCAACTACCTCTTGAGCTATATTCGGGATGCCAAGATGCCAAAGGACGCATGGGTGAATCTAAAACGAATGCTAGCACAACGGCTAGGAAGTTGCAGCTCAGACAAAAGTTGAGAAAATGTGCGGCAAAAAGTTTTGTCAATGGTTGATTATACAATCTGAATAAAGGAGATTTGTGACTCTCTCACCTTCGTCAACGTAAATGTCAAGGATGATGAGATGGTGCAGGTTTGTCTTGAGAATCTGGCATTGAAGTTCGGAGCATTCCGAACGGCGGTTTGCACGAGGCAAAATACGCCTTCGTTTTTCGATCTTCAATCGATGTTGTTCGTAAAAGAAAACACTCAGGTGCATCGACAAGTTCACACATTGGAAGCAAGATGTTGTACATAGAGGCGAATCGGCTCTGTGGTTGTGGTGTAAGAGGTGGGTCAGAAAGTAAGGGAAGCGGCCGATAGGAGTAGAACCAGATGCATAATAGAAATGCCGACACTAGTTCTGGACCCTCCACAAGTAGGGGGTGATGGTAAAAATGCGCGGAAGTAAGTAAGGACCTATAGATTATGTGCACAACAAACAACACAAAGAGTATGACTAAGGAAATGATTGAAACGTAGACATAATTAAAGCTCAAATGGAAGCTCTCGTTATTAACTGTTCTCTCTCTCTCAGAGACTTAAGATACAAGAAGTATTCATTATAGTGTTAGGTGAGAGCTTAAATAATAAGCCCTAACTATTCGGACGTGTTCACACTAGGATACAAAGCGGAAGGAATCAGCCTTTTATGCCAACAAACTCCCCCATAAAAGGACTACTCTTTCCTACATGTATAAGCGATTGGGGTATCTCCCCCATAAGCCTAGATTACAAAATTAATCTAAATTTATATTACAAGTCACTCAGCATGTAGCCAAGTTGGGAGAGGTGAAGTCGATGTATGGCTTGGTTCGGCTAGTCTCAAGGGTTGGCTAGTTCGGGTCGGTCGAATCATTGTTCGCTCGAATCGGTTCGATTTTTGGAGTCAACTTGTGACCGATTCTCGATTTTGGCTGTGTCAAATTTTTGTAGTTCGCTCATTTTTGCTCTTGTGCTCCTTGCTAAATCCTCGATCTGTATCCGAGTTCGTTCACCTCTCAAGCGTTTCCTTTCAAGTCACTATCCTTGCTTGATGTAGCTTGATGTCTACTTCCGATTGTCCAAATTCCTGGCATAGTCCGAGTTGGTGTAGCCTTCGACTTCGGTCGATTTTTCTAAGCCGAAATTCAATTGTGCATCTTCGGTTCCTCTCAGATACCTCAAGATGTGCTTGATGCCCTCCCAATGCTTCCGTTTTGGGTTCGACATGTACCAGCTAATGACCCCCACGGCATATGCAAGATCAGGTCTGGTCACCACCATCACGTACATGATACTTCCTACTACTAATGCGTAGGGTATCTTTCCATTGAGCTCTCTCTCCTTATCCATTGGAGGAGAGTCTCTATCCAATAGTCAGATCCATGTTGGAGCAGAGTTGGTGCCAGCTTCGCATTTTCCATGTTGAAGTGCCTCAACATTTTTCGGATGTAGTCGGACTAGGAGAGTCGGAGAGTCTTCGTGGTCCGATTTCACTCAATCCTCATGCCCAGTATGTGTCGGGCTTATCTGAGTTCCTTCATTGCAAATTTGTCGTGAAGGCTCCACTTTAACTTTCTAATTTCGGCTTGATTGCTTAGGATCAGATAGATCAGGGGATCGTTGGCCAGTTGCCAGGTATATAGACATGGGTTGGAGTTCGACCGGTTGTAGCCGAGTTGTCAGATGTAGGAGTCAAACTTCTGGCACCACATCCTTGGTCCTTGTTTTAAGGCATAAAGGCTTTTCTTTAGTTGATATATGAGGTGACTTTCCTCCCACGTCACCAAGATCCCTGCTAGTGGGGACATGTAAATGTCCTCTTCCAAGTCTCCATGTAGGATGTAGGAATGTTGTCTTTACATCTAATTGCTCAAGCTTTAGGTTCTCAGTCGCCACAACCCCGAGTAGGAGTTGAAGGGTGGTCATCTTGACTTCTAGAGAAAATATATCGTCGTAGTCAACTCCACGTTCTTGATTGAAGCCCTTTGCAACAAGCTTAGCTTTGCATTTGGGTTTTTCCAAATCGAATACATATTTGTACCGAAAAACCCATTTACAAGGTAGGGGCTTCATTCCGGCTAGTAGTTCGACCAACTCCCATGTCTGATTCTTATGAATCAAGTCGATCTCAGATTTCATGGCTTGTAGCCATGTGTTAGCATCTAGCGCGGCCATAGCTTCTTCACATGTGCTTGGCTCACCTGCATCGGTGTAGTTGACGTAGTGAAGACCCATTTGATAGAACTCTGTTGGCCTCTGAACTCATCCGGATCTCCTTGGTGCCGATTGTGTCGATTGAAATGCCTCAGTTGGTTCGGTTGGCCAACTGGAATTACTTAGACTATAGTTTGTCTTCAGGAGTACTTCGGGATTATTAGCCCCTTTGATAGGATTTCGGCATCTTCGAATCATCCTCCCCATTTTCGGGATTGATTGACATAGAGGTAGGGGACTTAGTCGACTCGGGTCAGTTTTTCCCTTTGGCCTTGGATGTTTCAGTCGGGTCAACTCTATCTCTTTCGACTTTGTCATTTTTTACTCACATCTTGTCAACTTTGCCTTTTTCGACTCTTGTCAATTCTTCTTTGTCTTTGATGACTTTGTCTTTTAGTTTGACTAGTGGACCTCCTACCGATTCGGAGTCAGCACGTGTATGTTCGGCTATTTGGTCGGTTTCGACTATCTGTTGATTTTCTTATTCGACCCGGTGAGTCGGTCCTTCTATGAAACTTTTTTCAGTATCAAAGGAGACCGTTTTGCCAATTGTTTTTGGCTAGTTCTCCTTGAAAAGAATTGAGTCTTTGTTGAAGACTATGTCACTTCTTCGGATCAATTTCAGATTCTTCGGGTCCCATAGTTGATAACTGAAATCCCCATCCCTCCTACCGATTCGGAGTCAGCAAGCGTATGTTCGGCTATTTGGTCGGTTTCGACTACCTATTGATTTTCTAATTCGACCCGGTGAGTCGGTCCTTCTATGAAACTTTTTTCAGTATCAAAGGAGACCGTTTTGCCCATTGTTTTTGGCTAGTTCTCCTTGAAAAGAATTGAGTCTTTGTTGAAGACTATGTCACTTCTTCGGATCAATTTCAGATTCTTCGGGTCCCATAGCTGATAACCGAAATCCCCATCGGTTCCATAACCGAGAATTATACATTTCGTTGCATGGGGTGTTGTAAAAGATAAATAATGCGGAAGTTAAACGGACCCTAACCGGCTCGGCCGGATTGCAACAGAAGATACGGAGAATGGAATACACAAAGTAGGTGAGAGAGAGAGAGAGAGAGAGAGAGAGAGAGAGAGAGAGAGAGAGAGAGAGTAGACTTCAACTTCAATTTCAAAATAATAACACTCTATACATCAAATGTTCTCAGAGAACTTTTATACATGTCCTTAGAAGGTCTAATACAAGTAGCTACCTCCTTGACCGCTTGGCCAATCGATTCGGCCCCTCTAAATCCAACATTTTGTTTGAATCAGCTACTTCCGATTCTCTTCGACTCTTTACCTAATTGGCTATCTCTGATTCGTCGTCATCCTCCAGACCCTTTACCACATCAGACCATGTCTAGTTCTTGGCCTTCTTGCGCTTCTTGGCTTTTCTTCCCCCTTGTTCAGTAGACTCTCGCTCCGGCTCGTCCCTTCGGCTCCCCCTATATCCGTCTTTGGCTTCCTCAACTGTTCTGAAGTCAAATTTCTCATCCACTCTGTTGTCCGCCAGAATAGTAACCGACGGACAAGAGCGCAGAAATATAGAATATAGTAAAAACATAACGCAACGGGTCACGTAAACGGCTAAAAGACCTTGTGTATATAAAGGGCAGAAATCCTCTGTAAGAGGTAGCATGTAAATTTTGGTGCATAGAGCGTATCTTACTAGAGTTCTATCTTCTCTGATCCCCTGTGCATCTCTATGGTTAATCTACTGTGTTTCTATGATTCTTGGTGGCATATTGTAATCGTAAGAGCGTAGGCGTGAGTGCGAGTGTTGTTACTAGTGCACTGTCGAAGGAGTTCGGTTGTAGCCGTCTCTCTTATACGCTTCTAGGATACGGGGAGGTATCCCATTACGCATTATGGTACGACGGTACCATTCGTTGCAACGCAGTCACCTTGAGGTCTATGTTGAAGGACTGAATGTAGACCGTGTTCCTAATCAATAACACTTTTGGCACGCTTGGTGATCTATGTCTTCTTACAAACGAACAACGACAAATGGATGTTTAGCCGCAGACGCCCCAGAGAACCAACACGACTAGACCGACCAATCACAAGGTCCATCACACGCTAGGTAGAGAAATGCGCACGGAAAAAACCTCACCTTAGGGACCTAAGTGATACCTGTTGGGACCACAAAGACGATTTCCCGCTCACCAAATACCCCGACGACAAGTAGGAAGTTCACTCACCACATAAGCAATGTGGTCTTTCCCTGCTCGCCGTAGCGTCCAACATGGCCTTTTCTTATCCCCGCTTCAACGGAGAAACCAACGCCGCAACCCACATTCGGCTGTTCCTAAATGTCTGGAATGCAAACCACACGGCACAAAGACTTTCCGAAGAAGTAGCGTAGCAGTCCAAAATGACAGAGTTTGGATGAACCCTGGATGGGAGAGCGGCATTTTGGCATTCACAGATGGATCTGTCAGCGATCACAACCTTCAACCAGATGTAGTCGGCCTTTTTGCGTATCATTCATCGGAGGGTGCCGCAACGCGAAATCCTTGGGCAGTTTTATACAATTAAACAGTTGCTAACAAAGATTGTAGCGGATTTCAGTTTGCGCTTCCAAAATCTACGGCGGAATTAGAACGGGGCCCGACGGAGGACGAGGCTCGGGAAACATTTCTGGCAGCTTTACGATGACCGATACGGACGACGCTCAACAACAATAGTGTGAAAGGAGAAACGGCCGATATGGTCAAAGAACAAGCGCTACAGCTCGAGCTGGACGAAGAAGAGGAAAGGTTTTCCATGTCCTCATTACGGCAAGCGTTACCTCAGGACGAGGAACGACATTTTCACCAGGCAATCCAGTGCACGATTTGCTTAAATTTTGGGCATTCCGCAGTCAAATGCAACATCCGAATCCATTGCCCCATCTGTCACTCGAAAGCCCACATGGTCTAGCAGTGTGAGTACAATATGTTGAATAGATCCACGCCCACAATACGAAGCATGGAAACACAACGCCCCCCTCGCCGTAATGAGCAAAGGCGCCAAGAAGAACGACCCCGATATACGGATCGGAACCCACGCGATGACCGGCACTACCGGAATCACCGGAATAACAACGATTCCGAGGAAGAAGAACCGGAGGATGAAGAATACCGAGGCAACCACAGATATAATAAAGGAGGCCGACGCTACAAGAATTACCGTCCGACGAACAAACGTGGCTGCTTCAATGGGCCTCGTGGGAAACATCATCAGTATCGGGACCAACGGCAGTACGACGAAAGTTCGGACGATGACCGGCACCAAGAACCACGTCGGGACCAACAACAACCACGGCGTACACTCAGAAGAACGAACCAGGACCGGAAGGAGCAAGCCACAACTGGGGATCGGCACACACCACAAGTTGCTGAGAAAGGCGAATCTAGCGTCCATTGTTTTGTTTGCCAACACCCCGGACATTATGCCACGCAATGTCCACTATGCAAGGGCAAGGGGCCCGCCGTCAATACGATTATGGCGGAAGTTCAGCAAGTCATGACACGACAGCAAACAAAAAATTCTAACTTGGCCGCGCAAGATGAGATACATCAGATGGCCCAAGCATGGGTCGAAAAAGCAAACGTGGCAAATATAGAGGACATTCGGAAGGAGTCTACAAACAATGTGGAGCAACACTGACCATGGAGAAGCTACTTCAACTAGTCCCACGGTTCCGCCAGGCCATGGAGGATCACATAATGGGCAAACTTGGGGGAAGCGTCTCCGCCAATTTTACAGACACCGGCGCCGAACCAACAGTAGTGGATCACCACAATCCGACTATTAAGTTGATATTACACGGTCAGGAAATCATAGGATGCTTAATTGACGGCGGCACTGGCGTCAATGTAATTAGCGCGAAGACATGCGAACAATTGGGAATTTCAGAATGGGAAGCTTGCCCGTTTTGACTTCGGATGTCGGATACCCGCTCAGTATGGCCGTTAGGCTTAATACGCAAGTTAGGCATTATCGTTGGACGACATCGCTTCGATGTCTCGGCGGTAGTCCTCGCCCTCGACGCCCCAGGAGCATATGCTATGCTGCTTGGCAAACCGTGGCTTTGTTCAGCGAATATCAAACAGAGCTGGCAACATCAGTGCATCAGCTTTCGACGTGGACGCACCAAGGTTCGCGTACCAACAGAGGAAATGGCGGCACAACACAAGGGCATAACACCGTTATACGCAGAATATATAAATATGTTGGCTGGGGTGGATGATACAGAATTAGAAGTATACCTAGACGAGCACCCTCGGATCATTCCGCTATTCAAAATCGACGTCAGTACGGCACGCCCACTGTGCTCCACGACGGGGCTTACGAACCAGACCCAGAGTCAATATTAGAACTAAGCAGAGCACGGGCGGCGTTCGAGAGGGAAATGGAAATTTCACGACGAGTCACGGCCTCAGCCCTAGAAGAAGTAAACGTGGGTATGGCATCAGAACCCCAATTCCTCTCCATCGCAAAAGAATTACTGTCAGATCAGAGAAATGCGATGATAGCACACTCAGGAAGTATAAAGATGTGTTCGCTTGGTCCCACGAGGACATGAAGGGATTCGATCCGAAGTTCTATCAGCATAAGATCAATTTAGCGACCGATGCGAAACTGGTCCAGCAGCGTCGATACCGCATGAACCCAAACTACGCGGCTCACGTAAAAGAAGAAATTGACAAACTCCTCAAGGCCGGATTCATTCGACCAGTCAAACAAGATACATGGCTAAGCCCAATAGTACTCGTACCAAAGAAAAATGGCAAAATACGTGTATGCGTGCACTACCAGAAATTGAACGCCGTAACCATTACCGACGCATTCCCTTTACCGTTCAGCGATAGCGTACTGGACGTAGTTGCAATGCATGACATGTACATCTTTTTAGATGGCTTCAGTGGGTACAATCAAGTACGCATGCACCCTGATGACCAAGAGAAGACGACGTTTGTCACGGTCTGGGGAATCTATGTCGCGGTCATCATGATGTTCGGGCTAAAGACGGCGTCGGCTACATTTCAACGAACAATCACGGAGATTTTTGGGGAATATATACCATCCTTCATGCAAGTATTTTTAGACGATTTCACAGTATATGGGAAAGCAAACGACCATTTGACGCATCTACAGCTTTGTTTGGAGCGTTGCCGAACTACACGCTTAAGCTTGAATCCCGCCAAAAGCGCCTTTGGCGTCACCAGCGGGGCTCTCCTCGGCCACATAGTCAGTAAGGAGGGGATAGCGGTCGATCCGAACAAAATCTCTGCGATTACTCATGCAAAAACACTGACAAACGCGAAAGCACTCAAACGGTTTTTGGGACAAATACGATGGCATAGCCGGATGATACACTATTTGGCGGATTTCGCCACGCCACTACATGCCGCCGTTCACCGTACTCCTTTCAAATGGACAGCAATGGAAGAGAAGGTGTATGATGCGCTAAAAATATTGCTAACGCAGGCACCAGTCGTACAACCACCAGTTTGGGCGAAACCATTCCACGTGTTCGTGGATGCCTCAGACATAGCAATAGGTAGTGCGCTAATGCAGTTCACGGAGCCGAATTGGTACCGACCAGTGTACTACGCTAATCAGAAACTATCAACGGCTGAGCATAACTATTCCACAACAGAACATTAAGCGTTGGGTAGGATATACAACATCAATAAATTCCGGCATTATCTGCTAGGGCGGAAATTCACGTTTCACGTGGATCATACGACATTGCTATATCTGGTAGGGAAACAAGCGCTGACGAGGAAATTGGCTAGATGGATGTTGTTGCTCCAAGAATTCGACTTTGTAATTCAACACCGACCTGGTACGCAACACGTGGTGGCAGATTTCTTGAGCAGACTAGATAATTATGGAGAAACGGTGCAAAAAGATGACGACGACTTTTCGGATGCGGACATTCTACGTATAGCCACTCTAGCATAACAAATAGAAAATACTTTCCCGGATCGGTGGTTGATGGAAATGACCTATTTCCTAACCACGGGGTTACCGCCACCCCAATTAAGGATGGATGAGAAATAACGATTGGTCGTACAAAGTCGAAACTTCTATTTAGTCCAAGACATCCTATTCCACAAAGGTAGTGACGACATCTAGAGGCGCGGAATACGACAAGATGAGAAGGTTGCAGTTTTACACGAAGCCCACTGTGGTACGGCAGGAGGACATTACGCGGGTGATGTTATGGCCTGGAAAATCTGGCAAGCAAGACTTTGGTGGCCAACTACGCAAAAAGATGTGTATGAATATTGCAGACAATGCGATTTATGTCAACGATTGGGCCAGCCCACGGAAGTCGCGAGAATGCCACATCAATCAGTGTTGCCACTGGATCCTTTCCAAAAGTGGGGGCTAGATTTTGTGGAACCCTTTACCCCGGCGGCTGCTCGAACAGGCAATAAGTATATCCTGGTGGCTACGGATTACTATACCAAGTGGGTAGAAGCGAAACCTTCATGAACAGATCTGGTGTCGTTTCGATTTCCCTATCGAGCTCATTAGTGATCAAGGGAGTCACTTTCTGAATACGGTCATCAGCGAGCTGACCCAACACTATGTTGTGGTTCACAAAAAGAGTACGTCATACTACCCACAAGCAAATGGCTTGGCTGAATCCACGAACAAAACATTACAAACTATCCTCAAAAAGATAGTCAATGAAAACAGAACAGATTGCGATACTAAATTGCACAGTGCCTTATGGGCATATCGAACCAGCTATAAGACCAGCATACAATCGACGCCTTTCAGGCTCACATTTGGGCTGGAGGCCGTGATGCTAGTCAAATTCCAGGTACCCAGTCTGCGGATTCAAGTATGAGCCCGACTACCCGAGGGCAAATCCGAGTAAATACGGCTACAACAATTGCTAGAGCTAGGCGAAACAAGGTTACGCAGTATGGCCATATTGGAGCAGGAATAGCGGTGGCGCAAAGCATTCGTGGACCAACATCAGCATGCGCGTGAAAAAGATTTTACGGTTGGGAAAGCGGAATTAGTTTTTCAAACACGCATGGGCCAAATGCCAGGAAAATTAAGATTCCACTGGATAGCCCCATACTGGATAGTGGGAGCGGAACAGGGCACGTTCCAACTTGGCACGTTGGCCGGGGATGTGTTACGACAAAAAGTGAATGGGTTTCGCTTGAAACCTTATTTGGGACCTACGCCACCTAACCCGTTCCCCGCCGGACAAGACAAAGTTGGAGAATCCGCGGAGTAAGTATAGGGCCCTACTTGTACAATAGTGTAAAAATAATATTGTATGTAACCGTTATGAAAATAAAGAAAAGAAAGAGAAGGTAGCGATGCTATTAAAAGGACTTAAGGCATGCACAAACTTCGAGATCAAGAACACCCTCCCTCACCATCTTCTCCATCCCTATCACAGAGCTCATGTTCGCCATAGCCAGCAGTTCTCACCCATTAGCCACGAGCCTCACCATCCGACTATGCCGATACCCATTTCTGTCGCCTTGCGTCGATGGCTCGTGCAGAAACGCCTAGATGGATACATCAGAGTCGTCGAGGCACCTCCTCACCCTGAAGCCCTGGACCTCGCTAGGAAACTTAATATCGACATAGTCACCAACACATCCGTCCAGAAAAAGCTTGACCTTTCATCACTGGGAGAAAGGCATTTCGAAATTCCTCCTATCGAAATTCCTCCAAGTACAAGGCAGGTATCAACATTGATACCTTTGAAGGGTGCACGGTCGATTGGGGGGTCATTATGGGACCAACGTTATGGGAAGGCCTGCACACGTATCAAGGAGGCAAAAAGCTAAGTCCTGTCATACAACCATATCTGACGATACTATTCCCACCCTGAGGTCTGTCGGCACCACAACCCAACAAACCCATGCCGCCGCCACAATCCTTGAAGCAAAGGTTAGCAGAGTTGGCCATCACAGAGTGGGAGGATGAACCCCAATCAGCCCAACCCAACACGCGAACAACACAGGAAGAACAGGCGGAGTGCAGGGAGGAAGCTGCGTAGGAGCAGGACGCCGAGCCATGTCAAGAAAGCCCGAGGTCGAAACGGTGGAGGCTGGACAAGAAAGATGGGCGTGCGTTGGTTAAAGACACACTCGCGGCCACAGAGACGACGATCGTGGTCGACAGCTCCGTAGCTACGGAGCCCAACACCACCTTCGAAATAATCTGGGAACCACGGCCGATCCTTTCGGCCTAGTCACAGCGGGGGAAAGGCGTATTTACGGTGGAAAGCGAGGTCTTGGCGTATCTGGACATTCCGGACACGACCCATGAGTTCGGCGCACTATTAGAGTTCAAAACTACTTTTGAACTCATGGAATTTTTGGCAACACAACAAATAAAAGTCTCACAACGAATGGTCGAGGAGCACGCGGAGCGACAAATGATCGAGCGCACGCTAACACAAACGGCGGAAAGCGATGATGAGGGGCAGCTAGCCAGGGTCAGCAGGTAGCGGAACGCCAGTATACGCCGAATGGGGATGGAACTACCCCCATTAAATACGGCCCTCGTCAATGTTCATAGGGAATTGGCTAAGGTCAGTATTGGTGCCTAGGATATGGCGATTAAAAATAAAATGTTTAGAAAACGGTTAAACTGACCCAAGCCGAGCTACAAAAGGCCAACGAATGCATCGCGGAGTTGGAACATAATGCGACTACGGTGCAGTAGGCAGCTCAACCAACAGACAACGCCACCAAGTTCCTGAGAGAAGAAATTGAAGCCCAGGCCGCCATTGCCTCGAAAGAAAAACGGGTTGTGCAACTGTCAAAATCGGAGATTGACCGTCTCCGCTCCGAACTTCGCCAGTCCTCGGATAGAGGAAAGGACATCCGGGCCAACGGCCGAAAGGCAGTGAAGACCCTTGAAGAGAAACTCATAGTGGAGGCAGCATAACACACCTGGATGAAAGAAGAAAACGCCAAACTACGGGAGGAAGCGAAAAAATCGGAAGCGGCGATCACGGGACTCCGGGCCTTAATGGAGAAGAAGAAAGCATGGTTCGACGAGCAACTTGTAGGAGAATAGGAGAGGAGGCATCAACTCGAAATCCACCTGAACAATGAAATGGGCAAGCTGGAGGAATTAAATTCGAAGGAATCTCAGCTATGGGCAGGAATGAGCAATTATGAGGAAGCGGCGGCGGTTAGTAAACAAGAAATTGAAAACCTCAAGAAAACCGTTGTCGCGTTATTACGCGCGTGCGTGTAGAAGGGCAGGACCACGGGGGTCTCGAACGAGGGAAGAAGGGAAGCCGAGAAGACGATTCCGGACGCATTCCGGAAGCAACCAAACGGGAGAGAAAAAGAGAGAGAGCGCTGTTGTGAAGAAAACCGTCCACAAGCGGAATCGGTGCACCGGAGCGTAGGAACCGGCTCTTCATGCACGTACGCCTTATGTTGTACATAAGAGAGAATTAGGTACATAGAAGATCCTAGGTAGGTAGATTCGGTAGGTAGTAAGTTAATGGGAAACAGCTCCTTTCTTGCCTATAAAAGGAGGGAGACGGGGAGGAGGAAAGGAAGGGCGGTTAGAGAGGACAAAGTGTTGTCAGGTTGTCGGCCGAAGGCTTCTCTCTCTTCCATACTCCGTAGCTTCTTTCTGTGCAGGTTTTCAGGAGGCTCGCGCTGCTCTGAGGAATGCCCGAGTGCTTCCGGCAGCACCTCCAACCTACTCCTTTCTTTCTGAGCGTTTACGAACAGGCATCGGCATCTGTTCGCCGGCATGTTCGGTTGTAACCGACTTCGTGCTTCTTGTTGTTTGTCCTTGTTAATATATATATACATACATTCGTGTCTCTCTGCGTCGGTGTCCCACTCGCGTCTTTGTGTCGAAGGGCTGTGTCCCTGTGAATCTACGCTCGCACGTAGTGGGTCCCTTCCCTTCTCCTTTGTCTCTTGCTCTTCGGTACAAGACCCCCGAGGCCCCGCCTCATTCCACGCATCCGTGAGGAATACCTCAACATCTTGGTGAACCCAACGTGAAGGAGGCGGCAGAAGAGCAGAAGATGAAGGGGTCGGATCTTGCGGAGGCCATGGCTTCGGCCGTGGATCGGATATTGAGCGCACGCGAGGGCACCGGCGCCCTCGACAGAGCCATTGAGGTGGTCGTCGGTACGATCGGAAAGGATGCCATGAAGTATTTGGCGTCCTACGGGGCAGAAATGCTGATGCGGGACATTCCGGAAGAGAGGCGTATTGCCGGGTTCCCTCGAGTGGTGATGCCAAGCATCCATGCGGAGGTGCTCGAGGTACGGGTGGAGAGTCGTACCTGGGAGGAGTTCGAAGGCCGACTCCTAGAAAAATACGGGCTGGACGACGCGCTCTGGTTTTCGAAATGGGACTTCATGGAATGGGTGGAGTCCCCCGGCAAGGGAAGAAACGCGTCGGCACTCCTCCGGGAGTTTGAGGAACGCTTTGCGCGCCTTTCGGCGCTTGACCGAACCGTTCTGGATACGAGCTGGGTCCTACTGTTCGTCAAGTCGGTGGACGAGCGGGACCGGGATCAAGTCGGCTCCTTGCTAGAAACCGAAGACGGGCTGACGACCGACTGGGCTGCGGTTAAGAGAGTCTGTGGCCGTTTCGACCAACGGTGAGAATGGGCTGACAACGGGGCGGCCGGTGCGGGCTCTATCACAGCAAGGAGGCTTGAACCGGCACCGCAAGGGCGAAGGGCAGAGGCCCGGGAGTGGCTCGAAACCGGTTCGGCTCCGACCGGCATGGTCAATGACTCGTCCGGAGGAGCAGCGCTGGAGGAGTTGACGCGGGCGATAAAGGATCTCCAGATCGCCCAGACTCGAAGGGAAGGCGGCGAACCGGCTCGTGACCGACGGCCGGCAGCAGGGAACAGGTGCATGTGGTGTGACGAGATCGGCCACATTCAGAAGGACTGCGGCGATTTCGCAGAGGCGTTGAGGAACCGGGTGGTGTACCTATGGGAAGGCCGGGTGCACGCCGGCGATACCAGAAGGGCCCTAAACCAGAACGACGGGCGAGGAGGTATGAAGAGACTGATGGAAGAGGCAGTGGCCCGACACGTGGAGGTCATCCACTACTCGGCGTCGGCTAGTATTCGGGTCGGGGGTAGCAAGGCCCGAAAGGAGAGTAAAGACGGATTCTGGTCGGCAATGCTGGAAGGCCTCGCCGGCGCACGGCTGAGGAAAGATGAAGCGGACCGCGCTGAGAGACAGGTCCGGGAAATAACCAGGTGGAGCGACCCAGTCGAGGAGAAGACGGGCTTCGTAGAAGCCGCCTGCCGGAACTACGAGGCTTTGGTAGAAGACAAACGAGTGGGGAAAGCCGGAGCGGCCGGGCCCTCACAACGATACGAGACCCGATTCGGGCAACGACGGAACGAAGCCGGTTGGTCCAGCGCGCAAGATAACCCCAGGAAGGGCGGATACCGACTGGGGACGGAAATAGAAAGGACCACGGACCTACGAAAGGTCCTAGAAGAACGGATCCTCGATAGCAAAGTGGAGTTGTCATTACGGGAGGTGCTAGGGATCGCTAAGAAGGAGTTCCACGACTCCATTGTGGACTTGGTGAAGCGGAAGAGGCTGTCGACGGAGACAGAACCGGAAAGACCGGTGGAGGTGCGGACGACGCACATCGACGACTTGGCGCTGGAAGATGAGTGGACGGAGAGCCACTATTCGAGGCCACACTGGGCCCGAGCGACCACGGAGACCCCGGTAAAGATCGAAGATGTTCAGGAACCGGTGGTGGCACTGGTGGACCACGGTTCGAAAATAAACCTGATGTCCATGGACTTCTATCAGAAGGGAAAGTGGCCGATCAACACCAAGCACGGGTGGAAGATACGGGCGGCGACGCGCGCCACCGAGGAACTGCACGGGGCCTGCCCGAACGTGCGAGTCAAGATTGGCGACGTCGAGATTGACCAGCACTTCTTCGTACAGGAGACGTCCTCGCACCTGGTCATATTAGGGGAACCATACATCACGGCGGCGCGGATGGAGACCAAGGTGCTAGACAACGGTTCGGCCTACGCGAGGGTCAAAAGCCAGGACGGGCGCCATTCGGTCCAATTTCTGACGGTGCGACCGAACCACGAGCGAAACCGCGAATCCCTCGGTGGCGAGAACCGGGAGGATTTTTAGAGAGGGCTGCCAAGGCGTGGGGCCGAGACAGTCCGGACACTCGGGAAAGACCCCACAGTTGTACGATAGAACCGAAACCGAAGAAACCCTGTACGATAAGTAAAAAATTTTGCTTCTCCAACAACGGAGGGTGTATGATAGTCGGCATCGTTGACCGAGAAAAGGCAAGGGCGGAAGTGCGACTTCGAGCGTGCGGAGTTCTTGGCCCGGACGAGGAAATCAGCGGAGCCGTGGAGGCGGTCTCCTTCGACGACACCTTGGGGATGCTGAGGAAGGTAGCCGGAGAAGACCTTAACGAAGACCGGACGATACCGGTATGTTCCGAAGAGATGTACGAAGTCATCACGAACTTCAGTCAGGGGCTCGAGTCGGATCGGACGGCCCGAGTGAGCACGAAGTACAAGACTGTGGACCGGAAGGTAAGGCCAATCGCGGCACCCTTACCGGAGGGCAGCGAATCCCGAATCAGAGGGGTTGCGTCGGACCCCAGTTTACGAGATCCGGTCCGCATAGGACACACCTTCACCGACGGGACGCTCCGGGAGCTCAAAATCGGTGGGGGCGGGTTCCTACTGCCGGCGGAGGAAGAACGGTTTCGGAGGATGCTCGGAAGGCACGGGAAAGCCTTCGCATTCTCACCGGAAGAGATCGGGTGCGTAGACCCGACAATCGTGGAGCCGATGGTGATATTCACGGTACCGCATGTACCGTGGAATCTCAAGTCGATTCCAGTACCGAGAGCTCACATCCCGAAGTTGATGGAGCTATTGAGGCAGAAAGTCGATATGGGCATTCTCGAACCGTCAGGTGCCCCATACTCGAACCGATGGATTACCATACCAAAGAAAAACGGAACATTGCGCTTCATTCAAGACCTGCAGCCGGTCAACAGAGTGACCATTCGGAATGCAGGAATCGGACCGACCATCGACGAGTTCGCGGAGGCCTTCGCCGGAAGGTCGATTTACTCGGTCGGTAATCTGTACTCGGGGTACGACTAGTTCCAGCTAGCCGTGGAGAGCAGAGACATTATGACGATGCGAACTCCCCTCGGCCTAGTGCGAATGTGTACCCTGCCACAAGGAGGGACCAACTCGGTGGCCCACATGGTGAATGCAATGAACAAGGTACTGAGGGATTGCATCCCGGACATCACCGTGCCATTTCTAGACGACATCCCGATCAAGCGGTGCCCGGTGGAAGAGAAGGACGAGACACTCGGGCCGGACGGATGCCGGCGATTCGTGGCAACACACATCGACGACTGCGAGAGGGTGCTACAAAGGCTAGAGGATGCGAGGCTCACCTTCTCCAGGGAGAAATCGGCCTTCGGGCAATCAGAAATCCTGGTGGTCGGACACCTATGTGGACCATATGGCCGGAAGCCGTCTCTGGCAAAGGTAGAAGCCATCTCCGCGATGAAGACCAACTGTAGCTCGGTTACAGAAGTTCGGAGGTTCCTGGGGGCATGCGCGTTCTACCACATATGGATCCCGCATTACGCCCACGTTGCGGAGCCGCTATACGGGTTGCTGAAGAAGGGGCGAAAATTCGAGTGGCGAGACGAGCACACGGAGTCGATCCAGAAGCTGAAGGAAGCTCTTGCGGCAGTGACGGCGCTCCGGAAGGCTGTCTACGAGAAGGGTACCCCGGTATACATAACGGTGGATACGAGTCCGACCGGGATCGGATGGGTCGTCAACCAAGAAGACAAGGACGGCATTCGGTTCCCGATCCGATTCGGCGCGAAGGTCCTCAGTGAGCGACAGCGAGGGTACGCCCAGGTTAAACGCGAACACTGGGGTATCATTTCGGCAGTAAAGGCCGACAAAGACTACCTGATCGGGACAGAAGTGATTATCGAGGCGGATTGCCTGCCAATTCTCGGCATGGTTTCCGGATGCGCGACACCGGACCTGGCGATGCTCAGGTGGATAGCGTACATCAAGTCCCTGGACCCGGAAATACGACACATTTCCGGAAAGGACAACGCCATGGCCGACATGCTTTCGAGGGCGAGGTTTGATGATGAGGGAGGCATGGTTTCGGAGGACGAAGAAGTCGGGGTGGACTTCTTCGAGGCAGCGTACGTGACGACCGATGGGAGGAGCACTCCGGCACTTAACGGCTTCGACGAGAGCAAGTACGACGGCGAGTGGCTATAGATCGGTGGTTTCTTAAGGACCATGACGCCGGATGCGTCATGGACGGGGGACGAGACCAACCGGATCCGGAAGAAAGCATACCGATTCTTTCTCCGGGACGGATACTTATGGAAGCACCCGAAGAAGAGGAACGGCGTCCTGCTCCGGGTGGTGGCGATGAAGGAAGAACAGGAGGAGCTGTTGACGGCCTACCACGACAGCCCTTGGGCTGGACACCGTGGAACGTGGGCCACGTTCGAGAAGATAAAAGGGAAGTACTGGTGGCCGGGATTGTACCGGGACGTGCATCAGTTCGTGACAACTTGCAAGAGCTGTCAAATGCACTCCATAGTCCGACAGCGGGACGAGCTTCACCCTACGTACCCTCCTACCATCCACTTCAAATGGATGGTAGATTTGGTGACGATGCCGATGGGAATGGGACAGATGCGGTATCTGGTCCTGGCTCGGGAAGATCTAACGAACCAGGTGGAAGGCCGAGCCCTTCAGAACAAAACGACCGCGGCCGTATGTCGGTTCCTGATCGAGGACGTGATATGCTGGTACGGGTGCGTCGGGAAGATCGTGGCTGATCGCGGGGAGTTGGACGCCGAAGAGGCCGAGGAGCTGTTCGACCGGCTAGGAGTCAAGCTCTCGCTTACCACTGCGTACAATCCGGAGGCGAATGGAAAGGTGGAGCGCGGACACGGACCGATCGTCAAGGCGTTAGTTCGGGCATGCGGAGGTCAAGTCGGGAACTGGCTGCAGCTACTGCCTTACGTGTTGTGGGTTGGCCGAACTACGCACAGTTCGGTAACTGGATTCATGCCGGCAGAGCTCATGTTTGGGCAGAAGCCGATCATGCCGATGGAACGTACGATCTCCTCATGGGCAACCGTGGACTGGAGAGACGAGATGAGCCGGGAGGAACTATTGGCGACACGCATACGACAGCTCGAGCGAAGACCGGAGGACGTGGAGCAGGTTGCGGGAAAGCTTCGGGTGGCAAGGACGAGGAACAAAGCCCGGTTCGACCGGACGCACCGGCTCCGACCAAAGAAGATCGAGGAAGGCAACTGGGTGCTAGTCTACAACAGCAGCCTCGACAACCAGCACCGAGCGACACGGAAGTTCGCAAGAAGGTGGTTCGGGCCTTACGTGGTACAAAGCGCCAACGACAACGGGACGTACCATCTGGCGGAACTCGACGGCACGAGAATGGCGATACCGGTAGCTGGGAAGCGGATCAAAGCGTTCAAGAAGCGTCACGACGACGAGCCGGATCCGGTTAACCTGGACTGCGACGACGAACGATCCGAAATCGAGGAAGAACCGACGGGCGGGGAATGAAGGCTGGACCGGTTTTCTCCGTCCCAACTCAATTTGGCGCATGCCGGTGGATGCGCGGTTAGGTGGGGGCGGCTGTTGTGAAGAAAACCGTCCACAAGCGGAATCGGTGCACCGGAGCGTAGGAACCGGCTCTTCATGCACGTACGCCTTATGTTGTACATAAGAGAGAATTATGTACATCGAAGATCCTAGGTAGGTAGATTCGGTAGGTAGGAAGTTAATGGGAAACGACTCCTTTCTTGCCTATAAAAGGAGGGAGACGGGGAGGAGGAAAGGAAGGGCGGTTAGAGAGGACGAAGTGCTGTCGGGTTGTCGGCCGAAGGCTTCTCTCTCTTCCATACTCCGTAGCTTCTTTCTGTGCAGGTTTTCAGGAGGCTCGTGCTGCTCTGAGGAATGCCCGAGTGCTTCCGGCAGCACCTCCAACCTACTCCTTTCTTTTTGAGCGTTTACGAACAGGCATCAGCATCTGTTCGCCGGCCTGTTCGGTTGTAACCGACTTCGTGCTTCTTGTTGTTTGTCCTTGTTAATATATATATACATACATTCGTGTCTCTCTACGTCGGTGTCCCACTCGCGTCTTTGTGTCGAAGGGCCGTGTCCCTATGAATCTACGCTCGCATGTAGTGGGTCCCTTCCCTTCTCCTTTGTCTCTTGCTCTTCGGTACAAGACCCCCGAGGCCCCGCCTCATTCCACGCATCCGCGAGGAATACCTCGACAACGCGCGCTTGACACCGACTCACACCCACACACACACACCACGCCGACCCAACTCACACCCTTATGTATAGAAACGGAGCTAAGAGAACACCAAAACACCCACACAAACACCGATACACAGAACCCTCCATGCATATATTACAAGACTAAGATACAATACTGGTATCAAGCCCGACCTAAGTAGCTCAGGTTACAACAGTCGTCTACTGCCAAGCCGTCGGTTGGGGAGCTCTCGGGCTTGTCGTGCCGAGCGGCGTCTTGCACAGAGAACGGGCAGAAAATAGGAACACGAGATGCCGAGGCTCGATACTCAAAACGACGAAGAGGAAGAAGCAGAGGCAAGAAGAAGAAAAACAAAACCCTAAACAAGAGGAAAGAGAAAGAGAGGATGTCTCTTAATCTAACGGTATACCCTACTAATACAACATGGGCAACCCCTTCACCAAGGGCGCTCCCTTCCTTTTATAGAACAAGGAGAGGGATCCGTAGCATCGTGGGATAAATCCCTTATTACATGGGATTCTTGTCCCGACTTGATTACTCTTTGGCGCCATAAAGGCGCCCTCGTTATTCACACTAAATGTACACAGGTGAGCGCACATGCTGCACAGCCAATATTTCCCGGTTTCCGCCTCTGGCCGAAATTCTTCACGACACCGTCGAAGAAGCACGCAATTGTTGCCAAGAAATAACTGACAACGTGCATATACTCCTCCAAAAAAATCAGGAGACGTTTACGGCACAATTACAAGCGGCGCTAGACAAAGCCTAGATGGCGTGGGCCGCACAAGCGGCGGAGTTACATACATACTGGGCGGACTGGGAGAACCGAAGGAAAGATAGCCGAGGGTTCTACAAACTCAATTAGGAAAGCATTGCGGCAGTACGCGAGGACCTAGCGCAGGATTATCGCACGCTAGCGGACCAACACTCCGAGGAACTCGTGCAACTACTGGAAGATTTTGGCGAAAGTGAGGAGGACCTGTTTCACCAAATCATGCAAGCTGGCAGCACGCGACCAAATGCGGAATCCATCGCGATACCAATACCAGATACTGCCAAACGAGAGGAACCTCAGCCCATGTCACCGGAAATAACCACTACGGTGGACAACACGGATCAGCAAGCGGAGATACCAAAAAGCGAAACCGCCGACCAAGAGGAACCCCAACCCCATTCACTAGAGCGTACGACTACAGCCGACACCACGGAGGAAGTTACGGACGAGACAGAACCTCGACCTACCGCGAGCCCGCCAACGGCTGAACCAACCACAATAGCACGGGATGAGCCAGCAGAGCCCGGACCGCCCACACAAGAAGCCAACAACACCATGGGTAACCCTATCGAGCAAGTATGGAACCACGCAACGACGCGCCTATGGACACTACGCCATCCTCAGACCCGGACATCGGAGCGGAACCGAACATCCGGGCCAATTTGGAGGAAGATTAAAGAGGTGGGACCGACATGGCATGGCCCTGTCCCACAGGCGTGCTAGGTGTTGTCCGCCGGAATAGTAACTGTAAACGATTACTTGCGGAAGCGTTAGAAAACAGAGAAAGTAGGGAATACACAGAGTACGCGGGAGAGACAGAGAGAGCAGAACATAAAAGCTATATTCAAAAAACGATATAATTACTCTGTACATGTACAACTATGCTTAGTAGCATTATTTATACAAGTCCTCGTGGGACTAACAGAAGTACCGCGTACTTCAATGCTCACACGAGCATCTGACACTTACTACGAGACTATAATTGCCTAGTAGTCTACAGTAATACTAGGATTCCGGTTACTGATTGGATCCGGCTAACTGGCTCCCCAACTCACCGGCTCTGTTGCTTGCCGACTCGGTTGCTCACAGCTTACCGATCCGCCTCGCTTGCCGCCTCAGGCTTATTCAGCCGATCCGGCTCCAGTTGAGCTTGCCGCTCAACACTCCCCCTCAAGCTCAACTTGAGGTTGGATCCTAGTGTCAGTCTCTGTGGCAGTCGGTTCTTCCTACCGACTTCTCCTGGCGTCGCTCCGCCATGCTCGCGCTCCTCGTCCGGTCCGGTTCTACGCGACCCCTCTTGTTCTACGCGCCTCGATCTTCTCGGTCGGTATGTCTGCTCAATAGGCCCCTCTCAACTCCTTCGCTGCTATAACTCTGGCGCTTGCCGATTCGTCGGTTCCTCCGCGATGGCATCGACTTCCGCTGCATCTGTGTTTACTTGGCCTTGAATTGATCCGGTTCTTCCGAATCTGTCTATTGAACCGAATCGACTATCTCCGATTCGTTCCAGCTCTTGTCTGAATCGGTTGCTCCCGATTCGTCTTTTGGTTCCCAGCCCTTCACCACATCGAACCATGTCCGGGTCTTGGCCTTCTTCCTTCGGTCAGCTCTATCCTTCTTGACTCTGCCGCCTTCTGTTCTTCCCTTACTGGCACAATCAGCAGTCTCTTTGCCTTTGGCTGTTCCGGTGTCTTTGCCGGCTCTCCCCCTCAAGTGTGGCACATCGAGATGCTGAACACCAAGCATTTCGGTGAAGTGTTGCAACTTGTCCGATCCGAGTGGTTTGGTGAAGATGTCGGCAACTTGCCGATCCGTGTGAACATGCCGAAGTTCAACCTCACCGCTCAGGACACGCTCACGCACGAAGTGATAGTGCACTTCTATGTGTTTTGTGCGAACATGGAAAACGGGGTTCTTGGCGAGTTGCATGTTGCTTATGTTGTCGCAGTAGACCAAAATCGGGATCGGTACCTCAATCCGTAAATCTTGCAGCAGTCGCCGAAGCCAAATGGCTTCACAGGTGGCAATGGGAGCGCCCTGATACTCAGCCTCAGTGCTCGACAGAGCAACTGTTGGTTGCTTTTTGCTGCTCCACGCAACAACCGCGCTAACTAGGAAAAACATGTAACCAAAGGTTGATCGGCAATTTGATGCATCGCTGGCCCAGTTGGCATCTGTGTAACTGACGAGCTCTCCGGTTATACCTCGCCGGTATAACAATCCCCGGTCCTTGGTGCGTTGACATACTGCAATATCCGTTGCGCGCACTGAAGGTGTTGTACGGTCGGCTTCTGCATGAACTGACTTATCATTCCGACCGGATAGCTGATGTCGGATCGCGTGATAGTCAAGTAAATAAGGCTTCCGACAATTTGTCGGAACCGTTGCTCGTTGCAGGCCGGTCTGGAGTTGGGACGAAGCTTCTGGTTCCGGTCCAAGGGTGTGGATACAGGTCGGCATTCTGTCATGCCGAACTTGTACAACATATTCAAGACGTAATGTCTTTGTGAGAGCAATATGCCGTTCGGGGTTCGGATCACCTCAGTCCCTAGAAAATAATGAAGGTCCCCCAGATCCTTCATCTCAAATGCGTCTGACAACTGGGACTTGACGCGGTTGATTTCTGGAACACCCGGTCCGGTGAGGACTAGATCATCAACATACAACAGTACACATACCGGACCAGTTGGGCCTTGCCGGATGAACAATGAAGAGTCCGATTTGGAGACCACAAACCCCATCTTACACAACCGGTGCGTGATCTTCGCATTCCAAGTTCGAGGGGCTTGCTTTAGGCCGTACAACGACTTCTTCAGCCGGCATACTGCCGATTTGCTCATCTCCGATTGAAAACCGGGAGGCTGAGTCATGAAGACTTCTTCTCCAAGATCACCTTGAAGGAATGCATTCTTCACATCCATCTGATGAAGATGCCACCCCCTTGCCGCAGCAACCGCCAGCACCACTCGAACCGTCGTCATCTTCGCTACTGGAGCGAAGGTCTCGTCGTAGTCGATTCCGTGGGTCTGCGCATATCCCTTCACCACTAACCGGGTCTTTGTACTGGTTAACTGAACCATCGGCGTTGTACTTTACCTTGTATATCCACTTGCATCCGATCGGTTTACAGTGACGAGGAGGGTCAACCAGGTCCCATGTCTTGTTGACATCAAGTGCCCGCATTTCTTCCTCCATAGCGGAACGCCAATTTTCTTCCTTGGCCGCTTCTGCGTAGCTCTCCGGCTCACGCACTTCCGCCACCATAGTCATGTACGCATAGTGATGCGCCATGTACTCATTGTACCCGTACCGCTTGACGGGATCCTTCTGGCGGGTGGACCGGCGTAACTCACCGTTACCCGGTTTGAGGCCCTTCTTGGCCGGTTCGGTCTTCATTGCCGAAGATCCGCCTTTCTCCTTGCCGGAGTCGGATGTACACCGATCCGACTCATCGTTGCCGGATTCGAATTCCTGCATCTTCTTCTTCCCCTTCTCTTTGCGCGTGAACCGTCTCCTCGGTTCCTTGCACGGGGAGTGCACGGTAGAGTCTCCACTACTCGTTGGTTCCTCATCGGACTGGTCAGATTGACTCAGTCTCTCATTCGGCCCACTCAACCGGAACGATTCCGGACTCTCATCCTGAGTCCACTCTTCATCATCCTCTACCTGGGCCGGTTCAGGATCACTAGCCTCATCCACCGGCATCGGGTCAGATTCGGAAGTCGGAGTCGGTAAGGAGTACCACGATGCCGATTCATCATACTCGACATCTCAACTAATTCGGACTTGCTTTGTCTGGGGGTTATAACACTTATAACCCTTTTGCTCTTGAGCATAGCCGACTAGGATGCATTTTTCCAATTTTGCATCCAGCTTCCTCCGCTTCTCATCTGGTACATGCACAAATGCAATGCTACCGAAGATCTTAAGGTGTCTCAAATTCGGCTTTTGCCCTAAACCCTAAACGAGACTGGGAATCAACAGCAATAGCTTCCACACAAGCAGACACCAGTAGCTCGGCCAACGTTACAGGTTTTAAATGTAACCAACCAGGCCACTACGCCACGCAATGTACAACAACCGACCGTGGCAAGGCACCCGCGGGGAACAGTATCATGGCCGATGTTCAGACCTACACCACCCACCTAGGCATCCACAAATTTAGGAGCACCCCTCGCCACCTCTCATTTAGTACCTATTTAAGCACATGCAAAGCACTAGAAGCACCCCACTCACCTTCAGGACACGTGGCGCTAGTCACTTATTATGGCACCCACGACTCAGAATCTTCAGGATTCGCTTCGGGCACAAAAAACTAGGAGTAAGTTACTAAAACCGTTTCCAAAACGCAGCACAGACACAATCTCCATCTCTCTCAAGCTCAAAAGCCCCTTCTCGCTCTCATCACTCTAAATGCTCTTGCTCTCAAGCCCTCTTTCGCTCTCATAGCCCCTCTGCTGAACTTCCCCTTCCTGTTGTTCCTCCTCTGTCTCACCCTCGCCTCATCACTCTTCTTCACTCTTCCACACAGTCAAACCCCGACTCCATCTCCACCATGCCTCTTACCGCTTCAACAGAAACCCGTGCCTGGCTCCAGGAATGAGGAATGGGCGGTTACCTGAAGATCATCGATGCCCCCGCACACCCAGATGCCCAAGGAGTGGCGAAACGTATTTGTCCCCAAGCCATCACCAACAACGTGCTTCGGGTTGTTTTGGACTTGCAACGGGGAGGGGACCATGAGGTCGACATACCCCCGACATCGAAGCTGAAAGAGTACTTCGGTGAGTACTCAGCCTCAGGGAAGGCATATCGCACGTATGGCGGTCCCAACAGAGCTTTCGGGGAGATTGCTCGTATATTGATGGAGTATGCGTTCGTGCATACGAACCCGACGAGCATGCCACAGAACAAGGCAACCATCATCATCAGCACGTATGAAGGAAACAGAGACGATCGGGGAATCATCACAGGCGAAGGACTCTGCACCGCCTTAGCCTCATTCCAGTCCGGTAAGAAGATGTTGTGTGTTCTTACCCACTTTTTGATGGTTCTATACCCACCCTCTTCTCTTCCTTCCCCTCGCACTCTCACGTCCCCACCCCCACCATGAAGGCAAAGAGAGAAATTCATTGCCATCAGCCACGAAGCATGGGAGGAGCCCACATCGCCTTCACCTCCTGCCGCCGACCAAAACCCCGCATCTGCACCACCACCCACCCAACCCCAACAAAAAAGGGCAGTTTCCGAGACCTGCCAAGAATGGGAGGAGGAGAAAGCCACGGAGGACAACACGGCAGATGATGTCACCATTCGACAGCCAACGCCGCACCCCTCGGTAACTTCCCCAGGGCCTAGCCCACGCCCCAACACACAGCAGGCAGCACCACCATGACCCCAGAAAAGGAAGTAGGCGGAGGAAACGACACTACTGGCCCCGAAACCCCAAACCCAGCCAAGTAAGAGAAGACGACTCAACCGCGAGTCCTCGACAGAACAGAAAGAGCCACAATAGGAGCAAGCCTTAGTTGTCAGCCAGAGCAACCTGGCCATCATCCCTGAGGAGGCATCGCTGAACCAGGGAAAGATCGAGCATGGGCAGACAACTCAAATCTCGGAGGATGAAGTCCTCGGGTATAAAGACCTCCCCGCGGAGGCTTACGAATTTAGTGCACTCCTACACCTCGGTACGACATTCGAGCTGGTTGACTTCCTCGCCAAAGCCCAAGTCGCGGCAGCCGCTTGAATGGCGGAAGAGCATGCCGAAACAAAAATGATTCAACGTGCGCTATTAGGTGAAATTGAGCCCCAGGACGACATGGCTTTACAAAAAATAGGGAGAAAAAAGCAGGCAAAACAGGCCGCTCTCCTCATGGAGGTCCCCGAGTTGAACACGGCCCTTATCGAGGCATATAGGGACCTAGATCGCACTACGCGGGCAGCCAAAGACATGGCTCGAAAGATAAAAATAACCCAAAAACAGGCTAAGGTGGCTACGGAATTATGGCACACTGCGAAACAGAAACTGGCAGCCTGGGAGCAAAACCGGCCGGAAAAACAACTCTTGAGCCTTCCGGCCACGACCACCGAGGCCCTCCCAGCCCCTCCACGCATAACAATGATAGATGAAAGCACCGTCACGGATTCAATCCTGACGATCCAGGCCAGCACACAAAAGGACTCGTTACAAATGGTCGATGCCTAAACAACAACCGAGGCGGTCACACCCATGGAGAAGACCGAGATACCACCCCCTCGTCCACCTAAGGAGGTGGCAACCCAGATAGAACCCCCGCTCCGGGATTACCGAGCAGAGCTTAAAGAAGAACAACGGCGAACCGAGAGACACGAACAACGACATCAGGAGGCGATGGATTGCTTAAAAGAAGAAGCTTCCAAGCAGATGGCCGAGATTAGAGCCCAGGCCGACCAAAGGATACATGAGCAGAATGAAGCACTAGGCCGGGTACAAGCGCAAGCCGCGGGCAAAGAAGCAAAACTCAAAAGCAAACTGGACGAATACGCAGCCACAGTGGCAGAGAAAAGGAGGTCCTAGACCTACAGGCCGCGCTCGACAATGTGAAAGACTGGAACCACCGGTAGGAGGAAAGAAATCGCCAACGGGAGGAGAGAATGATCGCGGAGAATGCCCAGCTGCAGAGTCAGCGTACGACCCTTAAAGAAATGGCTAACGAGTTTTTCATCAAATGCAAGCTACTTTCGGAGCAAAAAGACGAATTATCTTATTCCTACTTCGCCCTACAAGAAGAGAGAATCGTCGAACGGGAACAAGTCCGGGCCGCATGTCAAAAAGAATGGGAGAAAGCTACCGAAGAACTCACCAAGCATTACGAGCAGTCTATCCAGCTCGTAACCATGGATACAAAGAACACTCAAGCCACCTATGCAAAGAACACTCAAAGAAGCTTCAGTCCGAAGTCAACGGCTTAAAATAGGAATTAGCAGTCGTCCGAGCACAGCCTGGCATGGATGAGACACGCATCAGAATACTGATTGAGAAACAGCGCCAGCACCTCACCAAAAAGGTCAAGGAAACATTAAGTCGCGCGGGAGATGAATGGGCGGCCCAAGCTGTCGAATTGCATATTTTACGCGTTGACGCCGAGAACCGACAGAAGGAGAGCCGCGGCTTTTACAAAATGGACGAAGCCAGCATACAAAGCCTGCGTGCAGATTTAACCGAGGATTACCAGTCCTTGGCAAAATCTCACACCGCGGCAATCGAGCAAATACTGGAGGACTTCAATGACGGTCAGATGTTGTTTCACCTGGAAGCAGAAGCCTTCGAACGAGAACGACTCGCAGCCATCCCAACCAGCCCTCCAACGGCCACAGAGCAGAAGGAAGAACCTTCCAGCGAGGGGATCACGGACACGGCACAGGAGGAACTCGCTCCGGCCAACAGACCTCCCGAGGACGCCCACACGGTACCAGATCCAGTCGAAGTAGAGGTCAGCGCCCTAGAACCCACACCCCCACCAGAAGAATCGGTCGTACCTGAGGCGGACGCCAAGAAGATATGACACCCCCGGACCAAACTCAACCCCCCGCACCGATAGTCCAACTAGACCACCCTGCCACCACCCCGGACCCCGAAAACATCCTCGACATCTTAAAAGAGGAATGAAACGAGGATCACGCCTAAAAGGCAATTTTTGTAATATTGTTAGTATTTTGTAAGTCGTGGATCCGACGGACAAGGTCCTGTCCCACGGGCGTGCCAGGTGTTGTCCAGAGGACAGAAATGTAAAATTAGGAAATTAGCAAACGCCGAGTCCGAGTATCACGGGCCACAGACGGCTCGGCTGTGTATTAGGGGAAACGTTATTTAAACGAGGTCCAGTACCTCAGAGCAGAGAGAGAGAAAAATATAGGCGGAAGCACTAGCTTAGTCCATCGTAACTAGATAATCCTGTAAGGTCATCGGCCGTAGGCCGTGTTTTGTAATCCTTTTTCTGTCGCAGTAATATATCTGATTTGTGCCCATTTTGATCCATGTGTCTGTGCTTTGGTTCATACCTATGATTTCAGCGCCGCCCACGCCTATCAAGATCTCGCTAGTGTTTTATCTCTGATCATTTTCTCCCTCACGATGCCTCTGTTACGAGCCTTCACGTACCACACCCTTGAGTACCGATAGCCGTAGATCTATCGAAGGTGTTCTAGATGTACACAATGTCACCAATCCGGTTCTAGATGTAAACAGCCGTTCGGACTGCCTCCGCCCAATAGAATTTGGGCATGCTCTTCTCCTCCAGCATTGCCCTTGCCGCATCGATAAGTGACTGGTTCTTCCTCTCGGCAACACCGTTCTGTTGCGGTGTGTATCTGCAGCTGAACTCTCGCCGAATTCCCGTTTGCTGTAGATAACTGTTGAATTGGCCGGAAAAGTATTCTTTCCCACCATCCGACTGCAGGCATTTGATCTTCCTCTACGATTCCCGTTCCACCATGCTTTGGAGACTCCGGAAACACTCGAACCCTTCACTCTTATGCTCCATGAGGTAGATCCATGTGTGTCGCGTATTGTCGTCGATGAAGGAGACGAAATATCGACTCTCGCCAAGACTAACACTCTGTGCCGGTCCCCACACATCCGAATGGATTAGGTCGAGCTTGTTATGGCTCTGGATACGTTCGTTAGGGAATGGAAGCCGGTGTTGCTTCCCGAGTTGGCAGGCTTCACATACTTGGACCTTCCGGCCAATGAATTTCAGCAAACCGAAAACAACTTGTTTCGTTTGCAGGTCTTGAAGCCTCCGGTAATTGACGTGGCCTATCCACTTGTGCCACAGGTCGATGTCCGATTCGACCTTCTGTCCTTTTACAAACAGAGCGGTGCCGACGTCATTGGTGTCGAGGATAAACATCCTCCCGTCTTTGTGCCCTTGCGCAATAATTTGGCCCTCTTCCTTGATGAAGCACCCGAGGTGCGTAAACTACACCTGCATCCCCTGGTCGACGATCTGTCCGACCGACACCAGGTTCTTCGTGATTGTCGGAACGTGTAATACGTTCATCAGCTTCCCCTTCTGTTCGACGTGGCTCAAAGGGACTTCTCCGATGTGCACGATTGGGTGAGGAGTGTCGTCTCCGGTTTCGACTACTCCTGGTTGATCCGGTTTTTCCAAAAAGGAGAACCACTCTTTGTGGCTCGTCATCTGGTTCGACGCACCGGAGTCAAGATACCAGACTTCCTCCGATTTGGAAGTGGTCTTCTTCATCGAGTTCGCCTCGTGCTTCATTACCAAGGCTGGCCCGTTACCGTTCTTGGATCCTCCCGATCCCTTCGCGTAGTGTGAGCTTTGTCGGCCTTGCCGGATCCGGATTTGTCCGAATCGGCTCATTTTCTCCAGCACTCGCTTTCTCTGTGGCCCTTTTTGCCACAATACCAATACCAGCATTCCATTGCTGACTTCTCTTGCCGTCTTCCGGTGTCGCCATGACTCCCCGTGCCTGTGGAAGTCCCGGAACTGTTGTCGGCACGTTCTTTGTGCCTTCGTTCTTGCTCTTGCCGACTGCCTCCATTGCGTGCTGACCCGCCTCGTCCACCACGCCCACGGGACCAATCTACCTCCGTGTACAACATCCGGCTGTCAGTGGATGCGCTAGTTGACGCACCGGCGTGGTTCTCCTCTACAAGGAGCATCGACTGTAAGTCGAAAAATGACGGCATATTCTCCCTTGTACACACTACCGTTCGAAACGCTCTGAACTTAGACACCAAGCCCCCAAGACAGACCTGTACCATCTCGTCTTCCTCTACAGTGACGTTGATAGAGGCAAGCGAGTCACAGATCTCTTTGATCCGGGCCGTGTAATCCGCCACCGACATGTCCTTCTATCGGACATTGCTCAACTCCTGTCGGAGTTGCAGCTTCCGGGCTGTAGTGCTCACGGTGAAAACCTTCTTCAAGTTCCCCCAAGCCTCCTTCGGCATCTTGGCGTCTTGGCATCTCGGATGTGGCTCAACAACTGGTCTCCGACACTGGACGCGAAGCAATACATCACTCTACTTGCCAATTGTTCCCACACTGGGAAGTCCTTATGTGCCGCATCAGGTGTTGTTTCGTTGGCTCCTTCGACGAAACTCCAGTAGCCATGCCCAAGTAGGTATTGGTGCATCTTATACGACCAAGATGCATAGTTGGATCTGTCAAGTTTCTCCAGAGGGAGCGAGCTAGCCATCCCTCTATCCATCACTTCTCTGTCTGTTGTTTTACGACCTATTAGGGTTTTCTTTCAAGTGTTTTTCGGCTGCAGAGGAGGTTCTCAACCCTCGCACTCTGATACCATGTAAACGATTACTTGCGGAAGCGTTAGAAAACAGAGAAAGTAGGGAATACATAGATTACGCGGGAGAGACAGAGAGAGTAGAACGTAAAAGCTATAATCAAAAAACGATATAATTACTCTATACATACAAACGCGTACTTCAATGCTCACACGAGCATCTGACACTTACTACGAGACTATAATTGCCTAGTAGTCTACACTAATACTAGGCTTCCGGTTACTGATTGGATCCGGCTAACCGGCTCCCCAGCTCACTGGCTCTGTTGCTTGCCGGCTCGGTTGCTCACAGCTTACCGATCCGTCTCGCTTGCCGCCTCAGGCTTATTCAGCCGATCCGGCTCCAGTTGAGCTTGCCGCTCAACAGTAACCGACGGACAGGAGCGCAGAAATATAGAAATAGTAAAAACATAACGCATGTAACGGGTCACGCGGGAAGCGTTAACGGCTAAAAGACCCTGTGTATATAAAGGGCAGAAATCCTCTGTAAGAGGTAGCGTGTAAATTTTGGTGCATAGAGTGTATCTTAATAGAGTTCTATCTTCTCTGATCCCCTGTGCATCTCTGTGGTTAATCTACTGTGTTTCTGTGATTCTTGGTGGCGTATTGTAATGGTAAGAGCGTAGGCCTTGAGTGTGAGTGTTGTTACTAGTGCACTGTCTAAGGAGTTCGGTTGTAGCCGTCTCTCTTATACACTTCTAGGATACGAGGAGGTATGCCATGACGCATTATGGTACGATGGTATCGTGAAGAAAACCGTCCCTTAGCGCAATCGGTGCATAGCGCGCGTGATCCGGCTCTTCACGCGTGCGCGCCCTTAATGTATATAATAGAGAATTAGGTACAAAAGTATATCCTAGGTAGTTAGATTCGGTAGGTGGGAAGTTAATGAGGGAAACGGCTCCCTTCTTGAAGCTATAAAAGAGAGGGAGACGCGGGGGAGAGGGGATCGCGCATGGAGGAGGACGAAGTGTTGTCGGACAGTAACCGAACGCTTCTCCTCTATTCTTTCTCCATCGTTCTTCTCTGCAGGTTTTCGGGAGGCTCGCACTGCTTCGAGGAACGCTCGTGTGCTTCCGGCAGCACCTCCATCCTATCCCCTTTCGTGCGCAGACGAGCATGCATCGACATCTGTTCGCCGGCCTGTTCGGTTGTAACCGCTTGCTTGCTCTGTTGTTTATTTGTCATTCGTTAATATACAAACATTCGTGTTTCTCTGTCTCTGTGTCCATTCGTGTCTTCTGCGTTGACGGGCCGAGTCCCTGTGTTTCTTTGCTCATACGTAACCGGGCGTCTCTCTCTTTCTCTTTCCCCTTCCATCACCTGCTCTTCGGTTCAAGACCCCGGTGGTCCCGCCTCGTTTCTCCACGCACGCGCGTAGTAACGTGACATCTTTGGTGAACCCGACGTGAACAAGGCGGCAGAGGAGCAGAAGATGAGGGGGTCAGATCTTGTAAAGGCCATGGCTTCGGCCATGGACCGGATAGTGAGCTATTGAGGTGATCGTCGGTACGATCGTGTTGAAAAACAGTGCTCGGCCACAACCGAGGAACAGGATCAACTCACAGAAAACGGGAAATACAAAGTGCACGAGGACAATAGAGAGAAAGGTACACTGGATGTTTTACGTGGAAAACCCTAAATGGGAAAAAACCACGGGAGTCCTCAAACTCCAACTATCACTATAAACAGGGATGTACACTGGTGAAGCTACAAGGCAACAACCTTGAGCTCACTGTCTTCGCCACAGGCGGCGGTAATACACAGAGGCAACGACCTCTTCGTCTCTCTCTCTCTCTCTCTCTCTCTCGGCTGCTCTCACTGCATATAAAAATGAGCAACAACAACTTTTAAACTGTTTGCCCTAAGTCATATTTATACTCATATGACTTTCGGGCTATTTACAAATATAGCCTCAAGGGCTCTTGGCAAACATATTCACAAATATGTCCCCGCATCCGGATCTCTCTCCGGTACATTCGTCATCCGGCTCCGTAACCGGGGTCTTCAGCATCCGGCTCCGTAACCGGGGTCTTCATCATCCGGCTCCGTAACCGGGGTCTTCATCATCCGGCTCCGTAGCCGGGGTCTTCATCATCCGGCTCCGTAACCGCAACCGGGCTTGCCGTCATTCATCTCCGGACATCCCATCCGGAGGGACCGAAATCCCAACAAACTCCCCCTTCACTTCGGCATGGGATGTCTCTCCAATCCGATCCTCTTCCGGCACGCTTCCAGCTTGTCGGGTGTGAGCACCTTGGTCAGCATATCCGACCCGTTCTCGTCCGTGTGGATCTTCGTCAGCACGAACTCCTTGTCTTCTATCCTTTCCCGGATCCAGTGGTATCTACGCTGGATGTGTTTCGTCCGGGAATGGTAGGCCGCGTTCTTTGCAAGGTGGATGGCACTCTGACTATCGCAGTAGAGTCGGTACTCCTCCTGCCGGATACCGAGCTCTCTAATGGAGTCCTTCATCCATATTATTTCCTTGCCGGCTTCAACAGCCGCCATGTACTCCGCCTCCGTGGTTGACAACGCAACCGTCTTCTGCAGCCTCGACTGCCACGAAACAGCTCCCCCTGCATACGTCATCACATACCCTGATGTGGACCGGCTGGTATCTGCATCAGCCGACATATCCGAATCGGTAAAGCCGTAGAGTTCGGGCTTACCGGAGCCGAATCGGAGGCATACGTTTGCCGTGCCCTTCAGGTATCGGAGTATCCACTTGACCGCGTTCCAATGCTCTTTGCCGGGATTGCTCATGTACCGGCTCACCACTCCGACTGCGTATCCTATGTCTGGTCTTGTACACACCATTGCGTACATCAAGCTTCCGACGGCAGAGGCATATGGTACTTTCATCATGTCCTCTTTCTCAGCCTTTGTCTTGGGGCTTTGCTTGCTGGACAACTTGCAGTTTGCCGGGAGGGTTGATCCGACCGGTCTTGCTTCCGACATGTTGAACCGGTGAAGCACCTTTGTTACGTACTTCTCCTGTGACAGCCACAACTGCTTCTTCTTCCGGTCTCGGATGATGTGCATCCCTAGTATTTGCCTTGCCGGACCCAGGTCCTTCATTGAGAAGGTTTGGTGAAGTGCTTTCTTCAGCATCTGTATCTTGCCCTGGTCCCATCCGACGATCAACATGTCGTCCACGTACAGGAGGAGTATTAGAGAGTCTCCTCCTTCGAACTTCTTCACAAACACGCAGTGATCGGACTGCGTTTTGTGGTACCCTTCGTCGGTCATGAAGGAGTCGAACTTCCGGTACCATTGCCGGGGAGCCTGCTTCAATCCGTAAAGGCTCTTCTTCAACCGGCATACCAGGTGCTCCTTCCCTTTCTTCTCGAATCCTTCCGGTTGCTGCATGTAGATCTCTTCTTCGAGGTCACCGTGAAGGAATGCCGTCTTCACGTCCATCTGTTCTACCTCGAGGTCCATGCTTGCCGCTATGCTCAGCACCGTCCGGATGGAGGTCATCTTCACTACCGGGGCAAATATCTCGTCGAAGTCGACGCCCTTCTTCTGCTGGAACCCCTTCACCACGATCCTGGCTTTGTATCTCGGGGGGGTTTCCGGCATCTCCCGGTTTCAGCTTGAACACCCACTTGTTTCGAAGTGCCCGCTTTCCTTTCGGCAACTCCACAAGTTCATATGTGTGGTTCTGATGCAGGGAATCCATCTCCTCCTGCATGGCACTTAACCACCTGCGGCTATGGGTGTCAAGCTTTGCTTCTTCGAAACTCTCCGGCTCCCCCTCGTCGGTTAGCAGCACGTGCTCTGGTTCCGGAAATCTCCGGGGGGCCCTTCTCTCTCTTAGAGGGTATCTCCGTTCCGGAGCTTCGGTAACCGGCTGCTCCGTTTCCTCTTCATCCGAATCCATTTCGGGATCGGGGCCGGTTCCGGTATCAGTTTCATCTTCCTCGGCCGGTTCTGTTTCTTCACCGTCTTCGGCCGGATCCTCGAGTGCTAACCGGTC
The DNA here is from genome assembly GCF_043228905.1 of Azolla caroliniana. Lineage (NCBI taxonomy): Eukaryota > Viridiplantae > Streptophyta > Polypodiopsida > Salviniales > Salviniaceae > Azolla > Azolla caroliniana. The sequence continues at coordinate 13,504,629 of NW_028230436.1, forward strand.
CCTTGCCGGTCGGGACTGCTCCTCGTAGAGTTTATCCTCACCGGTCGACTTGGAGCTCTTCATCTTCTTCTCCGACTCCCAGTCGGCGAGTGTCTTGTCCTCCATGAAGATGATATCTCGACTCCTGAATATCTTCTTGTCGACCGGGTCCCATACTCGGTAGCCGAACTCGTCGTCGCCGTAACCGAGGAATATGCATGGCCGGGTCTTTGGATCTAACTTTCCTCTCCGGTCCTTTGCCACATGCACGTATGCGAGACACCCGAACACCTTCAGATGCCGGTAGGACACTTCCTTACCGGTCCACACTTTCTGCGGTGTGTCTCCGTCCAAAGGTACTGAGGGTGATCTATTTATCACATACGTCGCCGTCGACATTGCCTCAGCCCAAAATCCCTTGGGTAATTTCGCATGCGCCAGCATACTCCGGACCCTCTCCATTATGGTCCGGTTCATCCTCTCGGCCAGCCCATTCAGTTCCGGCGTCTTCGGCACAGTAAACTCGAGCCGGATTCCCTTCGAGCGACAGTACTCCTGGAACTGCCCCCGGTATTCCCCTCCGTTATCCGCTCGTATCGCTTTCAGCTTCTTGCCGGATTCCCTTTCCACTCTCGCGTGAAGTTCTTTGAAGACGCACAACACTTGGTCCTTTGTCTTCAACGGTGCCGTCCACAGCTTCCGTTTGTGGTCGTCAATGAATGTCACGAAGTACTGGGCTCCGCCATGTGACTTCGTTTCTACTTGACACACGTCAGTGTGCACCAACTCCAATGGTGCGCTACGTCTCGTCGGTGGCCTTGAGTGGAAGGAGGTCCGGTTTTGCTTACCGGCCAGACAGTCGGTGCACTTCTCCAGGTGCACATGCTTCACTGGAATAAGGTTGTCTTCTGCAAGCCTCTTCATCCCCTTCTCACTCATGTGGCACAGTCTCTTGTGCCACAGCTCACCGGCAGTGTCGGCTGCCACATTCAGCTCCTCCGGACATAGCCGGGAATTCATCAGGTACAGTGTATTGACCTTCCGGGCCCGAGCCACTATCAGGCTCCCTTTGCTGAACTTCATTACGCCGTTCCGGATGCTACCCGTGTAGCCTTCATCGTCTAGCCTCCCGGCCGAAATCAGGTTCAATCGAACCTCCGGAACGTGTCGGACATCCTTCAGCAGCATCTTGCATCCGGTTGATGTCATCAGCCACACGTCTCCTATGCCAGCGATCCGGCATGTACCTTCATTTCCCATCCAGACACAGCCGTGCTCACCGGCTGTGTAGGATGAGAAGTATTTCTTCTCCGGGGTCAGGTGGAACGATGCTCCGGAATCGACCACCCAGGTCATCTCTTCGCCGGCAAGGTTCAGCTCCCTCTCTTCGGTAATGAGCATTATCTCTTCTTCACTTGCCGCGAGTGCCGTCGTTCCTTTCCGGTCCTGCCCTCGCCGATCCGGACCTCTCCGGTCCGTGGCTCCCCGGTATGCACCGTTTCGCTCCGGTGACTTCTTCGAATCGGTGTCGTCGGCTCCGTTGTCCTTTCGGTAATGCCGACAATTCTTCCGGAAGTGCCCCGGCTTCCCACAGTGGAAGCATGTGGGCCTTCCTCTTGACTGCGACCGGGTCCCCGACTTCTCCCGTCTTTGCGGACTCCGGTTCCATTGTCTTCCCCGATCCGATTCGGTAAGCAGCATCTTCGGATCGGAAACCGGTTCTTTATCTCTCCGACGCGCTTCTTCGTTCAAAATGCTTGTCTTTACCGTTTGTAGAGACAAGTTATCTTCGGTGCAGGAGGTGCTGAGAGTCACCACCAAGTTCTCCCAGCTTTCCGGCAATGTACACATCAGAATGATGGCTTGCATTGCATCCTCCAACGGGAACTTGATCGCCGCAAGCTGGTTCACGAATCCCATGAACGTGCTCACGTGTTCCACCATATTCTCGCCGTCCCGGTACTTGAGGTTCACTATCTTCCTCATCAGGGAGGTCCGGTTCAACGCATTCTTCCTCTCGTAGAGGCCCGACAGCTTCTTCCACATCTCATATGCGTTGGTGTCGTTCGCCACATGTTGCAGGACACTTACATCGACATATTGCCGGATCGTCGCTACGGCTTTCCGGTTCAGGAGCTTCCACTCCGACTCTATTACTCCCTTGGGTATCTCGGCATTGTCGATCGGTTCGTACAGGTCTCGGACGATGAGAAGGTCTTCCATCTTTATCTTCCAATCGGCGTAGTTCTGTGAGTTCAACACCATCATGCCCGGAGGCCCACTACCGCCGCCTTCCATTTTCTGTGTTACCGTCGCTCTGATACCACTTGTTGAAAAACAGTGCTCAGCCACAACCGAGGAATAGGATCAACTCACAGAAAACGGGAAATACAAAGTGCACGAGGACAATAGAGAGAAAGGTACACTGGATGTTTTACGTGGAAAACCCTAAATGGGAAAAAACCACGGGAGTCCTCAAACTCCAACTATCACTATAAACAGGGATGTACACTGGTGAAGCTACAAGGCAACAACCTTGAGCTCACTGTCTTCGCCACAGGCGGCGGTAATACACAGAGGCAACGACCTCTTCGTCTCTCTCTCTCTCTCTCTCTCTCTCGGCTGCTCTCACTGCATATAAAAATGAGCAACAACAACTTTTAAACTGTTTGCCCTAAGTCATATTTATACTCATATGACTTTCGGGCTATTTACAAATATAGCCTCAAGGGCTCTTGGCAAACATATTCACAAATATGTCCCCGCATCCGGATCTCTCTCCGGGTACATTCGTCATCCGGCTCCGTAACCGGGGTCTTCAGCATCCGGCTCCGTAACCGGGGTCTTCATCATCCGGCTCCGTAACCGGGGTCTTCATCATCCGGCTCCGTAGCCGGGGTCTTCATCATCCGGCTCCGTAACCGCAACCGGGCTTGCCGTCATTCATCTCCGGACATCCCATCCGGAGGGACCGAAATCCCAACAGATCGGCCGGTTCAGTGGAAAGGATGCCACGAGTTATTTGGCGTCCTACCGGGAGGAGATGTTGATGAGGGATATTCCGGAAGAGAGGCGTCTTGCCGGATTCCCTCGAGTGGCGATGTCGGGCATCCATGCGGAGGTGCTCGAGGTTCGAGCGGAGAGCCGGACCTGGGAGGAGTTCGAAGGACGACTCCTGGAGAAATAGGGGTTGGATGACGCGCTTCGACTTTCGAAGCGGGGCTTCATGGAGTGGGTGGAGTTCCCCAAAAAAGGAAGAAATGTGTGGGTACTCCTCCAGGAGTTTGAGGAATGTTTTCCGCGCCTTTCGGCGCTCGATCGGACTGTTCTGGACACAAGTCGTGTCCTACTGTTTGTCAAATCGGTTGACGAACGGGATCGGGAGCAAGTGGGCTCCTTAATGGAAACCGAAGACGGGCTGACGGCCGACTGGGCCGCGGTAAAAAGAGTCTGCGGCCGTTTTGACAAACGGCGGGAGTGGGCTGATACAGGGGCGACCGGGGCGGGTCCTGTCGCAGCAAGGAAGCTCGAACCGATACCGCAGGCGCGAAGGGAAGAGACCCGGGAGTGGCTCGAAACCGGTTCGGCTTCGACCGGCGTGGTCAGAGGCTCGTCTGGGGGAACAGCTTTGGAGGAGTTGACACGGGCGGTAAAGGATCTCCAGATCGCCCAGGCTCGGAGGGAGGGCGGCGAACAGGCTCATGACCAACGGCCTCCGTCAGGAACTAGGTGCATGTGGTGCGACGAGGTCGGCCACGTCCGGAAAGACTGCGGGGACTTTACGGAGGCTTTGAGAAGCTGGGTAGTGTACCTGTGGGAAGGTCGGGTGCACGCTAGCAATACCCGGAGGGCCCTGAACCGAAACGACGGGTGAGGAGGAATGAAAAGGCTGATGGAAGAAGCGGCGGGCCGGCACGCGGAGACCGTCCACTACTCGGCATCAGCCGGTATTCGGGTCGGAGGCAGCGAGGCCCGGAAGGAGAGCAAAGCCGGGTTCTGGCCGACGATGCTGGAAGGCCTCGCTGGTGCCTGACTAAGGAAAGACGAGGCGGACCGCTCGGAAAAGCGGGTCCACGAGGTAACCGGGTGGAGTGACCCGGTCGAAGAAAAGACGGGTTTCATCGAAGCAGCTTGCCAGAACTACGAGGCTCTGGTTGAAGACAAACGGGTAGGTAAAACCAGAGGGGCCGGACCCTCACAGAGATACGAAACCTGATTCAGGCCGAAACAGAACGAGGCCGGTGAGACCAGTGCTCGAGATAACCACAAGAAGGGTGGATACCGGTTGGGCACGGAGATCGAAAGGACCACGGACCTACGAAAGTTCCTGGAAGAACGAATCCTCGACAGCAAGGTGGAACTGTCGTTGCGGGAGGTGCTCGGAATCGCCAAGAAGGAGTTCCACGACTCCATCGTAGACTTGGTGAAGAGGAAGAGGCTGTCGACGGAGACAGAACCGGAAAGGCCGGTGGAGGTGCGGACGACGCACATGGAGGACATGGCGCTGGAAGACGAGTGGGCGGAGAGCCACTACTCGAGGCCACACTGGGCCCGAGCGACCACGGAAACCCCGGTGAAGATCGGAGATGTTCAGGAACCGGTGGTGGCGCTGGTGGACCACGGTTCGGAAATAAACCTGATGTCCATGGACCTCTACAAGAAGCGAAAATGGCCGATCAACACCAAGCACGGGTGGAAGATACGGGCGGCGACACGCGCCACCGAGGAACTACACGGGGCCTGCCCAAACGTGCGAGTCAAGATCGGCGACGTCGAGATAGATCAGCACTTCTTTGTGTAGGAGACGTCCTCGCACCCGGTCATACTGGGAGAACCGTACATTACGGCAGTGTGGATGGAGACCAAGGTGCTGGACAACGGGTCGGCTAACGCGAGGGTCAAGAGTTAGGACGGGCGTCATTCGGTCCAATTCCTGACGGTGCGACCGAACCACGAGCGAAACCGCGAGTCCCTCGGTGGCGAGAACCGAGAGGATTTTTAGAGAGGGTTGTCAAGGCATGGGGCCTCGATAGTCCGGACACTCCGGGAAAACCCCACAAATGTACAATAGAGGCGAAACCGAAGAAACCTTGTACCATAAGTAGGAAGTTTTGTTTCTCCGACAACGGAGGTTGTACGATAGTCGGCGTCGTTGGCCGAGAAAAGACAAGGGCGGAAGAGCGACTTCGGGCGTGCGGAGTTCTCGGGCCCAGCGAGGAAATCAATGGAGCCTTGGAGGCGGTCTCCTTCGATGATACCTTGGGAATACTGCGAGAGGTGGTCGGAAAGGGCCTTAAAGAGGACTGGACGGTACCGGTTTATTCAGAAGAGATGTACGAAGTCATCGTGGACTTCAGTCGGGGGCTCGAGTCGGATCGGACAGCCCAGGTTAACACGAAGTACAAGATTGTGGACCAGAAGGTAAGGCCAGTCGCAGCACCCTTACCAGAGGGCAGCGAGTTGCGAATCAAGGGGGTCGTGTCGGACCCCAGTTTACGAGATCCGGCCTGCATAGGACACACCTTCACCGACAGAACGCTACGGGAGCTCAAAATCGGTGGGGGCGGGTTCCTACTGCCAGCGAAAGAAGACCGGTTTCGGAGAATGCTCGGAAGGCACGGGAAAGCCTTCGCATTCTCACCAGAAGAGATCGGGTGCGTAGACCCGACAATCGTGAAGCCGATGGTGATATTCACGGTACCGCATGTGCCATGGAATCTCAAACCAATTCCGGTACCGAGAGCTCACATCCCGGAGCTGATGGAGCTGTTGAGGCAAAAAGTCAATATGGGCATCCTCAAACCGTCGAGTGCCCCGTACTCGAACCGGTGGTTTACCGTACCGAAGAAGAACGGGACGTTGTGCTTCATTCAAGACCTACAACCGGTCAACAGAGTGACCATTCGGAACGCAGGAATCGGACCAACGATAGACGAGTTCGCGGAGGCCTTCGCCGGAAGGTCGATCTACTCGGTCGGTGATCTTTACTCGGGGTACGATCAGTTCCAACTAGCCGTAGAGAGCAGAGACATTACAATGATGCAGACTCCTCTCGGCCTAGTGCGGATGTGTACCCTGCCACAAGGAGGGACGAACTCGGTGGCCCACATGGTGAATGCGATGAACAAGGTGCTGAGAGATTGTATCCCGGACATCACCATGCCATTCTTGGACGACATCCCGATCAAGGGATGTCCGGTGGAGAAAAAGGACGAAACTATCGGACCAGACGGATGCCGGAAATTCGTGGTGACACACATTGACGACTGCGAGAGGGTGCTACAGAAGCTAGAGGACGCCAGGCTCACCTTCTCCGGGGAGAAATCGGCCTTCGGGCAGTCAGAGATCATGGTCGTCGGACATCTATGCGGACCGTATGGCCGGAAACCGTCTTCGGCTAAGGTGGAAGCCATCTCTGCAATGAAGCCCGACTGTAACTCGGTCACGGAGGTACGGAGGTTCTTGGGAGCATGCACGTTCTACCACATATGGATCCCGCATTACGCCCACGTTGCCGAGCCGCTATACGGGTTGCTGAAAAAGGGGCGAAAATTCGAGTGGCGAAGCGAGCATACGGAGTCGGTCCAAAAGATGAAGGGGGCTCTTGTTGCAGCTCCGGCACTCCGGAAGGCTGTCTACGAGAAAGGCACTCCCATCTACATAACGGTAGATACAAGTCCGACCGGGATCGGATGGGTCGTCAACCAAGAAGATGAGGATGGCATTCGGTTCCCAATCCGGTTCGGCGCGAAGGTCCTCAGCGAGCGACGGCGAGGATACGCCCAGGTTAAACGCGAACTCTGGGGTATCGTTTTGGCGGTGAAGGCCGATAAAGACTATCTGATCGGGACAGAAGTGATTATCGAGACGGACTGCCTGCCGATTCTCGGCATGGTTTCCGGATGCGCAACCCCGGACCTGGCAATGCTCAGGTGGATAGCGTACATCAAGTCCCTGGAGCCGGAAATACGACACATTTCCGGGAAAGACAATGCCATGGCCGACATGCTTTCGAGGGCGCGATTCGACGACGAGGGCGGCATGGTTTCGGAGGACGAGGAAGTTGGCGTGGACTTCTTCGAGGCGGCTTACATAACAACCGAGGGGGGGAGCACTCCGGCGCTTAACGATTTCAACGAGAGCAAGTACGACGGGGAGTGGCTGCAGATTGGAGGATTCTTAAGGACGATGACGTCGGACGCGTCGTGGACAAAGGACAAGGCCAACCGGATCCGGAAGAAAGCGTACCAATTCTTTCTCTGGGACGGATACTTGTGGAAGCACCCGAAGAAGAGAAACGGCATCCCGCTCCGAGTAGTGGCGATGGAGGAGGAACAGGAGGAGTTGCTGAAGGCCTACCACGACAGCCCCTGGGCTGGACACCATGGGATGTGGGCCACGTTCGAGAAACTAAAGGGGAAGTACTGGTGGTTGGGACTGTACCGGGATGTGCATCGGTTCGTGACAACTTGTGAGAGCTGTCAGATACACTCCATAGTCCAACATCGGGACGAGCTTCACCCTACATACCCTCCGGCCATCCACTTCAAATGGATGGTAGATTTGGTGACGATGCCGATGGGCGTAGGGCAAATGCGATATCTGGTGCTAGCCCAGGAGGACCTGACGAACCAGGTGGAAGGCCGAGCCCTGCAGAACAAAACGACCGCGGTCGTGTGTCGGTTCCTAATCGAGGACGTGATATGCCGGTACGGGTGCGTCGGGAAGATCGTGGCTGACCGCGGGGAGTTGGACGCCGAAGAGGCCGAGGAGCTGTTCGACCGGTTAGGGGTCAAGCTCTTGCTCACCACAGCGTACAATCCGGAGGCGAACGGGAAGGTGGAGCGCGGACACGGGCCGATCGTCAAAGCGCTAGTCCGGGTGTGCGGAGGCCAGGTCGGGAACTGGCCACGACTGTTACCTTATGCCTTGTGGGCGGACCGGACAACGAACAGTTCGGTAACCGGGTTCATGCCGTCAGAGCTCATATTCGGACAGAAGCCGATCATGCCGATGGAACGGACGATCTCCTCTTGGGCGACAGTGGACTGGAGAGACGAGATGAGACCGGGAAGAACTGCTAGCGGCGCGTATACGGCAGCTCGAGCGTAGGCCAGAGGACGTGGAACGAGTGGCGGAGAGACTTCGGACGGCGAGGATGAGGAACAAAGCCCGGTTCGACTGAACGCACCGGCTCCGACCAAGGAAAATCGAGGAAGGCGACTGGGTGCTAGTCTACGACAGCAGCCTCGACAACCAGCACCGGGCAACACAGAAGTTTGCAAAGCGGTGGTTCGGGCCTTACGTGGTAACAAGCACCAACGACAACGGGACGTATCACCTGGCGGAACTCGACGGTACGAGGATGGCGATACCGGTAGCAGGGAAGCGGATCAAAGCGTTCAAGAAGCGCCACGACGGCGAACCGGATCTAAGAGGCCTGGACAACGACGACGAACAGTCCGAAACGGAGGACGAACCGATGGACGAGGAACCGGAACCCGGACCGGTTTTCTCCGACCAAAACCCAATTTTGGTGCATACCAGTGGATGCATGGTTAGGTGGGGGTGGATGTCGTGAAGAAAACCGTCCCTTAGCGCAATCGGTGCATAGCGCGCGTGAACCGGCTCTTCACGGGTGCGCGCCCTTTAATGTATATAATAGAGAATTAGGTACAAAAGTATATCCTAGGTAGTTAGATTCGGTTGGTGGGAAGTTAATGAGGGAATGGCTCCCTTCTTGAAGCTATAAAAGAGAGGGAGACGCGGGGGAGAGGGGATCGCGCATGGAGGAGGACGAAGTGTTGTCGGACCGTAACCGAACGCTTCTCCTCTGTTCGTTCTCCATCGCTCTTCTTTGCGGGTTTTCGGGAGGCTCGCGCTGCTTCGAGGAACACCCGTGTGCTTCCGGCAGCACCTCCATCCTATCCCCTTTCGTGCGCAGACGAGCAGGCATCGACATCTGTTCGCCGGCCTGTTCGGTTGTAACCACTCGCTTGCTCTGTTGTTTATTTGTCATTCGTTAATATACAAACATTTGTGTCTCTCTGTCTCTGTGTCCATTCGTGTCTTCTGCGTTGACGGGCCGAGTCCCTATGTTTCTTTGCTCATACGTAACCGGGCGTCTCTCTCTTTCTCTTTCCCCTTCCATCACCTGCTCTTCGGTTCAAGACCCCGGTGGTCCCGCCTCGTTTCTCCACGCACGCGCGTAGTAACGCGACAACGGTACCATTCATTGCAACGCAGTCACCTTGAGGTCTAGGTCGAAGGACTGACTGTAGATCGTGTTCCTAATCGGTAACACACATTGGCTTTCCAGTCTCTTCCACTCCTTTCTCTATTTCTCCACCTCAAGTTCAGCACGTCGAGGTGTTGCAAGCCAAACACACCCGAGAATTGTCACAACTTGTCCAAGCCCAACGGTTTGGTGCAGATATCAGAAGTCTATCGATTCGTTGGAACATGCATCAATTCATCTTCACAAGAAAGGATTCACTCATGGAAAAATTGGTAGTGCACCTCAATGTGCTTTGTCTATGCGTGGAAGACGGGATTCTTCACCAACTAGATACTACTAAGGTTGTCACAATATATCGTTGTTGGATAGGACACCTCCATTTGTAGATCCTCTAGTAGCCTCTTGAGCCATATAGCTTTGCACGTCGTGACAACCGCTCTTTAGTTCTCGGTCTCGGTGCCCGACAGTGCAATTGTCAGCTGCTACTTGTTGCTCTAGACGATTGCGGCACTTCCAAGTGAAAACGTGAATCCGGAAGTTGACCATCCATCGCCGGCGTTTCTGGCCTAATCAACATCCGTGTAGCCGACTAACAGTCTGGCTACACCAGTCCGATATAGAAACCCCCGGTCCTTGGTGTTGCTGACATACCTGAGTATTCATTGTGCACACTAAAGGTGCTCCATGATCGGATGTGCCATAAATTAACTAATCAGTCTAATCAAATAGCTAAGATCCGACCAGGTGATGGTCAAATATATAAGGCTTCCAACTATTTTTTGAAAACTTTTCAGGTTGCATGCCGTTCCGGAGCCGGGGCGAAGCTTCACATTCCTATCCATAAGAGTTGAGATGGATTTGCACGGTATCATTCCGAACTAGAAGAGCATACTAAACACATAATGTCGTTGGCTAATCAGTATGCCTTCGGGGGTGTGGATCACTTCGATCCTGAGGAAGTAGTGAAGGTCTCCTAGATCCTTCATCTCAAATGATGCCGCTAGTTAGGACTTGACATGGCCAATTTCCTCTTGGTCAGCACCGGCGATGACTAAGTCATCAACGTAAAGTAAAATACTAATTGGCCCACTCTAACCTTGTTGAATGAAAAGTGAAGAGGACTTAGACTTCGACGTGGAAAACCCCATCTGACGCAATTGCACATGATCTTCACGTTCTAGGCACGTAGGGCTTCCTTTAGTTCATACAAGGACTTCTTTAGTTGGCAAACAGCTGACGTGTTCATTCTGGATAGAAATCTGAGGGGTTGTACCATATATACCTATTCCTCAAGATCACCTTGCAGGAACACATTCTTTACATCCATTTGATATAAATGCCACCACCATCACAAGTAGAACACAGACGGTTGTCATCTTCGTGACCGGCGGGCACGTCTCATCATAGTCAATGTCATTCTACTACATGTAGCCCTTTGCTACTAACTGGGCCTTGTACCAGTTAATGGAACCTTCAGTGTTGTATTTGATATTGTACACCCATCTACATCCAATCGTTTTCACTCCCTTCGGAATGTCAACCAGGTCCCATGTGTCGTTCTCAATGAGAGCGTGCATCTTCTCCTCCATAGCACCATGCTATTTTGGATCCTTTGCTACTTCTGCGTAACTATCTGGCTCACACACCTCTGCCACCTTCATCATGTACGCATAATGATGCACCATGTATTTGTTATATTCATATCAAACTATGGGGTGCTTCTAGTGGGTAGATTGGCGCAACTTCGGCTCTGCCGATTTGATGGCCCTCTTGGCGAACTCCAACCTCTTCTCCGGAGGTTCTTTATCATGCTTTTCGGAGTCGGATTCTCTCCGGTCCAAGTCTTCCCTACTAGTTTCGTATTCCGACATCTTCTTCTTCCCCTTCTCTTTCGGTGTGAACCGTCTTCTCGGTTCCTTACGCGAGGAAAGCACGGTCGAGCCTCCACTACTCGTCGGCTCTTCATTTGACTAGTTGTTCCAACTCAATTGCTCATTCAGCCCACTTAGCCGGACTGAGATTGGACTCTCTTCTTGAGCTACGATTTCTTCTTCAATCGGAGGCTTTTCAGTCGCACCGATCTCATCCTTAGAGATCGGAATTGAGTTATCGGGGGTCGGAGGCAAGGGCAAGTACCACGACACCAACTCATCAAACATGACATCTAAATTGACCCGGACCTGTTTGGTTTGGGGGTTATAACATTTATAACCCTTCTGTTTGTCTGAGTAGTTGACAAGAATGCACTTCTTTCCTTTCGCGTCCAGCTTCCTCTATTTCTCCTTCGGCATATGCATATAGGCAATGTTGCCAAACACCCTCAAGTGTCCCAGATTCGGTTTCTTTCCAAAGTAGAGCTCATGTGGTGACACTCTTCCATTTGCAGATGTCTGATTCTGCAAGTAGCTGGCTATCCGAATCACTTCAACCTAGTAGAACTTCCACATATGCTTCTCCTTAACCATTGACCACACCGCCTTCTCTATCTTCCAGTTCTTCCTCTCAGCCACATCGTTTTGCTCTGGTGTGTATCTACAAGAGAGTTCTCGCCGAATTACTTCCTTCTGCATATAACTCGAGAACTGGCCAGAAAAGTACTTCTTTTCGTCATCTGACCTTAGGCACTTGATTTTCCTTCTAGTTTCCCATTCGGCAAGGCTCTTCACCTTTAGGAAAGAGAACAAGACTTCACTCTTCTTCGTGATCAAGCATATGCCCAAGTGTGCCGAGGGTAGTCATCAATGAAGGTTACAAAGTAACGGTTTCCTCCAATGCTCACGTTCTGTGCCGGTCCCCACACATCCAAATGGACAAGGTCGAGCCAGATTGCAACAAAGGACACAAATAATGGAATACACAAAGTAGGTGAGAGAGAGAGAGAGAGAGCAGATTTCATCTTCAATTTCAAAATAATAACACTCGGTAACACTCTATACATCGAATGTGCTTAGAGTGCACTTTTATACAAGTCCTTAGAAGGACTGACACAAGTACCATCAATACTTGAATGCTAATAAATGATCTCCTACATTAAGTCCAAGAAATATGCCTATGTACTAGGCTATGAACATAGGCCCCTAATGGCCTACTAGTTCACACAAATCCGGAGTACGATCCGGTTCTCTAGTAGGGCTCTTGGTTCTAGATACCGATCCAGCTATGGCTTATTCAGGCGATCCGGATCCGATTGAGCTTGTTTGCTGAACAGATGCCAACTTGTTCCTTTTCTCCCTAGGGATAAATGTTAGGAAACTGGTCCCTCCAGAGGGGAAGAGAAGAGCCAAATCAATAGATGAGCTCGGCCAATTTGCCGATATCGAAGAGCAAAACCGAAATCGAGAATCGATTATGACTGATTCGAGGGGCTATAATTGTAAATAGCCTAAATATGCCCCTTGTGGGCTATATTTGTACATACCCTGAAAGTCATTTTAGTATATAAGCAACTAGGGAAAACTTTATTTGAGAATTATTAGAGTTGAATCATTGTTGTATAGTTAGATATTGAGTTAGTGCAAGCCTCTGTAACTGTATAGGGGAGAGAGACAGACAGACAGAGAGAGATGTCGGATACCTTTGTCGGACAAGTACTATTTCAAGGCTCAAGAGGTTTATTCTGATCAGAGTGTCTTCATTCTGTATCCCGACCAATTGTTGTCCGCCGGAATAGTAACCAACGGATAGAAGCGCAGAAGCGTTATAATATAGTAAAGCGTTAAGAAACGCATGTAACGGTTCACGCAGGAAGCGTGAACGGCTAAAAGCCCTGTGTATATAAAGGGCAAAAACCCTCTGTAAAAGGTAGTGTGTAATTTTGATGCATAGAGCGTTTTTCTAATAGAATACTATCTTCTCTGATCTCTGTGCATATCTGTGGTTTTATCTGCTGCGTTCTTTGTTCTCTGTTGCGTACTGTTAATATTAAGGGTGTAGGTGTAAGTGCGGATACTAGTGCACTTCCTAAGGAGTTCGGTTTTAGCCGTCTCCCTTATATGCTACTAGGATATGAGGGAGTATCCCATTACGATTTATGATACGACGGTTCCATTCCTTGTAACATAGTCACCTTGAGGTCTACGTCGATGGACTGAGCATAGACAGTGTTCCTAATCGGTAACACCAATTCTCCACTTTGACTAACCATCAAGTGAAGGTCTTGAGCACTTTGTCTTTCGACCTAATCAAATAGGCCCAGACCTTCCGTGTAAAATCATCAACAAATGTGATAACGTATCAGGAGCCACCTAGTGATCTTTCGAGCATCGGCCCACATATATCTGTGTGCACAAGATCTAGGGGCTTTCGTACAGTCTCATAGTGGTAAGAGTTTAGAATTCGGGCCTATTTTTCGTACCGACAATGCTCACGGAAGTCTGTCTTTGCTTGGAGTTTCGTAATGTAGCCAACTGCCATCAACCGATCGAGTCTAGCTTGAGACATATGGCCGAGTTGGCCATACCATAAGTTCGGGTTGGTCTTTTTGGCTACGTTCGCGACCCCTTCTGGATTGATCACCATCATTGGGTACAAGTTGTTGTACTTGTGTCCGCATCTGATTCTTAGATTCCCACGGTTGATCATCCATGCTGACTCATTGACAGTCATTCAGTACCCGTCTTCGGTGAATATGTTGATGGAGACCAGACTCCTTTTCAAATCGGGTACGTGCCAAACTTGGTGTAGGGTGATCATGTTGCCATTCGGCAATTGAATGGGAACCTCTCTGATCCCTTCAATTATGCACTCCTCCCCATTACCGAGTCGGACTACGCCGTTGGCATCGGCCAAATATTTGGAAAATTAGTCGATGTTCGAGGTTACGTGAAATGTGGCGTCGGAATCCAACAACCATGTGTGTGTGTGTGTCTTGTGCACTGTAGAGGACTTCTCCGATCACCGACTCCTCTAAGGACATGATTTCTCCCAATTGGGTGTCGGTAACATTGACTTGGTAGCCGACTGGAGAGTGATTTGAGTCGGATCGTCCTCGATTCTACTCGATTGCCAACCACTCTCTTTCCTCTTGATCGACCAGCAGTCGGAAACATTGTGCCTAGCTTTTCAGCAATGAGTGCAAAATTTTCCTGATCAATTCATTCTCGACTTCAGTTGTTGTTGGTCCCCCCTCGTTTTCGATTGACTATGGTGTCGACCAGTTCTGTCGGCTTGTTCTCTCAATTGATTGTGTCGGTCAACCGACTTGGTCAAGTGATGGGCTTCTACCAACTCATTGATGGTAATTCCCATTGATTTTCACTAAATATCCTTTGTGAGGATCTGACCAATCTATTCGTCCAAGTTCAGCCTAGGGCTACTATTGGGAAAAGTCATGTAGAAGACCTCCCACCTTGCCAGAAAACTCAATAGGAGGGCAAGAGCTTTAACCTTTTCTTCGAAGTTAATCCCTTGGGAGGAGAGTTTACACAACACATGCCTGAAGGTGTTGATGTGGGAGGCTGAAGGATCCGACTCTCTCATCTTCATATTGAATAGTTGTTGAATCAACATGAGTTTGGACAAGGAGGACTTCTTTTCGTACATTGCTTGCCACTTCTTCCATAACGAGAAAGTTGTTATCTCCTTAACCATGCTGAAGTAGACATTTTCGGACAGATGCATTCGAATGAGGAAGCACACAATTTCGTCTATTGATCTCCACTCTTCGGTTGTCATTGAACTACGATTTTCTATGTCAAATGGCTTCGACTTGTCTTCTAATGATCAACACATCTTGCATCATCTCCTTCCACAAGGCAAAATTTTTGCCATTGAACTTTTAGAATTCAACTCTTGTTCTAGATGTTGAAGCCATATTCTCTTTTCTCGAAAGTGAGAATTTTACCACTTGATGGGAAGAATGCGTGAAAGTAAGTACGAACCTGTAGATTATGTGCACAACAAACAACACAAAGAGTATAATTGAAGAAATGATTGAAATGTACACACAGTTCAAGCTCAAATGGAAGCTCTTGTTATTCTCTGTCCTCTATCTCTCACAGAGACTCAAGATACATGAAGTATAAGGCCAACTCGATGGCGGTGAGCACCTCATGGTAGAATGAGGTGCGGTATGTGGATTTGGGCACGTCAAACCACATGACAAACCACAAGGAGTGGTTCTTGACTCTACAGAAGCCGGAGCAGCCGGAGGGTTGTCTAAACTATTGATGACACCCCTCACCCCATTCAACATATCGGAGATGTCCCTCTGAGTAATGTCATCCAAAAGGGAATCATGAGAAATGTCTTGCATGTGCCAACAATCACCAAGAACTTGGTGTCAGTCAGAAAAATTGTCAACCAGGGCATGAAAGTTTGATTTACTCACCTCAGGTGCTTCATTGAAGAAAAAGGCCAAATCATCGTGCAACGGCGCTGAGAAGGGAGGATGTTTATCCTCAAAATGAATGACATGGGCACCGCTATGTTTGCCAAGGGGCAAAAAGTCAAATCGATACCGACTTGTGGCACAAGTGGTTCAGCCACGTCAACTTCCCATGGCTTCTGGAGATGTAGACGAAGAACATCGTTTTTAGATTGCCGAAATTGAGTGGCCAAAAGGGCCAAGTCTGCAAAGCCTACCAACTCGTGAAGCATCACCGACTTTCACTCTCAAATGAGAGAAATTGGAGGTGAAGCAATCTAGATTTAATCCATTTGGACGTATGGGAACCGACACAGAACGTAAACATCGGACGAAGCCGATATTCCATAGCCTTCATCCATGACTTCACTCAGCATAACTGGGCATGCCTAATCGAGAAGAAGAGCAAAGTATTCTCTTGCTTCTTAAAGGTGAAGAGCCTTGCTGAATGAGAGACAAGACCGATCATGGAAAGGAGTACTTTTCTAACCAGTTCTCTAGTTATCTGCAAAAAGAAGGAATTCGGCGCGAATTCTTATGCAGATACACACTACAATAGAACAACATGGCCAAGCGGAAGAATCAGATGATCAAAGAAGTGTTACAAATAATGCTCGGCCACAGCCGAGTCTCAATCACACGATGGAAGAAACAAACAAGTAGATTGATACACACTTGCACACGAAAATAAAAAAACGACATAGGATGTTAAAGTGGAAAACCTCAAGGAGGCAAAAACACGGGAGTTCACTAACTCCGAACCAAATCACTATCAAAGAAAGGTACAACAATGAGAGTCTCGGAGGCAACGACCTCAAGCTCTAAGCCTTTGCCAACAGGCGGTTACAAAAGAAACCTTACTTTCTGTTCTCTCTCTCTGTCTCATAGTATGTATAGCCGCAACACTCAACTAAGAATGATCTCATACATACATACATCTAGTTGGCCTAGTTATATTTATACTCATATAACTTTTTGGGCTATTTACAAGTATGTTCTCAATGGCACATAAGAACATATATACAGATATGTTCCTTCTCATGGTTCACATCGGATCCGGCCGGACTCCGTCGCGGTCCATTCGGTCCGGCTGGATCCATCAGATCTAGCTTCTTGCTTCGGATCGTTTGATCAGGATCGTCCGACCCCATCTGAAGGGACCGGATTCCCAACAAACTCCCCCTTCCCTTCAACATGGGGTTCCTTGTCAATCCAATCTATTTCCGGTGTGCATCGAGTTTGTCGGTTGACAACACCTTGGTTAGCATGTGTGACCCATTTTCCTCCGTATGGATCTTCATTAGAGCAAAGTCTTCTACTCTCTCCCGAAGACAGTTGTATCTATGCTAGATGTGCTTTGTCCTGGAGTGGTAAGCCACGTTCTTTGCAAGGTGGAAGGCGCTTTGACTGTCGCAGTGGAGCCGGTATTCCTCCTGCCAGATTCCTAGTTCTCTAACGAAGTCCTTCATCCAGATTACTTGCTGGCTTCCATGTAATCCACATCCGTTGTCGACAGTGCAACGGACTTCTGTAGCTTTGACTGCCACGATAAGGCTCCCCCTGCATATGTCATGAGATATCCGGATGTAGACTGGCTAGTATCTGCATCAGCTGACATTTCTAAATCGGTGAATCCTTCAAGTTGGGGTTTACCTGAGCCGAATCGGAGGCACAAGCCCGAGGTGCCTTTTAGGTACCGAAGTATCCACTTGACAGCAAAGCAGTGTTCTGTTCCATTGCAAATGACCGAGGTATCTTTCATTGCAAATGACCAGCTTAAGTCCTTCTTCAACATTCCAATTTTGATATGGTTCTGTCCGACGATCAGCATGTCATCCACGTACAGCAATAGTATCAGGAAGTCTCCTCCGTCGAACTTCTTCATGAATACATAGTGGTCGGCCAGCGTCTTGTGGTATCCTTGTTCGGTCATGAAGGAGTCAAACTTCTGGTACCATTCCCAGGGGGCTTGCTTTAGTCCATATAAGCTCTTCTTCAACTGGAATACTAGGTTCTCCTTCCATTTTCTTGACATATCCCTCCGGTTGTTGCATATAGATCTCCTCCTCTAGGTCCCCATGAAGGAAATTTGTCTTAACATCTAGTTGCTCTACCTTGAGGTCCATGTTTGTTGTTATGCTCAGCACTGTTCGGATTGAATATCATCTTGACTATTGGGGCAAAGATCTCGTCGAAATACACTCCTTTGTTCTGCCAAAATCCCTTCATCACGATCCGAGCTTTGTATCTTGGTGGATTTCCGGCATCTCCCGATTTTAACTTGTACACCCACTCATTCTAGAGCACTCTCTTTCCTTTCAGCGGTTCCATCAGTTCATATGTATGGTTTTCATGTAGGGAGTCCATTTTTTCCTACATGGCGATCAACCATTTGAAGAGAACAACGTGGAATTATTGCTCGGCCAAAACGGAGTCTTGATTCACAGAAATGGGAAGTAGGGAGTAAAAGCACGTACACACACAAACAATAGAGAATACACAAGATGTTTACGTGGAAAACCCTAATAGGGAAAAACCATGGGAGCCCACAAACTCCAAACTATCACTATAGGAGAAGGGTACAATCAGAGACTCAGAGACAACGACCTCGAGCTCTGTTTCTTCGCCAAGCGGCGGTTACAACAGAAACCGTTCTGTATCTCAATCTCTCTCTCTCCCTCTCTGTCACTCACTGTACAACAATTATACATCTACAACAATATGACAACCTAATTACAAAAAGTGATTGCCCTAAGTCATATTTATACTTATATGAACTTAGGGCTATTTAGAAATATAGCCTCAATAGGTTTATTCAAAACATATTTATAAATATGTCTTCTCTTCTTGTTCTCACCGGGTCCATCCGATCCGGTTTCCGGATCTCTTCTGGTTCTTACCGGGTCCTCTTCATCCATAACTGGATCCCATCCAGAGGGACCGATTTTCCCAACAATCTCCCCCTTCACTCCGGCATGGGATGTCTCGCCAGCTCGATCCACTTCCAGCACGCATCCAGCTTGTCAGTTGTCAACACCTTGGTCAGCATATCCAACCCATTCTCTTGATCTTCTACTTTCTCCCGGATCCAATGGTACCTCCGATGGTTATGTTTCGTCCGAGAATGGTAGGCCGCATTCTTTGCAAGGTGGATGGCACTTTGACTATCGCAGTAGAGCTGGTATTCCTCTTGTTGGATCCCTAGCTCTCCGTTGAAGTTCTTCATTCAAGTTATCTCCTTGCCGACTTCTACATCTACCATGTACTCCGCCTCCATGGTTGACAACACAACCGTCTTCTACAGCCTCGATTGCCATGATACAGCTCCCCATGCATAAGTCATGACATATCCGGATGTAGACCGGCTAGTATCTGCATCAGGCGACATATCCGAATCCGTGAATCCGTCAAGTTGGGGATTACTAGAGCTGAATGGGAGACACATACTCGAGGTTCCTTTCAAATACCAGAGTATCCACTTTACCGCGTTCCAATGCTCTCTACCGAGATTTCTCATGAACCGGCTCACCACTCCGACTGCATATCCGATATCCGATCGGGTACATACCATTGCATACATCAGGCTTCCAATGGCAGAGGCATATGGTATCTTCATCATATCCGTCTTCTCCGCCTTTGTCCTTGCGCTTTGTTTTCCGGATAGCTTGTAGTCTGCACAAAGTGTCGATCCGACCGGTTTTGCCTCCCACATGTTGAACCATTGAAGCACCTTTGTCACGTACTTCTCCTGTGACAACCACAACAGTTTCTTTGACCGGTCCCGAATGATGTGCATTCCCAATATCTGTCTTGCCGGACCCAAGTCTTTCATTGAGAAGGTCCGGTTCAGAGCCTTTTCAGCATCCAAATCTTGCCTTGGTCTCGTCCGATGATGAACATATCATCCACGTATAGGACGAGTATCAAGAAATCTCCTCCGTCCAATTTCTTCACAAACACATAGTGATTAGCCTGCGTCTTGTGGTACCCTTGGTCGGTCATGAAGGAGTTGAACTTCCGGTACCATTGCCGGGGAACTTGCTTCAGTCCATATAAGCTCTTGTTCAGCCGGCACACCAGGTGCTCCTTCCCTTTCTTCTCAAATCCTTCCAGTTGATGCATGTAGATCTCTTCTTTGAGGTCGCCATGTAGGAACGCCGTCTTGACGTCCAATTGCTCTACCTCGAGGTCCATGCTTTCTGTTATGCCCAATACCGTCCAGATGGATGTCATCGTTACTACCGGGACAAAAATCTCATCGAAGTCCACTCCTTTCTTCTGCTGGAAACCCTTCATCACGATTCGGGTCTTATACCTTGGTGGATTTCCGGCATCTCCTGGTTCATATCTGTGGTTCTCATGCAGGGAATCCATCTCGTCCTACATGGCATTCAACCACTTGCGGCTATGGGTATCTCTCTTTGCTTCTTCGAAGCTTTCCGGCTCCCCCACATTAGTTAGCAACACGTGCTCTGCATCTGGAAATCTCCGGGGGGCTCTTCTCTCTCAAAGAGGATATCTCCGTCCTTGGTTTCTGACTACCAATTCCTCTGTTTGTTCCTCATCCGAATCCAATTCGGGATCTTGTCCGGTTCCGGTGTTTCCTTCTTCTTCTTATTCAGTTGGTTCGATTTCGTGTCCGTATCCGGCCGGTTCGTCGAGTGTCATCCGGTTTTCAATTCGGTAGGTCCTTGTGTCCTCAAACCGGTTTTCATTGGATGATCCGGAGTTCATCTCCTTCTTGTCTGACTCCCAGTTGGCAATGGTCCTATCTTCCATGAAGACTATGTCCTGACTCCAAAACACCTTCTTGTAAAAGAATACGTGTGCGGAAGCGCATGCGTAAGAACACATAGTACACGGTTCGGAAGTACGACAATTCCGTAAAAACAGAAATCTCAGAGAAAGAGAGGGAGAGACAAAGAGAGAGCTGGAACACAAAACTATATTCAAAATAATTCTCTATGTTCTCTGTACATGTTTCATGCTCTATGAGCACCTTTTATACAAGCCCTAACTATCGGGCTGATACAAGTACTAACAATACTTGACCTCTCATAAATGAGCCTCCTACACAAACTTCCAAAATTATTCCTTACGAGGAATATCTTTCTAACGGCCTCTTGGTTTAAACACCGCCACGACCATATTTTGCGTACAATTTTACGTATCCAGTCTACGTACTAGGATATGTACCCGTTTACGCACCCGATGTTGAGCTTGTCTCTCAACACTCCCCCTCAAGCTCAACTTGGGGTTCCATTTGCTTTTCCGGATCTTCGCTCCGGCCTATCCTGGCTTCACACTTCGCTCCTGCTCCTCAACCCGTTTGATTCCGCGTGCTTCGACCCTTTCCGATCGGCTTGTCTGCTCATGCGGCCCTTCTCAGCTCCCTTTCTATCGCGGTGTTGGCGCCTCTTTTGCTGCCCTTTCCTCCGCTTGGCCCTCAGTCGATTCATAATGTCCGAATTGAATATTTCGATTAAATCAGACACTTCTGATTTAATTCCAGTTTCGCCTGAATTGGTTGTCTCCAATTCGTCTTCTGTTTTCAGGCCCTTGACAATATCAAGCCACATCTTGGTCTTGGCCTTTACACCCTTCTTGGCTGTATTTCCCCTTAGTTCGGTTGTCTTCGGCTCTTCCTTGCGATTACGACCCTTGTTTCCTTCTCCTTCGGCATCTTCATCCGGCTGGAAATCGAATTCTTCATCCGATACGGCATCACAGTCACTACCGCTCCTTTTACACTCTTGTTCCTGTTCCTATCTCCCCCTCAACTTCGGCGTGTCAAGGTGGCGCAAACCCATCTCACCCGAGAAATGAGGTAACTTGTCGAGGCTAAGGGGCTTGGTGAAGATGTCGGCAATCTACCGACCCGTCGGAACATACGCCAGTTCGACTTCACCTGAAAGGACACACTCGCGGACAAAATGATAATGCACCTCAATATGCTTGGTTCGGGCGTGGAACACAGGGTTCTTTGCAAGGTGGATGCCGTTGAGGTTGTCATAGTAGATCATCGTTGGATCAGACACCTCCACATGCAGATCCCGTAATAATCGTTTCAGCCAGATGACTTCGCACGTAGCGACAGTCGCCCCTCGATATTCGGCCTCAGTGCTCGACAGTGCTACTATCGGCTGCTTCTTACTACTCCATGTAATCGCCGCACTTCCCAATGAGAATGCGTATCCGGACGTGGATCTACGATCGTGGGCATTTCCAGCCCAATCGGCATCCATGTAGTCAACTAACTGTTTGGCTACGCCTGCACGATACAACAACGCCATGTCTTTCGTGCCGCTAACATACCGTAATATTCTTTGCGCGCACTTAAGATGTTCGGTCGTGGGTTGTGACATAAATTGACTGATCATTCTAGCTGGATAGCTGAGGTCGTGCTGAGTGATCGTCAGGTAGATGAGGCTTCTGACAATCCGTCGAAACCGTTGTCGTGAAGAATTTCGGCCAGAGGCGGAAACCGGGAAATATTGGCTACATCGGCGGGGTGCAGCATGTGCGCTCACCCTTGTACATTTAGTGTGAATAACGAGGGCGCCTTTTGTTAGGAAACAAGTCCCTCCGGATGGGAAATGAGAAGAACAGTACTGATGAGCAAACTCGGCCGAGGCCGACAGGCCGAGGCTGAATCCGGATGACAAGTACCCGTCTATGGAAGACCTGGTGAGAACCGGATGACAAGTACCCGGCAACAGAAGACCCGGTGAGAACCGGATGTGGTGTACCCGGCAAGAGTCGGATGATAGGTACCCGGCAACGGAAGACTCGATGAGAACCGGATGAGGAGTACCCGGCATGAGCCGGATGGTGAAGGCCCGGTGAGAAGTGCTCACCGGATGAAGGGACATATTTGTAAATATGTTTTCTGAGAGTCCATCGGGGCTATATTTGTAAATAGCCGGAAAGTCATATTAGTATAAATATGACTTAGGGCAAACTCTTTGACTGTAGTTGTTGTTGTCATTCTTGTTGGTGCAAGACTAGCGGGCGTGTAACTGTGTACAGAGAGAGAGAGAGAGGAAGAGGTCGTTGCCTCTATTGTAACCGCCGCCTGTGGCAAAGATCGTGAGCACGAGGTCATTGCCTCCGTGAGCTCACTGTTGTAATCATTGTGATATAGTGATAGTTTGGAGTCTGTGGACTCCCGTGGTTTTTTCCCTCTCAGGGTTTTCCACGTTAAACATCCTGTGTACTCTTCTCTTCTTTGTGTCGTGCGTTCATTATCTGTTTTTCTGTGTTTGATTCTAGACTTGGTAGTGGCCGAGCGTTGTTCATCGGGTGCATGTGTTCCTGTCAAGTGGTATCAGAGCGAAACGACACAGAAAATGGACGATTCGTTGGGAGGCATGTTCAAGCTCACCGGCTCCAACTATTCGGTGTGGAAGTCGAAGATGAGGGACATGCTTGTGGTTAAAGATCTTTGGTTGCCGGTTCAGTTCAGGGACAAGAGACCGGACAAAATCGACGCCGCGATATGGGAGGTAATGCACATGAAGACAACGGCGTACATACGGTGCTTCATCGACATGAGCCTATACAACAACTTCAATGAAGAGAGCAAGGCTCATGAGCTCTGGGAGAAGATCGACATTATGTTTCAAAACAAAAATATTGTTAATCAGGTTTCGGTATTCCGGAAGCTAGTAAGACTCTGGTACCAAGATGGCTCCAGCATGGCGGAGCACATGAATGCCTTCTAGGGGCTGATCCACCAGGCAACATCATTGGAAGTACCTCTTGCCGATGAGGTACTAGCACTACTCCTGCTCGGTTCCCTCCCAGATAGCTGGGAGACGTTGGTTGTCACCTTGGGCAACGTCGGGCCGGAAGGGAAACGGTTATCCCTAGCAAGAGTGAAGTCGAGCTTGCTAGATGAGGAGGCGCGTCGGAAAGATAAGGATACGAGCTCCGACACCAAAGCGCTCCTTACCGAATCGGAACGCGGAAGACAAAGGAATCGTAGTCCCCAGAACCGGGAAAAGTCGGGGACACGGTCAAAGTCAAGGGGGAGGCCTACTTGCTTCTATTGCGGCAAGCCGGGACACTTCCAGAAGAGCTGTCGGCATTTCCGAAAAGACAAGGAAACCGAGGGTACCGATTCGAAGCGGATACTAGACTGGAACGGTAAAGACCGGAGGGGAACGTACCGGAAGGGGACGACGGCAATCACGGCAAGTGAAGAAGAGTTGATTCTCATCACCAAGGAGAGTGAGATAAACCTTGTCGGCGACGAGATGACCTGGGTGGTTGACTCCGAAGCGTCGTTCCACCTTACCCCGGACCGGAAATGCTTCTCATCCTACTCAGCCGGTGATCACGGTTGTGTCCGGATGGGGAATGAAGGTACATGCCGAATTGTCGGCATAGGAGACGTGTGGTTGATAACACCAACCGGATGCAAGCTGCTACTGAAGGATGTCCGACACGTTCCGGAGGTTCGTCTGAACCTGATATCAGTCGGTCGGCTAGATGATGAAGGCTACACGGGTAGCATCCGGAACGGTGTTATGAAGTTCAGCAAAGGGAGCCTGATTGTGGCTCGGGACCGGAAGGTAAACACATTGTACCTGATGAATGCCCGGTTATGTCCCAAGGAAGTGAACATGGCATCCAACACTGCCGGTGAGCTGTGGCACAAAAGGCTATGTCACATGAGCGAGAAGGGGATGAAGAGTCTTGCAGACGACAATCTCATTCCAGTGAAGAACGTGCACTTGGAGAAGTGCACTGATTGTCTAGCCGGTAAACAAAACCGGACCTCCTTCCGATCGAGGCCACCGATGAGACGTAATGCACCACTAGAGTTGGTGCATACTGATGTATGTCAAGTGGACACGAAGTCACATGCCGGAAGCTGTGGGCCACACTGTTGAAGACGAAGGATCAGGTGCTATCCGTCTTCAAAGAGCTCCACGCGAGAGAGGAAAGAAAAACCAGCCGGAAGCTGAAGGCGGTTCGAGCAGATAACGGAGGTGAATACCGGGGGCAGTTCGAGGAGTACTGTCGCTTGAAGGGAATCCGGCTCGAATTTACCGTGCCGAAGACGCCGGAACTAAATGGGTTGGCCGAGAGGATGAACCGGACCATAATGGAGAGGGTCCGGAGTATGTTGGCGCATGCAAAACTACCCAAGATGTTTTGGGCTGAGGCACTGTCGACGGCGACATATGTGATAAACAGATCACCCTCAGTACCTTTGGACGGAGACACGCCACAGAGAGTCTGGACCGGTAAGTTTCCTACCGGCATCTGAAGGTATTCGGGTGTCTCACGTACGTGCATGTAGCTAGGGACCGGAGAGGAAAGTTAGATCCAAAGACCCAGCCATGCATATTCCTCGGTTACGGCGACGATGAGTTCGGCTACCGAGTGTGGGACCTGGTCAACAAGAAGGTATTCCGGAGTCGAGATATTATCTTCATGGAGGACAAGACGCTCGCCGACTGGGAGTCAAAGAAGAAGATAATGAACTCCGAGTCGACCGGTAAGGATCGTTTCTACGATGAGCAGTCCCAACCGGCAAGAGATCGGTTAGCACTCGAGGAACCAGCCGGTTACGGTGAGGATACCGAACCGGCAGAAGAAGAAGTAGAGGAAGCTGAAACCGGAACCGGACAAGACCCCGAATCAGATTCGGATGAAGAGCGAATGGAGGTCCCGGTTACCGAAGCCCAAAGACGGAGATATCCTCTCATAGAGAGAAGGGCCCCCCGGAGATTTCCGGAGTAGAGCATGTGCTGCTAACCGATGAGGGGGAGCCAGAAAGCTTCGTAGAGGCAAAGGATGACACCCACAGCCGCAAATGGTTAAGTGCCATGCAGGATGAGATGGATTCCCTGCATGAGAACCATACGTACGAATTGGTGGAGTTGCCGAAAGGAAAGCGGGTACTCCGAAAGAAGTGGGTGTACAAGTTGAAACCGGGAGATGCCGGCAACCCCCCGACATACAAAGCCAGGATCGTGGTGAAGGGGTTCCATCAGAAGAAGGGCGTGGACTTCGACGAGATATTTGCCCCAATAGTAAAGAGGACCTCCATCCGGACGGTGCTGAGTATAGCGGCAAGCATGTACCTCGAGGTAGAGCAGCTGGACGTGAAGACGACATTCCTTCCCGGTGACCTCAAAGAGGAGATCTACATGCAGCAACCAGAAGGATTCGTGGAGAAGGGGAAGGAGCACCTGGTATGCCGGTTGAAGAAGAGCCTGTACAGACTGAAGCAGGCTCCCCGACAATGGTATCGGAAGTTTGACTCCTTCATGACCGATCAAGGGTACCACAAGACGTAGGCCGATCACTGCGTGTTTGTGAAGAAGTTCGAAGGAGGCGACTTCCTAATACTCCTTCTGTACGTGGACAACATGTTGATCGTCGGACGGGACCAAGCCAAAATACAGATGTTGAAGAAGGCTCTCAACCGGACCTTCTCAATGAAAGACTTGGGTCCGGCAAGACAGATGTTGGGGATGCATATCATCCAGAACCGGCCAACGAAGCAACTATGGCTGTCACAGGAGAAATACGTGACAAAGGTGCTTCAGCGGTTCAACATGTCAGATGCGAAACCGGTCGGATCGACACTTCCGGCAAACTGCAGGTTATCCGGTAAGCAAAGCCCGAAGACGAAAGCAGAGAAGGTGGATATGATGAAGGTTCCAGATGCCTCTGCCGTCGGGAGCTTAATGTACGCAATGGTGTGTACCCAACCAGATATAGGATACGCAGTCGGAGTGGTGAGCCGGTTTATGAGCAATCTCAGCAAGGAGCACTGGAACGCGATCAAATGGATACTCCGGTACTTGAAGGGCACTTCAAATATGTGTCTCCGATTCGGCTCCGGTAAACCTCAACTTGAAGGTTTTACCAATTCGGACATGTCGGCTGATGTGGATACCAGCCGGTCTACATCCAGGTATGTAATGACATATGCAGGGGGACCTGTTTCGTGGCAGTCGAGGCTGCAGAAGACGGTTGCATTGTCAACCACGGAGGCGGAGTACATGGCGGATGTGGAAGCCGGCAAGGAAATATTATGGATGAAGGACTTCATCGGAGAGCTCGGTATCTGGCAAGATGGATACCGGCTCTATTGCGATAGTCAAAGTGTCATCCACCTTGCTAAGAATGCAGCCTACCATTCCCGGACGAAGCATATCCAGCGAAGGTATCATTGGATCCTGGAAAGAGTAGATGACCAGGAGTTCGCGCTGACGAAGATCCACACGGCCGAGAACGGGTCAGATATGCTGACCAAAGTACTAATACCCGACAAGCTGGATGCATGCCGGAAACGGATCGGACTAGTAAGACATCCCATGCCGGAGTGAAGGGGGAGTTTGTTAAGAAACAAGTCCCTTCGGATGGGAAATGAGAAGAACAATACTGATGAGAACCGGATGACAAGTACCCGGCAACGGAAGACCCGGTGAGAACCGGATGTGGTGTACCCGGCGAGCACCGGATGAGGAGTACCCGGCATGAGCCGGATGGTGAAGGCCCGGTGAGAAGTGCTCACCGGATGAAGGGACATATTTGTAAATATGTTTTCTGAGAGTCCATCGGGGCTATATTTGTAAATAGCCGGACAGTCATATTAGTATAAATATGACTTAGGGCAAACTCTTTGACTGTAGTTGTTGTCATTCTTGTTGGTGCAAGATTAGAGAGCGCGTAACTATGTACAGAGAGAGAGAGAGAGGAAGAGGTCGTTGCCTCTGTTGTAACCGCCGCCTGTGGCGAAGATCGTGAGCACGAATTCGTTGCCTCCGTGAGCTCACTGTTGTAATCATTGTGATATAGTGATAGTTTGGAGTTTGTGGACTCCCGTGGTTTTTTCCCTCTCAGGGTTTTCCACGTTAAACATCCTGTGTACTCTTCTCTTCTTTGTGTCGTGCGTTCATTATCTGTTTTTTTGTGTTTGATTCTAGACTCGGTAGTGGCCGAGCGTTGTTCATCGGGAGCGTGTGTTCCTGTCACCTTTATGGCGCCGAAGAGTAATAAAGTCGGGACAAGAATCTCATGTAATAAGGGATTTATCCCACGATGCTATGGATCCCTCTCCTTGTTCTATAAAAGGAAGGGAGCGCCCTTGGTGAAGGGGTTGCGCATTTTGTATTAGTAGGGTATACCGTTAGATTAAGAGACGTCCTCTCTTTCTCTTTCCCTTCCTCTTGTTTAGGGTTTCGTTTTTCTACTTCTTGCTTCTACTTCTTCCTCTTCGTCGTTCTGAGTATCGAGCCTTGGCATCTCGTGTTCCTGTTTTCTGCCCGTTCTCTGTGCAAGACCCCACTCGGCACGACAAGCCCGAGAGCTCCCCGACCGGCGGCTTGGCAGTAGACGATTGTTGTAACCTGAGCTACTTAGGTCGGGCTCGATACTAGTACTGTATCTTAGTCTTGTAATATATGCATGGAGGGTTCTGCGTATCGGTGTTTGTGTGGGTGTTTTGGTGTTCTCTTACCTCCGTTTCTGTACATAAGGGCGTGAGTTGGGTCGGCGTGGTGTGTGGGTGTGGGTGTGAGTCGGTGTCAAGCGCGCGCTCTCTCTCTTTCTCTCTCCCGTTCGGTTGCTTCCGGAACGCGTCTGGAGTTATCTTCTCGGCTTCCCTTCTTCCCTCGTCCGAGACCCCCGTGGTCCCGCCCTTCTACACGCACGCGTGTAATAACGCGACATATTTGGTAAACCCGACGTGAAGGGCGGCAAGGGAGAATGGAGTTGGAAGAAGACAACTTCGCGCAACTTTTCGTCAAAGCGGTGAGGGAGTTTGGACGAGCGACGGCAAGACGAGAGTTGGCGCAGCAAGCGGTCGAGCGAGTGGTCGAAAGAGTCGGCCATTTCAACGGGGACAAAGTCCCATCTTACTTGGAAGCCTTCAACGCGGAAATGGAGGAGCGAGACGTGGACGAAGCGTTGAGGCTGGAGTTCTTCTGTCAGACTATCGCCGTCCATATGGACGTGGAAGTGAAGGAGCTCCGAGAAGCTCATAGTTCGTTGGAGGCCTTTGAAGAGGCGCTCCTGTAGGCATATGGAGGACGGCGGAAGAGCCGGGGATGACACGACTTCGACCAGTGGGTAGCATCGGCAAAGACCCACCAGGACGCAACGAAGGTGTTCCGAGAGTTCGAGCGATGGCTTGCTCGGCTCCCGGAGCGGGAACAAGGTTTGGTGGGGGCGGACAAAGTCCTATTTTCATCAGGTCGATCAACCGAGCGGAACGGGAGGCCATCGGGATTGAGCTCGAAGACGATGACAGAGCGAATGGGCTTGTGCCAACGGCTAGACAATGAGAGAGCTGAGAAGGCTAAGAGGAAGGCACGCGACGGCGTGCCATCACAACGGGAAGAGGCCGAACGGCAAAGAGAGTCGGCAAGGGTTGGCGTTGGGGCCAGGATTGTGGAGGCGTACGCAGCTCTCAAGGCGATGCTCGAGGAAGAGGAAAGATCAAGGCCGCAAGCCGAGACCGAGGAGACGGATTTGCCCCATGTGATGGCAGGAGATCGGTACCACGGTACCACGGGAGAGGGTGCGGAACAAAACGCCCTCTCGACTTGCGGAGAATTGCCGACCGAGGACAAGGTCGGGAGCGGAGAAGAGCCCTCCACGTGGATTCAGGAGACTCCGGTGGTCGAGCCCGTGTGCTGACATGAGACCGGAGAGAAGGAAGGTGTCGCCGAGGAGTCCTAGCACGATGCCAGCGAAGAGGGATGGGAAACGGCTTGCGAGGAGGCCAAGGACGGAGGCCGCACGAAAAGATCGGCATTCCAATTCGGATGGTGCGTGATCCGGATGTGGATGACTCGACCGAAACCGGCCCAAGGCACGAAAGACCAGGGACGGGCTATAGAGCCCAATCGGTTCGGTACAATAGTGCCGGCGCGGAAGAGGGTGCGAAACAAATCGCCGGCACTATTGTACCGAACCGAGGTTGTGGAGAGAGACCAGCAGGTTTCGGACACCGCTGCCTG
This sequence comes from Azolla caroliniana, assembly GCF_043228905.1. NCBI lineage: Eukaryota > Viridiplantae > Streptophyta > Polypodiopsida > Salviniales > Salviniaceae > Azolla > Azolla caroliniana. The sequence goes on from NW_028230436.1 coordinate 13,534,198, forward strand.
AAACTCCGGACATTGGAGAATCAAGTGCAGGCGGCACTTGGTCGATCAAAGTCCAAATGCTTCTCACCAAACGTGCTTGGGGAGCGGTACCCCAAACGAGCGTCCGCAAATCATTACGGGACGGAAACACCACGTCTTATCCGGAGACTCAGGCAGCCGGCAACGAGCGCCGGCGTGAGACCTGGAGAGATGGGAGATGGAGGCGGGAATGTAGCAAGGAGAACGACGACGAGTTCGGGAGAAGTACAGGGGATGAAGAGGAGAACGAAGACCGGTCCTACGGAGATCTTCACACCGATCTGGTTGTCGGCCCGAGTGCCAGCGTGAGTCCTATAGGAGAGGTCGGTGGCAACAGGAGAACGGGACTCGGCAATCCAGAGAATGACGAACGGACCCGGACGAGAACCGGGCGGAGCGGACTCCCGGATAACCATTCCGGGAGGGAGGAAGAGAGCAGGCCTACGAGAGGCCGAGAACACGGTACGTCGGTACCACGGGAGAGGGTGTGGAGCGAGCCACCCTCTCGGCTTGCGGAAGAAGGAAGACCCGGGATAAGGGTCAAGGATACGACGAGCCCAAGGAGGATCCTTCACACCGGTTCCAAAGACTCCGGCGGTCGGCCCGAGAGCCGGCGTGAGACCTAGAGTGGCGATCAGTGGCGGCAAGGGGACGAAGGCAAAGGATTGCGGATGGGCAGTTTGCGAAGATCCTCAAACTGATCCGACTGTCAGCCCGAGTGCCGGTGTGAGTCTTGTAGGAGAGAACGGTGGCGGTAGGTGAACACGACCAGCCGAAGAGGCTGATGCGGAGGACGGAGGAGACAAGCGGTGGTGCCATGACCTTACACACACCGGCCCTAGAGGCTCCGGCGGTCGGCCCGAGTGGTGGCGTGAGACCTAGAGCGATGGGCGGTGGCGGCGGCAAGGCGGGCAAACCGAGGTCCCACGAAGATCCTCACACCGATCCGGCTGTCGGCCCGAGTGTCAGCGTGAGTCCTATAGGAGAGATCGGTGGCGGCAGGTGAACGTGATCGGATGACGGAAAGCAGAGAAGGAAGGTATTAGGCCGGCGAAGCGGCTACTAACCGAATCAGACCTACCGGCAAGGTCACGGGCATAAGGAAGTCCGGTCCTACGGGATTCCCACACCGAACCAGAGACTCCGGCAGTTCGGCCAACGTGGCAACATGAGACCGAGAGAGAAGGTTGGTGGCGGCGGTAAACGGGACCCGGCAACACGAAGACGGGACCCGACTACGCGGAATACACGAGGAGAGTCCGGGATAGACTCAAACAAAAGACACCCGAATTTCGGCAAGCAGAGAAACGGAGTCCGGTCCTATGGAACCCTCACACCGATCCAGAGTCTCCGGCAGTTCGGCCAACGTGGCAACATGAGACCGAGAGAGAAGGTTGGTGGCGGCGGGAAACGAGACCCGGCGACACGAGATAGCGGATCGGGAGTCGGTAAGACGGGGGCGGACAAAGTGCGAAACCCTTACCGGCCAGTTATGGTTTCGGAAGGAGCCAGTAGGGGCAAATATGGGGAGGTGTGTCAGGCCAGAAAGGCACACCTGGGATGGAACAAGAGTCTCGCAAGTGGCCATCGCGGGCCGGATCAAAGCGTGACTACGGGACGGTGTTCGGCACGGGCGGTGCCAAACAAAGGAAGCGGAACGCGGCACACGGAGGTGTCGAAGCAGAAAGGCGAGCTCGAAGAATGGGTTGCACGGTTCCGAGGTCGCGCGTAGAAGACCGGAGAAGGATCCTCCACACCATTCCAAAGACCTTGGCGGTCCGAGCCGACGTGGCGACGTGGCGACGTAAGACCAAGGAGAAGGAAGGTGGCGGCGAGGGGACGAAGGCAGTGGGAAACAACGCGGGACGACAATCAGGATCACGCGAATGGTCGACGGAGGCCAGGCTGGCCACTACGGGCGTTCCTCAAGCGGAGGACATCGGGCATGCGGCGGAGAGCGGAGCGTGCATACGGCCGAACAAGGGCCAGCGGAAGTACACGTACTACGGAGATCGCGGCGAAGGACCCATCGACGGGTCGAACGAGCCTACAGGGAGGTAAGCGCGAAGGAAGAACCGAAGCCGACGATTCAAACTAGCAGCGAGCCGGGATGCGGATTACGGAAAACCGGTTTCTCACCGACGGAAATCCCTCACCCTTCACCGGATTTGGCATGTACCGGTGGACGTGCGGTTTGGTGGGGGCGGATGTCGTGAAGAATTTCGGCCAGAGGCAGAAACCGGGAAATATTGGCTACATCGACGGGGTGCAGCATGTGCGCTCACCCTTGTACATTTAGTGTGAATAACAAGGGCGCCTTTATGGCGCCGAAGAGTAATCAAGTCGGGACAAGAATCCCATGTAATAAGGGATTTATCCCACGATGCTACGGATCCCTCTCCTTGTTCTATAAAAGGAAGGGAGCGCCCTTGGTGAAGGGGTTGCGCATTTTGTATAAGTAGGGTATACCGTTAGATTAAGAGACGTCATCTCTTTCTCTTTCCCTTCCTCGTGTTTAGGGTTTCATTTTTCTTCTTCTTGCCTCTACTTCTTCCTCTTCGTCGTTCTGAGTATCGAGCCTTGGCATCTCGTGTTCCTGTTTTCTGCCCGTTTTCTGTGCAAGACCCCGCTCGGCACGACAAGCCCGAGAGCTCCTCGACCGGCGGCTTGGCAGTAGATGACTGTTGTAACCTGAGCTACTTAGGTCGGGCTCGATACCAGTATTGTATCTTAGTCTTGTAATATATGCATGGAGGGTTCTGCGTATCGGTGTTTGTGTGGGTGTTTTGGTGTTCTCTTACCTCCCCGTTTCTGTATATAAGGGCGTGAGTTGGGTCGGCGTGGTGTGTGTGTGTGGGTGTGAGTCGGTGTCAAGAGCACGCTCTCTCTCTTTCTCTCTCCCGTTTGGTTGCTTCCGGAACTTGTCCGGAATCGTCTTCTCGGCTTCCCTTCTTCCCTCGTCCGAGACCCCCGTGGTCCCGCCCTTCTACACACACGCGCGTAATAACGCGACACCGTGTCGGGTCACGCACCTTTCCCGAATCTCGGCAAAGCTTTACGTTTCTATCTAGAGGGGTTGAGATGGGCTTACACTCTACCATCCCGAACTTGAAGAGCATATTCAGTGTGTAATGACGTTGGTTGATCAATATGCCTTCGGGGGAACGAATCACTTCGATCCCGAGGAAGTAATGAAGATCTCCAAGATCCTTCATTTCGAAAGATGCCGTGAGCTGAGACTTGACACGACCGATTTCTTCCAAGTCGGCATCGGTGATGACTAAATCATCTACATAAAGTAGAAGGCTAACCGGTCCATGTCGACCTTGCAAAACAAATAACGAAGAGTCTGATTTGGACGTCGTAAACCCTATTTTACGCAACCATTGCGTAATCTTCGTTTTTTTAAGATTGCTTAAAGTGTGTGGCACTTCATCAGGGGTTGTTTGGGGTGGACTCAAGTTTAGATCTTATTTGTATGTCTAAACCTAAGTAGTGATATAGTTTTAGGGGAATAGAAAAGTAAGGGCATGGGTGGGGCTAGGGGAGTGTAGCTTGTTGAAGATATCAAAAGTATTTAAAGCTAATCAAAGTTTCTAGAACATATTAAAGATTATTGGGATAACTTAAGTTATTAGACACCAATAGAGTATTATTAAAACACCAATATAGAGTATTATTAAAACGGGACCACACACTTAGATGAAAGGGAGTTGTTTAAACACACGCTTAAACAAACACTTAAAAGAAAGATTATTATTAAAAAAAAGAGAGATTGAGATTAAAAAATGATTAAGGGATTATGATTAAGGGGGAAGCGGTTGCTTAAACAAAGTCCTTAAACGAATGTTTAAACAAATACTTAGATAAGGAAACTCTTGGGTAAACACTTAAAGCAAGGTTATGATTAAAAGACAAGAGAGGGATTATGATTAGAGAAAAGGGGTCATGGCTAAGAAAAGGATGATTATGGTTAAGAGAGGAGAATACTTAAACAAATGTTTAAAAAAGTTAGATCAAAAAATGATTAAACAAGTACTTAAAAAAAGGGGTTAAACAAGTACTTAATAAAAATGATTATTAAACAAGTACTTAATAAAAAATGATTCTTAACTTATCCAAATATCCACAACAACCCTAAACTTACAGTTACAGTCATGCAAAGAGTTCTGCAGAGTTGGCAAGGTTTACTCCCACCAGTACTATATGTGCAACTTGACAACACGGCGAGAGAAAACAAGAACTCAACTGTGTTTGGTTACCTAAGCATGTTAGTAGACAAAGGTATTTTCAAAAAGATTAAGGTCAACTTCTTGCTAGTTTGTCATACACATGATCACATAGATCAAATGTTTAGTAGATTCTCCAAGAAATTAGCGAGGTGCAATGCTTTCACACTTCCTGTGCTATCAAGGTTGATCGTTGAAGCTTATACCCCCAAGCGAGATGTGCAACATTTAGATGAAGTATATGATTTCATGTGCTTCTGTTTGGATGGTGATGGGACTGGATGTAGGGTTCTTGCTCCACTTAATAATATAAGTTTTAACCACGTCTTCCTCATCCAAAAAAGTGTGGTCGGTCACAACCAGACCATGTTGTATGCCAAACAATACTCATCTAGTTCGCAATGGGAGCCACAAGACGGATGTAGGCTCTTATCGCATTTCCCACATTCAATAATCTATGGTGTCGAGCAAATGCACTATGACGACCATAAAAGATTGGTTGTTGGTAGTTCAATTCAAGAGCAAAAGATATATTGGACGCGGTACCTTGAGGAAAAACAAAGAAATATTGAGCGAACCAAAAAGTACGTTGGTGATCAGGATGTGGATTGGTGGGATGTTTTCTTTAATCATCAACATACAATATTAGATAACCACTTTACAGGGTACTGGCCACTACAAAATCAATTCGAATGGGCGCTCGGTGGCCCATCAATGGCAAGCACGACTCCTTTACAACCACTAGATAATCTTGAATTGAATAATCTAGTTTGTCCACAACAAAGAGATATTTACGTGGGACCAAGATTATCACATGTTGTAGAGGCAAGGTGGCAAGTCAATCTACATGAGCTATAAGTTGGTATGTTGGTTGCAACATTAGCTGGGGGTGATAAGTTGGGCCATCCCTTCTGGATTGCCAAAATCATTGAAATTATTAAGGATGATGAAGGTAATCAAGTAAAGTCTATTATGGTTCATTGGTATCATACCTCTTCCAAAGATACATTTACTGGGAAGTACTCTTTAGAGATGGTTAAGGATGTCGAAGGCACAAGCAAAAAGCGAAGAAGAAAGAATCTACCAAGCACGTCTACCCTAGCACTTGATATAGCGATCTCACAAAGCTCTTCTAGGACATCGAGTGGGTCTGAAGGGGAACGCGTATCTCTGGGAAGTGGTGGATGCCATATATGAAATGTAAATATTGTATGTTACATCAATATGGCGATTCACAAATATGTATAAATATACATGTTAGTCAGTTTGTAATTTTTGTATGTTCTCTTGTAAATTTCACGTGTTGATTATTAGGGGCATTTTTTGAAAGCCCTAAATTTTTGGACATGGTATAAATCAATATATTTTGATTCAATTTCCAAAACCCTTTAAGCATGTGGTGGTCCTTTTTGTGAAATGACCTACTTTGTGCCTTTTTTGGAAGGATTGTTCTTAAATTGCGACATATTACCTATTTCAAATGACCCAGTGTTCTCTCTGTCCACTATGTAGGCTCCCTCTCCTTATCTGTCCCTCCCTCTCTCGTCACTCAACAGTCTTTGCCTATGGCTTGCTGTCAGCCTCTCTATCAACTTTCAAATTCTAACTTCTCACTGTCTAATTTCTAACTTTCTAAACCCTAATTATTAAACGGTTTAGATGGTTTAGATGGCTTAAATGGTTTGAGCCGGTTTGGTAAGTTTCAAGCCGAACCAAGCCGAGTTCAAACTGTTTAGGGTGGCTCAAGCCTAAACTGAGCCGAGCGAGCCGCTAAACCGGTTTAGCTAAACAGTTAAGGCTTGGGCCGAGGCGTTGTCGATCCCTAATCTTTATGTCATGATTCTTTAATATATATCTCTTTATTTTAGCATATTTATGATACCACCATGGCTTTTGCAAACAAGTCTCTAACATTATACAGACTCAAGCTTTTTCATTCATCGGATCTTGAACTCGGTTAAACAATTATCATGATACATCAGCCGATTTATTTGTTTCAAATACATTAGCTCCCTCTTTTTTTAAGTAGAGTGTAATATTGTGGTGGTCACATGGACCACACCTAGATTAGGCCCCTACCAAGCCTCATGCACCACACCCAAACTAGGCCCCCACCAAGCCCCATAATTAGTAGAGCTAATTGGAGCGGGAGAACACCCTCCACGCTAAGAGAGAGTCTATAAAATGTAACTTGAGACATAATGAAAAGAGGGCTATTCTTGAGAGCATTTCACATCTTGAGCATTTCACATCTTGGTGGAGAAGACGGGCCTAGCCACCCCAACTCACGACCCCAACAACGCCCGCCACGATGCAACACAACAACAACGACGGCAACGCAAACTTGATGAATCCGGAATTCCTACAACACAATCAAGGACACCAGCCCACATCGCCAATCGACCAACTGGTTCAAGCTCTGTCCAACATCATTTTACAAGTTAACCATACTAACCAAGCCATGTTGTCCTTTCTTTCAGCACGATCCAAGCCACAACAAAATCTCCCGGACTCTCGAGTTCGCCCAAAACCGTTCTCCGGCCTACCATCGGAAGACGTCCTCTCTTGGCTGGATCATTTCGAAATGGTGGCCAGTTACCACCAGTGGCCACACCCTCGGAAGGCAATGGAGATGAAGACACTCCTCGAGAATATCGCGGCAACATGGCTTGTACAACAACCCGAAGAGACACGCAACGACTAGGATCTGTTACGGGCAGCCATGATTCAGAATTTTGCTCATCAAGACTCCCGCCAGACGGCCCTACAACAACTTGAGTCAATTACCCAACAACCACGCGAACCCATCACCCAGTTCGCGGTTCGTTTTGTGCAGATCCTACGCCGAGCTGACGCCAACATGTCGGAGGACATGAAGTTGTTTTTTTTCTGGCCGCGTATACGACATGACCTCCGCCGCCGTGTACGCGATCAAGGCCCGACGACACTACACGAAGCCATCCTCACTGCCCAACGCATCGAAGCTGCAGACGCGCACGACATGCACACACCAGGTAATCTCAGTCATGATCATACAAACACTATACCAGCCGTCACTCCCATGGACATCAACATCCAGAACGCGCAATTACGTGCCAAGCGTGCATTGCCCGAACGAGACAGCCAGGGACGCCCCAAATGTTTCTACTGCAACAACTATGGCCACATTCGGCGTCACTGCCGAAAGTGGCAGAATCACCAACAGAAGCAGAACGTCCAATTGGCTGACGCTGCCTCCCTCTCTGAGCTCCCGGAAAACTAATGCGCGGGGTGCCGCAGGGAGAGCCGCCCCCGCACGTCCACGTCTCCACGTCCTCAACTTCTCCCGTTTCTCCCACGATCGAGCTGCCCCCGCACGTCCACGCCTCCACTTCATCAACTTCGCCCGTTTGTACCACAATCGCCCACCTCCAGCACACGACCCAAGAAGTTCTCCTCGACTCTGGCAGCAGCATCTCTTCCATCAGCGCAGATTTAGTCACCCAATTACAACTTCCCACGAGCCACGCACCGCCCATTAAAATCCTCTTCCGCGACCAACAACGGGTGTACCACTCACATACGCAAGTCAGGTGCATGCTCACCATTAGTTCCGCCCAGATCCACCATCGTTTCTACGTCCTCCCGCGCCAGTTGTTCCCAATCACCTTGGGATGTGATTGGTCCTCCATAGTCGAGCCTGTCTCGATTTCTCCGCACAACAGCTCATCCTCCCAAATCACATTCCGATCGCGCTCTTCACTAGTCCGCGGGATACCACCCACATCAGCAACACACAGTACCTGATATCACCGGCGGAGCGCATCAACGACATCGGACGGCTCCTCGCCACCTTTCCCTCGTTGTCTACACCACCTGTAAAACCTCCCTCGGTCCGTTTTCCGATTCACCACACGATTCCTACAGGCAACGCCCGCCCCATCAACGCAGCTCCCCGACGTCGCTTGCCTCTCGACCACGAGCGCATCGACAACGCCGTCAAAACTATGCTCCAACAAGGGATTATCACACCTTCCAAGAGCGAGTGGATCTCGGAGCCACACATGGTAAAGAAAGGGGATGGTTCTTACCGCTTTTGTGTCGACTTCCGACAACTGAACCATGTCACCACCCATGACCGATACCCTCTCCCTCGTATCGATGACCTCCTCGACCAGCTTGGCAAATCAAAGTACTTCACCTCCCTCGATCTAGCCTCGGGATATTGGCAGATCCCGATGAATCCTCACGATGCCCACAAAACTGCATTCCGCACTAGGAAAGGCATTTTTCAGTTCACACGGATGCCCTTTGGCCTATCTGATGCGGGGAGCACATTCCAACGAATGGCTAATGCCATCTTCGATGATCTCATCACCCGTCGTCTCGTCATCGTCTATCTAGACGATATTCTGGTACATACAAGCACTTGGGCAGAACACCTTCAAGTCCTTCGGGAGGTCCTAACTTGTGTTCAACGCTATCGATTGCAGCTGCAATGGAAGAAGTGCCGATGGGGTAGTACGTGCCTCCGCTTCCTTGGGTACGTCATCTCCTCCGACGGAATACAAATGGACCCGGAGAAGACAGAAGCAGTCCAAAAATTCCCACGCCCCACCACAGTCAAGCAGCTTCAACGCTTCCTCGACCTCCTCACGTTCTCTCTTCGTTTCATCCCACGGCTAGCCGACCTGTCAGCCCCACTACGCGCGCTCCTACAAAAAGACGCACCCTTCCTGTGGACCGAAGCCTGCGAATCCAGCTTCCTACAGCTCAAGAGAACACTCCAAGCCTCTGACCTCCTGGCCCACCCTGATTTCACGAAGCCTTTCCATCTGCAGACGGATGCCTCCAATGTCGGCCTTGGTGCGGTCCTGCTCCAATCCGACGACAACGACCAACTCCGCCCGATTGCCTACATCAGTCGGTCACTTACCAAAGCCGAACAAAATTACTCGACAACTGAAAAAGAGTTCCTCGCCATCGTCTGGGCATTCCATCGTTTCCACCCATACCTTCACGGATCAAATACATCAGTCGAAACCGACCATCAGCCATTGCTCTCCCTCATAAAGAAGGCTCATCCACTCGGTCGCTTACTTCGTTGGGTTTTGGCGCTACAGGATTACACATTCACTCTGCGCTATCGCCATGGTCCACAAAACATCGTCGCCGATGGATTATCCCGCATATCCTTTCAGGCGAACCAGATCACCTCCAACACAATCGATTTCCCCATATTCTCGTCCCAAATGGCCAACATGCAACAACACGACAAACAAATCCAAGATATCTGCCACCGCCTACGAGCTGAACCGACATCATCCCTCACCAAGCAATTCATGATCCAGGATAATGTCCTACTTTTTTGTCAAGTAGGCAAAGAACCCCGAGTCTACGTGCCTGAGCAACTACGCCAGTCTTACCTTCGTTTCTTCCACGATCACCCGTTGTCCGGCCACTTGGGTTTTCATAAGGTGCTCGACAAAATTCGTCGCAAATTCTATTGGCCTGGGCTACGCCACGAGGTCGCCTCCTACATCAAAGCATGCAACTTATGTCAGGCCATCAAATCACCTCAAGTGGCTCAAGGCCTCTTACATCCGATACAAGTTCAAGCTCCATTTGAAATCGTCGGATGGGACATTATGGGCCCCTTTCCCGAGTCACAAGGAGGGAACAAATTCATCCTCGTCATCACCGAGTACTTGACGCGTTGGGCTGAGACGGCCACTATCCCAGATGCAAAGGCTATGACCATCGCCTCCAAACTATTGGAGAAAATCATCTTCCCCCACGGTTGCCCACTCCAAATCTTGTCCGATTGAGGACCCCAGTTCAACGGTGAGCTCCTACGCCTCGTTTCAACACAACTAGGAATCCAACAGTTATTCACGTCACCCTACCATCCGCAAACGAATGGGTTGACGGAGCACCTCAATCAAACCTTAAAACAACAAATCTCAGCCTACATCGATCCGCTGCACTCAACCTGGGACCGAATCTTGCCCTTCGTTACGCATGCCTACAACACAACTGTGCAAGCCTCTACCCGCATTAGCCCATTTCGGGCCCTTTACGGAAGGGACCCGCGCTTACCCCCAGAAGTGGCAGTCCCGCAACCAACCACACGACTCCACGCTGACGCAGTGTCTTGGTGGTCCCACCTACAACAACTCCAGCCCCTCCTCCGCAAAGCCATCACGAGCAACCTGCACCAGGCACAACTACGCCAAAAACGACAACACGATATAGGCCGTGTCGACCATCAATACCACGTCGATGACAAAGTCCTCGTCTACTTCCCCATCCGTCGTCGCGGTCTCAGCGAATCGCTCATGCACCGATGGATCGGTCCCTTCGAAGTTCAAAAGCAGATACGCGACACTACATACCTGCTCCGCCGCGCCTCCAACAACCGCTCTACCTTTGCTCACCAGTCTCGCATGAAGCCCTTCCATCAACTACCACCGCCCCCGCCCACACTCATGCCTACGCCCACGCCCGTGTCATCCCCCCGTCTGGAACCGTCGTCCACGCCTCGTCGCGCTTCGACTGCACAGTAACTTTTTTTTTACAAGGGGGAATTGTGGTGGTCACATGGACCACACCTAGATTAGGCCCCTACCAAGCCTCATGCACCACACATAGACCACACCCAAATTAGGCCCCTACCAAGCCTTATGCACCACACCCAAACTAGGCCCCCACCAAGCCCCATAATTAGTAGAGCTAATTGGAGCGGGAGAACACCCTCCACGCTAAGAGAGAGTCTATAAAATGTAACTTGAGACATAATGAAAAGAGGGCTATTCTTGAGAGCATTTCACAATATCAAAATTGTAAGGATAAAACAAGGGTAAATAAAAATTGCTGAAATACGAGAATCAAACAAAAACTTCTTGTTGGATTAGATGAAACTTATGATTGATGAGTACATTCGTTGGATGTATTGTCCTCTTTTTTCTAGTGTTTGCCACCATCTTGATGCCCATTGTCTTCCTTAGAGCGCGACGTATTTGGCAAAGACATGCTAGTAATGATCCCCGTTAAGCGTGATATGTCCATCTTCCATCTTTCTTGTCCATTTACTTCTAAAACTCCCTCTTGCAAAATGCATGCAAACATTTAGAAGAGAAGAAGTTTGGCTCCATGCATGCAATGGAAGAACAAAAGAAAAAACAATAAAAAGTGTACAAAAATACCTTGCAAGTAGTTATTTGGTAAGATCCAATTTTCGTGATTACCTTGCAAGTTTTGCCTTTGAATATTCGAAGTTGGTTTCAAGGTTTAACAAGGTTAGATAATTGTAAACGGGTTAGATGTAGATCGCACAGATCGCAACCAGGTTAGAATTTATGGTCAAGTTAGAATGTACACATAATATTTGATATTATTAAAACATTCTTCTTAGCAAAGATCTTCTACACATCTTGAGCAACACCAACCACGCTCTATTTCCACGATTTAACTTACAAGTCATAAGCTTTTACATAAGCAATTAACCAAGACATGCAATATCAGAATTGCTTATTTCAATAGTGTTCCTAATGCCAATAGATGTGATATCCTAGATTGGAGTGAGTAGATGTATGCTCTGGTTGTAGCCGCACCAATCTTGGGCCCTATGCAAGCATCGAAACACATTTCAATCAACGGTTCCACTTTGATGGAGATCAAGACGACACATTGTCAAGGGCCATTCCAATGCTAATGTCAATCAATGGTTGAGTTGTCCACCTAAAGCAAGACATCATGGAGACTAATGCACATAATATTTTTTGTATCGTTGAGTTCTTGCCTCTACTCTTCTTTCATGGATCAAGAGTTGGCCTAAGACAAAATCCTCTCAAAACAAGCTCCCAAGTCTAGGGTGTCTAGGTGCCATTGATGGATGTCCTATTGCACAAGGAGATACAATCGAAGGTTTGAGCCAAACAAAAAAATTCTCTTTTCATTCTCCCCATAAAATTCTGAGAGCCAACCATTAAAGTTTCACATGTCTCCCATGAAAATTAGCACACTCTTGGAGCATCGGCTTGCGTCATTACTCTATCAATCTTCAACACCATGGTAGGTATTAGGTAACTTATTGTCTCTCGACATTAGAGTTCACGTTCCTTCATGGATTATTGAGAATGAAAAGGTTCATCATTCAAAATAGATATGGTTTATCATTGATGTCATATCTTTTAGAATGTTTGAGTATGGCCAAATACTTTAGAAAGCTAGATTTTCAAGATGGATACAACCTTCTTTGGATTTTTCTAAAGGAGGTTGAAAGGAAGATTGCTTTTCATACTTGGTATACATCTTTTGTTTATTTTATATGGGGTAATAAAGTTTTAAAAAAACAACCTTTTCTAGTATTTCTTTGATATCTTCACTATAGTTTATCTTGATCTACTCAATGACTCAAGAGGAGCATGTTGTCCACAATTTGCCTTATTATTGTCAAATTTCTGCTACAAGTTCATTATAATTAATGAAAGATCCAATTGCCTCTCATGCAACTTACATAAAGAGAAACAACTAATTTACTCAAATTTCATGTTAAACCATAATTCTATAAAAACCATATTCCATTAATTGAATTCATTTTCGAATACTTTCACATATTCTACCATTTATAATTGCCAATTTTCTAAAAAGAGTAAAAAAAGAGAGAATTGGGAGTATTTTGACAACACAACTCTAATTTGTTGTCATCATCAAGTCTTCACATTGTCACTATGATCTAAGAAAAGTATTTTGATAATTTTACTAATGACCTCTCAATTGAATATGCATATTGTTGCCAAGATCTTATAAAAGTGTGCAAATACATGTCAAGATCCAACTTGTTGCTATTGATATTAGAGGTATTCTATGTATTTAACACATCATAATCTTTAAAATATATATTCCAAGTACTTGCAAAAACATGTAGAGTGCTTGATAAATACTTAGCATATGTATTGGTACAATCAAGTTCTCGAAAAGCTTAAAGGAGGTATTATATGTATTTAACACATCATAATCTTTAAAATATATATTCCAAGTACTCACAAAAACATGTAAAGTGCTTGATAAATACTTCTTTTTTTCCAAAATGAAGCTACTTTCCCAATAGTTAGGAAGGAAAGTGCTTGATAAATACTTAGCATATGTATTAGTACAATCAAGTTCTCTAAAAGCTTAAAGGAGTGATAACATATCCCCCCAGGTTGATGAACGCAAGTAATCTTCAAACATTGTTATTTTTATTATTCAAACTTGTCTATTATTATTATTATTGTAATTAGCTTACCCTAGTGGTATGTTACACTACAAGCCCTATGTCTTTTTGGGTTCAAAACCCAAATTTCTCACCTCCCTGTTACTTCATACATATCTCATAATTCACTAGATGCCATTATGGAATGTAGGGGTTGAACCTATGACCTCCTGGTCTCCATTTGGCAACCTTACCCACTAAATGAGTTGCCATAGATTAGAAGAAATGGGTAGTTAAATATAGTTCCACTTCATTTACGAAAGTTTGAAGTTGCATAATTAAAATACGAGATTCATGAGCTAGTGGCCTGGCTACGTGGACGGTATGACTCGATTCAGGAGGAATTGGATTAAGCAGAAAGGACAAGGTTTAAGTTCTTGCTGAAATGGGGTGGTTCTCCCATGATGGTCAAATCTTCAACGAGGCCTAAGTGGAACCACTAGGCGCCTATGTGGTTGTTTCCACCAATGGTTCCCAATATTGTACATGGGATGTAAATATGTCGGTATAGCTGATAAAAGAGTATGTTTGGATGAGTAGAGATGGTGTAAAATGGGATTTGTTTCAGTTTTGGTGGGGATAAGGGCCGCATGAGTTTTGTTGGGGTTTTTTTGTTGGTTTTGGAGTTGTTCCTTTGTGTTGTATATATTGATCCCATTGTGGATTCGAGTTGAATGTTGTTGTATTTAGTTTGCTGACTAATGCGAAGTAGTGTATTTTTTGGAAAAATAAAAATAGGATATTCATGTCCAAGAGTTGCTAGTGATTATGGATTCTTTTGAGTAGTGGAGCCACTTTGAGGAAGATTCTCATCACTAGATCATTGTGTTCTTGGGTTCTAGTTTGCTATGACTTATGGTAGCTAATGTCTTTGAAGTACTTATGGCCTCAAGCATTCTTGATTCCATTTATATAGATATTTGTATAGAGAATAAACCCCAATGTGTCTTAGATCATATTGTTCTAAAATGTGCTTTTTTATTGAGTTTTAGGTAGCCTCAAATAGCTAAAACAATTCACTCAACACGATGGCTTTAATCCTTTGAAATAGTCATCACAGTATGTCTTATGACAATTCTTGATTAGTTTAGTCATCTATATGGTTTTTTTTAAGTATTGTCATGATACACTAACATTTAAGCATTTTAGGGTCTACAAGTCTTTACAATTAGTTAACCAAATGTATTGGTCTCCCAAGCTTCATAATTTCATTGAAGACTATGTTTGATTTTGTGATGTATATTGTTGATCTAAGATTCCTTAACATCGTCTATATGGGTTATTGTAGCCATTACAATTTTTGATGGCCCATGCACACCCATATGTTTGGGTTAATTATAAATCTATCATCTTTCAAGGGTTTTGATATTATCCTTGCGATGGTAGATCAACTAACCAAGACGACACATTATCTTCCATGCACCAAGACTATATTGACATTGTGGCATAGAATACAAAAATTAAAATGGTGTTGGGAAGCGTATACCATGTGTGCTAGTTTAATGTGTATACCATGTGCACCATCAAATTTAATAACCAACACTAATTTAACATCATTTTATTTGACATTCACGTTTAATGCCCATACATCATTTCTCACATTTTACCATTTCTCACATGTCGATGATACATTATAAATATCGTTTGACACATAAGAAGAAATTATTTGTCTGCAATCTCCCTTCATTATTGTGCAATTGGATTCTTGAAATAGTTTCCTTCTCCAAATTAAACAATGGGCTTCCTTATTCATAAATGTGGATTATATGTATATTATTATGTTGAATCTCTATAATTGAAATATGATGTTAGGTCAAACATGTGCATACAAGTGAAATTAAATAAGTTATGTTATAGTTACATTTGTTGTCTCCGAACTATCGATAATGTATGTATCTATGTGAGGTATAACCATATTAATAACAAGAAAGTATTAGGCAAACATGAAGTGATCAATAATGAAATATCACAAGACAATAGGAAAAAAGAATTGCATCCGTCCTTTACTCTTCAATGTTTGTCCTTAGATTGATATCTCATGTAAGTTGTGTGATTCTTTTGCACATTGGTTTCAATATTGCACATAAACAAAAGCGTGTAGAATATTATACAGTTCCATCATATGTATTTAATTGTGCACGACAAGTTCCTTGTCTTTGATGTGACACCCATAAATTAAAGATGTTTGCAGAGGTTACGCTATAGGCGGAACCTTTCGTAATATTGTAATCCACACACGTACAAATAGGCAAGCAAATACTACAATCAAAATGGGCTTATGAAGACAAGAAAAATAGTTGCAAGAGGCCGTTAATTCAAAATAGCTAATAAACAAAATAAAGTCCAACGTTTCATTAACATGCATGCCAATCCCTCTGCAATTATGAAGAATGATGGGTGATACCTTGAGCACACATTGTTAAATGGATGCAACCTATTCGACGATTAGTGCAAACATGGTACAAAGGAGGGGTTGGAGACTTGCAAACATAGGACAGATTGTAGAGTCAAGCACACACAAAGAGTGCATAACATAAATTTGAGCAAATTTCACTAATAATGGTAGAGAGAGACTGTGTCATCCATATGAACAAAACAATTTTTCACCACGTCCAAGGAAAATGTAGAAGAGTAATAAGAAGAAGATGAAGATGAAGATGAAGGGAATCAAGAGGGTTACTACTATTCTGTATAATATACATACATATTTTTTGTAATGTGAGCGGTTGAAAGTGTTTTTATCCACAAAAGGCGTACTTTTGGTATGTGTGTCCACAAAAAGCGCATTGGCTTACGTGTTTTTATATTATCTATAGATAGCATTATTGTGTCAAGCAAAAAGGGATGTGGGGTAGGGGGACACTTTTGCAAATAGCCAAAATGGAATTCGCTATCCACATGGCAAACAATTTTGGTTAATGAACTAGCTAGCACTCCTCGTCAATGTTTTCACACATCTTTGTTACACCATACATACACTATGTTTCGTAAAAGAGAGATAACCTATCTACATACATGTATATCGAGCTACCGAATACACACACACACACACACACACACACACACACACACACACACATACACCCTAGACGGCCATGAGTTTCAATCTTTATATACATATGTTACAGCATCTCTGTTGCAGCACACAACATTTTGTCATAAAAACAACACAAGCCATCCAAGTGTGTGTATGAAGTCCATTGGACTCCAAAACCTTCATCATGGAGGTGATTGCGAGTTCTTGCAATAAGGCAATGGGACAAAGACTTGTATAAATCTTCGTATATAGATTTTCTAGTAAGATCTACATGATGCATTGGGCGGGCGGGATGTTCCTCCCGCCCACCCGCCTTTAGTCCCTTGGTCTCCACAATGGTGACATTAGCCATATGTGGTTATATGGGCCCCCATCCCATGGCCTCAGTTCTCTCTCTCTCTCTCTCTCTCTCTCTCTCTCTCTCTCTCTCTTCCTCTCTCTTTGTTTTCTTCTTCTCCTTTGGTTGCTTCCTTCTCTCCTTTGCTTTCTTTCTCCCTCTTTCTTTCTTTCTTTCTTTCTTTCTTCTTGTCTCACCCAGCTATGGCGGACCTTCAGAACCCATACCTGCTCCCCTACCCCTGCAACATCGACTCCAACCTTTCAACCCAACATATTTGGCGAGCTCTTTCCTCCCTCTGGGATGCCCTTCTACCTTTTGCTCTCCTCTGGTGGAACATCATGCTCTCTGCTACCTGCGCTAAGTACTATTCATGGCGCAGAATGATCCACGTATCCCCTTCTTCCTCCCATGGCCTTTGCTTCGCCAATTCACCTCCTCCCTGTTATTCTGTTTCTGATCAGATCGTTGCAGACAGCCAACGTCAGGGTGACATATCTACCAATCCATCTTTTTCTTATTCTGATGACTCTGTAGATGATGTTGTTGATAATCATGATGATGATGGTGATGGTGAAGCCATAATAACGAAGTTAGGTTGGCTATACTGTCATAGCCATCAATTATATGGTGAAGACTCAAGCCTTTCTGTTTCTGAAGTCAATTCTTCTTCGACGCAGGGAAAATATAGTGATGAGGATGAGGACGAGGACGAGGATGAGAAGCCATTGCGAACTTGCAGTGAAGCTTCCACTTCCCAAAGTCTTGCAGCAAATTTGAAGATAGAAGAGAACTTTAGACCTTCTGTTAACTTGAACGGAGATGGGTTCTCTATCAGATCAGAGTCAAACAACACTAGAAATATGCTTTCCTCTCTCTGTGTCTCCACCTCTGAGGGAAAATCCAGTTATACAACGTCAACCGAAATATCATGCCTTCTACCATCAATACTTTCATGCACAAAGCTTTCTTACCTTTCTCTGCAGAACAAAGCACAGGCTTCTTATTTGTCTTCTTCTGGTTCAGCAGTTTGTGTACAAGAAACCACTGCACCTATTCCTCCTGATTTCTGTAATGAAGATCATGCCCTTACTAAGGGCAACGCCGGCCAGAATTCAAGATTACAAATAGAAAGACCTTTGCTTCGTTATAATAACTCTAGACCTACTGTTGGGTATAACCTCTGGCGTGTGCACAGCAAGTTCTTACCTCGATTATGTTATGTAAAAGAATCCAGCCAAGTGATTGAGATATTGAATGATCAAACTCTCACATGTGTGCATAACAAACAATTTTCTTTTCCGGCTGCCAAATCAACCATGAAATTTAGACCTATATATCTGGATGAAGCAAAATCATGGCTATCCATAGTAAACAACATTGCTGTTAATTGTACAGATTTAGTTCATTTTCCTGTTTTCGAACATGACCTAAGTTTAGGGCTAGAAGTAAACCTCCCACCTAAAAAGGTTTCTTCGCACATGTATAATGTAAGAGATGAAGACGAGGATGCATCAACTAGCACTAGTTATTTAAATGGTGGAGAACTTGAATCATTCTCACTCTCACAAGCTGATCAGATCATCAATCGTGATGTTGCTGCTGCTAAAGAAGAAGTCAATGTTTTGAATGGTGGTCATTTTACCAACGAAGACAATGGCTTGTACGTTGCTTTTAATGAGTTCTATACTGCTTATGTTGGAGGTGGTGTATCATATAACACGCCTAATGGCACTGACTTTAATGATGGTGCTGATTCTTCTCATAGTAGCCAAGATGATGAATATGTTGCTGATGGTAATGCCTCTTATGCTGAAGAACCTCACAATGATAACGATGTATCTTTCCATGATGGTGACATTCTTCACTACAATCCCTGGAATGACAAGTTTGATGGTAATGCAAATCATCACAATGCATCTGCAACATGGTGGGATGAAGATGCAATCTTCATAGCAGAAGGGGAAGGTGGGGATGACACAATGGATCAAGCTTGGCTCATTGTTTAGTACTATAACTTGCTGTCGCAATGAACAAATCAGGCTCATTTCACCATAGTTTCTTTTTTGCTTCCATCATAAGTATGTCTGTTCTATATAGCCTCAAGCACTAATGATGAAATGATGTTATGTTGTAATTTCTTCCATAGGATTCCACCATTTGTTGTACAAATTACTATTATATATTGTTGTATTCATATATGGCATCACATGTTTTTTTCAAATGTATATACAGGTACTTTGGTCTCTGAATGCACTGGTTGTATTATCTGACTTGGAGACTAAACTATCTATACATACTAGATGGATATATGTAGTATAAGACGGTTATATCTAGGATTCTAACTATGACTCATTGTTTAGTACAAATGCTGACGTTATGTTCTAATATTTGGATTTCATTGTACACATTAGTATCACATATTGGTAAGACTCACATATACAAACATGATTCTGGTTCTTGTGGCTGGTCTAGAGAACATCTAGGTATTTGGGTCATGCAGATGAGGCTTTTATGTTGTAATACCTGGATTCCCCTGTTACTATTATGCATTGTTGAGATTCATTTATATACATGATTTGAGGTTCTTGTGGCTGGCTTAGAGAATAGATAGGCACGTGAATCTCTGAATGGACTCATTGTATTATCTGAATAGATAGGCACGTGAATCTCTGAATGGACTCATTGTATTATCTGACTCGAAGACTAAACTATCTACATAGAGAGATAGATAGATATATTATAATCTAAGATGGATATATCTATAGTTATGTCAAATGTGCAGTGGTCATTTACCATGAGAAGAGTATTGAGTATATAAGCACTGAGACAAACAGTCCTGATGGCAAGTATAAACTATTTCAGAGCTTTTCACCTTATATGTCATAGGTACTATATATATATATATAGTTCTTATAGGTATACCATAATTACTTGCATCTGAAATTTCCCCTAATTTATTTTCAGCTGGCAGTTTTAATTCCATTTCTTTTTACAAAAGAGAACAGATGCAAGAATGCAAGAAAGAAAAAATTGAAAAAGCTTAGTGGTGAAGTGGCTTTGTAATTTTAGATCAATTCCTACTGCAGTCGTTTAATACAGTCAACATTGCGTTGGGCTTGCATGAGACGGGAAATCTCTGATCACCTGAGGTAATCTTGGAAGCTTTGGTTCTAAGTTAGATTCCATATCTCAGGCTGCATAGAAAGAAATGGATGATGCATGAAATACTGAAGATGAAGAGGTCACAGCTTCAAGAAGAATATGGGATCATGGATATAAGGAACCAGAGTTAAGCAAAGAGCATAATTACAGAATCAATTCAAGAACGTTTCTGAAGGTCCAGAAGATGGTTTGGCACTTCTTTCAAGTTTCCATGCATTTGCCACTCTTACCACTACCTTTTTATGTAAATTTGAACAGTAAAGAGGAGATTCCAGAAGAGTGTCCTAGCGAATGAAATTGCATGATGAAATAAATACAAGAATGCAAGAGAAAATCATAAGCTTTTAGACGCCAAAATCACACTGATCTAAACTCTAACTGGAAATCTTACATTGAAACCATCAGCAGTGGATGAGCTTAGTAAGTGGGCAAACAAGAAGTTGAACCAACATTAAAGAGAAGATGTTTCTAGAAATTCCAACGATAATGAAGAGGTTTAAAATAATATGTGAACTGCCATGTTACGGGCATGACCATAAATTATCCTGTGGTAAGTTCACACTTGGCCCTTACATGTTGTCTCAATTCCTAGGATTAAAAGTAATCCTCCCTTCTTTACACTCTCGTTTAACCCTCACACTTTATTCCCGTGTATAGAATACTACAATACAAACTTCCGTAGTATTCTATACACGATACAAACTTACCACAGGATAATTTATGGTCATGCCCGTAACATGCCACCTTTTAAAGAAATAGTGGAACAACTAAAGCAATGGAGCTACTTCAAGAATTGCATTGAGGATTGAGACATGTCACAAAGTAGACAGAAGATGGTAAGATGTGATTCTTGGATCGACCTTTCATCATAAGTGCAACAACATTAGGATTGGTCTAATTAGCACCGTGGTTCCAATGGATTTGATATTCATGGAAACATGACTTTTCAGGGGTTCAACCATCAACTGTAGGTTTATCACTGACTACTTTTTGACATGTACAATAGTTTCTCCAATTGTGATAGGTGAAATGATCTTGATAAATATCTACTTTGTGACATGTCCAGTAGTGAGTCTTCATTGGGACTCAATTTCTCCAATTGTGATAGGCGAAATGATCTTGATAAAAATAATCATTGTTTTATAGTGGAACCCGATGCTGTGGCAAATGAACAAAACTATTGAATAATACCATGTATTTTTCACATGAAAAATGAATAAATTTGCACTGGATTGGAATTTCCAACTTTAGGAGTACATTTGACGCAATAGCTCACTCTATAATTTGTATGTTTCCTCTCCAACTTCAGCTTTATAATCTCATTATACCAACTTTTTTCAATGTCCAGGTATGAGATTTCAAGCTAGTTTGGAATAGTTAAGAAACATGGAGGTATAGTCAACCTTAATTTAAGTATAGCACTATAATAAAATACGTGTCCAGAATCTTAGCAGCAAATAAGAAGAAAGATCTCTTCCTGATCTTACCATCCAGACTAATAAAAACTGGAACTTTACTTCTTAGTTCCACATTCATAAAAGCCTGTCTGAAAATGTAAATCGACAATAACTAAACTATTACCACCTAAACTTTAGAGCATATTAACATAAGAAGTACACATATTTCGCTGACACAGAGCAAGTCCAGGGAAACATACCTGTTTGACAAAATGGCCTTTTGGAATACATTGCACAGTCTAGCATGCTGAAAAGCATAAATAGTCTGGCATAAATTATTTGCAGACAATCATTTTGCTGACAGCTTCTCAAAGAATGTTGCCACGTGAGAATGCACCTTGATACGATCGGGATCAAAGCCAATGAGTTGCAGTCCATCCAAGTCCTTAACACGAGAAAGTGCCACATACACCATTCCATATTCAAAAGCTTTTGATAAGTCAGTCTCAACCTTGCTAAGTGTCATACCCTGGCATTTATGAACACTTAATGCCCATGCAAGAATTAATGGCACCTGTACTCTGCTCACTACCTCCACACCGCCATCCTCAGCCGTCTCCTTCTGAGGTCCTATTGTGATTGCTCCACTGTCAAATCTTACAACAGGCCACAATCCAGATGGATTGATTGCTTTTTCTAAACCTCTAAGAAGTTTACTCTCATCCTCTTTCAGCTCATCATATCTTGACTGAAAACCCACAACCACTCCTTTTGCACCATTGACCAAACCTCGATTAGTATCAAGATTCTTAATTAGCATTACCTGTGCCCCAACACAAAGCTGTAAATCCTTTTCAAATCTCATGTGATCAAGCATAAATCTGTGGACACGATTTTCTATTTTGTCTATAGATGTGAAGGTGATGACATTTGCTCCTAAAGCATTCAGTTTTTGCAGGTTTTCCTGTTTTACATCCACTTTTAATGGATACAACCTTGTCGGGGTAATCCCAGTACCATCATCAGGTAAAGCCCTATAGCACATCCTAAGTCTTTCCAGCGTCTTCGGGGTTTTTACCCCTTTCCTTATTTCATTTAGCATTTGAACAAAAACTCCATCAGACTGTCTGAACACATGCTCAAGTTCGACTTGCAAATCGAAGCATTTATGCCAGCAATCAGCTTCGAAAGCAAAATATTTCCGAGGATTGGGGGGATTAACAGGAGGAAGTTGGTAAAAATCTCCTGTTACAATCAATTGTATACCTCCAAAGCACACGTTATTCATCCTAACACTTCTCGCCACATAATCGAGTTTATCAAACAACTCTCCATCTATCATGCTTATCTCATCGATGATGAGCGCTTCAACAGATTTCCATCGTTGAACTAAATCTTTCTTCCGGAGAACTTTACTGACAAGGCTGTCAGGGCTACCAGATCCTAAACCAATACCTGCGAAAGAATGCAGTGTCGTACCGCTAAGGGCACAAGCTGCTAACCCCGTCGAGGCAGTTACGTACACCGATCCTTCCTTACACAGATGTCGTAACACTCTTATAATGTAAGAGAGTATAAAGCTTTTCCCAGTGCCAGCAGATCCAGTCATAAACACAGACTTTCGGCGTGCCACAGCTTCTAAGACTGTCATCTGTTGCT
Organism: Azolla caroliniana; assembly: GCF_043228905.1. NCBI lineage: Eukaryota > Viridiplantae > Streptophyta > Polypodiopsida > Salviniales > Salviniaceae > Azolla > Azolla caroliniana. Next base: position 13,557,275 of record NW_028230436.1, read on the forward strand.
TGGAAAACCTAACAGGCCCATCATCAAGCCGTAAAGAAGTGGTTTTCTGATGCTCAATGTTGGATTCAGTGCTGGAACCAGGTATAAATACATGAGACAAATCGTCCGACGAATCTCCTAGCACATTCATCTGCTGCGTGGAAATCCTAAACTGAGGATTCTCGAGGCCAAAAGGGGTAGTTCTCTTAGTATCTAGACATGATTGTGTGTCAGAAACGGGGATAAATACCTGGGGTAAACCTTCACGACAATCTTGGACGTTTGTGATCAGATCCGCCGGCGTGGAAGAAGAAGAAGAAGAAGAAGAAACAGCTTTCTCTGAGATGGCTCGGCTTCCGACAGCGGGAAGCTGAGGAGTGGGAGAGCAATGGGAGTTAGTCGAGGCTCTGCTGTGCCTCTTGGCCAGGGCGATTTGCTTCTGTTGAGCAGCTCGAGCTCGCTGCTCAGACGTGATGGCATGATGGTGGTGGTGGTCCATAAGGAGGGAAGTGGAAGTGGAGCAGGAGGAATGCAGGATTCGAACCTGCAACCTGCGCATCAAATCCTTCCGTGGCAGAAATTTCAAAAATCAAATTTGGTGGGTTGTTCAATCAGGATTCAGACCTGGTTTTCTGCTGCTTCTTGTTTTTCGCTTTCCGTTTTCTCGCTAGTAATTTTCTCTTCTCCATTTTTCCTTCCTTCAATCAACTAAAACGACACACACACACACTAAGTGCTTGATAAGATTCTACCAATCTAAGTTGTTTTAGGACAATGTAATCCGTAATTTGGATCCGATATGCTCGAGCGTATGAATGTTGGAACTAGCTTATGAGTGTTGGAACTAGCTAGAATGTAAGAACCACCTGTATGACCCTTTTCATGAGTATGATGGGGCCACGAGCATGAGGAGAATAGGTTGGTCCAATTCGCCTTTCCCTCTAATTTGTCTTTTGCTTATGTCGACTACTTTTGAGGAGCTGTGGTCTACCATGTAGCAAGGTTCCCACAATATTTTCAAGCCATTCCAACTCCAAAGAAATGTGTAAGGGGCCACCTCCATTTTTAACTAACCTCACAACTTGGCACCACCTTACATGTTCAAGATGGAGAGTAAGTTCCACCGGTTCTAATATTTGGTTCTCTTTAAACATATTCTCTTCAATGAAAAAGTTGGCAAACCATGCCCATATAGATTGAGGTAGAGACAAGATGATAGATACCTTATAGACAACAAAACTTTGGTTTCCCCTATTAATCTCTCTCATAGGTTAATTTGGCCTTTTGAAGATGTTGATATAATATTTCATTCCTACCTCTCATCCTAGGGACATTTTCAGCTTTGCTTTCCCCACATTTTCGACACCCCTACATATTGTTCTCCTTTCTAGATGGCACATGCACCTTCAATTGCAATGTACATGAGTAACAATTTTGAAAATCGAGAGCCACTACTAAACTCCATATGCACTACATGAAATATGTTCCACTTCATTCTAAGGGCGATTTTAAAAGTAAGACACAGTAAGCATTGGCTTGGGGTAACGCTTTCATGCGAGTAAAGCTTAACATGCAAAAAACACAAGGTCCTCCTCAAAAGACCTTCTCAACTAAAAAAGTGACAATTCTTTACATTACTACAAATGGCCCCATAAATTGAACACAATACAATATACACCATTACAATGGAAAAGTCGGGATTGGTGATGTTGAGATAGGCCGACACTTTTTTTTGCCAAAGGCAACATCTACTCGGTTATCCTCTATATAATCATTTATCACTACAATATGAGATTAATGAATCTTCCACCAATCCAAATATAGCCATTACCACTTGGCCCTAGCTTTATTCCAAGGTTTTTACACATTTAGTTATGCATTATGATTTCATGCACATCCATTGCGACGACCATATTCCTCATATGGGCACAAACAAGCCTCTACTTCGTGTGTAGATGCGCATGTCACTATTGACAATATACTTTTTAAAGCATTTGAGAGAGACGACAAGTAGAGTTCTTACACAAATAGTGTCACACTATAAAATACATACCCATATCACTCGTGGCATGGTTCTCATGACCAACTTAAAGACACTTGTAGATACATTGAAGGGAAAATGTTGTGTCCATCTAGGAATCATATACTTCCAATTTCCTTGCGTAATCTATGCATGAAGACATGTAAAACTCTTCAACTGGATATTGGTGCTCAATTTCAGCGTGAAGATACAAGGCTCTAGGATACAATGCTACATGTAACGCATGTAGTAAAAATCCACCACATACAAGACAAGCCAAAATGAATGGCCAGGTAATGAATCCTAATAAAATACAAACAATGCCATCCCAAAAAATCCATTTCTTTTACAGCATCAATGGAGTTAGTTAAACCCATACCTAAAGAGAGATCAAAATGATGAATAGATTGCTTCATTCTCATCCCTCGTCTGTATAGTTTATGAGGATTCTCTGAACCATGTAAGATTTGAAACAGGAGAAGATTGATTAATTTTATTCTTTACTGCGTGATCGCAGACCTACTCGGGCCAAAGCTTTGTTGCACAGGATTCTTGTGTAAACTACCATTGCAACAATTGTAACTACCACAGCAGCAATATTTGGAATAACTAATGATTGGTTAGAGGAATTTATTGTGCCTGAACAGACAACTACATTTGTTGCTTCTTCTATGCATATTCCTACCTGGTTAATGAACTGCACACCTACATATTTCTGCAATTCTTCAATATCAATTACCACATCACCATAACAGCTTGTTTCTCGATGATCTGCATGCTTGATGTGGCATGCATTATCCACATCAACCATCAATCTCATGTCTGAACCTTTACTACTTCCATAAGGCTCCACGGGACTTTGAAGACAGTTCTCTGGATGATTTGTAAGGTTGATGTGGCATTCGCAATCCACATCAATAATCAATTTTTTCTCTGAACCTTTGTTACTTCTAAAAGGGTCTATTGATCTCTGAAGGTAACTTTCTTGATGATTGGTAAGCTCCATGTGGTATGCATTATCCACATCAAGAGTCAATTTTCTGTCTGAACCTTCACCACTTCCAAGAGATCTCTGAAATGGGTACGGTGGTGCCCGCTGAGCCCTTCGTTGCAGCTGTATGATGTGCCGACGAAGCAAGAAAACCTCTGCACATTGTTTTAGTTTCTCTTTGTTTTTCATTTCATTCATCCTCTTTCCTGATTTTACAGCAGCCCTTGTAAACTGCACAGCAATGAAAATACATAATCTTCTTTCAGAAAAGGTTTACAATCACCATTTCCATTATAAAATCTAACACTAGAGTTCCTAGCCTTACCTCAGCTTCGAGTTTTGAAGAGTTTGGCGCTCGAGGAGTTGAGGCCCGTGAGCTATGGCTTGATAGCGCTGGGTTTTGCGATAACAACATCTGTATAGAGCTCAAGGATGCTGCCATGTCCTCAGATTGAGAAGATGAAGTTGAAGAAGAGCTACAATGATCTCTGACCTGTTCTTGAGATGCCGAACTTTGCATTGAATCAATTTGATTACCATGTGGAAGTTTACAATTATTGACACCTAACTCAGAAAGTACTGAAGGGTTTTCAGTCTGTTCTCTTTTGTTTAGGCTACTGTTTGAAACTTTAGGATAGGGCGAGAGAGTAGCAGCAGGAAATGACAATGGCTGAGGACACAGGTCCTGTAGGCAAGTATCAAGGCACTCTTCCAAATCATCAATGTGTATGTTATTCCAGTCGTCCTCCTTTTCAATTTTGCTAAGTGATTGGTTCTTGTCATTCCATTGCTCTGGACTCTTCTCAAAACATTCAATTTTGAAGAATGAATCATTAACATTTACCTTTCGCTTTACATTTGTTTCTGACAGCTTTACAGGTGATTTATTGTCTCCAGTTAGAGATGCCACCATATCATCTACATAATCACCACATATTTTGGAGTTAACATAGATTTTCTTTGCAAGGTATGCTCGTTGGCAAATGTAGACCATGATTATAATCCTCTTCCAGTTTACTTTCTTAGGAAAGTGTTTGACATCTCTCCATCCTTTCTTGACTGAAATGCTCCCTCTAGACATTAACGCCTCCAAGTCACATACAGCGTCAACTATCTGCCCCTCAGTTGAGACTCTTTGCCCTTCATCCAGTATAATCTTCTCTCTGTTACTATCCAGATAAGTTTGTATCTTTCTACATGACTGGTTCCATAGATCACTGTGTCTATCTATTTTTACAATTCTAAGAAGCTTCTTGAGCAGTAACTTTGACCTAAGGATATATTTAGCAGTAGAGATCAGATTACTGTTCTTAATTGCTGTTGACATGTTGACACTGATAAGTTTTGAGAAATAAACCACTTTCTGGACTATACGGTTCCTGAGTCTCCTCTGATTTCTAGGTCGAAGACTGCACTCCTTGTGAGCATGGTAATCACAAGCATCATTAGATTTGCTTTGCTTCATAAGAGTATGTGACATTCCCTTTCTTTCTCTTTCTGACTCTACTTCTATTTCTTTCTCAGATGCTATTTCCTCATGTAGAAAATCAGCCATAATATATTGCCCCATCACATTATCAATCAGCATTCCCTCTTGTTCCCTTTCCTTATCATTTTCTTCTCCTCCACGTATTTCTTCATTTTCTAGCTCTTCACTCTGGTTCACACATGCCACAATGATCTCTCTTCCTTGCTCTTTGTCACATTCTTCTACACAAATGTTTTCATGCTTTTCTTCTCCTCTTCCAGAAAAAGGAGAGTCAACGTCACTACAATAAGGCCAAGATCTATCTTCTGGGTATAGATCTGGAGTTGTAGGGGCTTCAGGAGATTTTAATTGGAAATCATCAGAATGTGGCAAATCATCAAAAACGATGTCATGATCAGCAATTGCTTCTGGGATATTTAATGCATGAGAATTTAAGTGCATAATTTCACAATTGTGAGGTGCTGATTGACTTGGAAAAAGAGAGGCATCCTGAGGATGGCTTCTCGACTCAAACTCATGAGAGACTCTGACACCATTGATTAAAGGTTCCTGAATAGGATTAGAAGCTAAAACATCTTCATCATAGATGTTGCACACCTGAACAGATTTGAGATTAATCTGGGTTTCCTTCACAGAAGATTCATTTGACATTGCTATATACATATCTTGAAGACATCCTCTCAACACAAGGGACTTGTTACTTTTACTCTCATGCAGATACTCGCATGTTTTCTGAGGTTTCTCTATTTGTGGAATGTTTTCAACGCCATTTTCCATAAAAAAAGGTTTTATAAGTGATTCTCCTGTAATTTGTGTGGTATTTTCCATTAACAAGGGGTTCACAACTGATACATCCTGGGATTTCCCTGGTTGTGCAATGATTTCTATAGCATTTTCCACTGATAAGAGATCCACCCCTGATACTCGTTGAGATTCCTCTGTTTTGATTTCTGTGGCACTTTCAATTGATACAGGGTCCATGATTGAAATTTTCAGTGACTCTCCCGTTCTTGTAATGCTTTCCAAAGCAAATTCCACAGATAAGGAGTCCACAAGTGATACTTTCTGAGATTCGCAGGTTTGCGGTATGGTTTCCGTAGGATTTTCCATAGACAAGGGTTCCATTAGTGGTACTATATCAGTTTGTGGACAGTATTCCATAACACTTTCCACAGACTCTATAACTGTGGCTGCACAGCTTTCAAGTACTTGTGTAGAATTCCCTGTTTGTGACATGCTTACCTTAGCATTAAGGCCTCTATTGATGCTGTTCATATCAAGACACTCACGTTCTTGTTGTGAACTGCTTTCCATACCATTTTCCATAGACACATAGTTGATAACACCAACTGCACAGCTTCCAAATATTTTCATAGAATCCTCTGTTTGTGATGTACTTTCCATAACATTTTCCATAACCCCTGTTTGTAATATGTTTTCCTTAGATTTTTCTGTATCCTCTATTTGTGATATGTTTTCCGTAGGACTTTCCACATTCCCTACTTTTGGTATGTTTTCGACATCATTTGGCATATCCCCTGTTTGTGATATGCTTTTCATATCTCCTGTTGGTGTCATGTTTCCAATCACAGTTTCCAGATTCCTTGTTTCTGATATGTTTTCCATATACATGTAGTTGATGACATCAACTGCATAACTTTCAGATATTCCCATAGACTCCCCTGTTTGTGATACGCTTTCCATAATATTCTCCATACCTCCTGTTTGTGATATGTTTTCCACAGAAACTTCAGTATCCTCTATTGCTGATATGTTCTCCATTGTGTTTTCCATCTCCCCAGTTTGTGGCATGTTTTCAACATCGTTTGGCATATCCCCTGTGTGTGATATGTATTCCATATCTCCTGTTGGTGCCAAGTTTCTTATCACATTTTCCAGATTTGCTGTTCCTGATATGTTTCCCACAGCATTTTCCACATCCTCTATTTGTGGTATGTTTTCCAAAGCCTTTCTCATACTTCCTGCTTTGTATTCCACATCATTTTCCACATCCCCTATTTGTGAAATGTTTTCCAAAGTCTTTTCCATACCTCCTGCTGGTGACATGAGTTCCGCATTCCCTGTTTGTGGAATGCTTTCCATAGAAAATAAGTCTTTAAAAGCATCCGAACCATCTTCTTGAGGATGGTGTGAAACATTTCGGTCAAAATACAAGCCGTTTCTCACATTATTTTCAAACCTCGATAGAGACAAAACACACACGTTTGGACCATACCTTCTCATAAACTGATGAGTAGCCCTACGAGTAGAGTGCAAAATTCTGTGTCGGACATTCTCTTTCAGACTTCCTTCTTTAAAACCTTGAGATAAACATAGTTCCCACGGCTTCCTGGGAAGCTTACAAACAGAATCAAATGCTTCCATATATTCCCTCTACTGCATAATTTTTGTTTGTCTCAGGTGTAGAGAACAAAGTTCAAGATTTCACCTGAAACGGGGCTTCTCTTTATCTCTTCAAAAACCAGAAATTCAGCCCCAAATACAGGAGAATAACAAGATCTAGACAAAGGCTGGGTGGACGAAGAAGGCGTCACAGACAAAAGATTCTCCATTGAAAGGAGCTGAGAAGGATTAGCAAGATGAAGATGATGAAGATGGGATCCCCCTGAATCTTTCTCTCTTCTTCTTCTTCTTCTTCTTCTTCTTCTGCATTCCCTCTCTCTGTCACAAGTAGTTTTCAACCGTTGTATCAGGATTTGAACTAGTAGCCTGACCACGATTATTACTTATATTAGGGGATGTAAATAAATAACTATGTGTGCTTATTTAATAAGGAAATGGGGCACACTTAACTACCACAAACTGTAGCCTTCTTCTAAATATGCCGTCACACTTGGAGCTAATCCATCCATCGATATCCACCTTTATCCCAGTCTTCAAATGCTCGATCAGATCACTAACCCTAGGGTTCCAAATGACTCAAGGCAAAGGTAAGAGAGACTAGAGTATGGGCGAGGAACATCAATGACTTGTTTGTTTTCGGAAAAGAAGGGTTATGACTCTCCCAAGAAGGTGTTTGTTTGTGATGAGTCAACTAGTTCGGAATATTAGTTTGGCTTGTAGTTTCGTTTGTTTCAAACAAGGTTCCCTATTCTACATTAGTCTCAAATTCATGTTTGTTTTTGCACATGTATCAATGCTAGTGTTTAGAGCTTGTGAGACATTTAATATTATGTAACTTGGATCACGATATCATACATGATCTTGCACGTCTAGTATTTGGAAATAATAGGTGCACTCAATCACAAGATTGTTTATCAAACTTTTAACTTTTTGGCTAGAAATATTTTTGAAAGAACAAAGAATCATAGAATGTTCATACTAAATTGTTACAATTTGTGGCATTTTCTCATAATTTCTATTATTTGTATGCACAAGAAGGAAACTATACCATAGTACTAAAAAATAAGCTTGAATGATTATCAACAGAATATACTATATCTATTTAAGCTCATATATGTTGTTTATATTCATACCATAATATTGTGCTCATCTCATATCATGATTTATGTAATCTACTTTGTCTACACATATAAGATAAACAAGCAGGCATATGTTGAGTTTGTGATTCGCTTTCCATTAATATTAAACATCCACACCATGTCATTGCATTTATTCATTGTTGCTTTTCACTTTAAAGTATATTTAATCATTGTTTATAGAATTCTTAGTTATCAAACAAGTTATGTATCAAAGAAGGCAAGCTCCATTGCAAACTAGAAATGTGGCTTTGGCAATATGACATATTAGTAGTTTCGTAATTTCTTTGGAACAAGGGAAAAGGGAAAGATATAAACATAAAAATATTAGTATGTACCGTGCCTTGACATCGTTGCAACATTTCCAAGAACGGGATCCATCATGGGAATGGATGGAAAATGCCCTACATAATGTGAAATGGGAATTAAGAAATACAGAGGATGACACTACAATTTCAATATCAAGCTTCTATTTCAAAATGGACACAAGTAGGTGACTGAGTACACAAAATGTATTTTTTCCAAGTTGCACCGAAATGGTTGACAATAGGGATTAAACAACTAAGGAGAGAAGATGGCTCTTTAACCAAAGATGAGTTGAAAATGGTACACATTGCTATAACTTACTATACTAGATTGTTGTATGTTGGAGTTGTTAGCATTCTGTTCACACAAATAGGAAATGAGTGTGGGACAAAATTAAGCCTAATGTCGCTAAGGAAATGAAGGTTGCATTATTGAAGCCCTTTTGACATTATAGAACTACATAGTGCACTTAAAGCTTTAAGTCTTATGCCTTGTCTAGGGAGGGTGGAATTACTGCACATTTTTTCCTTAAATATTAGGAATATATTAGGGAAGACTTAACGAAGGCTTATCAATGAATTTTTTATATTGGGTGTATGCCTCGTAGTATGGCGGTTGGATTGATTGATTTAATACCTAAGAGTGAGGGTATATTGGACGATATAAGAAAATGGAGACCAATAACTTTGCGTAACACAATATATAAATTTTCACAAAAACATTATCATTGAGATTGCAACCTTAGTTACATGATTTGACTCATGTCACCCAAACATGGTACTCTTTGTACAAATTGGGCTACAATTTTGTTTTGTTAGGAGGGGTTAAAGGTGATGTGTTTCAAATTTCCCCAAGTGTATGACAAGGTTGCCCATTAGCGCCATATCTATTTTTGTTCTTTGCTAAATCTATGAGGTTGTTTTTGGCTGATGAAGATGTTGGATTGAAAGGAAAAGTTATGCCCCTTGATGGGACAAATGTTGTGGATGTAGAATTTGTTGATGATGCAAGTTTGTATCTAGATGATCAAATTACTGATATGCATAAAATGTACACAACATTGCAAGCTTTTTATACAACTTCTAGTGCATCAATTAACTAGAATAAATCAATGGGTTTTTCGGTAACATCGAATTCCACTCACAATGGTGTCCTCATCCAGATTTATGATGGATTCTCGAGGGCAGCTCAGTTAGATATTTAGGATGCCAAGTAAGCTTGAATATTTCTACTGAAATTCAGGCTATTTAAAATTAGGAAAAAACTGTTATTTTGGAGTAAAGCTAAACCATCATTTGCAAGCAGAGTGATATTAGTCAATCAAGCTCTTTTATCTAGTCTTTGGTATATCATGCCATGTTGGAGTTTTTCTAGATCATGTATGGGACAGTTACAAATATTGATATGGAATTATTTGTGGTTTGGTAATGACAGAAGTCATGCAAGGGCAAAAGACTCTTGGTCCATGATTGTTAAACCATTGGATCAAGGAGGATTAGGAATTGTTGATCATTACAATAGTCTAAAGATTTTCTTACGAAATTGGTTATTTAGGGATTGTTACTAGGATCAAGAACCATGGAAATAATTGTTATATGAATTGCAAAAGTTTTGTCCCATTAGGCAACCCTACCAATTGAGCTACATATGCATCCTTATACCAAATCCAACTTCATGTAGTGTAGATTGAACAATGAAAGTTCCTAGCTTGCACACATTATTATGCATTCTCTGTTGCATGCATCCTCATGCATACTCTATTTCTAGCTGCCTTACATAGCCCTACCTTCTTCTATAAATACTCAGGTGCACCTTGATTCTAATCAAGGTAAACAACACTAGTTACAAATTCTATAAGTTTAGTTCTTGTTCTTTTCCTCTCTCTTGTTTTCTAGTCTTGTCTTCTCTCTGCTCTATTATACTTGTCTGTGACAGTTTGTTCACCTTCTCCTCTTATTGCTACCATGTCCGGCTCCGTCGACAACCTAAACCAAGGCATGGCAGCGTTGCAACAAATTCAACTAGAGAATGAAATCCTTCGGGAATCATTACGAGAGTTGCAATCCGGCACTTCAAGAAATCCACCACCCGCCGAGCCACAACCACCGTCGGCACCTAGCCCCCATCCATATGTCCTCGAACCAACCATCAACCTACCAGACAAATTCAATGGCACGAGGGCGTATCTTCGTGGCTTCATCAACCAATCCGGTTACAGCCCCGACGGTATGCTAGCGACTTTTCTCGGGTTGGGCTTGTCGACACACTTCTCTTTGGGTTGGCGCAAGCGTGGTTTGCACCCTTGATCGAGACCTCATCCCCTCTCTTAGAAAACTTCACCGATTTCATTGAGGAGCTCGAAGTGACATTTGGCGAGATAGATCGGCGACGAATGACACTCACAAAGCTTTATTCTTTCCAACAAGGCTTAGGTCCAGCTTCGGTCTACGCCTCAGAGTTTTGTCAGATTGCCTGGGATTTCAGTTGGGATGACCAAGCCCTATGCGACCATTTCCGTCACAGTCTCCGAAACGACGTCAAGACTCTTCTCTTAAACTTCCTAGAGCCCACATCGTTGTCTTACTAGGACCAAATGGTCGAAACAAGGAGTGCGTAGAGATAGGCACAAGACGATTAGAGGGTGCTTAAGCTAAACAAGAGAAAGTAGGCAACATACACTAATGAGAGAGAGAGAGAGAGAGAGAGAGAGAGAGAGAGAGATGTTTTTAATTCAAAGAGGGAGAGATGTTTTAAATTCAAAGAGGGTGGTGGTCTTAGGCAAACTAGTTTCGCTCAATAGTGGAGCTCTTCAGTGCAAAGACCATTACAACAAGAGAATGTGATTTATAAAGGGGTGGGAAGGAAGAGGGAGTGAGAGAAAAAGGAGTGGGGAGGATTTGATTTGTGTAGTAGATGAGAGAGAATAGAATGTGGTGATGAGAGAGAGAGAGAGAGAAAGAGAGAGAGAGAGAGAGAGAGAGAGAGAAATGTGTGTAGGAAAGTGATAGGGAATGAGAGAAGGGAAATTAGTATAATGATGATGGTGAGGGGAGAGTTTTTAATGTGATGAAAAAGGGGGATTTGGGATAATATTAAGTGGGGGATGTGGGTGAATTATTTGAAAACTTAGTGTTAAGTGGGGGATTTGGGTGGATTGTTTGAAACTTTAGTCTTAAGTGGGGGATTTGGGTGGATTGTTTGAAAATTTAGTCTTAAGTGGGGGATTTTGGTGGATTGTTTGAAAACTTAGTTTTAAGTGGGGGATTTTGGTGGATTTTTTGAAAACTTGGTCTTAACTAGGAGGGCATGTAAGGACTTAGATTTTGTCCAACATACGAAAGGGCGTGAGATGCTTGTAAGCTCGGGATCTAACATTAAGTCATTATAGAGATTTTTTAGAAAACTATGAATGCCTAGTTTTGGGGTATGTTTGGTGTATCTAAGTTTAAAGATTGTGGGGTTAAGGGAAGTAATAGTTTTGGGTTGATATAGGAGTGTTTTTCTAAGACTAAAAGGTATTTTCTTATAGCTTTTTAGTATAAAGGATGGAGGGTAACCACGGTTAACTAGTCTATTGAAAAAGAGTTTTTTCATTTGGTAGAAACCTAATGGGGTGCTTTCTCTAATAAGATATCTCTTCACTTCATTAGTGATAAAGTGTTGTTTCGTATGGGAAGGATGATCCGATGAAAAAGGCAAGTATTGGTATGAATTGAGAGGTTTTTGAAAACAATTAAATAAGAAAGATGAATTTTCGAGGTTGATCCATATGTCTAAAAAAGGTAGCCGAAAGGGGGAAGTTTGAATGGTAAGCTTGATGGAGTTATTTGTGTGTGAAGGGTAAAAGTCGAGATATTCTAAAAGTTGAGATTTGGTGCCTGTCCAGACCCCAAATGCATCATCAATATAGCGGGTGAAGTAGAAGAGATGGGGGGGCGATGGTTGTAAGTTTTCGAGATATACTAAAAAGAGGCATGCATATACGACTGAAAAGTTGCTACCCATGGCCGTACCTTTTATTTGTTGGTAAACTACGTCATCGAAAGTGAGATAGTGATATTCTAAAATAAGGGCACTAAGGGTATAGATGAGATTTGTTTTCGAAGGGGAAAAGTGGGGGGTGATTAGACTACGTAGGGCTTGGAGTCCTAACTTAGGGGGGATACTAGGATAGAGAGATTCAACGTCAAACGTGAATAAGAAACTATTAGATGGTGGGTGTAGGTTTTCTAGTGATTGGATTAGTGTGTGAGAGTCTTTTAGATATTGTGGTTGGAGAAGGAGGATTGGTAAAAGTTGGTGGTGTAACCACTTTGATGTTTGTTCAAATAAGGAGTTATTATATGAACAAATGGGCCGGAAACCCATAGGTGTTTTGTGTAATTTAGGGAGGAAATAGAGGTTGGATACTTGATATCCTTTTTTGGGTTTGTGGAGGATGAAATTAGCTTCAATTGGGGAAAGTGTACCTAAGTGGTTTGTTATTATGTTATTAAGGCGGTATAGTAACTCTTCCAAGGGGAAGTGGCTGACTCTCTTATAGGTGGTAGAATTTGAGAGGTGTTCTATGGCTTTGGTGTAGTATGTGTCTTTATCTAGAACACATACTCCCATATTTTTATCGGCTGGGAGGATGATAATGTGTTTGTTGTGTTGGAGGCTTTTAAAGGCTCTAGAGAGGTGGTATGGGATTCTAGTGTTTATGGGTTTAGTGTTGTGTGCTATTTGGTTAAGGATGTGTTGGTGTTTTTCTATTATGGAGACTAGGGGTGGATATTCTGTGGGTGGCATCCAACTAGGGTTAGGTAGTTTGAAGGGGTTGAGAGGAAGTGAAGGTGTATTTCTAAAAAAATGTTTTAGCTTGAGGGATCTCGAGAGGTGGGTGAATTCTTTTAGGATATTGTTGGGTGAGGGAGGTGGGGATGGTAGGATATACTTAAGGCCTAGGTTTAGCAATTGTGTTTCATTTTTAGTGAGGTTATGTTTAGAGAGGTTATGGATTTTACTATGAATTACTTGTGTACTAGTAAGAGGTTTCCAGAAGTTGGTTCTAGGTTTTTTATTTCGGGATTTGGGGTGTGAAAGGAAGGGAAATAGTTTCTGTTTTCCCCCAAACCACATATATGTGTCTTGGGTGGAGGGGGATCTATTAAGTAGGTAGAATAAACGTTTGCTAGGGTGTACGACGTGTCTAAACCGTTTGTTAACGCGTTTAGCACGCCTAGCTAACCGTTTTTTGGTCTACTAGGTTGTGGGTCTCCTAGTGGTTTTGGGGGAGGACAAGGTTTTGATGTATTTTGATAGTGTTTATAGTTTTTATGTGAGGGAGTGTTAGAAGAAAAGTTGGGGGTTTTTGTGTTAGGAAGAAAGGGGTTGTGAGAATAAAAGTTGGGGGTTTTTTTATTAGGAAGAAAGGGGGGGGGTTTAGTGTAATATGGAGGATGTGTAGGGGGGAGATGAGTTGAATATGGAGGATGTGTTGGGGGGGAATGATAAGTATAATGAGAGTGATGTGGGCTAATTAAAGGGGTATGGGTAGGGTAAGGATTTGAAAAAAGGTGGGGAAGGGCATTATGAAAATTAGATGATAATGGGGGAGGTGTAGAGTGATAAATGGAAGAAAATTGTGGGGGGTTTGAATGGAATTCTTCAACATAAGGGGGGTGGGTAGAGTAAGAATTAGACAAAAAGGGGGAGGGGGTATCCATGTAATATTTAGAAAGTAAAAAGGGGGTAGGAGGAGGAGGATGGGGGAACGAGTGAGAGAAAGAGGGAGGGGGGGGGGGAGGAGGAGGAGGAGGGAGCTGTTTGTACAGAGAGGTTGCGTGGGGGGAGAGAGGAATGGGGAAGATTAGGGTTATGTAGGGGGTGGGAGACATTGTTTTCTTCATAATACATGTGTGGGGTTGGGAGGAGAGGGGGCATGTATCCATGACGGCTGCCTTGTGCAGTCCCGTGCATCATGCCATGGAGGGGGGGTTGTAGATCTATAGGCCGGCTGTCATACACAGTCCGGAGCCTTACATTGGAGGGGGAGAACGGGTACGTATGATGGTTTCCGTTTCCATCTCCATAGATATGGTCGTTACCGGGTCGAAGATGGAGTGGCGGCCATGCTTGTAATTGTGAATGGTACCGGTCGCGTTGGCGTTCGTTGTGAGTGGGTGGCTGGTTCCTGTCGAATGTCGGTACTGGAGTATGTGGATCCGACATATATGGTGGATGGTGTCCGGCGTTGATTGTGGTATAGGGATGTGAGGGAAGTTTATTTTGGTTAATAAATGTAACCCTCGGGCCATTAAGGTTAAAGGGGGGGACGAAGTTCTTACTGACTTCGTTTGTGGCTATATTGCAGGTAAATCGGGGGAGGGAGTGATGATTGGTTGGTCGGAGAGGCTTTTGTTGCAAGGGTTTAGGGTTAGGTTTATGGTTGGGTTTATGGTTGGTGTTATTTTTAGGGTTAGGCTTATGGTTGGTGTTATTTTTAGGGTTATTGTTAGGGTTAGTAATAGGGTTGGTTTTAAGCTTATGATTAGCATAACCGAATGAGTTGTGATGAGTGTATGGACTCTTATTTATAGGCCCTTATGGAGTATTCTAGAATGTTCTAGAATATTTTAGATATTTATGAATAATAATAATAATAAATATAATCATGAAATATTCAAGAACATTCTAGAATAATCTAGAATGTTCTAAATATCTCGTAATAACTAAACATATAATTATTATGATTACATCTCACATATGTTATTACAATGGTTAAAGTACAATATGTAAACCAAGAGGTTATGGGTTCGATTCCTGGTTCGCCAAGATGAATGTCATGATAAGCCAAGATGTATGTCTTCATGACATGAGGTACCTGGTGCTCGCTAGAGAAGATTTGACGAACCAGGTGAAAGGCCGAGCGTTGACGAACATAAAGACTGTAGCTATATGCTGGTTCCTGATCGAGGATGCGATTTGCCGGTACAGGTGTGTGGGTAAGATTGTGGCTGACCGAGGGGAGCTGGATGTGCAAAAAGCCGAGGAGTTGTTTGATCGGCTAGGGGTAAAGCTCTCTCTCACTACAACTTACAATCTCGAACCCAATGAGAAAATCGAGGACATGAATGGGTCGATTGTGAAAGCATTGGTGCAAGCATGCGACGAATGGGTCGGGAACTGGCCGAGACTACTTCCTTATGCGCTATGGGCTGACCGAACTACACACAGTTCGGTAACCGGGTACATGCTAGAGGAACTGATGTTCGGCCAAAATCCGATCATGACGGTGGAGAGGACGATTTCGTCATGGTTAGCGATCGATTGGTCAGAGAAGATGAGCTGCAAAGAGCTTTCGGTGGCACGGATCCAACAGCTCGAGCGAAGAACGGAGGACATCAAACGAGTGAATGCAAGGGTAGAAGAAGCCCGGAAGAAGAACAAGGGCTGGTTCGACCAGACACACCGACTCTAGCCGGAGAAGATCGAGGAGGGCGATTGGGTGTGAATGGATAACTAGCATTGGTCGACCTAGAAGTTCGCAAGGAGGTGGTTTGGGCCATACGCGGTGATAGGCGCCAACAATAATGTGACATACTATCTTGCCGAGCTTGATGGGATGAGGATCGTCATTCCGGTTGCAGGGAAGTAGATAAAGGCCTTTAAGAAACGGCATGAAACGGAACTGGACCCGAAGACCGAAAGTTTCGGACTAGAAAACCGAAGACGGAGAGGCCGACGGAGGCGAGGAGCCAGATAAAGATCGGATTTTCGAAAGATCGGAGGAGTAGAAACTGGCCGGAATCCCCACTACTTTGCTACTTGGCACATGCTGGAGGATGTGCGGTTTGGTGGGGGTGGATGTCGTGTGGAATTCCGGGTACGAGGAGAAAGGGGGCGAATGCACAGAAACGAGGGGGCGAATGCACAGAAACGAGGGCGTGAATTGATGCACGTGAGACATGTCTTTATGTACAAACATGTAAATAGTCAACTATAAGTTTAAGTATTAAAGAGTACTAGGAGGGTGTGATTCACAGGTACTTTATGACCACACGTGCACAGAATAACATCTGATCTATCCCAATGGCTGCTTTATGAGTGA
This sequence comes from Azolla caroliniana, assembly GCF_043228905.1. Taxonomy (NCBI): domain Eukaryota; kingdom Viridiplantae; phylum Streptophyta; class Polypodiopsida; order Salviniales; family Salviniaceae; genus Azolla; species Azolla caroliniana. The sequence continues at coordinate 13,573,652 of NW_028230436.1, forward strand.
CATAACGACCTTCCCCTTGTTCTATAAAAGGGGAGGTTTGAGGAGGGTTAGGGGGATCTATGTTTTGGAGGAGGAAGTGTTGTCGGTTTGAGGGGCAAGCTCTCTCTTTCTCTCTCTATTTGTGTTCTGAGTCGACCAGGAAAGAAGGTGAAGCCTCTGCTCACGCAAGAAGCCCACGAGCTCCCAGCCAAAGGTCGCCCATCCTATGTGTGTTCGTGGTGGTTGTAGTACGAAACTCCGTTTCCGGCCTAGGCCGGTTGTATTCCCCTCTTGTTTAATCTATCTTGCTTTTCATTCTATCTGATTTCCCTTTGTGTTGACTATGCATCTCCTTCGCATGACTGCTATCGCTAGCATTAGCCCAAGTTCCGAGCCTGTGTGCTCGCTGTCTAACATCAAAGAACCCATATGAACCAGACATGTGACCCGACACCGACCCAGTGAGGATATCCATATAGACTTCCTTGTCCCTCCGGCTCCTTGGTCCAAAACCCCCATGGTATTGCCCGTTTCGACACATACCCGCTGAAAACCACGACACCGGTTTGGTTGGCTCTGGCTCTAGCTCTGGCTTTCCTTTATGGTCGCTCTACCTGCGCTTCACAAGTCTCCGCTTCTTCGTCCTATCTGCACATGTCCATCCGTCCTCAGCTTCTTGAGTCGAACCAAAATCGAAATCGGTATCCTATTCGGCTTTTCGGGCATCTTATTTGTCGGTTCGATGCAGTTTGTTTTGACCATCTCTCCCCTTTTCATTCCCTTCAATCCTTCCCTAAAGTTCAGCATATCAAGGCGATGCACACCAAGCATGCTCGAAAAATTCCGCAACTCGTTGAGACCTAAGGGTTTGGTGAAGATGTCGGCCAGCTCTTGAGTAGTCAAAACATGCAACAGTTCCACTTCACCAGAGAGTACACGTTCACAAACAAAATGGTAATGCACCTCAATATGCTTAGTTCAGGCGTGAAAGACAGGATTCTTCACTTAGTGGATGTTGCTATGGTTGTCGCAGTAGATCACAATCGGATCGGATACTGCCATTTGTAGATCCTTCAGTAGCCTCTTGAGCCATATGACTTCGCATGCTGCGACAATTGCTCCTCGATACTCAGCCTCGGTGCTCAACAATGCTATTGCCGGCTGCTACTTACTGTTGTAGGCGATCGCGATGCTTCCAAGTGAAAATGCGTAATTAGATGTAGACCTACGGTCACCAGCATTTCTGACCCAATCGGCATATATGTAGTCGACAAGTTGTTTGGCTATAGAGGCCCGATACAACCCCTAATCCTTGGTGCCGTTAACATACCTGAGTATTTGGTGCACACACTGAAGATGGTCCACGATCGAATGTGCCATGAATTGACTAATCAATCTGATCGGAGAGCTGAGGTCCGACCAGATGATGGTCAAATATATAAGGCTTCTGACTATCTGTCAGAACCTTTTCGGGTCGCATGCCATTCTGGACTTGGGGCGAAGCTTAACATTTCAGTCTAGAGGAGTCAATAAGGACTTGCATTCTGTCATACCGAAACTGAAGGGCATACTCAGCAAATAAGATCGGTATGACTTCGGGGGTGCGGATCACTTTGATCCCGAGGAAGTAACGAAGATCACTGAGATCCTTCATCTCAAATGATGCGGCTAGTTGGGACTTGACGTAGCCAATTTCTTCTAGATTGGCGTCAGCGATGACTAAATCATCAACATAAAGTAAGATACTAACTGGTTTGTTCTGACCCTACCAGATGAAAATTGAAGAGTCTGATTTCGACACAGCAAACCCCATCTGACGCCGTTGTTGCGTGATCTTCGCGTTCCAAGCATGCGGGTCTTGTGTTAGTCCATAGAGGAACTTCTTCAGTCGGCAAATAGCCGACGTGTTCATTCCGGACTGAAATCTGGGGGGTTGAACCATGTATTTTGTTCCTTAAGGTCAGCTTGTAGGAACATATTTTTCACATCCATCTGATGTAGATACTGTGAAAGTGTTTTTTGAATCTAGGCCATTGGACATTAGAAGAATACAAGGTATGGTGTGTTCACATCCGGAGGACAAGATCACGAACCAACGTCTCAAGGATAAGTCAAATTAAAAGCAAGAAAGATGGAGAAAAGTAAAAGAAGAAAAAAGTGGGCACCAAAATGCAGTCTGCAACGAACACTCATAACTCATTCGTTTGGAAGCCAAATATAATGTGAAAATATGAATTAGAAAGCTTGTGAAGAGAGCTATCCATAGCTTTTTAAATCTCTAAATTTAGAGCTTGGACGAGGGAGATATGATGATTTAAAGATCGATGTGTCATAGATAAGAATAGCACTCGATGAAAACTCTAAAAAAAACATAAAAAAGAAAGCAAGGGAAGCTTATCTAGGGAAGAGAACTTTATATAAAGGAAGAAGAGTAAGGTATTAGGGGAGTCTCTTTCTTGTGATGTTTTCTTACCTATTCACGTAGTGTTGGTTGAGTTGTTATCAATTTATCCTTGTAGACTTGGATTTATGTATCTTCTTTCTCTCTTCCTTCCATCATAATTATTCATTAGCAATATATCTTTGTGGTTTTGGGTCTTTTTATCTTCCTTATCTCTCCTTTCTATCATCTCTACCTCATCAGATACCACCCCTTCGCCACTGCCACCGCAAGCAAGACACGGACGGTCGTCATTTTTGCCACCAGCATGAATGCCTCATCATAATCGATGTCGTGTTGCTGCATGTAGCCCTTGGCCACGAATTGGGCCTTGTATCGGTCGACGGAGCCGTCAACATTGTACTTGAATTTATACACCCATCGGCAATTGATCAGCTTCACTCCTTTCAGTACGTCCACCAAGTCCCACGTCTCATTCTCCGTGAGCGCATGCATCTGTTCCTCCATGGCCTTCTACCAGTTCGGATCCTTAGCCGTTTCTGCCTAGCTCCCCGGCTCACATACGGTTGCCACATTTTCCATGTACACATAATGATGCGCCATATATGCGTTATAAACATAGTGAACTACGGGATGCTTCTGATATATAGATCGGTACAATTTTTGGTATGCCGATTTCTTGGCCCTCTCGGCCGATTTAGACCTTGTTTTTGGAGGTTCTTTCTTCCTCTTCCTAGAGTTGGATTCGCTCTATTCCGACTCTCCTTTGTTGGAAGCGTATTCCGGCATCTTTTGTTTTCCCTTTTCTTTGCGTGTGAACCATATCCTCGGTTCCTTGCTAGGGGAGAGCACAACCGAGTCTCCATTACTCGTCGGCTCGTCATCCATTCGATTGCTCTGGCTCAACTAGTCCGGATTCAGTCCACTCAAATGGAGAGAAGTCCAATTTTTTTAATTCCTCTATATTTCTATCGGTTCTAGAATCTATTGCATCATTTTCAGCAATCGGCTTGGGTTCGGGTGATGTGAAGTACCAAGATGCCGATTCATCAAAAAGAACATCACGACTAGCTCGAACTTGCTTCGATCGGGGGTTGTAGCACTTGTACCCCTTCTGCTCGTTGGAGTAGCCAACTAAGATAAACTTCTCAACCTTGGCATCTAGCTTCTTCCACCTCTCATCTGGCACATGCACATAGGCAATGTTGCCAAATACCCGAACGTGTGCCAAGCTTGGCTTCCGTTGGAAATATAGTTTGTGCGGAGACACCTTTGCCCCTAAGGCAGATACTCGATTCTATATGTAGACGAATGTCCAAATTGCTTCGGCCCAATAAATCCATGGGATGCACTTCTCTTCTAGCATCTCCCTTGCTGCTTATACCAACATCCGATTTTGATGTTCGGCCACACCGTTCTGCTCGAATGTGTATCTTCAGGAGAATTTCACCTCCAACTCCCATCCACTCCATTCCAATCTCAGAGGATGAGGCCAATGAGGCCAAAATGCCGCTTGTGGAAGAGGAAATAGGAACTCTAAAAGAGAGTCTGATCTCAGGGAAGATGAAGATGCAATAATATGGCATCGAGGCTGAAATGTCGGATCCATGTGACTCTGACATGGCGAGAAGCAAGGAGGAAACTCCAGAAACGGGGTTGAAGTCGGACGAGAGGGCCACGAAATCGGCAAACTAGAAGTTGCGCCAATCCAGTCACTAGAAGAATCCCGTAATTCGGTACGGATACAATGAGTATATGGCGCATCATTATGCATATATGGTGATGGTGGGCATGAGCCAGAGAGGTATGTAGAAGTGGTGAAACAAGCGAACTGGCATGCCGCTACAGAGGAAGAGATGTGCACCCTAACGTAGATTGAGACTTGGGACCTGGCTGACGCCCCAAAGGGTGTGAAGACGATTGGATGCAGGTGGGTGTACAAGGTCAAGTACAACATTGACGGCTGGGCCAACAGTTATAAGGCCCGATTAGTGGCAAAGGGTGTAGAAACACGACATTGACTACAATGAGACCTTCGCGATGGATGCAAAGATGACAATTGTTTATTGCTGGCGGTAGTAGTGGCAAAGGGATGGCACTTGCATCAAATGGATGTAAATAATGTGTTCTTGCAAGGCGATCTTTTTGAATAGGTGTACATGGTACAACCTCCCGGTTTTCTATCCAAACGAAACACCTCAGTAGTTTGTCGATTGAAGAAGTCGTTGTATGGACTGAAGCAAGCCCCGCATGCCTCAAACATGAAGATCACACAAAGGTTGCTTAAGATGGGCTTTGCTCCATCAAAATCGGATTCTTCTTGAATAGGTGTACATGGTACAACCTCTCGGTTTTCTATCCAAATGAAACACCTCAGTAGTTTGCCAATTGAAGAAGTCATTGTATGGACTGAAGTAAGCCCCGCATGCCTCAAACATGAAGATCACACAAAGGTTGCTTAAGATGGGCTTTGCTCCATCAAAATCGGATTCTTCATTCTTCGTTTGGCCGAGTTGGACTGAACCAATTAGTAATCTGCTATATGTCGATGATCTAGTCATCGTCAGTGCCGATCTCAGAGAAATCGGCCGAGTAAGGTCTTAGCTTGCAAAATCATTTGAAATGAAGGACCTCCGGGACCTTCATTACTTCCTCGAAACATGAGGCCGAGTATTGAGTGCCCTGTTGGGAATTCGGTTCCTCTGGATGGGATCCCAATAAGATTCGGACGAGTTGGATCGGACGACCCGAAGGAAGGAACCGAACCGGACCGGAAGGTATCCAGATGGATCCGGTGTGAACCGGATTCAGGGACATATCTTCAAATATGTTTCTGGTGTGCCTATTATAGAAAGAAAGAAAGAAAGAAAGATATATTAACGTCTTCTAAGGCCAAATTTGGCCCATGAGACAATATGTGGAATAATGCTCGGCCACAACCGAGTATTCAATCACTTCATTGAGAATTACAAACACAGAAATAGGAATGTGGAGATAGATGCACGTATACACAAAGAAACTGTAAATAGGGTTAGAGTACACGAGATGTTAACGTGGAAAACCCTGAGAGGGAAAAACCACGAGAGCCCACAAACTCTGAACTATCACTATATCAAAGAATACAATAGGGGGCACAGAGGCAACGACCTCGTGCTCACACACTTCACCTAGTGGTTGTTATAGCAGAGAATCACTTTGTGTCTCTCACTCTTTCTCTCTCTGTTACGCTTTGTACAGCAGTTACAACAACAACACAATGAATGACCAACCACACTACAAAGTGTTTGCCCTAAGTCATATTTATACTGATATGACTTTAGGACTATTTACAAATATAGCACCAATGGGCTCTCAGAGACATATTTACATATATGTCACTATATTCGGTGAGAGGTTCTAACTAGGCCTGCATCATCTGGTTCTCACCGGGTCTTCCTTGCAAAGTACACATCATCCGGTTCTCACTGGGCCTTCATCATCCCATTCGGAGAGACCAAAATCCTAACAAACTCCCCCTTCACTCTGGCATGGGATGTTTGGTTAGTCCAATTCGCTTCCGGCATGCATCCAGCTTGTCGGGTGTTAGCACTTTGGTCAGCATATTTGACCCGTTCTCCTTCGTGTGGATTTTCCTCAGCATGAACTCCCAATCTTCTAATCGCTCTCGGATCCACTGGTACCTATACTGGATGTGCATTGTCCTAGAATGATAGGCAATGTTCTTTGCAAAGTGGATGGCACTCTGATTGTCGCAGTAGAGCCAAATCTGTGAAACCATCGAGTTGCGGTTTACCTAAGCCGAATTGGAGGCACATACTTGAAGTGCCCTTCAAATACCAGAGTATCCATTTTACCGCATTCCAATGCTCCTTGCCGGGATTGCTCATAAACCGGCTCACCACTCCGACTGCGTATCCGATATCCAATTGGGTACACACCATTTCATACATTAAGCTCCCGACGGTAGAGGCATATGGTATCTTCGTCATATCCGCCTTCTCTACCTTCGTCTTCGGGCTTTGCTTACCGGATAACTTGCAGTTTGCCGGGAGTGTCAATCCGACCGGTTTCGCATCTGACATGTTGAACCGCTGAAGCACCTTTGTCACGTATTTCTCCTGTGACAGCCACAATTGCTTCTTTGACCGGTCCCAGATGATACGCATCCCCAGTATCTATCTTGCCGGACCCAAGTCTTTCATTGAGAAGGTCCGGTTCAGAGCCTTCTTTAGCATTTGTATCTTGACTTGGTCTCGTCCGACAATCAACATGTCGTCCACGTACAGGAGGAGTATCAGGAAGTCTCCACCTTTGAACTTCTTCACAAATACGCAGTGATCGGCCTGCGTCTTGTGGTACCTTGATCGGTCATGAAGGATTCAAACTTTCGATACCATTGCCAGGGAGCCTGCTTCAAACCGTAGAGACTCTTCTTCAACTGGCAAACCAGGTGCTCCTTCCCTTTCTTCACAAATCCCTCCAGTTGCAGCATGTAGATCTCCTCTTTGAGGTCTTCGTGGAGGAACGTCATCTTCACGTCTAACTGCTCTATCTTGAGGTCCATGCTTGCCACTATGCTCAGCACCATCCGGATGGAAGTCATCTTTACTACCGAGGTAAATATCTCATCGAAGTCCACGCCCTTCTTTTGCTGGAACCCCTTCACCACGATCCTGGCTTTGTATCTTGGGGGATTGTCGGCATCTCCCGGTTTCAGCTTGTACACCCACTTGTTTCGGAGTGCCCTCCTTCCTTTCGGCAACTCCACCCGGTTCTCATGCATGGAATCCATCTCGTCCTGCATGGCACTCAACCACTTCTGCGTGTGGGTGTCTCTCTTAGCTTCTTCGGTCATCAATACATGCTCTGGATCCGGAAATCTCCAGGGGGGCCTTCTCTCTCTGAGAGGATATCTGCGTCTTTGGTTTCCAACAACCGGCTCCTCTATTTGTTCTTCATCCGAATCCGATTCGGGATCTTGGCCAGTTCCAGTTCCTGCTTCCTCTTCTTCTTCTACCGGTTCGGTGCCCTCTCCGTAATCGTCTTGTTCTTCAAGTGTTAACCGGCTCTTTGCCGGTTGGGTTTGCATCTCATCAAACCGATCCTTACCGGTCGACTTGGAGTTCATTATCTTCTTCTTCGACTCCCAGTCGGCAAGGGTCTTGTCCTCCATGAAGATAATATCTTGACTCCGGAAAACCTTCTTGTTGACCGGATCCCACACTCGGTATCTGAACTCATCATCTCCGTATCCGAGGAATATGCAAGGCTGGGACTTTGGATCCAACTTTGCTCTCCGGTCCTTTGCAACATGCACGTAGGCGAGACACCCGAACACCTTTAGATGCTGGTAAGACACTTCCTTACAGTCCACACTCTCTGCGACGTGTCTCTGTCCAAGGCTATTGAGGGTGATCTATTTATCACGTACATCGTTGTTGTCAGTGCCTCAGCCCAAAACGTCTTGGGTAACTTGGCATGTGCTAGCATACTCCGGACCCTCTCCATTATGGTTTGGTTCATCCTCTCGGCCAACCCATTGAGTTCCAGCATCTTCAGCACGGTAAATTCGAACAGGATTCCCTTCGAGCGGCAATACTCCTCGAACTGCCCCCGGTATTCTCCTCCATTATTTGCTCAAACCGCCTTCAGCTTCCAGCCGGTTTCTCTTTCCACCCTTGCATGGAGCTCCTTGAAGATGGATAACACTTGATCCTTCGTCTTCAGCGGTTTGGCCCACAGCTTTCGGTTGTGGTCGTCTATGAACGTCATGAAGTACTGCGATCCGGCATGTGACTTCGTGTCCACTTGGCATGTCGATGAATGAGGTTGTCTTCGGCAAGCCGAGTCTTCATCCCCTTCTCACTCATGTGACACAGTCTCTTGTGCCACAGCTCACCGGCAGTGTCGGATGCTACGTTCACGTCTTCCTGGCATAACCGGGCATTCATTAGATACAACGTGTTGACTTTCCAGGCCCGAGCCACTATTAGGCTCCCTTTGCAGAACTTCATGACACCGTTCCGGATGCTACCTGTGTAGCCTTCATCATCTAGCCGACCGGCTGATATAAGGTTCAGTCGAACCTCCGGAATGTGTCGGACATCCTTCAGCAGCAACTTGCATCCGGTTGATGTCGTCAACAACACATCTCCTATGCCGATAATTCAGCATGTCCCTTCATTCCCTGTCCGGACACAGCCGTGCTCACCGACTGTGTGGGATGAGAAGAATTTCCAGTCTGGGGTGAGGTGGAACGACGCTCCGGAGTCGACTACCCATGTTGTCTTGTCGCCAGCAAGGTTCAACTCACTCTCCTCAGTGATGAGCATCAACTCTTCTTCACTTGCCGCGATTGCCGTTGTTCCCTTCCGGTCCTGTCCTCGCCGATCCGAACCGTTTCGGTTCGGTGACTTCTTCGAATCGGTACTGTCAGTTCCCTTGTCTTTCTGGAAATGCCGACAGTTCTTCTGGAAGTGCCCCGGCTTGCCGCGATAGAAGCAAGTGGGCCTCCCCCTTGACTTTGACTGTGTTCCCGACTTTTCCCGGTTCTGGGGACTCCAATTCCTTTGTCTTCCGCGTTCCGATTCGGTAAGGAGCGCTTTGGAGTCAGAGATCACCTCTTTGTCTTTCTTACATGCCTCTTGATCTAGCAAGCTCGACTTGACTCTTGCTGGGGACAATTGTTTTCCTTCCGGCCCGGCGTTGCCCAAAGTGACAACTAACGTCTCCCAGCTATCCAGAGGGAACTGAGCAGGAGTAGAGCAAGTACCTCATCGGCGAGAGGTACTTCCAACGAGGTTTCCTGGTGAATCAGCCCTTGGAAGGCATTCATGTGCTCCAGCATGGTATCAGTGTCTTACTAGCTTCTGGAATACCGAAACCTGATTAACAACATTTTTGTTCTGAAACATAATGTTGATCTTCTCCCACAACTCATGATCCTTGCTCTCTTCATTGAAGTTGTTGTACAAGCTCATGTCGATGAAGTACCGTATGTACGCCGTTGTCTTCATGTGCATCACCTCCCATATCGTGGCATCGATCTTGTCTGGTCTCTTGCCCCCGAACTGAACCGGCAACCAAAGATCTTTAACCTCGAGCATATCCCTCATCTTCGACTTCCACACTGAGTAGTTGGAGCCGGTGAGCTTGAACATGCCGCCAAATGAATCTTCCATTTTTTGTGTCGTTTCGCTCTGATACCAGATTATAGAGAATATGCGGAATAATGCTCGTCCACAACCGAGTCTTCAATCACTTCGTTGAGAATTACAAACATAGAAATAGGAATGTGGAGATAGATGCACGTGTACACAAAGAAACTGTAAACAAGAGAGTACACGAGATGTTAACGTGGAAAACCCTGAGAGGGAAAAACCACGAGAGCCCACAGACTCCGAACTATCACTATATCAAAGAATACAACAAGGGGCACAGAGGCAACAACCTCGTGCTCACACTCTTCGCTTGGCGGCTGTTACAGTAGAGAATCACTATGTGTCTCTCACTCTCTCTTTCTGTTACGCTCTGTACAACAGTTACAACAACAACACAATGAATGACCAACCACGCTACAAAGTGTTTGCCCTAGGTCATATTTATCCTGCTATGACTTTAGGATTATTTACAAATATAGCCCCAATGGGCTCTCAGAGACATATTTACATATATGTCACTTCATCCGGTGAGAGGTTCTAACCGGGCTTGCATCATCCTGTTCTCGCAGGGTCTTCCTTGTCGGGTACACATCATCCGGTTCTCACCGGGCCTTCATCATCCCATCTGGAGGGACCGAAATCCTAACACCTATAAAGGCTATATTTGTAAATAGTCTTAAAGTCATATAAGCATAAATATGACTTAGAGCAATCACTATTGTTGTTGTTGTTAGTTGTATCATAGTTGTACACACACACACACACACACACACACACACAGAAGAGAAGCCACCGGTTGGCGAAGATACAGAGCTCGAGGTCGTTTCCTCTGAGTATCCTATTGTACCTCCTTTCTCATATAGTGATAGTTGGAGTTTGTGGGCTCCCGTGGTTTTCCCTATTAGGGTTTTCCACATAAACACCCTGTGTCATCTCTTCTATGTAACTGTACGAACTTGCATTTCTGTTTTTGTTCTTTAATAAAGTGTTTGAATCTCGGTTGTGGCCGAGCGCTATTCTGCTCAAACTAATATCAAAGTGAACAAGAAAATGGAAGAGTCATTCGGAAGCATGTTCAAGCTCACCGGCTCCAACTACCAAGTGTGGAAGTCGAAGATGAGGGACATGCTCGTGGTCAAAGATCTGTGGCTACCGGTACAATTCGGGGACAAGAAACCAGACAGGATCGATGCCATGACATGGGAGGTGATGCACATGAAGAAGACGACATACATACAGTGATTCATCGACATGAGCCTATACAACAACTTCAATTAAGAAAGTAAGGCTCATGTGCTCAAGGAGAAAATCGGCACCATGCTAGAGAGAAAAAACGTCGTAAATCGGGTTTCGGTATTCCAGACATTAGTGAGACTCCAGTACCATGACGGATCCAGCATGGCGGAGCACATGAGTACATTCCAGGGGCTCATAAATCAAACAACTTCGCGTGAAGTACCTCTGGCCGACGAGGTACTTGCATTGCTCTTGCTCGGTTCCCTCCCGGATAGTTGGGAGACGCTAGTTGTCACTTTGGGCAACGCCGGGCCGGAAGGAAAGCAGTTGTCCCTAGCAAGGGTAAAGTCAAGCTTGCTAGATGAAGAAGCTTGCTGGAAGGATCGGGAATCTAGAACCGACCCGAAGGCTTTGGTTACGGAAGATGATAAAAACCGGGGAAGAGGCCGAAATAGGAGTCCCCAAAACTGGGACAAATCGGGGACAAGATCAAAGTCAAGGGGGAGGTCGTCTTGCTTCTAGTGTGGGAAGCCGAGGCACTTTCAGAAGAACTGTCGGCATTTCTGAAAAGAAAGAGGGGCCAACACCACCGATTGGAAGAGGAGTTTAGACTGAAATGGTTCGAACTGGAGAGGTTCGGATCAGAAAGGAACGTCGGCGATCACGACAAGTGAAGAAGAACTATTGCTAATCACTAAGGAGAATGAGTTAAACCTTGTTGGCAACGAGACAACATGGGTTGTCGATTCCGGATCATTGTTCCACCGGACACCGAACTGGAAATGCTTCTTGTCCGACAAAGCAGGAGATCCTGGTTGTGTCCAGATGGGGAATGAAGGGTCATGCCGAATTGTCGGCATAGGAGATGCGTGTTTGAAGACATTAACCGGGTGCAAGTTGCTGTTGAAGGATGTCTGACACATTCCGGAGGTTCGGTTGAACATGATATCAGTCGGTCGGCTAGATGATGAAGGCTACACGAGTAACATCCGGAACGGAGTCATGAAATTCAGCAAAGGAAGCCTGATCGTGGCTCGAGCCCGGAACATCAACACATTGTACTGGATGCACGCCCGGATATGCTGGGAAGAAGTGAACGTAGCATCCGACAATGTCGATGAGTTGTGGCACAAGCGACTGTATCATATGAGCCAAAAGGGGATGAGAAGATTTGCCGAAGATAACCTCATTCCGGAGGTGAAAGAAGTGCATCTTGAGAAGTGCACTGATTGCTTGGCTGACAAGCACCACCAAACCTCCTTCCGGTCAAGACCACCAATGAGAAGAAATGCACCACTGAAGCTAGTGCATACGAATGTGTGTCAAATGGACACGAAGTCACATGCCGGATCGGAGTACTTCGTGACGTTCATTGACGACCACAACCGGAAGTTGTGGGTCTCACTGTTGAAGACGAAGGATCAGGTGTTCTCCGTCTTGAAGGAGCTCCACGCAAGAGTGGAAAAGGAAACCGGCCGGAAGCTAAAGGTGTTGGAGCAAATAACGGAGGCGAATTCGGATGCAGTTTGAGGAGTACTACAGGTCAAAGGGAATCCGGCTCGAATTCACCGTGCCGAAGATGCCAGAATTGAACGGTCTGGCTGAACAAATGAACCGGACCAAAATGGAAAGAGTCTGAAGTATCCTAGAAATGCAAAGTTATCCAAGATGTTTTGAGCTGAGGCCATATGTGATTAACAGATCACCCTCAACACCCTTGGCAGGAGACACACCACAGAGAGTATGGACCAGTAAAGACATGTCTTACCGGCATATGAAGGTATTCAGCTGTCTCACTTATGTGCATGTTGCAAAAGATAAGAGAGCAAAGTTGGATCCAAAGTCCTGGCCATGCATATTCCCTGGATACAACGATGATGAGTTTGGCTACTAAGTGTGGGACTTAGTCGACCAGAAGGTGTTCCGGAATCAAGACATAGTCTTCATGGAACACAAGACTATTACGAACTAGGAGTCGGAGAAGAAGATAGCAGACTACAGATTGACCAAGAGAGATCGGTCAAAAGACACAAGGACGTAAGCCAGACAACACTAGAAGAACCCGTCAAGACCCCTTATCAGATTCGGATGAAGAACAAACAGAGGAACTAGTAGTTGAAGGAAGACCAATGACGGAAAGAGAATAGCCCCCCAGAAATTTCCGGATGCAGAGCACATATTTCTGACCGATGAGGGTGAGCCGGAAAGCTTCGAAGAAGCAAAGAAAGACACCCACAGTTGCAAGTGGTTGAGTGCCATGCAGGACGAGATCGATTCCCTACATGAGAACCACACATACGAATTGACGGAGTTGCCGAAAGGAAAGAGGGCACTCTTGAACAAGTGGGTGTACAAGCTCCTCGGAAATGGTACCGGAAGTTCGACTCCTTCATGATCAACCAAGGGTACCACAAGACGCAAGCCGACCACTGCGTGTTCGTGAAGAAATTTGACGGAGGTGATTTCCTGATACTCCTACTATATGTAGATGACATGTTGATCGTCAGACCAGAACGAACCAAAATCGGAAATCTGAAGAAGGCTTTGAACCGGACCTTCTAAATGAAAGATTTGGGTCCGGCGAGATAGATACTGGGGATGCACATAATCCGGGACTGGTCAAAGAAATTGCTATGGTTGTCACAGGTGAAGTACGTGATAAAGGTGCTTAAACGGTTCAACATGTCCACTGTGAAACCAGTCGCGTTGACACTTCCGGAAAAGTGCAAGTTGTGTGGAAAGTAGAGCCCAAAGACAAAGGCAAATATGTCGGATACGCAATTGGAGTGGTCAACTGGTTCATGAACAATCCGGAAAGAAAACACTGGAACACGGTCAAGTGGATACTCCAGTACTTCAAAGGCACCTCGAGTATGTGCCTCCGGTTCAGCTTAGGTAAACCCCAATTGGAATGCTTTACAGATTTGGATATGTTGCTTGTTGCGGACACCATCCGATCCACATCCAGATACGTCATGACATATGCAGGGGGAGCCGTGTCGTGGCAGTCGAGGCTGCAGAAGTTCGTTGCACTGCCAACAACGGAAGCGGAGTACATGGCAGTTGTGGAAGCCGGCAAGGAACTAATTTGGATGAAGGACTTCATCGGAGAGCTAGAGATTCAACAAAAGAAATATTGACTCTATTGCAACAGCGAAAGTGCCATCCACCTTGCTAAGAACACCGCCTACCATTCCTGGACCAAGCACATCCAGAGAAGATATCTCTGGCTCCAGGAGAAGGTAGAATATCAAGGCTTCGCGCGGACGAAGATCCACTCAAAGAGAACGGGTTGGAGATGCAGACCAAGGTGCTGTCAGACGAAAAATTGGACACGTGCGGGAGACGGATCGGACTAACGAGAAATCCCATGCCGGAATTAAGGGGGAGTTTGTTGGGAATTTGGTCCCTTTGGCTGGGATCCGAATGACATCCGAAGAAGCCGGATCGGACGAGCTGAAGGAAGGAACTGAACCAGACCGGATGGTATCCGGATGGATCCGATTTGAACCGGATCCAGGGACATATCTGCAAATATGGTTTTGGTGTGGCTGTAAAGGCTATATTTGTAATTATTCTTAAAGTCATATAAGTATAAATATGACTTAGGGCAACCACTATTGTTGTTGTTAGTTGTATAGAGAGAGAGATTGAAGAGAAGCCGCCAATTGGCGAAGATATAGAGCTCGAGGTCATTGCCTTTGAGTCTCATGTTGTACCTCATTTTTCATATAGTGATAGTTGGAGTCTGTGGGCTCCCATGGTTTCTCCCTATTAGGGTTTTCCATGTAAACATCTTATGTCGTCTCTTCTATGTAAGTGTATGAACCTCCATTTCTGTTTTTTGTTCTTTCATAAAGTGTTTGAGTCTTAGTTGTGGCCGAGCGCTATTCCGCACAAACTTCTCGGTTATGGCCGAGTGCTATTCCGCACAGGCCGGTTGCCACCACGTGTGAAGCCATTTGGCTCAAAACGCTATTAGAGGATCTGCATGTAGAGTTGTCTGAGCTGACAGTCATATACTGGGACAAATTTAGCAGCATCCAATTAGCGAAGAACCCTTTCTTCCACACCCGAACACAACATACCGAGGTGCACTACCATTTTGTCCGCAAGCGAGTCCTTTCCAGAGAAGTCGAACTTCTTCCTGTTTCAACCGATCGGCAGGTTGCCAATATCTTCACCAAACCTCTTGGTCTAGACAAGTTGCTACAATTCTCGGGCATACTTGTTCCGCAACACCTCAATATGCCGAACTTGAGGGGGAGGAGTGAAGTTGAAATGGAGAGAGACGAAGTTCGAAGAACAAAATTAGATGCAGAATTCGATTTTGGCACGACTAAAGAAGTCGAAACGTTCAGATTGGCTGGAGAAGCTGAGAATGCATGCACAGATGGGAGAAGATCAGCTAAAGAGAGACTAGCCAGATGCAGGGGGAGCAGCTGAAAGAGAGAGCCGAAGCCAGAAAAGGGAAGTAAAGCCAAGAAGGGCAAGGAAGGTGGTAGAGTGGAAAAGGATAGAGCCAACCGAGCAAATGCCAAGACCAAGACATGGGCAGATGTGGTCAAAGGCCTAAGGGAGGACGAATTGGAGACAGCCAATTCGGACAAGAATTGGAACGAATCAGAACCAGGTGATTCGGACGAGCTGAATTACACAGAGGCCAAGCAAATGAGGAGCCAGTCGAAGCCAACGCTGACACAGAGGAGCCGATGGGTCAAGGGGCACCAATACTGCGAGAGCAAGGGAGCTGACAAGGGCTATGGAATCAGACAAGCCGACCGCCAGGGTCGAGGTGTGTGGAACCAGACGGGTCGAGGAGCGCCGGACCGAAGGGGTCGTGCGACACAAGGCCTAACTAGATGAGGAGCACGAGCGAGGCAACGAGGTGCCAAAAAAAGAGGTTGGATTGATGAACCAGTGGGAGCTGACACGAAGGGACCTCAAGTTGAGCTTGAGGGGGAGTGTTGAGAGACAAGCTCAACAATGGCCTGATTCGGCTAATGAAGCCGAGATACAAGAACCAACGGTCGAGGGCTGTGAGCTGAGGATTCGACTGAAGAAGCCGAGAACCGAGGGATAGGGGCCAAGGGTCGTGAGCCGAGTAGGAAAGATTTCGAAAGGCCGTTGAGGGTCTATATTCCTATTATAGTAAATAGGAATATTGTAGACAGATTTAGTGTCAAGCTCATTTATGAGCATTCAAGTATTGATGGTACTTGTGTCAGCCCACTTGTGAAATGCTTGTATATAAAGTGCTCATCAATCACAATGCATGTACAGAGCATTCCTTATTCATAATAGAAGTTGTCATCTGATCTCTCTATCTCTCTCTCTCATACCATTCTCTATGTTTACCTAATTGTCGAGTTTCCGAACCAATTGTGTACTCGGTGTCTATCGCACACGCTTCCGCACACATATTTCTTTTCACTTCAGGATGACTCGCCCCTGCAATAGGACTTTGGCGATGTTGAGTCATCCTCCCCTTCTTCAGGATCAATAGACAAGGTCTTAGCCGGCTGGAGTAGGCCTTGCCCCTTAGCCCATTTGCATGTGTTAGTAGAATCGACTCTATCGTTTACGACTCGCACTTTTTCAACTTTGCATTTTTCAATTCTTCTTAAGTAGACTCTCTCTTGTGTTAGAAATTGACGCTTTCAATTTCTTCACCTCTCGGCCACAACCGAGGAAACACGAATCAGTGCAGCAGTAAATCGAAAACACAAAGAGAGACTCGAATGCACAGGGTTTAACGTGGAAAACCCTAGACGGGAAAAACCACGGGAGTGCAAGACTCCAACTATCACTATACGCAGGGAATGTACAATGGCGAGCTGCAAGGCGACGACCTTGAGCTCGCTGTCCTCGCCACAGGCGGCGGTATTACACAGAGGCGTCGACCTCTTCCTTACTCTCTCTCTCTCTCTCACTCTCTCTCTCTAAGTGAAAACAGAAAAATGAGCAACAACCAACAAAACTGTTTGCCCTAAGTCATATTTATACACATATGACTTTCGGGCTATTTACAAATATAGCCACAAGGGCCCTTGGCAAACATATTCACAAATATGTCCCCGCATCTGGATCTCTCTCCGGGTACATTCGTCATCCGGCTCCGTAGCCGGGGTCTTCATCATCCGGATCCGGAACCGGGTCTTCATTCCCGATTCCCGGACATCTGACCATCCCATCCGGAGGGACCGTAATCCCAACATCTTGGTTAGTTGATGCGAGCTTCATCAACATCTTAGTCGGATCATATTTGATATCGACTAATGGACCTCTTGTTGATTTGTAGTCAGCAAGTGTGTTGTCGACTACTCAGTCGGTTGCCACTATTTGTCAAACCTCTGATTCAGCCAAGTGAGTCTTCCGTCTATGACGAATTTGTTAGTGTCACAAGAGACTCTTTCGCTAACTATTTTTCGGTTGATTTCTCTCGGAGAGAATCAAGTCTTTATTGAAGACAATGTCGCTACTTCGAATCAATTTCCGATTCTCTGGGACCATCAATTTCTGATTCTCCGGTTCCCATAGTCGATAGCCGAAATTCCCATAGGTTCCATAGACAAGCAATATGTATTTCCTTGCATGGGGTGCCAACTTGGTCCTTTTCTCCATCGGGATGAATGTGTAGGCTTCACATTCGAATATACGGAGCCTATCATAGGTCGGTTGTTTGCATGACCATACTGCTTGCGGCACTTCGAGCCTTATTGCTTTCGACGGTGACAGGTTGAGCAGATAAACTCCTGTCTGCAATGCATCGACGTAGAACTCAAGCTTCAGTCTGGCTTCCTAGAGCATTGTCGTCACCCTCTCGTGGATAATTTGGTTGATCCGTTCGGCCGTTCCATTCTACATGGGTGTGTATAGAACGGTCTTTTGGTGCCGAATCCCTTTGTTAGACAGGTACTGTTTGTAGGCTGGGGAGGTGTATTCACCTCCGTTGTCGGATCCAAGTGTCTTCACTCTGTATCCCGATTGGTTCTCCACCTCGACTAACCATTGAGCAAAGATCTCGAATGCTTCGTCTTTGGACCTAATCGAATAGCCCCAGACCTTTTGTGTACAGACATCTCTAAATGTGATGAAGTACCAGGATCCGCCTAGAGATCTCTCGGGTATCGCCCACATATGTCTGTGTGGATCAGTTCTAGGGAATGTCGTATTGTCTCATAGTGGAAAGAGTAAGGACTTTGGGTTTGTTTCCCCTATTAACAATGCTCGCAGTAGTCCGTCTTTGTTAGGAGTTCTAGAATGTAGTTGACCGCCATCAGTTGATCGAGTCTAGCTTGAGAGATATAGTCGAGTTAGCCATGCCATAAGTTCGGGTCGGTCATTTCAACTACGTTCACAACCCCTTCTAGATTGATCGCCATGATAGAATACAAGTTATTTTACTTGTGTCTGCTATTGATTTTCAGGTTTCCTTGGCTAATCATCCATGTCGACTCATTGAGAGTCGTTCCAAACCCATCTTCGGCTAACATGCCGATGGAGGCCAGACTCCTTTTAGATTGGGTACGTGTCGAACTTGGTGTAGGGTGATCATGTTGGCATTCAACAATCGAATGGGAACCTCTCTGATTCTTGCAATTATACACTCGTACCCGTTGCCGAGTCGGACTGTGCCACTAGCGTCAGCCGAATAGTTCGAAAACCATTTTATGTTCAGGGTCACATGGAATGTGGCATTGGATTCCAGCAACCACATATGTGCATCTTGCGCATTGTAGAGGACTTCTCCGATCATCAAGTCCTCTAAAGAGAGGATTTCTCCTAATCGGGTGTCAACAACATTTATTTGGTTGCCGATTGGAGAGTGGTTCAAGTTGCATCGTCCTCGATTCCGCTCAGATCACCAACCACTCTCTCTCCTCATGATCGACCAACAGTCAGAAACACCGTAACCGGCTTTTCTACAATAGGTGCAAAATTCGCCAAGTCGACTGGTTCTCGGAATCGACCATTGTCGGTCTCCACTCTTTCTTGATCGACTATGGATTCGATAAGTTCTGTCGGCTTGGTCTCTCGATCGACTAGTTTGGCTGATCGTCTGGGTCAATTTGAGATGGGCTTCCTCCAACTCATCAATGGTGAGTTCCATCAATTTTCGCCAAATATCCTTAGTGAGGAGTTGTTCGATTGTTTCGTCCAAATTGAGATTTAGACAATTGTTGGAGAATATCATGTAGAAAACCTCCCAACTTGCCGTCAAGCTCAATAGGAGGGCAAGGGCTTACATTTCTTCTTCGAAGTTAATCCCTTGGAAGGAGAGTTCAGATAACACCCAATTGAAGGTGTTGATGTGGGAAGTTGGTGGGTCTGTCTCTCTCATCTTCATGTTGAATAATTGTTGGATCAATATCAACTTTGCAGAGGAGGACTTCTTTTCATGCACCGCCTATAACTTTTCCCACAAAGAGAAAGCTATCGTCTCTGTGGCCATGCTAAAATAGACATTTTCAGCCAAATGCATACGAATGGTCAACCTGACTATTTTGTCCAATGAGTGTCACTTTTCTATTGTCATCGAGGGTGGCTTGTTGGTATGCCAGATAGCTTCTCCTCTTAGCTTTTCTACTATTTGTGATTTCTGAACGACAAGTCGCTCTCATACCAGTTGTTGGCAGATATATGCAGAAGAACATGTGAGGACCTGTTGATCTATGAACAACATACAATACAAATGTGTGATAAGAGAAAGAGGTAAGAAGGTAGACACACATATCTAAGCTTCAATGAAAGTTCTCTATTATTCTCTTTTTTGCAACTCTTACACTCTCTGAGACTCAAGATACAAGAAGATATTGTTACAACATTAGGTTAGAGCTTATATACCAAGCCCGAACTATTTGTACATGTTCACACTAGGATACAAAGTGGAAGGATACGGCCTTTTGTGCCAATAGCTATAAGACCAAAAATACTACATTTCACGTGATGTGTGTGAAAGTGAGTTGTGAATCTTGATGTTCAAGAACTTTACCAATGAATCTTGCAATCAAAAGTGCAGATTGTGGTTGTGAGAGAAATGTGCAAGGATTGGGCTTAGTCAAAGATTGTGATGTACACATAACGTTGGTGAGGGTAGGTCACTAATATTTACATTAGTGAAGGGTATGTTCACTAATGTTAAAAAGGGGGCTAATGTTATTGGATAGAAGGAATGATAGGTGCATGCACTATCATGATTTGGGCAACCAATGAATGGAGACCCTTTTAGAAAGGTACATCTTTAAGGGGCCTAGGAAAAGGTATAAATATGAGGCTTAGCTACCCTCATAAGCACATTACATCGAAAGGTTGTTGTCTTAGACACCGGTGGTGCAAGCTGGGCTTTCGTCTTGACAATCGTGTTTATCTCTTCGAAGGTAATAGTCATCCTAATATCTGGCAGTATGGGACGTCGGTGGAAGGTTGGCTATGTCTAGATCATAGCTCAGGGTTGGTCGGGTAGATCGGGTTCTTCTATCTATTCTATTTTCCTTCTTTTACTTTACTTTGGTCTATTGATTAGTAATAGACTCTTAACAAAGATATGTAGAAAGCATGGTTGAATATTATTAAAGCTAGGGCATTGTATCAAAGTGTGATACTCGTATTCTCAAACTTGTTCAAGGCAAAGTGTGCATATCAGACCATTGTCCCTGACATTGCAATGCATGTGAGCTAAATCCCATGGAAGCAATGGTTCGAATGGTAGATAATGGGATGGCTTCTAACATGTATCGATGCGTACATATGTAGTATAATATGGTTTTGTAGTTGGGTGCAACATATGTAGTATAATATGTGAAGCATGAGCCTCCACACTTGTACCATGTCATGATATATTGGCATTGCAAAAAGTCCTCATTTACAAATGAATCTAGTGATGCATCATGATAGGGTGTATAAGACAAAGGATTGTCGTACACAATATGAGGGCTTGACCAAGCATATTAGAGAGAGTTGTGAATTAAAATAGATTATAACGACCAAGGTAACTACGAATTAGAGAGGGAGACTCAAGAAATTAACGCAAAAGATAGAGAAGATGAGAAAGGGGTAAGAATGTTATAATATTCAATTATCAAGACCAAACAAAGGAGATAAACTCCACATTGAACTAAAAAAGCAAAGACCTTCTTACTTCCAATCTGTCGTGACTTGAGAATAGGAGAGAGAAAAATAAGATGACAGTAAAAGGTAGAGGGAGAGAGAGAGAGAGAGAAAGAACACTAGAAATGTAAAGAGAGTTTATATTATAAGAGAGCAAGGATTACAAAGAGTAGGCTAAGGGGCTACAAACTGGTGTTGAACCGAATGAGTTGTGATGAATGAATAGACACCTATTTATAGGTCCTTATGGAGTATTCTAGAATGTTCTAGAATATTTTAGATATTTATGATATTTAATATAATCATGGAATATCCTAGAATGTTCTAGGATACTCTAGATTGTTCTGGAATACTCTAGAATGTTCTAGAATACTCTAAATGTCTTGTAATAACTAATAATACATTTATTATAACTATACATCATATATGTTAGTATAATGGTTAAAGGTCTAACATATAGACCAAGACGTCTTGGGCTCGAATCCTTGTAAGGCCAAAATGTATGTCGTCATGACATTATCCCCGCTTTTCGACGACGAGTTCCACGAGTCGGAAGACAAGATTTCGGACTTGGCTTATGAGGATATTTGTTGTGAAATGCAGCAACCATTTCGGAGGCATTAGCAAGATTCTCAAGAGGTTCCCATGTTCGATCATTAGGTGTATAACCTAAGCAGTCAACCAAATAATACAGTTTGTTACGAATGATCTTGGAGTCGAGAATGGCAACAACTTCATATTCGGAGCCATCCGAAACTTCGATTGGAGGTGGGGGAGATGTAAGACGGCCTAGAATAGAGCTGGTTGTGTACGGCTCCAAAAGTGAAACATGGAAGACCGGGTGAAGATGCATATGAGGGGGAAGATCAAGGTGAAATGCCACATCATTGATCTTACCAGATATCATATATGGGCCAAAACGTTGATAATCCAATTTGCAGCAAGGTCGGGTTGTTTTAATGCGACCTTGTAAAAGCCATACTCGATCCCCCACTTGAAACGTAGTCGATGAATCACGTCGATGACGGTCGGCAACCTTCTTTTGAGTGTTTTGAGCATCACATAAATGATGCAAAAGGATATCTTGAACTTCTTGGAGTCGGGTGAGCCGATCTTCAGTAGTCGGGTTTGTCGGGAGTTCGGGATGTTCAAGCATAGTCCAACGAGGATGGTACCCAATGTTTGCAAAAAATGGGGAATATCCAGTAGAAGAATGTTCTGAGTTGTTGTAAGCAAATTCCGCCAAATGTAATAGATCAACCCAATCATCTTGTTGATAGTTGACAAAACAACGAAGATATTGTTCTACTGTTTGGTTGGTGCGCTCACTCTGTCCGTTAGTTTCTGGATGGTAGCCGGAAGAGAGTTTGCAAGAAGTATGTAAGAGTTTGAACATGTGCCGCCAAAATTTTGAGATGAATTGGGGACCCTGATCACTGATAATATCATCAGGAAGACCATGATGCCAAAACACCTCTCGCATGAGTAACTCGGTTGTCTCTTGGCTCGTAATGGCCTTTGTGCAGGGAAGAAAATGTGCCATCTTGGTAAAACGATCTACTACCGTGAGAATAGAATCAAAACCCTTAGAAAGTGGTAGATCCGTAATGAAGTCCAATGAAATAGATTTCCATGGACTCTCAGGAATAGGCATTGGTTGTAATAAGCCATATGGATGATGTCGAGGTTTTTTGGATCGGCAACATGTATCACAACTACGAACATAATCCGCAACAAAATGGCGAAGTCGTGGCCACCAATACCTTCGAGAAATTAACACCAAAGTCTTGTGGATGCCAAAATGTCCAGCCATTGGTGTATCATGACATTGTTGCAAGACATGGAGTCGAGAAGGACCATCAGGCACATATAGGAGATTTTGTCGAAAAAGTAAACCATCATGCCAATTGAACTGGTTGTAGTCTTGACGAGGATTTTGAGATTGTGAACAAGAAGCACGATCTGGGATAATATGGTTCAAAATATCTTGGGCGAATTCATCAGTCTCAATATGCTCCCGAATGGAGTCTAGAAGACTTGAATCCTCGGGTGTGTCTATAGCATGAAAAGCCATTAGTCGTAGACGGTCAGGACCCAAGAGGATTTGCTTCTAACTTTCAAATGCGGCCTCTCCTGGTTGAAGTTCCATATATGAACGCCGAGATAAAGCATCTGCTTTGCCTTGTTGCGTCCCAGGGCGATATAGAATTACGAAATCAAAACGAGTTAAAAATTGCGCCCAACGAGCTTGTCGACGACTCAAACGTTAGATTTTTGTGATCATTATAGACAATGATTTGTTGAGACGAACCCTCCAAAAAATGACGCGTTGAAAAGAATCCACAATGGCAAGAAGCTCTTTGTCGTGAATCTCATAGTTGATTTCTGCAGCTTCGAATTTCCGTGAATGAAAAGCCACAGGGTGCAGTTGGCCATCATTGCTAATCTAGGATAATACGCTTCCTAGTGCGAAGTCAGATGCATCAGCTTCCAGTATAAAGCGCTTCAATGGATCAACATGAATCAAAATTGGTGCGGATGTAAATGCTTGCTTTAATCCTTCAAATGCAAAGTTTGCATTTATACTCCACACAAATGGTTGATTCTTCTGTGTCAGTTGAGTGAGGGGCAATACGATCTTTGAATAATCTTTGATGAACTTGCGATAAAAGTTTGCGAACCCTAAAAAACATTGTACATCTCGCACAGACTGTGGTGTTTGCCAATCCAAAACTGTTTGAACCTTTGCTGGATCCATAGAGATGCCATGTGAAGAGACTATGTACCCCAAAAATTCCACTTGACGCTGGTCAAAGCTACACTTCTCCAATTTTGCATAGAGACCATGTTCACGCAACCGTTGCAAAGCTTGTCGAACATGTATATCATGATCCTCTTGAGTTTTTGAGTAGATCAAGATATCATCTAGGTAAATTATGATGAAAATATCGAGGAAATCTCGAAAAATGTCATTCGCCATATGTTGGAAAACTGTTGGTGCATTCGTGAGACCAAATGGCATCACTGTATACTCAAAATGGCCATAGCGAGTACGAAAAGCAGTCTTCCATTCATCCCCAGGACGAATTCGAACAAGATTGTAAGCACCTCGAAGATCTAACTTTGTGAAATACTTAGCTCCATTGAGGCGTTCCAGAAGGCTCGAAATCAATGGTAGAGCATATCGGTTTTAAATAGTTACTTTATTCAATCCTCGATAATCCACGACCAAACAAAGCGAACCATCTTTCTTCTTAACGAAAAATATGGGTGCGCCGGCAGGAGATCTTGAATGCTGGATAAACCCATTTGCCAAGTTCTCATCGATATATTCCCGAAGAACCTCTAACTCTGTGGGTGAAAGGTTATAAATTAGCCCCCATGGAGGCTCTTTTCCAGGCTGCAAATCAATCGGGCAATCATATGGTCGATGCTCTAGTAGTCTATTGGCCTTCACCTTATCAAAAACATCGGAGAATTCTATATATTTCTTCGGTAGTTGGACCCCTGATTCTTGTGAGCTCGATGTGGGAGTTGCTAAAACCGCGAACACCAACATGTCTTCCTTCCGTCCTTCCTCACGTAATTGATGTATAGAGATTGTCGAAATCTTTTGGAATGTCATATCCTTTGTTGGAGTTTTAAGAGGCTCAGACTGTATTGTGACTTCTTCGATGGTTCTTTTTCTCCAATCAATAGTTGGGTTATGTAGCTCAAACCATGGAAGACCAAGAACTAGGGAGTGCTCTGGACTACTAATGATGTTGAATGAGATGACACTAGCCAAATTGCCTAGGACTACATGAATTGGTTTAGACTCTTCAACTATATCACCTGATGCTATGGGGCGTCCATCAATGACTCCAACTGACACTGGGCTTGGTAGCTTATGCAACTGAATATTATGCATTACAGCAAACTCACGATCCATGAAACAAGAGTTGGCTCCAGAGTCTAAGAGGGCAAAAGCTGGGACTCGATGGCACCTAGATGTCTTAAGCTCAACTTGTGCAGAGAAAACTCGACTAACTTGACCGGATGAAATGGAACCACAACTAGGGACGGACGTTACATGCCTAGGGTTGTCCAACCAAATGGCTCCGATTTTGGCCGGACTTACTCGTTTAACACATCATCTAATTGGCTCAAGACATCAAATGTATTTTTATGACAAGGACTACTAGGCCTACCTGGGTTACGAGAAGGCGGGGCAGAAATTGAGATGGGATTGTCATGAGCACTTACTTGGTTAACTTGTCATCGTGGTTTATGTGGACAATTCACAGCAATATGCCCTGGACCACCACAATAGAGGCATAGACGATTCGCTCGCCGTCGTTGCTTTTCAGCATCCGATAATGGTCCTCGACGTCGTGTTGTCTCGATTTCCATTGAAGTAGGGCCTTCCACCACACTTGACTTTGATACATGGGGTGGAGTTGCAACCACCGAAGCATATGTTTCTGTTGATCGAAAGCGTAACATTTGTTGGCGCTCAGAACGCCGCTCAAATAAGCGATTGTCACATCGCACGGCCCGGCTTACTGCTTCAGTAAGAGATTTTGGATCATCATGGAAGGTAAGAAGTAAATCCTTCACATCATTGCGCAAACCTTGACGAAATTGGTCCATTAATGCCGCCTCGTCCCATGGAATATCACATGCTAGAAGGCGAAAATCTGCAGCATAAGCGGAAGCAGGACGATCTCCTTGTCGTAATCGCCGAATTTTGTTTACTGCAGTCCTCATACTATCAGTGTGTCCAAAGTTGGCTTGGAACTCATTAATAAACCCTTCAAAATCTTCTAATAATGGTGAGTGCTTCTCTAGGAGTGGTGCAAACCACGCTAATGCGGTACCCGTTAACAAGGTACCAACTAGACCCACACGAGCAACATCAGTTGGGTAACGGCTAGGATGCAATTTAATCACAAGCTGTACCTGATTTAAAAATCCACGAAATTGAGACCTTGTACCATCAAACTTGGCCGGCAGACTAATCTTGGGTTCCTTCGGCGAGGTTTGAACTTCCGCCGCTTGTCGTTGCAATAGAGTAGTCTCCAATTGATGCACTTGTTGAGATAATTCTTCATATTGTTGTACTTTCTCAGCACTTACTTGTTGTAGGTCTCCCAGCAATCTTTGATTTTCATGCTCTAGTGCCACGAATTTGGTTGTTAGCATTTTGAGCTCGGAGAGGACACGCATATATTCTTGCTTGCTGACGAACTCCATAGTTACGATAGAAATTTGCTAGATTTGGTTGAATAAGGTTAAGATAAGAAGAAGAAGTTGGAGAAGAAGAAAAGAGATAGATTTGGTTCAAACTGTCATGACTTGAGAATAGGAGAGAGAAAAATAAGATGACAGTAAAAGGTAGAGGGAGAGAGAGAGAGAGAGAAAGAACACTAGAAATGTAAAGAGAGTTTATATTATAAGAGAGCAAGGATTACAAAGAGTAGGCTAAGGGGCTACAAACTGGTGTTGAACCGAATGAGTTGTGATGAATGAATAGACACCTATTTATAGGTCCTTATGGAGTATTCTAGAATGTTCTAGAATATTTTAGATATTTATGATATTTAATATAATCATGGAATATCCTAGAATGTTCTAGGATACTCTAGATTGTTCTGGAATACTCTAGAATGTTCTAGAATACTCTAAATGTCTTGTAATAACTAATAATACATTTATTATAACCATACATCATATATGTTAGTATAATGGTTAAAGGTCTAACGTATAGTCCAAGATGTCTTGGGCTCGAATCCTTGTAAGGCCAAAATGTATGTCGTCATGACACAATCACTCAAACCCACTACTAAACCCTTTCTCTTCCACTAATACACCTCTTCCCAAGCCTCCTCCTCCTCTATTAGGACCCCCCTTCCAGGATTATCACTTCCTCTTTTATAAATTTTTTCTTCGTCCTTGTTCACACTATTTTTAGAAGCTTTTTATCTCCAATTTTTAGTTAAGACCCAATGACCCTCTAATTGTCATATCTCCCTCATCCGAGCTCCCAATTTAGAGATTTAAAAAGCTACAAATAGCTCTTGTTGCGAGCTTTCTAACCCATATTTGCATATGATATTTGGTTTCCAAACGAGAGAGTTATGACCATTCGTTTTAGACTGTTTTTTAGGTGGCTCGCTTTTTCTCTCTTTACTTTATTCTTTGTCTCTTACTTTTACTTTTGACTTTTTCTTAAGATATTGGTTTGTGTTCTTTGGCTCAAAATGTGAATGCTCCATACCTTATATTCTTCTAACGTTCAACGGCTTCAATTCTAAAAACACTTTCACACATCATAAATCAAGTGTCTTGCATCCCATTTAGCAAACCATTTTTCCATATCTTGCATCTAACTAAAACACAAAATTTTGCTTTTATTCATCTTTTGGATCTTTTTTCTTGCTTCCCATGCTATTCTAAGAAGTTGTTGTGCGGAACTTAATTGAGCCCTTTCCATGGCCACGATCTCAATGGGAAGAAATCCTATCTCAAGGAGAGAGAGAGAGAGAGAGAGAGAGAGAGAAAGAAAGAAAGAAAGAGAGATATATTAACGTCTTCTAAGGCCAAATTTGGCCCATGAGACAAATAGGTTACAACAAAAATGAGTGTTTATCCAATCATCAAAACTAAAAATAAAAGAAAATAGCTTAAGCTAAGAAAGTTCTAGTAGTGTACAAAACTTTGCAGTAAGCCTAATCTCATTTCCACCCAAGTCTCTCAAAAAGAAGTGGGAGGTCAAAAGTTTTTGGTGTGGGTGTGACCCATGGTCCCGATGCATAGAGTGCCCTAGCCATGGCTTCTAGGCGGTGTAGTTCACGTTCCCTTATTTTCTTTATTGCTTCTACATCTCGTCGAGTTGCTTTGAAACCTGGCATCCGAGGGCGTTTGGTTCTTCTTTGATTTTCTGCTTCATCAAGGAGAAGTCCGAGTGGTGCAGGTATGTCGACATTCATTGTCTCCCCCTATTCCTGAAAAACTTCATTTGTTATATGTTGGTAAACATTAGCAACATTATTATCAACGTTTTGTAATTTATTCTCTCTGTGTTGTTTCAATTCTAAGATGTATCTACCTAATTTCTTTATATCTAGTGTATCTAATAGTTTAGGGAGGGTGGGAGAGGAACCAAGTATGTCTTGGTATTTTGCCCTTATCTCGGCATAGGTGGGGCATTTGCATGTAAAATGGTACTCATCCTCTATCTCTATGTGGCATAACCTACATATCCTTTCCTCCATAGGGACTCCATTAGTACGTCCATTCTCAATCTCAAGTTGGTGAGATGATATTCTAAGTTGACCAATGGCAACCCTTAGTGCATGTGGTAAGAATACATCTAGATATTTTGGGCGCGTGATAAAACCTAACTCAGAGAAGTGCATAAAGTGTTCCTTATAGTACGACATTTTAGATGGGAGTGGCTCTAGTGGGGTGATCCATTTATACCGAGTATAAATTTGCCATATTTCTTGGCGTATTACTTTATTATGGTCCTCATGATAGATTAAAGTGTTATCAGTCGTGTGGTCGTACTTAAGGGGGGGGAGGTTAGTAATGTCTAGACCGTTGGCAAGAAGCCAACTCACCATCATGCCATACCATGAGCTAGTATAGCCGGACTCATACAGTGCTCGAGAAGCCTTAAAGTCTTGGTGGGATATTCTATCAAGTGGTTGGTTATGTATCCTGTGTATAAAGACTACTAGTTGAAAAAGTGCTTCTATTAACATAGGGGGTAGAGTGAACTCAGCTCTAATAATGTCATGTGGTGTTGGTAAACAGGTCCCTCCGGATGGAAAGGGAGAAGAACAGTGCCGACGAACAAACTCGGCCGAGGCCGAAACGGTATGAACCGAATGGGGAGAACCCGACTTCGGAGAGTCGGATGGTGTAGGCCCGGTATGAACCGGATGGGGAGAACCCGACTTCGGAGAGTCGGATGGTGTAGGCCCGGTATGAACCGGATGAGGAGAACCCGACTTCGGAGAGTCGGATGGTGTAGGCTCCATCGAGGCTACATTTGTAAATAGCCGAAAAGTCATATTAGTATAAATATGACTTAGGGCAAACTTTTAGATGTGTTGTTGTCATTCTAGTTGTAGTTCTTCTTCCTTGTTTGTGCAAGTAGAAATCAGAGCGCGTAACTGTACAGAGATAGAGAGAGAGAGAGAGAGACGAGGTCGTAGCCTCTGTTGTAACCGCCGCCTGTGGCGAAGATCTGAGAGCACGAGGTCGTTGCCTCAGTGATCTCACTGTTGTATATTTCTGCATAGTGACAGTTTGCAGCTTGTGGGCTGCCGTGGTTTTTCCCCTACTTTGGGGTTTTCCACGTATACCTCCTGTGCACCATTTCTCCTCTTTTGTGTCGCGTTTTATTACCTGTTTTTCTGTGTATGAAAAGAAGCTCGGTTGTGGCCGAGCATCGGACATAAGGAACGTCAAGTCCCCAACATGTGGGACCGACGATTTGCTTCGGAGTTGGCGTGATAACATCATCACCAATGGTCTCTCTAATTGCGTCCACATGAAAGATGGTAGTCCTGGGGCCCAAACCGCTGATGCATACATGAGAGAGGGATTCACTAATGAGTTAAAGAGCCACCCTTTAGTTCGTGGCTCTTGGAAGTATGCTTGGTGGCATTGTCTCTCGAGGAGTGAGAGGGATGCATGTCCTCTTGTAAGTCTATCCTTCGTTGCTTGTGTCATCGAAAATTTACCTGAGCGGGCACTGAAAGTGACTCCGAGATAGACATATGATCCAACCACCTCAACTGGGCTATGGGAGATAGTTAGGTGACACTTAGCTCTAACTTGGGCCGACGTGTGGAAGATAAGGACTTTAGTTTTCCCTAGATTCACTACCAATCCTCGTTGTGTGCAAAAGTCATCTAAGGCATTAAGGTGCCTTTGTAGGTCGTGTTCGGATTCAGAGAGCAAAACTATGTCGTCTGCATAGAGCAAGATACGCACCTGCGTATCCCCAAGGACTACTCCATTGCCTCCCTTACGAGCAATAAAATCTGTGATCTCATCAATGTAGATCCCAAAAAGAGTCGGAGATAAGGGGCAACCTTGTTTTACACCAATAATGCTAGTGAAACTATCGGATATGCCGCCTGGGCATCGAACACACCCAGACACTTGTTCATATAGTGTGTAGATGGCCCAAACCATGTCATCTGGTATCCTCAAGCTCTTAAGCCTATCAAACAACCGCTCTCTAGGGACCGTGTCAAAGGCTTTGCGGAAGTCCACAAAACAACAATATAGTTTCTTCTTGCGAGTCGTAGTCTGGTCAATTAAGCATCTAAGTGTGAAGATATGGTCAATAGTGGAGAAGGCTCGTCTAAAGCCAGTCTGTTCAGCTGCACAAAGATTTAAGGTCTCCATATACTCGCTAAGCTCTGCCTCCATTACTGCACCATATAATTTAGCAAGGGTATGACCTATCATAATGGTCCTATAAGTATTTGGGTCCATGGGGTCCCCCCCTTTATGTATTGGGGCCACTGTGTTCATGGTCCATTGTGATGGAAAACCCTCTGTGAGGGCACGATTGAAGATTAGAGTTAGCAAGGGAGCTAGGCACTCTCTCGCGTATATGATGTGTTCTGCTCGCAATCCTGTGTGGTCCATGGACTTCCTATGTTGTAATTTCTTTATGACCTTCGTGACCCTAGAGGTCGTGAAGAGTGTCCCCACAGTAGGTCGGGGTGTAGAAGGCATTGGAATGGGTGGTTGGTTTGGGATGTGGTAAAGTCTCTCTGTATAAGTGTGCCAAGTTTCGGGATCTTCGATGGGTGTTTGTGGTCTTGGTTTCCGTAATCTCTTCCATGCAGTGGCACAATCGCTACTCATGAGCATGTGGTAGAGTTCCCAATATTGGGATGCCTCCCATGCTCGTCTCTTACGACGTGTCATCTTGCGCATTTCTTTACGAGCTTGTACTGAGGTAATACTACCACTGAGTTGCGATATTGTAAGTTGTCGATGTAAGCACCTACAATCCTCATCATACCATCTATTTTGTGGCATAGATCCTACTTTACCTTGATTGGAGTGTTTCGTGTATGGGAAACTGCTAACTGCTGCAGAATGAAGGATGTGTGTGAGTTTCGTACTAAGGCTCTCTAAAGGTAGGGAGGGATCAAGGGAGGAGAGATGGGCTTGAACATGTCGAGCATATATGTCAGAGAGCTCATGTGTGAAATGTATTGTGATGTCATGGCGTGGTTGACTAGAGTTGGTGACATTAGAGATATCGCATTTTATCTCGAAGTATAAGAAACTATGGTCCGCGCCAATAGGACATGGGGCCACTCGGAAGGAGTTAATCATGTGGGTAGCTTTAGGGCGTCCTATTAGATAATCGACTGTGCTTTCCCCTCCTCCATGTGGGAAACATGTGAGCTCTTCCGAACCTGGCCACTTGGCTAAACCATTATATATGACCATCTGGTGCCGACTACCGAGTTCGAGCAAATGATGGCCAAATCTCGTGGCGTCTGCACCTTGATCCTTTGATCTACGTGTGGTGTCTATGTCTGAAGGATCGACATTTACCATTTCTAGGTTTCTATTCATTTGAAATATTGTGCATTGTCGGGATTGGGTTCTCGCATTAAAGTCTCCTACAAGGAATACTTCGCCTTGGGAAGAATATCGGATTATGTCATCCAATAGAGGTTCATATGGGGAAGACCCATGTGGCACTCCGTCATCAACTAATCTCGCCTCGCCAGCCAGATTATAACGAGAGCCTTTCGGGGGGAAGTAACAAATGGCGAAAATTACTGCCTTGTCCTTGCTTGTGGAGACTTTCACCCACATAAAACGAGCTTCTGGGTCTGTGCTCAGTATTTCTATCCTATTATGTTGCTCCCTCCGAAACAATATTGCAACACCTCCAGATCCCCTAGTAGTGCATCGACGTGAGGTTTGTCTAAAAGCCGACTCCCAACGAAATCCTTCGACTCGTGGGAGTCCCCTATTTGGGCTTTGGTGTGTTTCTACTAGGCAAACTATATCTGATTCCTTTAATATCCCCTCTAGGCGGCCGGGGTGTGTCCAGAGTGCGCCGTTACAATTCCATAAGGTCATCCTAAGTGTGTTTTCTGTCATATGGGCCACACGCCGTCAATTAGTAGTGCGATCATTTATGATCACTCGCCCATCTCGATAAAAGGCGTGATGCCTGTCTTTGCGAGCTTGCATAACCTTTGGCATACAACTCTTGCGATGCTCAATTTGCATCTTGGTGAGGTCTTCATCGAGATAGATAGGGTCCCCACCCAATCCTCGAAGAATTGGTCTCTTCTTAAAGAAAGTGATTCTAGAGTCTAAGTCTTTAAATTGAAGAACTAAGGCTCTCTTCCTAGTTGTGTCGTGTCCGGCCCTCCAAGCTTTGGTGATAGGTAGGGTTGTTGTGTACCCTAACATTTTCCCGAGTGTTTGTGCATCCTCGTCCGGGGATGCACCTTCCTTGAGCCCAGTGACACGCACATTTAGGTGTCGAGCCTGACGCATTTTCTCCTCTTCGAGGGTGGTATTAACAATATTTTCATCCTTTATTTCTTTTTTAATGTTTCTTTTAACCACATCTACCCAACCCGTTTTTGCTAACTCTATGTTATTTTTAACCTCCTCTTTAACTTTTTTGATCTCATCTTTTATATCCTCTATGGAGGATATTTCACTGTCCTCTCGGGATACCTTGATGTCATTAAGTTGTTGTTTGAGGTTTGTGTTTTCCTCTTTAAGTTTTTCTATTTCAGCCTTGAGGGTGTCTTTTTCTTCTCTATCTTTTTTCTTGTGGGTTTCGGCGTCTTTCACCCATTTTTTCATATTCGTCTCTATTTTTGTTAAACGGTTAAACATATCCAAAAAGTCCTCCTTACTTATAGCCTCGTCTTGTGTATCCTTGTGTTCCTTTTGTTTAGACATTGTAGTGTCAATAAGAAAAGAAAAAAAAAGGATAAAATAAATGGGTTCGAGACTTAGCCGAGTTTGTGTTATGTCGTAGTCACATCGGCATTTTGCACACGATGAGCATGCTAAAAGAACAAGGATGCGCCGCCAAGAGAAGAAACGTGACACTCGGCAACCTCAAGAAACAAGGAGAAGAGCACGGCAACGGCAATGGCGACTACAACGGATGATGACGAACTGCAGCAGGTCGTCCAGCACGTGGACATCAGCAGACGGCGACGGACGTCAGAGGCGGCAGCGCGGCAACAGACGACAGCAGCACGATGGGGGGGGGAGTGCAGCTCGGTAGCAAACGGCAGCGACGACAGCGTGGCGCACAACCGTTGCAGAGAGAGGCACGACCGTTGTAGAGAGAGAGAGAGAGAGCGATTAACGTCTTCTAAGGCTAAATATTGGCCCATGAGATAATCGGTGTACAACAAAATAGGTTATTTACCTAATCATCAAAATAAATTAAATTAAAAATAAAACTTAAGCTAAAACAGTTCTAATATTGTACAAAACATTTTATAGTGTAACATATTCGATAAAGGAAAGGACTTTGTGTTAGGCCTAATTATTTCCATCCAAACCTCTCGAAAAGAAGTGGGAGGTCAAAGGGTTTTGGTGTGGGTGTGACCCGTGGTCCTGGTGTAGAAGGTACCCAACCCATGGCTTCTAGGCAAAGTAGCTCACATTCCCTTATTTTTTAAAATACTTCTACACCACGTCAAGTTGCTTTGAAACCCAATATCTGAGGGCGTTTGGTTCTTCTTTGGTTTTTTTCTTCATCAAGGAAGAGGCCAAGTGGTGTAGGTGTGTTCACACTCATTGTCTCCCCCTGTCCTTGAAAAACCTCATTTGTTACATGTTGGTGAATATTAGAAACGTTATTGTCAACATTTTGTATCTTATACTGTCTATATTGTTTTAGCTCTAAGATATATCTGCCTAATTTCTTTATATCTAGAATATCTAATACTTTAGAGAGGGTACAAGAGGGTCCGAGTATGTCTAAATATTTTTCCCTTACCTCGGCGTATGTTGGACACTTGCATGTAAAGTGGTACTCATCCTCTATCTCTATGTGACATAGTCTACATATCTTTTCCTCTCTAGGGACTCCATTAGTACGTTGGGAATTCGGTCCCTCCGGATGGGATCCGGATGAGAACCAGAGGAGCTAGATCGGACGAGCCGAAGGAAGGAACCAGACCAGACGGATCCAAATGAATCCGGTGTGAACTGGATCTAG
This sequence comes from Azolla caroliniana, assembly GCF_043228905.1. Lineage (NCBI taxonomy): Eukaryota > Viridiplantae > Streptophyta > Polypodiopsida > Salviniales > Salviniaceae > Azolla > Azolla caroliniana. The sequence continues at coordinate 13,607,778 of NW_028230436.1, forward strand.
GGACATATCTGTAAATATGTTTCTAGAGGGCCTATCATGGCCATATTTATAAATAGTCATATATGTATAAATATGAACTAGGCAAACCACTTATGATATAGTGTATGAGTTGTTATTATTACTGTTTGTACAGAGATAGAAACATAGAGAGAGAGAGAGAAACATAGAAAGCTTTTCTGTTGTAACTGCCGGTTGGCGAAGACAAAGAGCTCAAGGTCGTTGCCTCCAAGTCTCGCATTGTATCCTCTTCTCATAGTGATAGTTGGAGTCTGTGGGCTCCCGTGGTTTTTTCCCCATTTAGAGTTTTCCACGTTAACATCTGGTGTGGTCTCATTGTGTCTATGTGCATTATTCTTATTTCAATTTCTTGCTTTATTCCATTGAGTGTTTAAGACTTGGTGGTGGCCGAGCCTTATTCCGTAGAAGTACGACCATTCTCAATCTCAAGTTGTTGGGATGATCTCCTAAGTTGTCCAATAGCAAGCCTTAGTGCGTTTGGTAAGAATGCATCGAGATATTTTGGTCGTGTAATAAACCCTAACTTAGAGAGAGAGAGAATAAGAATGTGGGGATTCACATAATTGACCTAAACAATGAATCACACAACATTATAGAGCACGATGCTCAAATGGCAAGGGGAAGGTTTGGATAAATACAATAACAAACACTTTATTGAGTGTTAGAGAACCCCAACAAAACCACTAAGGAGTTTGATTGGCATTTACCATAACAAAACTAATGAGGGTTTCACTAGCATTTATGAGGTCACCACAAACTTGGAGATATACACTTTCATAACATTTCTAGTACACTTTTAATAAGAGCTATACTATCCTAACAAAACAAATGAGGAGGTTGTTAAGCATTTTGTGAGCTCATTCACAAACTCTTGGAACGCTAGGGTAGAGGATCCCGAGGGCATCAAGGCTGTATGTGCGGCCGCTGCCATCTCCGCCACCTTCTTCTTGAAATTAAGTTGAGTTAGCTCTTCTCCACTTACCCCTATCAGTCCCATTACTTGTTGCAATGAGTGTGTGAGGGTTGCACGTTGTATGGTTCCTATACCACCCATGATTGTGTCCACACCTGGCACCCCAATGCCCCATTGTTCTATGAGCCACAAGTTCGTGTTTTGCTCCGCCACCCGAGGACACCCGACAATTGGAACCCCATTCCACAAGCTCTCTAACAAGGAATTCCACCCGCAATGGCTTACAAAAGCTCCAACTGACCTGTGTTCCAACACTCGCCTCTGAGGTGCCCACGAGACTATGAGGCCTTTTTCCATAGGAAGGAGACCGGGGCGGAAATTCTCCGGGAGCCATTCAATAGCCGATCCTTGGCGAATTGCCCATAAGAACGGTCGTCCGACTGCCTCCAATGTGGCCGCCAGCTCTTGTATCTCCTTGGCCGACAAGAATCCCATAGACCCGAATGCCACATACACCACTGATTTCTCTTCATGATTATCGAGCCACCGTAAGCATTGGAGTTGAGTCTCATCTACAAGGTCCTTGCAAATACTCGCACCCACAGTTGGGCCAATGGGCATCATTTTAACATTCTTTGCTCTCAAGGCTGTGATGGCACTAGCCTCGAGCTCGTGGAAGGAGTTCACGAGAACCCATTTGGAATTGGCGCCTCGAGCGAAAGATGTGAAACCTCGATCTAGGGCTTCGAAGATTGGGTCTGTAGGATCCTCATTTGTGAGGGTGTGTAAAGGCATATGACCTAATCGTGAGGTCGAGATCCCTGGCAAGAAGTCCAGGGGGAAATCTTGTGTCCCTGTTGGAGAAGAATTAGAAGTGAGTATAGATAGGAAATGTATATCGTAGAGAGAAATGGATGTAGTTCAAATGCTACGGTTGCCCAATGGAGACCTAATGACCGTGGGTTCAACCTCGACATTCCACTAGGGTAAGCTAATTACATAAAGAAAAAAATTAGAGAGAAGACCTTCTTTGAAGGGTAAGAGACCCATTGAGATGAGTTGTTGTGTGGAGGAGCCAAATACATAAGTGGATGCAGAGCATGTCCACATCTCCACACGAGGGATGCAAAGCTCACCGGCCACATCGAGCGTCCACGGCATGAAACTGTCTGAAATGAGGCAAGAAATAGGGGTGGTTGGAAGAAGCTCATGGTCGCCACTACTTGCCTCTGTAGAGGAGAGAATGAAGCTCCGAAGAGGAGCCTGGAAGTGAATTGCCAAGAGCTCAGAGGTTACCTTCCATGACCCAGAGCAGGCCGACAACTTACTGGTTATCTCAAGTGGGACGTCGAAGGTGGCAAACCGGAGGTTTTCCCAAGGTACCGATTTCCCATGGTGGATCGCAAAATGGGTGGGTGTGAGGATAAGGGTGGACAATATGCTGGATTTGCTCAGCCGTATTGCTAAGTCTAGGAAAGGGTTGATGTGGCCTTGTTCTGGGTATGGGAAAAGTAGCACATGCGGCCTTCGTGGGGACGACACCAGTTGTCGAGGTTCGGGTGACTCTAGTGCCATGCTTCTATTTGAAGATGTTGCCTCCTTATTTCAGGCTCAATAACACACTATATGTCACCATTTTATGTCTTGGGGCCATAATGGCTTTGGAACTTTGATCCTATGTGTGTGTTTCAACATAATTTCCTTGGGGAATGGATTGGTATGTGTGGGGCATACACCTTTCGATGCCAAAGTAAAGATTCTTCAATTTGGGCCTCAAAACCTTACTTGAAAGCGAAATTAATGTATGTCAACCTAAACTTTTTACATCCATAGTGACATTAGATTCTGTCGGTGGACTTCGAGAGTAGTCCGTTTTAACAATGTCGTGGCACTGTCATCATGATGACATCAATTTTAACGTTGAACCCAACATTTCTCTACATGACAACATTAAATACAATGTCCAATAGAGCATTGACGTACAATTAACTTCATTGAATTCATTGATACGAAACAATTTGAATTCAGTAAATAACCTTACAAAGTCACCATTACCAGAGTAGTCGTCCATTTAAACCCTAACAACGAAGTGACTACATTGATTTTAGTAGTAATACAAATTTTAAATACAATTAAATAACCTTATGAGCTCATTGAAATGATGATATAATGCAACATGTTGTTTAGAATAATGATACATGTTTCGATGTATTGATAACAACGAGTATAATAAGTATGAATATGAACCATGATGGTTGCACCCTTGTTAATATGTTTTAAGGATTTTTCATTTATATTCTTTTGGGGAGATAGTACAGACAATGTTCTTGAGAATTGCAATTTTTTATAAGAGTAAAAATATGTCAATCTTTATGGTGCTCTATCTCAATCATATGGAGTATGATGAACATTAACCATGATAGTTGCACCCTTGTTAATATGATTTAAGGAATTATCATATATATTCCTTTGAGTAAATAGTAGAGACATTGTTCTTCAAATTTGTTGGTTTTTGAGAAGAGTAAAAATATGTCATAGCTCTTATGTGAATCTTTATTGTGCTTTATCTCTATCATATGAAGTATGCTAGAAATTTATAGGAGAGGTAAAGTGCGAGAAGGAAATTGAAATTTCATCCTTTGTGGATATAATGTATAATGAGAGGAGAACCTATGCCCTTTTACATACATGCGTAGAGGAGGTAATCCATATATAAAGACCATATGCAGATTGAACCACATAGTTCTTTATCTTTACACGGTGTTATGAACCATTATCTATTCCATCTATCCAAGCTAATCAAGTTCAAGAGAGGAAGTGAAGGTGGCTAGGTGACAACATTTTTTGTAGGTCTTTGAGACTACTTGCAAGGAATAATACAGAAAGAAAATATTGAAGGAGGTACATATATATATATATATATATATATATATATATATAGGTAGATAGATATAAGTACATCCATCTATTTCTTTTTCTATGCTCTTTTTGTAGAGGGCTATGCAAAGGACAACACTAGACGGTTCATATTACCCACCTAATGAAAGGGACCCCTTTTGTCTTGGTCTCATTTACGGGAAAGCACTAGAATAGTGATTTGATAGTTCGGAAGGGGCCCAAATAGCTGCTAAAAGCCTTGATGAATTAGACCCAACATATTCTTAATTGATCTTAACTTTTGGCATCTACGATACGTTATTATTTGGGAGTACATAGCTCAAGGCACACTCTTTATGCTTTTATGCATTCCTCAGCTTGAGCTTCTTTTCTCGAAGCATGAGCTTTTAACAAAGATTGGTGGTGTTTTTACAACACACTTTAAGAGATCAATGTTTTTGAAATACATGCTTATATGCATAGATTGACACATGCGTGATATTCGTGATATTCTCCATGCGCAATATTCTCCATATTCGAGAATACAAAATGGCCCCAAGCATATTAAAAAACCATTCGTTTTGTAAAATAAATATAAAAAAATTATATATTTATTTAAATAAATGTATTTCACAAAAAAAAACAATTATTCATTAATAGATTATAGTGTCAAGAGAGTTTATGAAACTTATTTTAATTAATTAATTAATTGTTTAAAAACGAATATTTTTAAATTTATTATACAAATATGATTACTAATTAATATGAACTTTGAATATATGATTAGTTTGAAGTACTATTTTTAATTTTAAGATAAAAATATCCATAATTTTGAGAAAATAAAAAGTGAGAAATTAATGAGCCTTTATTTTATTTTATTTATTTATTAAAAATAAAACGAATACTTATAAGTTATACATTTATTATAAAAATTTAGAATTGTCAAGTCCCCAAAGTCCCCCCTTTTATTATCCCTATTTATTGTTAAGTTCCTTTCTTTTTATCCTAGGAATTTTTTTAATTTTTAATTTTTAATTTTTGGGGAGGGGGGTTTAAACGAATACTTGACTGCCCATTCGTATTCGTATTCGTTTGCATTCGAATGGGAAACCCGACAAATGCGAATATGTCAATCTATGCTTATATGTGGAAGTGTGAAATCTTGACCCAGTAGAGATTAGATTAGATGTTGTTGTCTTTGTAGTGTTCCCTTTCAAATCAATTGTGCAAGCTAACACATGAACATGTTCCTAGCAGATTCCTTTGATTGGGTTGCATTATGGCTTTTAGTTATTGTTGCGATTCGTGAATGTCACTCCTTTTAATAGTTATGCATGTGTTTATATGTCTATGGTTGTGTACATTTGTGGATGTCATTGCATATTTTGTATATGAGAATTTTTTTGTGCTTATTTAAATTAAATGTTCTTGTAAATATGTGCCCATGAATGTACAACTTTAAGTGTGTGCACATGTGAAATTGTTTAAGTAAACCAAGCCGAACCTTGACACCACCTAAACAAAATTGTTTAAGCCAACCTACTAGCGGGTTTGCAAGCTTTACAAGCCATTAGGCTGATATGTTATTAAACAATGATTTTATGGTTTAGTTTTGTTTTCGATGCAAACCAAATTATCAAGATTACGCACTCAAATTTTCAAAGATATATATTGATAAAAAACACTTAATTCATGTTATTAACAAACCACGTGAATCCTTTAAACTTTTGATTAAGAATAGACGATTGTAGACTCAACTTTTAAGAGATATATGTATTTTATTAACACACTTAATTTATGTTAATAACAAACTACTTAAATCCATATAGTTCACTACATCACCTTCCATAATGATGTCATCTAATGTATCTCTAAATTATTATATGCTTCATTGAAGTCTTCAAGTAGTGAAATATTTGCTTCATTAAGGATATCTACCCAAGATATAATGTAGATCGAATTCAAGTAGTGAAATATTCACTATATTAAGGATATCTACCCATTGGAATTGTGTGAAGTGAAAGTTATACTTTGATTCAAATTTAGCCTTCTTTGGAGGAACTAATGACGTTGTTACTACTACCCAAGATGTAATGAAAATCAAATCCAAGCATTGAAATGTTACCCCCATTAAGGATAGCTACCCATTGTAAGTATGTCTTTAATGTTATACTTTGCTTCTTATTTAGTCTTTGTTTAGAGAACTAATTATGTTGGTATTGAGAAATAGTCACAATTAATCTTATATATATTTGAGGTAACACAAACCTATTTAAAATGTAAAGAATCATTTTGAAATTGGTTTACAAAACATTTTAGAAAAATGGTAAACATATAAAACATGAAGAAGTTTGAAGCAAACTTTTTGTTGAACCACCATTGATTGAAGTGGACACATATCAATTTTGGCTTATGGAAATCTCATAAATTGTTCAATTCAAGGGGGATTCTTACTAACATTTCCCAAAAAAATACATGTTGTTTGTGGTTTCCTTGACATGTTCCATTACTTATAGACTACACAATATCATTTATATTATAAACTCCTTCAAGTATCTTTTGAACCAAATTGCTATCCAAGTTTATCTTAAGGGAGTTTTTTATTATTAGAACTCTATATTTAAAATGAAGACGAAAGACATTATGTATGAGAAAAGTAATAATGGTAATAAAGAAGAAATATAAAAGCAATTCATAAAGTTAGAAACAATTAAAGATAATTTTAAAAGAGGCAACATATCTTCAATCAAGAAAGAAAGCAATTTGAGAGGGTATGGACTTCAAGATTCTAGTATTTAATCAAATATTGTAAAATTTCTAATTAGCTTGTTATTAGGCTTCAAAAGTTGGATAACTAAGTGTTAGAAATTTGTCCCTCCTATGGAAGAAGTCGATAGTTAGTCAAAGGAAGAAGTCGGTAGTACAATCGGCAAGCCGAGCACAAGATGGTCGATCGGATTGACCAATGCGTCAATAGGGTGGTCGACTGGTTTGAAGGAGATAGAGAGTTGACTATGAACGTCAACTAGTTGGGTTGATTGGATGGTCAACAAGTTGGGCGGACTGATTATTTTATATATTTATATATATATATTAATAATATCATATCCCTCCTATAAATAGGAATACCTAGGACAAACTCATGTGTAGCAACATAGAGAGAGAGCCTTCGGTGTAGAGAGAAGAAATGAGTGTAGTAGAGAGTAGGAAGAGACGCAAGAGCATGCGAGTGAGTGGCGGCAGAGTTCAATACAACTTGCCCAAAACCCTAAGTGGTATTCTCTGTTAAATCAAAGATCTGTAATTTATTTTCTCTTTTGTACCTCTGTGTAAAGAATCAAGAGATAGATTCTTGTGAAGCAGAATAGGTGTGAACTATGTGTGTGTGTGTGTGTGTGTGTGTATGAGATAGAGAGAGAGAGAGACAGACAGACAGACAAACAGAGTGTATGCAAGGTTAAGTATATTAACAAAGGAGAAAGACACAACATACTACAAGGTGGGAGGAGGGTGCTTTATGTAGTCACCCTCTCTCTTCATTAACTACAACACTCATGGAGCATGGGGAATGTGAAAGCTCATAAGTTATGTGTCATAGAATGTGATTCTATGACTCATACTAAATCCTAAAATACAAAGTGGTGACATAATGGTGACTCTTGACCGTTGGAGTGTCTCTTCACTCTCAAGGTCAGTTCACACACTAGACCAAGTTGAGCTTGATTCTCAACACGCCCCCTCAAGCTCAAGTCGGGTCGGTTTCAGACGGTATCTGAAATCCGCTTCAACTCACGTTCGGGAGTCCGCGTCGACTCGCTTTATGTGGAGTTGCGGAATCCGTGCTCCAACTTGCATTGTGCGTAGTTACAAAGTCTGTGCTTCGGCTTGCGTGCGTAGTTGCGAAGTCTGTGCTTCCGCTTGCGTCTTTCTTCGCGGCTTTGCGCGGTAAATCGGCTCTTCGCTGCTTTGTTGCGTGGTTGCGTGGTTGCGGAATCCACGCGTTATTGCGTAGTGCGTGGTTGCGGAATCTACGCGTTATTGCGTAGTGTCTTCAGTACTCCCCCTCAAGCTTGGCAGGTCAGGAATCGTCAATCCGAGATCGGTCATGAATTGCCATAGCTTGTCGGCTCCTAAGGCTTTAGTGAAGATGTCGGGTGTTTGAAGATTGGTGCTAATGTGTTGTAGGTCGACATCGCCAGCTAGAACACGCTCTCGGATGAAGTGATAGTGCACTTCGATGTGCCTTGTCCGCGCGTGGAGCACCGGGTTCCGAGCCAGATAGATATTGCTCATGTTGTCGCAGTAAAGGGAAGTCAGATCCTTGATGGGTAAGCCCAGATCCTTCAAAATCCTCTTGAGCCATACGGCTTCACACGCAGCTACGGCTGCTCCCCTGTATTCCGCCTCCGTACTCGAAAGAGCGACGGTAGGCTGCTTCTTGCTACTCCAGGATATTGCTCCGCTGCCTAGGGAGAAAACAAATCCGGAGGTTGATCTTCTATCGGCTTTGTAGCCGGCCCAATCGGCATCTGTGTACCCCTCGAGGCGTATTGGCATCGCGGTCTTGTAGAGGATGCCAGAATCCATTGTGTCGCTCTCGTACCGTAGAACTCGCTTAGCGCAATCCAAGTGAGTATCACGCAGTGTTTGCATGAATTGACTAAGGAGACCGACTGGATAACTAAGATTGGGTCGAGAGATCGTGAGGTAGATGAGACTCCCGATGAGTTGCCGATACTGAGTCGGCTCACACGCTTTGGTGCCAGAGTTCGCATCGAGTTTGAGATTGCGATCGAGCGGGGTTGCCGCGGATTTGCACTGAGCCATCCCGAACTTGTATAACAAGTTGAGGATGTAGTGCCGTTGAGAGATCCTGATTCCGGCTGGAGTCCGAATTACCTCGATGCTGAGGAAGTAGTGGAGCTCCTTCATGTCCGTCATCTCGAACTTGTCGGAAAGGAGGGATTTGACCTTATTGATTTCGACGAGATGCTCACCTCCAACGACTAGGTCATCCACATATAAGATGATGACGATCGGACTTGCGGAATCGCTTCGTATGTAGAGGGACTTGTCCGATTTTGTCATACGGAAGCCGATTTGATGAAGATATTGCGTTATCTTCGAATGCCAAGCACGCGGTGCTTGCTTGAGGCCGTAAAGTGGCTTCTTGAGTCGGCAAACAGCTTTCGGATGGGTGCTCGAGTTGAAGCCGGGTGGTTGGATCATGTACACCTCCTCTTCTAATTCGCCTTGTAGAAAGGCGTTCTTGACGTCCATTTGATGGAGGTGCCACCCTTTCGCCGCGGCAATCACAATTACGGTCCACACCGTTGTCATCTTTGCCACCGGGGCAAAGTTCTCTTCGTAGTCGACGCCATACGTCTGAGCGTATCCTTTCACTACGAGTCGAGCTTTGTAGCGGTTTACGGAGCCATTGGCGTTATACTTCACCTTGTAGATCTATCTGCATCCGATCGCCTTTTTGTGTGGTGAGGTGGGAACGAGATCCCACGTCTCGTTCTTGCGTAGTGCATGCGTCTCCTCGTTCATGGCTTTGATCCATCGCGGATCTTTGGCTGCTTCGGAAAAAGTTTCTGGCTCGCGTATTGTCGCCACCTTCATCATAAAGGCATCGTGATATGCCATGTAGTCGTTGTAGCCGAATCGGCTGACCAAATTCTTTTCACGGGTGGAGCAAGGGAGCTTTTCATTTGCAGAGATGAGGGCTTTCTTAGCTCCGATTGGTACATCAAAGCCACCAAACTCATTGTCGAGTGAGTGAGTTGATTCATCATCGTCGAAGCGATCGTCTTCGTATTCCGCCATTTTCGCCTTGCCTTTGTCCATCTTCGGGCTAGGCCATGATGTGCTTTGATCGCTCGGAGGCTCTTGTGGTCCGCTCAGTCGGGTCGTGATCGGACTTTCTTCGAACATGCGCGTAAAATGATCTTCATCCTCTATCTCTTGTTCAGCGGATTCCGGGTCGAGTGGAGTCGAAATTGAAGTTGTCTTTGGTGCGTACCAGGATGCGGACTCGTCAAAAACGACGTCTCGACTTACTTGAGATTTTCGAGTTGAGGGGTTGTAGCACTTGTACCCCTTTTGCTCTAGTGAGTATTCTACGAGGATACATTTCTCCGACTTTGGGTCAAGCTTTTGACGCTTCTTGTTGGGGATGTGCACGTACGCTGTCGCGCCGAATATTCGGGTGTGTGATAAGTCCGGCTTCTTTCCGAAGTATTTTTCGTGCGGAGTGACCTCGTGCACACCGGATGTTGTGCACCGATTCATTACGTAGACGGCCGTATTTGCAGCTTCAGCCCAATATGACTTGGGCATATGCTTCTCATTCATCATTGCTCGCGCTACTTCGAGGATGTGCCTATTTTTGTGCTCGGCAACTCCGTTTTGTTGCGGAGTGTGTCAGCAAGTGAATTCTCGCCGAATTCCTTCCTTTCGGAGATACGCCGTGAAATCGAAGTACTCCTTGCCGCCATCCGATCGAAGACAACGTACATGTCGGTCCATGGCTTTCTCGACTTCATTCTTGAAATTTTGGAAGTGTCCGAACACTTCGCTCTTTTGCCGCATCGGGTAGATCCAAGTGTGCCTAGAGAAGTCGTCGATGAAGAGCACGTAATACCGGCAATCGCCGAATGTAGCCCTCTGCGCCGGTCCCCATACGTCGGAATGGACTACGTCGAGTAGACCTTTGCTCACATTTCACTCTTTCGGGAATGGGTGTCGGTGTTGCTTGCCGAATTGGCACGCTTTGCATACACCTTCAATCTCTTTCTCTTTGAATGTTGGGAGTCCGATGATGACTCCTTTCGATTTCATTGCTTTGAGTTTGTTGAGATTGATGTGGCCGATTCGCTTGTGCCATAACTCTATGTCGGAGTCGGCTTTCGTGCTTTTTGCAAACATAGCGGATTTCATCTCACGTGAATCGAGAATGAACATCCGGCCCTCTCTTCGTCCGCGTGCGATGAGTCAGCCTTCTTTTTAGATGAAGCAAATGCCTTGATTAAATCGAACTTGGTTCCCTTGCTCTACAATTTGGCCGACGAAGACCAAATTCTTCGTAATGGTCGGTACATGCAAGACATTTTTAATGTAATTTTGCTTACCTTCTTTTCCGAACGAAACATTGCCAATGTGCCGAATCGGGTGCGTAGTGTCGTCTCCGGTTTCGACATAGCTGGGTCAGTCCGGCTCTCGAAGTTCTCGGAACCATTCTTGATGCGATGTCATATGGTTCGAGGCACCGGAATCGACGAACCATACGTCTTCCGGACCGGAGGCACTAGTTGAGGTAGCGGCTGACATAGAGTTTGCTCTATGTTTCATCATGAACATTCCACCACAGTCGAAGTTGTGTGCATGCATTCCGCTACGATCTTCGTAGTCGGAGTTGTCCCCGTACATTCCGCCACGGTCGGAGTTGTGTGCATACATTCCCCCACGATATTCGTAGTCGGAGTTGTGCCTGTATATTCCACTATACTCTTCGTAGTCGGAATTGTGCGCGTAATTCGTGAGTTGTCGGCTTGTGGAAGCCGATTCACGCATCTTCTTTCGGCACTCTTCTTCGTGGTGGCTGAGCTTTCCACAATATCCGCATTCGGTTGCGTTTTGATGGCTCGGGCCAGAGTGGAAGCTCCCCCTTCTTGCGAAGGTTCCTCGTTGGCTTCCGTTTTGCGACCGAAATTGGGAGTTATTATCGTAGGTCGGACCTCGTCCGTCTTGTCCTTGGCTGAATCGGCCTCTCGACCGTCCAAGTCCTCTTCCTCCGTTTGAGTGCGTGTAGAGCATGTGGCCTTCCGATTCATTGCTCCTTGTACGCACGTGGTTTTCTTCGACCAATAGCATAGATTGGAGCTCGAAGAAGGAGGGAGATTTCTCTCGTGCTAGAATGGCGGTTCGCATCGCGCTGAACCGTGGTGCGAGGCCGCCGAGGCATATTTGCACCATCTCATCATCATCAATACTTACGCTTATTGATCTGAGCGAGTCACAAAGCTCTTTGATCTTCAAGGTGTATGTCGTGATGGACATGTCCCTTTGTTGAATGTTGTTCAACTCTTGGCGGAGTTGAAGCTTCCTCGCGGTCATGTTGGCGGCGAAAATCTTTCGTAGATTTTCCCACGCTTCCTTCGGCGTCTTGGCTTCTCGAATGTAACCGAGCATGTGATTGTGAACACATGTCGCCAATCAATACATCACGCGGCTTGCGGCTTGCGGCTTGCTCCCATGTTGCGTATTCGGGAGCCGCTTCGGCGGGTCGGTCTTCATGCGCTCCTTTGCTGTAGCTCCAATAGCCTTGTCTGACAAGGTATTGGTGCATCTTGTACTCCCAAGATGCGAAGTTGTTTTGATCCAACTTCTCGGTAGGGAGAGCGCTCCCCATTTGAGTATTCATTATGTCGATTCTTCTTCTCTCTTCGAATGCGAGCTATGCAACGAAGCTACGATAGCGATGAGCCGGTTCTTGGTCATTGGTGTGGAGCACAACACACGATCACGATGAGGCAAATGGGCTAGATCGAGCTACCAAATCGCTCTGATACCATGTAAAGAATCAAGAGATGGATTATTGTGAAGCAGAATAGGTGTGAACTATGTGTGTGTGTGTGTGTGTATGAGATAGAGAGAGACTGAGAGAGACAGAGAGAGACAGAGTATACGCAAGGTTAAGTATATTAACAAAGGAGAAAGACACAACATAATACAAGGTGGGAGGAGGGTGCTTTATGTAGTCACCCTCTCTCTTCATTAACTACAACACTCATGGAGCATGGGGAATGTGAAAGCTCATAAGTTATGTGTCATAGAATATGATTCTATGACTCATACTAAATGCTAGAATACAAAGTGGTGACATAATGGTGACTCTTGACTGTTGGAGTGTCTCTTCACTCTCAAGGTGAGTTCACACACTAGACCAAGTTGAGCTTGATTCTCAACACTCTGTTATATAGTGGAAATTTGTTGTTCCGTGGTTTTCCCGTTTTAGGGTTTTCACGTAAAATACTGTGTACTATGCATTTCCTATTTTTTGCTTTGTGTATTTCAACTATTATTTCTTGTCTACTCACAGTCCTATCTCAACAATTTGGTATCCGAGCCTAGGCAAAATGCACGACTTTCCAGATATGATAGTCTTGAACTCACACAACTACTTAGACTAGAAGATCAAGACCGAAGATCTCCTAATAGTCAAAGATTTGTACGAGTCCATAAACAGAGAAGAGATACCCACAGGGGTATTGGAGTCTGAATGGAAAATCCTAAATAGGAAGGCGGTGGCCACGATCAAACAGTTTGCAAATGTGAGAGTCTTGCATCACGTCGTTAACGACACAAATACCTATGAAATGTGGCATAAACTGTCAAGGTTGTATGAGAGGAATAATGCCCTCAATCTTTGATGAGAAAGATCATAAGACTGAAGTCTAGAGACGGTGAAAGCATATTCACCAAGTCGACTAGTTCTCGGCTTCGACCACAATCGGTCTCCCCTCTTTCTTGATCGACTATGGTTTCGACAAGTTCTGTCGGTTTGGTCTGTCGATGGACTAGTTCGGTTGATCAACTCGATCTCTTTCAGATGGGCTTCCTCCAGCTTGTTAATGGTGAGCTCCATCGATTTTCGCCAAATATCCTTAGTGTGGAGTTGTCCGATTGTTTCATCCAAATTGAGATTTGGACAATTGTTGGAGAATATCGTGTAGAAAACCTCCCAACTTGCCGTCAAGCTCGATAGGAGGGTAAGGGCTTTCACTTCTTCTTCAAACTTAATCCCTTTGGAGAAGAGTTCAGATAACACCCAGTTGAAGGTGTTGATGTGGGAAGTTGGTGGGTCTGTCTCTCTTATCTTCATGTTGAATAAATGTTGGATCAATGTCAACTTTGAAGAGGAGGACTTCTTTTCATACACCACCAATAACTTTTCCCATAAAGAGAAAGCTATTGTCTCTATGGCCATGCTGAATTAGACATTTTCAGCTAGATGCATACGAATGGTCAACCTGACTATTTCGTCCAGTGAGTGTCACTCTTCTGCTGGCATCGAGCCTGGCTTGTTGGTATGCCATATTGTCTGAATTTGACGTCGGATGATCAGCACATCTTACATAATCTCCTTTAATAGGGCAAAAAAAATTCCATCAAACTTTCCGTTTTTAACTCCTATACCAGATGTTGAAGACATGTTCTGTAGGAAGGAAGATTTAACGAACCTGGTCTTTTCTTTGAGCCGAATAGCTTCTCCTCTTACTTTTCTGCTATTTGTGATTGCTGAACGACAAGTCGTTCTCATACCAGTTGTTGGTAGATATGCGCATAAGAACATGTGAGGACCTGTTGATCTATGAACATCAAACAATACAGATGTGTGATAAGAGAAAGAGGTGAGAAGGTAGACACACATATCTAAGTTTCAATGGAAGTCCTCGATTATTCTCTTCAATGGAGGTTCTAGATTATTCTCTTTCATGCAACTCTTACACTCTCTGAGACTCAAGATACAAGAAGATATTGTTACAATGTTAGTTTAGAGCTTATATACCAAGCCCTAACTATTTGGACATGTTCACACTAGGATACAAAGTGGAAGGAGACGGCCTTTTATGGTTGTTGAGTGTCAAGCTCAACATTGAGTGCATAATACGGTGCGTAACCCAGTGCGTAGACTGGGTGCATAAAACAGTACACATAAGGTGGCTGTATCGGTGCGTAAACCGGAAGGCCATTAGTATGGTATTCCTCGTAAGGAATAATTTTGGGAGTTAGTGTAGTAGGCTCATTTATGAGCATTCAAGTACTGTCAGTACTTGTGTCAGCCCGATAGTCAGGGCTTGTATAAAAGTGCTCACTGAGCACATCCTATGTATAGACTGAGTATTACTTTTGAATTGAGTTTTTTGTATTCTCTCTCTCAGTCTCTCTCGCCGCTCCCTCAAGCTATTCTTTTCCATTTTCAATCGAATCCTCCGAAGTGTCTTCTGGAAAAGCTCCAATGATCAACCCACCGAATTTTGGTGGGCATCTTGCATTGCACAACAAGCGTTGTAAGCAAGAAATGCTAGTTTTCCTCTTTCTGAAAAAAGGCAATAGTTTTTTTTCTTTTCTGCTAAATTGCCATTCCTCCTAGTTGATCCAAAAAAAGAGTACGAGTATGATCGTATAGAGTCCCTGCGAGAAAGAAAAGGGATGCACCTATCAAACCAGCGGGGTATGACCACATTGTTAAACTTCAATCTCCATAAACGATTAAAATGTCGATATTGTATATAAGGTACACTTTCCAATAACATGTCATCCTTATAGGCTTGGTATACCTCACGATGAATGAAGTTATCTAACAAATGTAACCTTCCAATGGTGGGCATAACATCACATTACTTCGAGAAATAAATCTTCATCCATCTAATTGCATGTCGCCCAATCATGCTCTTACATGAAGATTCTCTATTGTTGAAAGGCACCCACCACCCCTTTAGTAATCGATGTTGAATTCTCCGTAGCCTCATGTTCCCGATGCTATAAGCAATTTTAAAAGCAACATGACAACTCTTCGTAGTAAGTGAAAGGTAATATTCCACCTGTTGAGAACACGACACTACCAAATGGTCCTTAACAAGTTGCATATTGGCAATCAAGAATGTATCTTGTTCGTCGCCATTGAGAGACAAATACTTTTGTCGCAACGCCCCCAAGTTTGCCTTTCCAAATTTTGATAGACAAAGGCTCCCACATCATACCTTGCATATGTCAATTGAAATTTGTCGATCCGAACACAAAAAATTATATCGTTTAACACTCACTTGTCGAGGAACTCTTTGAAAATTTAGAGGCTTATTGACACAGTCTTCGTTAGCATTTGATAAACTAGACTCGACATGAGTTGTATCTACTTTAATATATCTTGTTTTACCTAAGTTTAATGGCTCTATCGAAAAAATTGACGTCGAGCTTTGCTCTTCATTGTCGTTGGTCTTAACATGGCACCTTTTATTATTAACATGGCTATATTCCTCGATTGAGAATAAGGAGTTATCAGATAATATAACATGCTCAATAGAAAACAGAGAATTTTCACTCGACTTTGAGGACATTTTGCTCAAGGCTAAGTAACACCAATAACGTCCAAAATAGGCACAAGCTTGGTTCTATAATAAGCACCATGTCCAAAAACATATTTTTTATTTTTTTTGAAATAAATAAAAATACTTTTAAAAAAATTAATTTTGAAAATACAAAATAAAAATTATATCAAGGGAAGTATTCTTCTATTTCTCATTATCACGTTCAAGCAGAAGAAGAGCACATGAGCACAAGACAGCAACCGAAATCGTCGAGTTTTCACCTCCCCAGTCAAGTAAACATCTCTGACATCAACATGAACAAGGGAAAGAAAATTGCCAGGTATGTTTTCCAACCCAACATTTTAGATTCCAAAAAGATTCCTTAAAGATTCTTTTTTGTTTTATTCAGTTTTTGCTTCCATAATCGAGGTGTATCCCTTTCAAAGAGAACTCGATGCGCTACATCAAGTTCCCGTTGAAAGGGACACTTCTTTCAAGAACTCAATGCACTGCATCGAGTTATCGTTGAAAAATGGGCTTTTCATGATCAATTGATTAGATTTGGTCAAATTTTTGCTGTTTTTTGGTCTATTTCTTCAAGTTTTATATGTAACATTCTATAAAAAACGTATGATTTTTGCTAATTTTTACCTTAGTTAAGAGATCTATATTGTTTATTATTAACATTATTGTTATATCCTTGTGTCATGACTTGTTGTTTTCAGTGAGCCACGACAGAAGGTGTTGTCCTTCAAACTAAAAATTCCATCACCAACAAAAAGACCTTCTAACACCATGATGAAGGCTGATTCTTACAAAACATTTATCGAGTCAGGAGGTGACGACACTTCAAAGTCTTTTGTCGGTAACACACCGAAGATTTTAGGTGAAAAGAGTGGGGAGCCTCACCTGAAGAGCTACCTCGATGTGGAGTGGACACTGATCTTCACCGAGGAAGAAGGGGACCTCCTTCTTATTCTTGCAAAGTCTGAAGGTGAAGGCGAGTTGCAGGTGGGAAAGACATTGACCTACGGCTATGTACGGAACATCGAATATGAAGACAACGACTCATTGAACCTCTTCTTTGATGTTGATAGCTCGGTGGGGTTTCGCATAGTCAAGATCGATGAACGTAATTTCATAACTGACTCCTGCCACCCTAAAGCCCTAAAAAAGGATGTTCAGACAAAAAACAACTTGATTGTTGCTTTGTGCCCGCACATTAAGGGAGAGTTGATGATCACACAAGCAACAACCCCACCAAAATCTGCCAAGAAGTCCAAACCGGAACATAAGAAGTACAAGAAAAGGCAGCAACCAGAAGAGGACGGGCCAAAGGTCCTTGAGTTCATAGAAGATGAGGAGGAAGAAGCTGAGCTCGAAGTTATTCCTCTAGGGGGGCACATTTCATCGGGGATACTCACCTCAGAGCAGAACTAGAACAGAGAAAATATTGTAAAGATGATGCTTGTCCGTAAAGGACAATTATTTCACTTACCAATATGCTCTATTCAATGGCCACCCATCGATCCGGAGACAGGAAGACGGGCTCTAGAAATTAGAGAGCCACATTCAGTGCATGTGCAGAACTTAAAAAGAAAAATGAAGATTAATCCACATGCAACTTAGTGCCATTCTTAGTAATGGTCGTCCTAGATCAATGCCCTACTGTTGTTGACTTCAAGTACAGTTCGACAGATGACTACACATACTATGTGATTGGAGGACCCCACTCTGTTGAAGCCCGACGTCAACTAGTCAAGGTGTATCCTCTTACCCCTTTCTTCAAGTATACAGAATGTACTGCAGAGTGTATGCATGCCTTACACATGAAGAAGCCAAGTTGTTAGCTTGGGATCATAACAACGATAATGACTATAGACAAAAGATGTCATGTATCGAGCACATCAGGTTCTTCCATCACGAGTACCTTGATGCGTTGCAAAAATTTGGTCCTCGTCTGCATCCTGGATTGCGACGACAATGTCTGCTTGAAGTGGGGATAGCAATTGACGAAAGCACCAAGTTTGAAGGCCTGAGAAAATATGACTCATGGTTTCAACTTGCCTTTAGAGCAAGGGAGGTGTGGGACCTCCAAGATCGCATTTTTAGTATGTGGGAGCGTAAAGAAATAAAGGGTCAAAAATCAAAGAAGGCTAAGCTCGACCCATAGGTGGAGATGAAATCTAAGTCACATAAAAGTGACTTAGTAATTGAAGAGTTAGCCGAAGATATGAAGCTACTTCCATGGCGGACTCCGCAAGGAATTAAGGATGACAGATTATTTATATCTATATTATCAAGAGTGGCAGCCAAGGAGTTTAGCGTTGACGAAATGGTCACAGAGTTTCAAAAGTGAGTCATCTATGTCCATGTATCATTTTGATTTGATTGCTTTGTTGATTTGTTCTTTTTTCTAATTTCATTTTCTTTTGTTTTTTAGCCATAAGGTGTGTATGAAGATTCAAGAGCTAATGATGAAAAAAAATTCCCTGCCTACATGGGAAGAAGTGGAGCAATCTTGCCCAAAAACATCATCTTACAAGGCTCTTGAAGAATTCTTTATCGTGTTTAGAGAATGGGTATGTATGTTCTAGATACAAATATTAATTGATTTTTGGATAATGGGTTTCTTCTTACAAAATTTATTATTACAGAAACCACCTCGTTCAAAGAAGAATAGTGACAACGATGAAGGCATACCTAACGCCTTCATCACCCATTTGGAACGAGCTAAATACGAGAAACGTATGACAAATGGAAAGGAGCTCGAGGTGCCTGAGGACTCAGATACCGTCAAAAGCTTTTTGCACAAGAGTGATCCTTTCCGACAATTGTATTATTGTGTATATAATGGTGATGTGGGTAATATGCTTGACATATTACCCAAGAAGAGACATTATACACTGCTCGTCGTGGATATACCGTATGGCTTCAAAATATCAGGCTCGATATACGACGATGTGCCATACAAATATCCACAAATAGAGAAGATGGTTAAGGACTTCGCGGAGCTGACCTTAGCACCATTATGGAGTATTGTTATATTTCACAGTATGGGTTAGGCGTTATCGGTCACGACTACATTGAAGTCGAGATGCCATGCCACCGAACATATGCATTGGTTAGCATTATGTTACTATATATTTAATGTATGGATTCTATGTTGCTTACTATGTATATTTATTAACTTGTTTCAATTCCATTATACAATAGGGTTAAAATGAACATAACTTGTACCCCAGGTGATCGAATGGTGAGCGTTGTGGAGCACATGTGTGTGGGCTACTACGACACAATTTCTAAGAAGAAGGCTCGAGCACATGTTAATGAGCGGAACGTTGTCGTAGTGTATTTCGTACACTACGTGAAAAACGTATAAAATAACCGATTCAATAAATATGAAGAAAATGTTAAAATATGTCATACATGCATAGGGCAAGATTCAAACCTTGTACCTCCATGTACATAATGTGAAGCTTTACCATTACACTAACATATCATTAGTGTTAAAAAAGTAGATGTCCCACATAGAAAGTTAAGTGCACACTAGGATAAACTTTAGTTAGAAGAAAACACATGATAAAAGAAAAAGCTACACATGCACATCTAGCGTGCATGAACACTATAGTCAATAAAAACGCATCAAGTTAGAAAAAACATGATTACTTCAGAAAAAGTATGTTAGATAAAGCATATAGTCTATTGATAGAAAAAACATGGATTGCTAAGACTCTTTCATCATTATATAAGGATGGGGAGCACAATGTAATAGGGGGGGTGAAATATTTGGAAATTGGATATATTTTCTAAAAGACACCAATTAATAAAATATATTCGTGAGATTCACGAGATTTCTATATCCTTCTCTTTCAATCTAAATTCATATTCTTACATAAATATTGATTAATATAATACTTGTGGAATTCACAAGGTTTGATCTCTTTTCTCAATCTACTCTAATCTATTCTAAACTATTTCAATTTATTACTACGATTAAGATAAACTAAAACAACTATACTTGTGGGATTTGCAAGTTTCTATCTCTCGTTTATATAATCTATTCATAATTAGACTCGTCTCAAATTCTTCTTCCTCCTAGTCCAAAACCCCAGTGGTTCCCACCCGACTCACACAACGATCTGGCGTCGAAAGGCATGACAACGTTGTCAACTATATCATGTGCCCAGCTGTAACGAGGAAATTGCGCCATGTGTCTGGCGATAAGAGTTTAGTAAACCCTTATCAAAAGCCCCAACGATTGATTAATCGATTGGTCGAGTTGTTCTCGAACCCTGATGATTGGGTTCTTGACTTATTTTCTGGAACATGTAATCTCATAAGTTTCATCAAATTTTTTTTAAATGAAATATTATTTCTTGTCCTGTTTTCTTACGTTTGAATGTGTGATTGTTTTAGGAACACCGACTGCATGTGCTCTTAAACTGTTTAGGAACTGCGTCGCATTAGAAAAGGACCCCGACCAAGTCAATTTTATTAAGATGAGGATCCAAGGCATCTGGGATTGTCCCGACCAAGACCAAGAGGTTGGGGCAAAGCATATCAATGAAACATAGATGTTTTAAATGGTCTCCAGAGAGCCGATGGAACCTGTAGACGAGGAACGAGGTGACCTTGTCGACTTTGAAGATGCACCGGGTTCTGATCATATACAAGATTCAACTGAGGAGACAGAACATGTCGATGCAACACCATTGTCAACTGATCTTGGAGAGCAGCCTGTTCTAGACCTCCTAATGGAGTGATTGTATATTAGTTTGAATTTGTAACTATAAAGTTGTAACACTAAACTTGTTTTGGAATATAAGATTATTTTGTTTGAGTACCATTTCTTTACACTATCTGATTGGTTTGCAAACTTCAATTATCTATCATATATTTGTATTGGATGACTCGCAAAGTGTGTGGTTGTTAAGTATAATTTTTATTGAATAGATGATGATGAACTTATCGATTGCATGACAAATGTTTGGTTATAATTGTTTCTTTATTAATATATTAATTGAATTTAGCTTTGTTCTAGGATTTCTGAGCTCTTTAATCTTGGTTATTTAGTTTCGAGTGTACAGAATAATATTAAGTCAACGTTGTTGCTCACTTGATCTTACATTTAGGTTTTTCATATATGATTGGGATGTAATGTTCGTAGAAGTTTTTGGGCATGTGAGGTATATAATTTGATATTCACTTGTGAATATGTGTCTAATTATACCCAAAAATGCAATTTTCTCATTTAATATAACAAGCTTTATAGGAGTTAAAGAGAAATATGGCATTAAAATTGTGTTTCTAAAATTGTTCAATTGGATTCAAATTCAACATTATGTAAAATGAACCATATTGCAATGATAGTTGAAAGCATTCTCGTAATCCAAGCGAATGTCTGGCTAAATATGTGTATGAATTGAGAAAATATAGGTTAAATTTGAAATTTTCATAATATTAACTATGTTTTTTATTGATGTTTTAAAAAGTCATGTGCGCATGCGTGATACATTCTTGAAAGTTTGTTAAAAAGTTGTAATTCTTGACATCTCATGTATTTATCAATAAAGAAATGTGACATATTACCTGTTCTAAATGACTTGGTGTTAGAGGGAGAGGGAGCCTGCATAGTGGACCTCCTCCTTGCTATTATATACATGTCAAATTTGGAGAAGGATAGGGATGGGGGGCATGCCAAGGGGTGAGAGTTATGATGAGGAGAAGAAGAGTAGAAGTGGTAGTGGTGTTTTTTGGGTTTCTTCACACCTCTAAAGCTTTTTTGTCCCAAACCGGTTTAGCCTAAACCGGTTTAGGGATCGATTTGGTTTGGTTTGGTATAGGTTTGAGAACCCCAAAATGGTTTAGGCTTAACTGGTTTGGCTTGGATAAGGCCAAACCGGCTAAGCCTAAATCGAACCGTTGCCGATTCTTAATAAAGATGATAGAGGGTTGAAGATAGACCTATAATACACTTGTTCTAATATAGTAGCCTTAGACCTGTGGAAATATTCTTTCCTAATGTTCACATTGACAATATGCCTTGCACAACCAACATAAAAAAAATCATCCATGCAATAATTTCTTGTAACATTCGGATGTATAGGAAAACGATAGATATTATGACGGGATCTTAGGACATGTCTGATATGATGACCACATATATAAATTGTTATGATTTCACAGTTAACACCGTCATTTTGTCTCACATTTACATGAAACACAATGCTTTGATAAATTGCTCCGTTGTCGTACAGTTCGTGCCCGAAGCGTCGAATCGCCGAGGTTTTGCACAAGGAGAGTTCGTGACAAAAAGCAAGAGAGACGAGCATAGATAGGTTATAGAGATAGTGTATGATTCAAGAAACAAGAGAATATGATAAGAACAAGCTTTATTATATTGAAAACACAAGTCTATTTTACCAAAGTAACAATGCTCGATCACAAAGATGATACTTGTTGTTAAACTCCAATTCTAACCCTTGACTTCTCAATTTTCAAAGATGAAAGACTTCATTGGTAGGATATCTTGATTATTTTGATGATTCACTGATTCTCTAATCGATGCCTATATGCTTCCCTTCCCCCTCTTTATATTGGTGCTCACGAGTCACATGCATATGATATATGTGAGGGTGCATGACATGCATGTGATGCATGTGATGTATGTCACTCCTGGGCTAGACTTAGCCGCTAACACAAGGTATCCCTTTCTGGAATACTTATCCAAAGGGTGGCCGGAGATATGGATTGGGACTCTCGCTTAGATACTTATCAATATCTGGTTCCTTTCCAGAACACATATAACATATCCGACACTCAATTACACACGTAAGATAATGAATTATAGCACGGGCGACAAGTACACAAGATGGATAACAAGCGAGACAATATTTATCTATAATATATTATTAATATTCGGCTTATCCCTTTCCAGTTCACACCTCCACCTCCGGATCATACTTCTCATAGGCCAACACATGGAATGCCCTTGGGACAATGCATTGCACGTCAAACCCATGGGTCAACTCCCTCACTCCTCGTCGAGTATGTCCGATATGCTTTGGTCCAACGATTCAAGCCACTCTTCTTCACTCCCCGTCTACTGCATCTTTGGCTACAACTACTTCACTTGTGACTCTGGCCAAGGCTTAGCTCTCGTTGTCTCTATCTATTCCTCTTGTAACTTTGGTTGTTCCATCCTCTGAGTCTTTGGTTCTAGATCCAATTGTTGCTGTGTCGAGGTCTTCGGCTCTGCTTGTCAGTCTTAATCACTAAGATTTGTTTGTTCTGTTCTTTCCTCTGCTTCCTTCTACCGTCACTCCTACTCATGGCCCTCCAACTTGCAGTGTCACATGCAGTGGATCATCTTCAAATCCCTCGAACAACCTCCGGACGACATCTATCTGGGCATCGGCCAGTGCATAGAAGTCCTCTGACAACTCCTCCAGAATGGTGATGATACTCTCTTCGTCCATCTTGTAGAAGTTGTCGCCAGCTTTCTTCCGGTTTTCGGCATCTATCCGGAGAACTTGGAGCTTAGCCGCCTGCTTTGACCACTGATTCCAGACCGCCACGGAACAATCGTCTATTTTCGTTTTCATTCGGTCCCTCCAAACTCCGACAATCATCCAAATATGTTTGATGCCCATTTTGACCTGGTCCTCCGTGGCCTCTTTTTCCTTCTTCAAGTGCTTGATTAGTGTTGCCGCTACTGTTGCTTGCACTTCATAATCCATGATCCGGGTTTGGTAGGTTTTCTACACCTTATCCAATACAACCTTCGATCGTTCAACCACTTGATTATGTTCCAACAACAACTCCATCCTTTCTTTCGCCGCTTCCTCCAACAACTTCATCGTTGTTTTCGTCAGCAGTCGTTCATGTGCTATCAACGCCCCCGATTTCTCTTTTACCTATGCCCGGGTCTCTTTAAGTTTTTCTCGTTGCCAGTCATATTCTTTCTCGAGCTCCTTGTGCTCCCGATACAGCTTGTCAAAGTTCTCTGATTTTTCTTTTAGTCGTCGGTTGGCTTGTGCCCACAACTGATTGTCCCGATCTTTTTGTTGTCGGAGTTCCTCCTGGAGCCGCTCGATCTCTATTTCTGCCATTCATCGACCCCATCGTGATTGTGAAAACTATGTTACTCCTGGGCTGGACTTGGCCGCTAGGTGGCCGCTAACACAAGGTATCCCTTCCGGAATACGTATCGAAAGGGTGGTCGGAGATATGGATTAGGATTCTCACTCAGACACTTATCGATATCCGGTTCCTTTCCAGAACACTTACAACATATCCAACACTCAATTACATGCATAAGATAATGAATTATAGCATGGACGACAAGTACACAAGATGGATAACAAGCGAGACACAAGGTATCCCTTCCAGAATACGTATCGAAAGGGTGGTCGGAGATATGGATTAGGATTCTCACTCAGACCCTTATCGATATCCAGTTCCTTTCCAGAACCAACACTCAATTACATGCATAAGATAATGAATTATAGCATGGACGACAAGTACACAAGATGGGATAACAAGCGAGACACAAGGTATCCCTTCCAGAATACGTATCGAAAGGGTGGTCAGAGATATGGATTAGGATTCTCACTCAGACACTTATCGATATCCGGTTCCTTTCCAGAACACTTACAACGTATCCAACACTCAATTACATGCATAAGATAATGAATTATAGCATGGACGACAAGTACACAAGATGGATAACAAGCGAGACACAAGGTATCCCTTCCGGAATACGTATCGAAAGGGTGGTCGGAGATATGGATTAGGATTCTCACTCAGACACTTATCGATATCCGGTTCCTTTCCAGAACACTTACAACGTATCCAACACTCAATTACATGCATAAGATAATGAATTATAGCATGGACGACAAGTACACAAGATGGGATAACAAGCGAGACACAAGGTATCCCTTCCGGAATACGTATCAAAAGGGTGGTCGGAGATATGGATTAGGATTCTCACTCAAACACTTATCGATATCCGGTTCCTTTCCAGAACACTTACAACGTATCCAACACTCAATTACATGCATAAGATAATGAATTATAGCATGGACGACAAGTACACAAGATGGGATAACAAGCGAGACACAAGGTATCCCTTCCGGAATACGTATCAAAAGGGTGGTCGGAGATATGGATTAGGATTCTCACTCAAACACTTATCGATATCCGGTTCCTTTCCAGAACACTTACAACGTATCCAACACTCAATTACACGCATAAGATAATGAATTATAGCATGGACGACAAGTACACAAGATGGATAACAAGCGAGACAATAATATAGACAATTACAAATTCAATTTGCATTACTTCCGTATAAGATACATCAATCCGGATCCTTTATATAAGCCTCTAGTAAGTAGTACAAAACAATGCCTCATCCGGCTACAGATTACAAAACGGTGTGGATCTGGATTGGTACAACTATCTAGATCTGTCATTTCCTTAATACTATTTATCTATAATATATTATTAATATTCGGCTTATCCCTTTCCAGTTCACACCACTACCTTTGGATCATACTCATAGGCTAACAATGTATGATAGCCATTTGGCGCACATGCGCTACATGTGATGCATGCTGGCCATTCTTGAGTTCCCATGTATGAAAATAGACATAAGACATAAGTATAATGATAAGAATATAACAATATGGCATAGTTTAATCCTAATGGTTTATGCCCTATACTTGATGCATAAAGGTTATCGGTTTAAGCCTCACAAATGTCACTTAATATAAATAATATTTGAGTTTGTTTTTATATCGTGAAGCAATTGCTTCACGACAATGTCGAGTCCCTTTACCAAATCTTATTGGGTCACCCTCGCGATGATAATCATACTTTGTGGCGTATTTCCCTTCAAGAATATCTTTCGGCAACCATGTTGTATGCTTTATTTGAATTTCGACAAGAATATCATGTGTCTTACATGCTTCTACCTGTCATTGCCACATATTTTCTTAGAATTGTGCCCAACCTGTACATTTGTGTAGGCTTTTGTATTAATTGGCAATTGCACATCAATGGTAGCTTTTACATATGAATTTGATATTCAATAATTGTGAATATCCATGAGCCAATGTTTCTTTAACTCGTTGAGAGTTCGTTTGAGTCCAAGATGGGCTAACTCAACATGTACTGGCATAATTATTTGTATCCATGATTAGATTTATAGTACTATTTAATGTGGCAGAGACTTCAGGTAAATAAGAACATCACTATTTAGAACAACTTAAAACTGACATGATAGCAATTTTGAAAAGTTTGGTGCTCCAAGTTTTTCAATTTTTGCTATGCACTTGAATATTAGATTTTTTGTAAGCTCAGATGCAGGTAGCTGGAATTGTTTGGTGGGGTTAGGAAAAATATGGGTTGTCTCAGAAAGTGTGGCCCAAGTTAGCAAAAAAATATGGACGAGGCTAGAAAAGAAGATCTGAATGTTTGCCGGGGGTAGAAAAGGTTAAGCCTTAATTAAAAATAGGAGGGTTACTTACGATTTGGGGTGGCGGTTTAAGTAGACCAAGGATCCGACGGTGTAGATTAAATTCACCATGCGATTGATTGTCGAAGCCATTATTATTCCCTTCCCTACACCGTCCTCCGTTGCCGAGATTACCTCCCCTCCCTTCAACCCTAAACCCTAACTAAACCCTAATTCAATCAATATGTATGTATGTATGTATGTATGTATGTATGAATGTATTTGGAAGCGCATAAGTCCCCTCTTTCCTTCCTTCCTTCCTTCCTTCTTAAGAGAGACACAGAGAGACAGAGGAAGCTCTTTCTGAATGCAGGATTTGAACCCATGACCACCACAATCTGCAAAGCTGGCGCCGCTCTCGCACGCCATCGTCAGAGAGGAGGAGGCCTCTGTTCTCTGCTCCAGCCAGAGCAGCAGCAGCAGCTGGAGCTGGAGATGGAGATGGAGCAAGGTATGTCTCTACAGCTAGCCGCCATCATCATCAGCATCTCTCCAGGGTATGCCTACACGAGGCGTTTTGACACATGATTCGGGTGCTGCAGAAATAGGGCTCCGGAGAAGCTCCAGGGAACTGTGTGATGAGGAGAGTTCAGGGAGGCCGTGGCATTGGCAGTGGCAGGCGCTTCCGAGAAGCCCCTTGTGGAAAGGGAGAGGTGGAAGCAAAGAGGCATTGCTGGTGGTAAGAGAGCTGATCAGACATGACAGGGGAGGTGAGACAGCTTGGAAGCTCCATCTCCTCGTCCGATCCAAGGTCTCGCGCCTCTTGAAGCTCGACCTTCTTGCCTCCCTCAATGAACTCCAACGACTTGACAAGGTGGACCTCGCTCTCATGGTAAAATTAGTAGTCTATATTCCTCCATCATTTTTCTGCAAATTCCTATTATTACATGTGAGATGCCACATTGAAGAGTCTTATAGATTGCACGTGGATCCCTTTAATCCAAGGGTTAATGATCGCGATTGTGTTTTTCTTTGGTAGTAATTTCCATCTCGGATCTTTGTCAACTTAACTAGCTCTTTTTCTTTTTTAAGAGATTGGAACTCCTCGGGGGTTGCAAGTGAGCTTGCAATGGGGATGTAATAGGATTGAAAATTTATTTTGCCCCTCCCCACCCTATGACAGTGCACAAATCTCTTCAATTCCTATAGAATGAAGTTCATCTTTTTCTTCATGCCGTCAATTTATCATAGTTTCATATACGTAGTCATGATTTTGGCTTGTAGTTCGTGTATCGATTTAGTGAATTAAATAATGCTGTGGAACTATGGAACTATGAGGGAAGAGTGTGTCCAGATCTCATGCCTGGATTAACAAACAAAATAGTCACATAGAGTAGTACGAATTTTGGGAAGGATTTTCAGAATTACATAGAGTAGTATGATTTTTAGAAGCTTCACTTGGAAGCCCAAGCGTAAACCAATGGGAAGGTAAATCCATAATTAGTGTTTTTATATCAAATTCAAACATTTTTAATACGATATTCAATAAATACTGAAATGTTCCCAATGCTGGGTAAGATTGATGTTGACAATGAATAATAGCACTCCAGCTGTTTGGTTGTGAGTGTTTTTATACTCTTTATCTAAAGTTTCAAATTTTGTGTCTTGTAGCACTCCAGCTGTTTGGTCAGGCTTTGAAACATGATGTTTGGAAGGTGAATGTGGATCAATGACAGAACAAAATTGACACATGGGAACTAGTTCTTTGTATAATTACTGAAAGTTATTTGGCTTAATTGGGTGTCTAAAACCAAGTATCACATTGGTGATTATTGGATAAGGATATGACTAGATTTGTAATGAAAGATTAAACTCAATATCCTTGGGGGTGGATTTTAACGATACATTTGCTTCGACGGAACCTTGATCATTATATCCATAGATGGATATTGGTATTTTCCTCTTTTCTCTTGCAGTTTCTCATTGCTGATATCTTCAATCGAGAAGCAGTTTGCTTTAAAAAAATGCACCGTAGTAGTAGATCAGCCATTTTATGAGGTCTTTTAGGTTTTTCTTCACCTTCATTTCTCAGATATTGCTGCTTGACTGATCTGTTGTGCTTGTTTATTTCTCTCCTGGAGAGAGTCTTGATTATACAACAGCTGGGTATGTAAGTTCAATTATCTTTAACAAATTTGATATTGAAACTGCAGATATTTGTTGTTGTGAGAAGGGAGCTTTGGTACAAACCAGAAGTGTATTTATATAGAGACATGCTGAATTGTTTAGGAAGAAACAAGCGAACAGCACAAGCTCGCATCGTGCTTGATGACGCAAAGAGAGAGGGGATAAATCCCAGCGCCTCGTTGTGTTCTGAGCTAATGGTTACATATTTAAAACATCGAATGCCCTGTGAGGCAGTTGAAATATTTGAAGAGGTGAAATCAGCTGGTGCATGTGATAAGTTGATTTATAATATTCTTATCAAGGAGCTCCATCAACTTGGCAAATTGGATCTCTGGTTGAAATATAAGAAAGAGTATAGAAAAACATTTTGGGGAGAAGAATACGAAGCTTTCAATTACCATGAAAACAATTCCTCCCTTGATAATATGTCAAAATCACAAGATAGCTTATAAACAAATTTGTTTGTTTCTAGATAGCATCTCATCAAGTCCTTGTGTATGTATATTGGATATAAGTTGTATATGGTTAATATCCCCTACTTTGCAGGTATGCACCCTGATTTGTCCAACAATATTATCAGCCTTTTCTGTACTTTTATGAAGTGATATTCTTACACCAATTTATAACTGCTACACTCTTCGCACAGGTTAGTACCCTCGTTTTCTAAATCTTAACGGCTGTCACATTTGATTCCTTAATGGTGTGCTTCTGTTTATTGTATGTAACTGCTATAGTTCTTACACAATTTCACATCATGGATACAATGATGTCTTCTTTTACATACCATTTCGATCAGATATTACAGATATCAATAGCTCTTTCATTTGGTTGAGTTGTAGTTTTGTATTGCATGATTACTTTTATGTAATGTATTTTTTATACCAACATAGTTTCCACCTATGAACTATTGCTAATTGTTGGGATCATAGTATGAACCATACATACCATATGTGCATTTGCATTTGCGAATGTTTCAATTATAAATACCATACTTTTGGATTAACTATTTATTATGAGGTAAATAAGCCTAAAAAATGGAATCGAAAACATTAAAAAATGGGGGAAAAAAGAAAACACAAGAATGTTTGAATAACATTCGCATTCGTTTTCCTATGTTGGAAAACGAATGTTATGCTAAACGAACACGAATTTTACGTACTACGGTTGGGATCATGTCTATTGGAAAAGATATGCAAATCGAAGGTGTGGTGAGAAAGTGGTAGGAAGAAAATCCAATGTGGTTTGGTTGAAAAGCTTTAGTTATATGGTCACAAATTTAATATTGGAAATATTTGGGTCTAGCCTATATCCTTGCGTTCATTATGAACCTAGCATACTATAAGAATTTAGTTGTGCAGAGCTAATTTTTAGAATGATTAAATGTCATGAAAAGTGTGCAATGCTCTATATGCAATGTGATTTGAAAATATATTTGAATTTGGGATGTGCACCACTGTCTTGAAAATATGGTTAAGTGAGTTTGTGTGTCTAAAATATGTGCATTTAGGTTGCTAGATTTGTGTGAGTGAATGTGGACGAGCTTGTGTTTGTGGATTATGTATGTTCATTTTGCTCAAATCTAGTAATATTTTGGGAATGTAAGGTTGCTTTGTAAAGTGTTGGGTATGAAAGGGGGCATCGGGGTAAATGGGAAGAAAAAAGAGAGTTTGTTTTATATGTGAACACTACGCTAGAATCTGAGCCCAAGGTTGAGAGCCAACCTCGTCTCTTGTAGATGTCGGTGTAGAGATGTTTGACAAAGGATCAACAAGTAAGATGTCCTCCATAAAGGATTCCATTTGTGTGCAAGAGCTATGCACAGTAGAACTCTAAGGAGTTCTATAAAGTGGCTTCCCATGAATGAATGCCTTTGGTGGACCACCTCGACATTCCCACATGATGGTTTATATTGGCCCCACAATTGTTGGGCACATCTCTCTTGCAATAGAAATATATTTATAGACAAAAGGAGACAAAATGAAGAAATACACTTCTTATTACCAAATAAGTTTAGCCGCATACAAGAGTTGAGATATTAGGGTTTGACGGTCTCGGTTGCCATAGTGTTAGTGGGGGTATGGGGGTTGCGGTGTTAGATATGTCTTGGAATTATCCGCATGAGTCACTATCAAGGAGTTGGATGTGCTTTGGTTCCTCACCTCTTTCTTGCTCTTTCTTCGACTACACTCGTTTGGCTTCGTAAGCTTCCAGTTCTAGTGCGAACTCTAGTTGATTGTCCCCGAACTCTTCTAGCATATTTACTAATTCTGTGGAGAGGAGTTGGGCTAGGGTCCGATAGTCATTCACAAGCCCCTTTGAAATGGTTGTGATACTGTCCTCATCGAGCTTATAGAATCCCTTGCCTTCCTTCCACTTGTTTTCCTAGTTTGCTCGCAAAATATGAAGTTTTGCTGCTTGTGTTGACCAGGCCTCACATCCTTGTTCCACCTTGTCGGATATGATCTTTAGGGCCGACTCCTTTCGGTGTGAGAGCAATATCTCGGTCCTCTTTGTGCTCATTTTTGTTTTGGCCCGCATCTCTTATATGGTGTCTTCAAGTTGCTTAATTTTGCTAGCAGTGCGCTCGAACTGCACGGTGTTGCGGTCTTCAATTAACTCCATATTTGTTTGCACGTTCTTCAGTTCTTTGTCGTGCAACTCTTCCATACGTGCCATTTCCTTTTGCACGTGGACTTGTACTTGCTTTGCCAATTGCCATTTGCCGCCAATTGCTCCTCGTACCATGCCTTTTGCTTTTTTTCAGTCTCTTGTTGTTCGTGAATCGTTCGTGGGATTTCTCGGTAGGCGAGAACCCCACTTTCTTGTACCGGGGAACCTTGGCCCTATTGTAGCTTCCCGGTGAGTGTCGTCTTAGCTTCCGCGTCGGTTAGATGACATCCATCCCTTGCTGTTCTCTGTGTCTTCACAGATTGACCAGGCGTGCCAAAAGTGTTACTGGCTCAAGGTAACACGGTGCCGGATACTCGTTCCTACGTTATTTGGCTCAAGTTCTTGTGGTCAAGAGATGGTGGTATAGGTGAGCTCCCTATCTTAGCGCAAATAGGTGTAATTACCTGTGGGCTATGAATCAAACTATTGTGACTGTGGAGACTAAAACTCAAGACGTCTACAACGAACTAGTTACGTGCACGATACACATGGCACTGAAAAGACGCTCAACACTGATGGAACCGTTGACGCAGAGACAAAGATAGAATATAAGCAAATTAAATTTCTATTAATAGACACAACCTAGTACACTGTGATATTCAATTACCCTTTACATTATCCCCATGCCCCTTTTTATAGGGATCATGGGCGGTTACATTTAGAACGTGAACCATTACTACTAATAATCTTTTGTGACGTTTAGTTACTCTTCGTCCGCCCCCACCCGTCTTCCATTCGGGCCGTAATCGTCCTTTAGCTTTTTCACACTTGGGTCCTCCAGACCGGCCGACAGTTATATTTAGATATATTATTCTCTATTATGCATGTGTATGTGTAAGAGTTTTGCTTATAATTTTACTGATATATAACTTTATCTATAGATGACCCCTTGTAAATTTATATATGTGTTGAGTGGGCAAGCTCAACTGGATCCAGATTGGCTAAATAAGCTAGAGTTGGATCGGTCTCCGGAATGGATAAGTACCCGGATTGGTGTCCGGATATATCGGTTTTCGGAATCTAGAACCGGGTCATACTCTAGAATAGTGAGAACCGGTAGGCTGTTGGTGCCTACGATCCGAGCCTAGCACATAGGCATATTCCTTGGAGTTAGTGTTAGTTGCTCATATGAGCATTGAATGGAGGTATTCTGCACGGCATACGCCAATAGTTGACCGATGCTAAATCTGGATGAGACGATTGGTCAAGTCCTCATTGACGACATTCGGTGAAAATCGATCGGACTTGTCATTAATGAATCGGTAGAAGCCCATCACTCGACCGACAGAGTCGAATGATAGAGCAAGCCGACAGAACCAGTTGGAATACTAATAGATAAAAAACGAGGGGAGATCGACAACGGTCAAAGTCGAGAAGGGGCCGATCAGGCGAATTATGCACACATTGCAGAAAAGCTGTCCACAATGTTTTTGACTACAAGTCAATCAAGAAAAATGAGAGTGGTCGGTGATTCGAGCGGAATCGAGGAAGACCCGACTCGAACCACTCTCCTACAGGCAACCAAATCAATGTTGCCGACACTCGATAAGGAGAAATTCTCTCCTTAGAGGATTCAGTGATCGGAGAAGTTCTCTATAGTGCACAAGATGCACACACGTGGTTACTGGACTCCGGTGCCATGTTTTATGTGTCCTCCAACATTGAATGGTTCTCGAATTATTCAGCCGAAGTCAGCGGCATAGTCTGACTAGGCAATGGGGAGGAATGCAAAATCGAAGGGACCGGAGAGGTTCCCATCATATTGACAAATGGCAACATGATCATCTTGCATCGAGTGCGGCATGTACCTTATCCAAAAAGGAGTTTGCTCTCCATCAGCATGTTAGCCGAAGATAGGTACAAAACGAAGTGAGTCGGTATGGATGACCAACCTAGGAAACCTGAAGATAGGAGGCGGGCACAAGTACAATAACTTGTACCCATTAATGGTGATCAATCCAAAGGGGGCCGTGAATGCCTCAAGCCGGACTCGATCGATTGGGCCATATGTCTCAAGTCGAACTTGATCGGTTGATGGCGATCGACGACATCCCTAAACTTTGAGCAAAGACGCATTTCAATGAGCATTGTCGATACGGGAAACATACCCGAAGTTCGCATGCTCTCCACTACGAGACAATACGACAACCCTTAGGGCTCATGCACACACATATATGGGTCCATGCTAGAGCGATCATTAGGAGGCTACTGATACTTCATCACCTTTGTAGATGACTGTACACGGAAGGTTTGTGCCTACTCCATCAGGTCCAAAGACGAAGTGCTCGAGGTGTTCACTCGATGGACAATTGAAGTGGAGAACCGGTCGGGATACAGAGTGAAGACACTCACATCCGACAACGGAGGAGAATACACCTCTGGAGCCATCAAACAAGACCTGTTTGACAAAGGGATCCGGCACCAAAAGACTGTTCCTTACGCACCCATGCAAAATAGAGTGGTAGAAAGGATCAATCGAACAATCCAGGGGAGGGTGACGACAATGGTTCAACAAGTTGGACTAAAGCTGGAGTTCTGGGCCGAAGCGTTGCGGACGGTAGTATGCCTAGTAAATCTTTCGTTGTCGAAAGCAATCAAGGTCAAAGTGCCATAGGCACTATGGTCAGGTAAACAACCAACCTATGATAGGTTCCGTGTATTTGGATGCAAAGCCTATGCGGTCATCCCCAGGGAGAAAAGCATCAAGTTGGCACCCCATGCAACAAAATGCATATTTCTCGGTTATGGAACTGATGGGGACTTCGATTATCACCTATGGGATCCAAAGAACCTTAAGGACTTGTATAAAAAGTGTTGTGTAGGACATTTGTAGGTACACAAAGAGTGTTATTTTCTGAATTGAGTTTATGTTGCTCTGCTCTCTCTCTCTCTCTCTCTCTCTCTCTCTCTCTCTCTGTGTCTCTCCCGTGTATTTATGCTTTTCATTAAACATCTATTCTGTGTTCAAACTAAGCCCTCACTATTTGGACGTGTTGAAACTATGATACAAATTGGAAGGAGTCGGCATTTTATGCCAACAAACTACCCATAAAAGGACTACTCTTTCTACTGACAATTGTATGGGGTTATCTCCTGCATGAACCTAAATTACAATTTTAATCTAAAGTTATGATTACAAGTTGTTCGCCATGTAGCCAAGTCGGTAGAGATATAGTTGGTATCTAGCCTGATTTGGCTAGTCATCTAGATTGGCTTGTTTGAATCAATCGGATCTTCGACTTACCTTCTGCTCTTTGTTCGGGTTTTTTTTGCTCAGTCACTTGTCCTAGTCCCATCTTTGTCCTCAGTGCTCCGAAGTGTTGATCTGGGAGTAGCTTCGTCAAGCAATCGACGATGTTCACCTTGGTGTCGATCTTTCGAACTTTGAGCTTCTTTTTTATTACAAGATCTGTCTTTGCATGATAGACACGATTATTGATGAGGTGTATTGCGCTCTGTGAGTCGTAGTAGATGGACGGCACGTCATGGTCGATTCGACTTGTTGCTAAGAAGTCGGCTGACAGTTGGTATAGCCTTTGACTTCCGTTGGATTTGTTGATCCAAAAGTCAGTTGTGCATCTTCAGTCCCTCTGAGGTACTTGAGGATGTGCTTGATGTCTCCCAATACTTCCGTCCTATGTTTGACATGTACCGGCTCACGACCCCTACGGGATAGGCAAGGTCGGGTCGAGTCGCCACCATCGCATATATGATGCTTCTTACGACCGATATGTAGGGTATCTTTGTCTCTGTCCGATCGTCGGATCGACGTCAGAAGTGGTGTTGGTATTGGCTTCACGTTCTCCATGTTGAAGTGCTTCAACACCTTTCAAATATAGTTGGATTGGGAGAGTCTGAGAGCCTTTGTCGTTCGATTTCGCTCTATCCTCATGCCCATAATGTGTCGGGCTTTTGTAATTTGTTTTGTTTTTTGCCCAATTCGTGGTTATCCCTCCACATTGTGAACCGTGGGTCCGACAGACAAAGTCCTGTCCCACGGGCGTGCCAGGTGTTGTCCATAGGCCAGAAATATAAATACATTATGTAAACTCACCGATAGGTAGAATAGTAGGTGAGGAAATAGGTAAAACTAGAAATAGTCGAGTTTTTAGCCCTCACAATCAGCCAATGCCTTGGCTTTGTCTGAAGAGGAAAATATATAACCCGAGATATGCCTACCTCAAGGGGGGAGATCTAGATCATTTGTAGCGAGATTAATATCGTAGCACCGAGCTCTACACGAACTATTTCCGGCCGAGAGCCGTGTACTGTAATCACTGTGAGCTTTATCATTTAATATAAGTTCCGCTCTTACTATTCTAGTATCTGTGTATTCTTCCCGTACTTGTAAACCGAGCTACGTTTATGCCTAACGGGTTGTCGCCATGTACGCCCCTCGTTCTTCTATCGTCTTCTCAGTGTAGAAGAGGCTTCCACGTAACACGATCCCTTGATATCGATAGCCTGTGAGCTCATCGAAGGTGTTTCCCCTAGAAACGGTTAACAAGGTACAGGAAGAGTGTTATTTTCTGAATTGAGTTTATGTTGTTCTGCTCTCTCTCTGTGTCTCTCTCGTGTATTCTCGGGTATTTATGCTTTTCATTAAACATCTTGTGCACTATAGCGGACTTTTTCGATCATTGAGTCCTCTAAGGAGAGGATTTCTCCCGATCAGGTGTCGGAACATTGACATGGTTGCCGATTGGAGAGTGGTTAGAGTCGGATTGTCCTTGATTTTGCTTAGGGCGTCGACCACTCTCTATTATCTGAATCGACCAGTAGTCGGAAACATTGTGACCGGCTTTTCTGCAATGGGTGTAGAATTTGCCTGATCGACTGGTTCTCGACTTTCACTGTTGTCGGTCTCCCCTCTTTCTTGACCGATTGGTATTCCGACCGGTTTTGTCAACTTGTTCTTTCAATGGACTTAATCGGTCAACCGACTCGGTTGAGTGGTGGGCTTTTGTTGATTCGTCAATGGTGAGTCTCATCGATTTTCACTAAATGTCCTCACTAAGGACTTGGCCAATTGTCTCATCTTGATTTAGGATCGAATGGCTATTGGCAAATGTCGTGTCGAATACCTCCCAATTTGTTGACAAGCTCCACAAGAGGGTAAGGGATTTCACTTCTTCTACGAAGTTAATCCCTTGAGAGGAGAGTTCAAACAACACCGAACTTAACGTGTTGATGTGGGAGGTAGCTGGATCGGTCCCTCTCATCTTCATGTTGAATAGTTGTCTGATCAATATCAGTTTTGATGATGAGGACTTCTTCTCGTATACAACTTGTAGTTTCTCCCACAGTGAGAACGCTATCGTCTCTTTTGCCATGCTGAAGTAGACGTTTTCGACTAGATGCATCTGAATGGTGGAGTGAGCGATTTCATCTATTGATTTCCACTCTTCGGCTGACATTGTAGCATGCTTTCTGCTATGCCGAATGGCTTCGACTTGTCTTTGAATGATCAAGACGTCTTGCATCATCTCCTTCCATAGGGCAAAGTTTTTGCGCGGAAGAACGTTTGAGGACCTATTTAGAAGTACTCAACAAACAATACAGAAAGGATGAAGATAAGAAGATAGACACACTCTTAAGCTTTAGTGGAAGCTTTAGTATTTATGATCTCTCTCTCTCTCTCTCGCTTAGAGGCGGGTAAACGAGCATATTATGCATTTGAGAACACATGCAATCTTGGAAATATTAAGTGTTGGGTCGTTGAGAAATATCTTTTCAACACTTTGGTGACACCGGTTCTTCTCTATGGGGTGAAAGTATGGGGTGGTGGCATCCCTAAATCTATATGTAAAGAGTTTGAAAATGTCCAAAAACATTTTCTTACAAATGTCCAGAAACAAACGCCCTACACCCTCCTCCTTGAGACGGGATCGCTTCCCATCGAGATTATGGCCATAGAAAGGGTTGTTGAATACATGCTTAAGGTTTAAAAAAGTCCCTCTTATCAACTTCCTAGAATTGCATGGGAAGCAAAAAGATCCAAAAGACGCATAAAAGCAAAATTTTGTGTTTCGATTGGATGCAAGATATAGAAAAATGGTTTGGTAGATGGGATGTGAGACACTTGCTTCATGATGCATCATTAGATTCCTCTGTAAATGAGGCCTTTTTGTAACACCAATGTTTTGGAGACATTTTGCTTCTATGCTTGAAGCCTCTTTGTTGATGATGTCATCTATACTTTCCCTAGTAGTAATATGTGAACTTTAGGATTGTAACATTCCTTCTGCGTATCATTGTTCATAATCAAACAAATAAAACATTTGGACAAATGAACAATCCCCTTTTTCTTTTAAAAAATCAGGCTCTTCTTTGCTTAAAAATGGCAATTTGTAAGGGCACATCAAGTCATTAGGCTTCACATTTGAGTGTCTCCCCAATCACTTATGTATGGTTTGATCTAGCATCTCAAACCTTAATATCGGTGCCACTATTTTTCTGGTTTTGGGCATCGATAAATTCAAATTTCCAAGATCCATTGATGGAAAACTGAAAGATAGAGATTGGAGTTACCCATGTTAGTGTACGCGCGGACTTGTGAAATTTTTTAAATATGCAAAAAGAATCTTACTAAAGCAATTAAAATAGTCTAACAATACCTGTTATAAATGCCAATGTGGTTTGATGGAGTATGACAAATGCCATGTTTTGCATGCCTAATGGAATCACACTTGTGAACAAAGATTTTGTGCTTAGGATTGGAGGCAGATCCACACTTTGGAAACCCATCTATAAAATCCAATAAGGGGAACATTTGTCAATAGCAGAGTGATTTCTTTAAGCTTACAACATTATCATAAAAGTGAAAGATAATTATGCTTACAAAATGAAAGTCAAACCTAGGCATCATTCCACATCCATATATCCAACAAAGAAAAGACTTTCAGACAAAGAATGATGGAGAAACTCAGTACACAATGCTAAAAAACACTTTTAAGATCCCCAGAACAAATACTGAAGGTTAACATTTCATTGGAACATTCCTAATGTATCCTTAGAAAAGTTTCATTTGAGGAAAAGTCCTTTTTGAAACTTACCACCTACTCCCACAATCTGGTACAAATATCAAAACAGTGCAAAGTATTGTATTTTTCTTTAAGCTTACAACATTATCATAAAAGTGAAAGATAATTAT
This sequence comes from Azolla caroliniana, assembly GCF_043228905.1. Classification (NCBI taxonomy): domain Eukaryota; kingdom Viridiplantae; phylum Streptophyta; class Polypodiopsida; order Salviniales; family Salviniaceae; genus Azolla; species Azolla caroliniana. The sequence goes on from NW_028230436.1 coordinate 13,646,153, forward strand.
GCCTACAAAATGAAAGTCAAACCTAGGCATCATTGCACATCCGTATATCCAACAAAGAAAAGGGAGACAATGTGACCTGTTTTTTACACAGAAAAACATAAAATAGAGAACGAAAGAGTAAGAGCAAGAGGAAGAGTGTTCTACCAAAGTGCAAAAGTGGAGACAGATGTCAGGAATAGTACTAAAACAGAGAAAGAATCAGTACGTATGAAAATAATATCCTACGTATTTCAATAGATAGTGTAATGGTTAGGAGCTCGACCCATATAACATAAGGTCATAGGTTCGAGTCTTGCCATATCATGACATTATCCCCCCTTAAAACGACGAGTGTTACAAGTCGACGCTTATTGGGGACCAGGTTTGTCAGAATAATGTCGGTGGAAATCAACAAGAAGATCCTGAGCATTGGCGACATGCTCGATGGGTTCCCAAGTAAGTTCGCTTGGACTATAGCCGAGCCAATCGACCAAATAATAAAGTTTGTTGCGAACAAACTTGGAGTCGAGGACGACAACAACTTCATACTCCGGGTCGGCGTCCAACTCAAGCGGGGGTGCTCGTTGTGTAACAGGATCGGGAATAGTGTTGGCTTGATAAGATTAGAGAAGAGAACTATGGAAGACTGAATGTATCTGAAGGTGTGGAGGAAGACCAAGGTGGAACATGACATCATTAATCTTGCCAATAATACGGAAATGGGTGAGTAGTCTTGATGTGACGATGTAAGAGCTATACTCGATCTCCGATGGCAAAAGAGGAAGGAAGCCGATGTCGATCTGCATAAGTCTTCTGTGTGTGTTCAACATTATGAAGATAAGTAGATAGATGCATTTGAATCTTGCGTAGCCTCTCCAAATGATCCTCGACAGGAGGATTGGTAGGTAGCTCTGGAGTGTCGATCACAGACCAGTGAGGATGAGAACCGGTATAAGCGTAAAATGGGTAGACCCGAGTGAAGGAGTGAATAGCGTTATTGTAAGCAAACTCAGCAAAGTGGAGAATATCAGCCCAATCGTCTTGTTGATAACTCAAAAAACACCAAACATATTGTTCCAGCATTTGGTTGTTCGTTCTGCTTCCCATCAGTTTGGGGATGATAGCCGGAGGAGAGGTTGCAAGAGACCTTGAGCATCTTGAAGACATGCTTCCAAAATTTGGAGACGAATTGAGGTCCTCGGGTAGTTTTGCTCAAGCCATGCTAGCGCAAATTGATACATGGTGGTTGAGATTGGGAACAGGATGCCCGAGAGGCATCAATTTGCGCTGGCATGGCTTGAGCAAAACTGTCCGTCTTCGAATTGGCACGTATGGCATCGATAATCCGAGAATCCAGTGGAATGTGAAAAATCCGCGTTGTGTGCAAACTTGTTAGTCCCAAGATTACCTGCTTTTGATTATCAAATGTTGGATCAAGAGGACAAGGTGCAAGATATGAGCGTCGCGATAGTGCATCTGCTTTTCCTTGTTGCTTCCCCGATCGATATGTGATTTTGAAGTCAAAACACGTGAGGAATTGGGCCCACCGAGCTTGTCGTCGATTTAGTACGCGAGCGTTCTGGAAATAAACAAGATTTTTGGGATCACTAAAGACGATGAATTGATGAGGAGAGCCCTCTAAGAAGTGACATCATTGCACAAATGAATCCACGATGGCTAATAACTCATTGTCATGTATCTCGTAGTTGATTTCCGCGGCATCAAATTTGTGTGAGTGGAAAGCCATAGGATGTAACTCTTCTTTATCTCCTTGTTGTGAAAGGATGCTATCGAGGGCTAAATCGGATGTGTCGGCCTCCATGATAAATGGTTTGTTTGTATCCACATGAGCTAGAATAGGTGCTTATGTAAAGGCTTTCTTAATATGCATAAAAGCCATGTCTGCTTCATTGGACCAAAATCTTTGTAAGTTGGATGAGAGGCAAAATAATCTTCGAGTAATCTTGTATAAACTTGTAGTAGAAGTTAGCGAAGCCTAGGAAACATTGCACATCTCGTAAGGAATGTGGAGTTTGCCACTCTAGCACAATCTTGACTTTAGCTGGATCCATGGAGATGCCTTTTGAGGAGATGACGTAGCCTAGAAATTCCACTTGCTTGCATGTATATATGTATGTATGTATGTATGTATGTATGTATGTATGTGTATGCATATGGTATGTATGTATGTATGTATGTGTGTGTATGCATATATGTAGCATTTCCGGTGCTACACCTTAAACCCCCCTTGGTCACCCTTCCTTTAGGTTTGAATGTACATTATTCAATGTGTATGGATGTGTGATTGCAATATGTGCATAATATCTATGTATATACCTAATGTATGTATATATGTACTATTTAGTGTATGTATGAATGTATAAATGAATATATTTATGTACATGTATGTATGTACAAATGTAAAATGTACATATGTGTATATATGTAATGTATGTATAATTTCGGGGTATTTTCTTGTTTAGTATGTGTATGGCTCATATAAGGCTGTATGTTTACAATATACACATAATATATATCCATATGTCTTATGTATGTGTTTTATGCATATTATATGTGTATATATATAGAATATGTATGTATGTGTGTGCATATATGCATATGTCAATGTACATGATTCAATGTGCATGGATGTGTGTTTATAATATGTATGTATGTGTATATATATATACATGTGTATGTGTATATGGTGATATGTATGAATGTATGTATGTGTATATATGTAATGTATTTATGTATGTATATTTTCGGAATATTTTCATGTTTAGTATGTGAATGGCGCATATACGGATGTATGTTTGTAATATGTATGTAATATGGATGTATATATATCTGATGTATGTGTAAGTATACATATATCTAATGTGTGCGTATATATGTAAGCATAGAATGGACCATACGTATCATATGTGCATTCGCATTCGAGAATGATTCAATCAAACGTGTATGGTAAATCATCTCAAAGTTGGATTGGATTGATTGTGGTCTATATTATATATTGATTCACTCTCAATCTCAATAAGTGGACTCTAATCCATTGTGAACCACCAACATAAGTATGGTTACAATATTTGCATTGTATCACATGCATAGTTTTGGGATGTGAATCAAGACATCTTTATCATCCTCACTTTAGAACTTTACAAACAAATGAGTCTAAACTATAGAGATTGAATCAAAATATATCCTTATAAATTATAATCAAACATTCAAAAACTCATAAAACGTATATTCAAGAATATGAAGAAAACATGACATAGGTAGTAGTAGCATAACAACTTACCACTAGGGTGACGTAATTTCTAATAACAAAGAAAGAAAAAAAGAAACGATCAAAAACTCATAAAACGTATATTCGAAAATATGAAGAAAACATGACATAGGCAGTAGTAGCATAACAACTTACCACTAGGGTGACCTAATTTCTAATAACAAAGAAAGAAAGAAAGAAAGAAAGAAAAAGGAACATGACACTAACATAAAATTTTGCCGTGATATAGGTAGTAGTAACATAACAACTTACCACTCGAGTGAGCTAATTTCTAATAACAAAGAAAGAAAGAAAAAGAAGAAAAAGGAACATGGCACTAACAAGAGGATATGAGGAAGTTGGGAATTGAACCCAAGACACAAGTAATAGTAGCACAACAACTTACCATTAAGTTTTGTGCTTAGTTCTAATAATAAAGAAATAAAAGAAAAAACCTATTATAACACCAACATAAAACTTTGCTATAACATGGTACTAATGAGAGAGAGAGATGCGAAAATTGGGAATCAAACCAAAGACATAGACAACAATAGGATGACTCGTTACCACTAGGGTGAGCTAAATTGTAATGACAATAAATGAAAAATATGAAAAAAAAAGATGCACATATTTTTCTCATTTCCAAACGTTTGAATGTTTGCACGAACACGAATATTACGTTATATGTATGTAAGTATTGTAGTTTGTATGGTTCCATATAATCTATATAAATGGTGATATATGGATTATGTATGTGCATATGTAATATATCTATGTAATGTATGTATGTGTGTGTATGTAAATTTGTTTATTGTGTAATATGTATGGATTATATGATATGTAATATCTAATTTATTTATGTGCATGTGCATGTATTGTGTGTGTGTGTGTGTGTATAAAATGTATGTAACTTGTTTGTATGTGTGAAAATTTGTAAGACATATAATATGTAATCTTATCTATTAATATGTATGTGTATGTGAATGTATATATAATATGTAATTTATTTATTTATGTATATTTTTTGTGTTTGGTATGTATACATATATGCATTTGATTTCTTTTTGAGAGCACTTTCCTCACTGGAGATAGAGCGGGTGCAGCAGAGCGGCGCGCCAACCCCCGGCGGAGGTTTGCGGTGTGGGCGTCTCACCAGGAGACCTGCCCGGCACAGCAGAGCAGCGGCGCAGGAGGGCTGACTCGCGCATGTAGGTAGCGGAGCAGGAGCAGGAGCCGGAGCCGGAGCCAGAGCAGGGGCCGAGAGACGCCTCTTTGTGACACAAAAGGATCACAAACGCAGGAGCAGGAGCTGGAGCCGGAGCGCCTCTCCTCCCCGCCGCCGCTGCATCACCCTCCTCATTTTTGTGAGGAGGCCATCCTTTAGGGTTTTCCTCTCACACCTCCCCCACTGTTCAAGGAGTGTAGTTAGAGCCCCCCCCCCCCCCACACACACAGTTCGAGGAGTGAACCCAACCTTCGAGGAGTGAACCCCCCCCCCCCCCCCCCCCCCAAAAAAAAAAAAAAAAAAAAGGAAAAAAGGATAAAAAAAGATGGCACCTTCAAACATCGCCACTGTCGAACACATTGTACCAACAGGCCCCTCGATCGATCACGGACAAAACATCTCTGATAACGGGGGTCCTGTTGAGATTATTTTTCAACAACGAAGAGATGCTTCTACTTGAGAAAGAGATAGAGCGCCTTGAGCGAATTGCGGTCATATGCCGAGTGATGGGATCACGACCAAACAAAGGGTTGTTGCGAGATATGTTGCAAACTCAATTTCATTCACAACTCCGTGGTATAAAAGAAGTCCAACCGCTTGGTAAAGGCTTCTATCAAATCATACTAGAAGACACGAAGTCTGCAACGAACCTCATAGCACTTTCCCCCTGCCAGGTCCGTAATACATGGTTGTTCATGCGTAAATGGACACATGGTTTTTACCCAGAGAAAGCCGCACAACAGGATGACTCCATGAAAAAGGTAACAATGTTATTTCCTGGACTATCCTTAGAATACAACATGCTACTTCCTACTATTGGCAACTCCTTTGGGATGATGTTGGATGAGGAACTAACGCTAGTAGACAGACTAAAGAAGCACCTAGGCCCTCCCTCTATCCGCCTCTTGGTGCAGGACATCAATAAACTTCCCTCCAAGATCCTCATTCCTGGGAAAAACGGAATGCGAATTGAACAACGCATAGAAGTGATTGGCGCATTGGGGCAATGTTTTGCATGCAAAAAACTTGGTCATTTAAAAAAGAATTGCCCCACAAGACGTATTAAAGATCCTACAAAGGAGACCTTGGAAGGTCAGGATACCATAAGACATCAAAAGCCTCCCCCACCACGACCCGACAAGGCTGTGATGGAATGGCGAGTGGTGGAAAAAACCCATGTCCTTCGAAAAACATCACCGGCACAAAATCCTCCATCGCCTATGAGCCCCAATCGCTTTGATCTACTACAAGAGCTCCCCCCCACAGATGAGCATTCCCCTAGTTCTTTCGTAAGCCCAAAGGAACGACCTAAGGTGACACCAAACACCCAAGAGAAAGTTCTCGTTAAAGCTTACAAAACAGGGAAACGCAGACGAATAAGGCATGTAAAGACCCTAATAAGGAGCTTGAGTGGAACAACACCCAATGCAGAAGAAGCAACCCAAGGCAGAAATGTGAATGTCACGCCTCAAATCATAGTCATCCCGGACACAAATGAGTGTGCTTCCTCTAGCCAAGACCTTGAACCACACCCACAAAACGCCTTGAAATGGCTAGGTATAGGGCCCAAGGCAGTGGAAAAAATAAGGGTACATGTATCAGCGGTGCACAATAACGGAGTTCCGACGACCTCAATCTCCTTTCCACTCTTGCTTTCGACTCAAGAAGATTGGTCGAAATCCAAGATTAAAGATATGTTATGTAACCAAGCAGCGTGCTTTGTAGCACAAATAAGAGATGAAGAGCTCATGAATGAACTAAAGCAACATTGGCATAACACTGAATTCTGGTGCACCATGGATGAAGAGGACCCCCATCTTTGCCACATCCACCTGCGAACTATCATAAACACCCAACTAACTCCAAGCTTTGTCTATTTCTATGAGAAGCATGAAGGGGCGATTGAAGCCCACAAGATAGCCCACAAACTCCACTCATGGATGTGGACCACTATTCCATCCCTGGAAATGTCTGGATGTCTAAATGGTGAGTGCTCCCCACTCACGACTTGTTGTACAAAGCACCAGGCAGAACTGGCAACCTCCCACCCCATTCCATGAGTATGAAGATTATAACATGGAACGTGCAAGGACTCAGAAGTAGACTAGACCAACAAAATAGATGGAAACTGAGAAGGGATCTGGAAGAACATTTACTAGGGAGTGGTGCTGACATCATCATGTTGCAGGAACACCACCTCGATAGCACACAGGTAAAGGAAGTCGGAGACCTTCTACTAGGATCATGGCGAACGATTTGGGAGCCAGCAATTGGGGAGGATGGAAATCATGGTGGTATTTGCACTTTGATTCGGGAACATCTAGCCTAGGGATTAATACACCAAGAATCACTTATACCTGGTAGGGCACATTTTTGCACGCTGACCATCCAAGGGCAACGATGGAACTTCATGAATGTTTATGCTCCAAACAACAGAATAGAAAGAGCAACACTCTGGGACCGCATCCGCCTACAAGTAGTGGGTGTGGAAGAGTGGTGCATTGGAGGGGATTTTAATATGATCGAATCCATTCATGATAGTTCCAACAACAACCCCATAGTCCTACAAGGAAGGGAACGCAAACAATGGGAGAAGCTATGTGTCCACCTTAACCTGCGAGACATCTGGCATTCTGCCAACTTCCAACGAAAAAGGGACTCTCTCCTATTCTCCCGGTCAGACGGGCGGAATAGTGGACCCACCCTATCTCGCATTGACTGCATTTATGTGGGGGAGGCTTTAGAAGCGAAGGGAGGGTGGTGTCGCATAACTCCAGGCACGACTTTCTCTGACCATTACCTGGTAGCTGGTCATTTTCAATTGCACCGAAAATGGGGCCCATTCCAGACTCGCATCCCATACACTATTTACGCACTTATAGACGTGAAGGACCAACTATCCAACCAATGGCTCATCAGCATCGGACAAACTTTTAGCTAAATTAACAAGAGCCTCTACTCTCCTACATGAGATTGTTAAGACCAGACGCAAGGATGCTCAGGAGAAGCGACAGAGGACAAAACAGGGACTAATAGCCTTACAACGCCTCCAACAGAGATACCCATCCTGTAGTTGGATCGCAGGACAAGTCGCCACGGCCAAACAGGAACTTAGCATGGCAGAAAAGGAAATATATGACATGGAGTTTCATGGCAGCATGGCGCGATGGATTCGAGTAGGGGACAAAACCACAAAGGAATTCTTCCGCTCCAAAGGCCCGAGGCACGCTAGAACTGTGATGCGTAGCCTCAACCGGGAGGATGGAACAACCACTGAGGATGGCGACGAAATGAGGAATATTGCCACAAGGTATTATAGCCCCCTACTTACTGAAGACATGATAGCTACAGAGGAAGACATAAGCGATGATATTATCCTCCAAAGCATACCCGAGAAAGTCACACCGGAAATGAATACCTGGCTTGTGCATCCTCTATCAGTCATTGAGATATGGGAGGCCCTCACTGATTTAGATGCTAAGAGTAGCCCCGGAATTGACGGTCTCACCCCGCATTTTTTCACATGCCTTTGGGGCACTATTAAAGAAGACCTCCTCCAGGCATATGAGGAGATCATCACCTCTGGAAGCATGTGGGAGGAATTTGGACAGGGGATGATACATCTCATTCCTAAAAGTGGTGGGAATGCCAACGACATTCACAAATGGCGGCCCATTACTCTTCTCAATACTGTCTATAAGTTGCTCGCAAAAATCGTGGCACGCCGTTTAACTCCACTTCTTCCTCAACTCATTCATCCGTCACAGAAAGGTTTCGTTAGAAATCGGAGCATCCTAGACAACCTCTTCTCATTTTGGGAAGCAGTAGCCCTTGCCAAGCAGACCAACAAGAAGGTAGCGGTGGTGCTACTAGATTTTGAGAAAGCCTATGATAGGGTATGCTGGAACTTTCTAGAAAGTGTGATGAGGAAACTCGGCTTTCAAGAGACATGGATCAAAGGCATTGCAGGATTTTATAGGAATGGCAGTAGTTGTGTTTCGTTGGTAGGTGAAAGGGGCCCCTTTTTCCGAATATTCCGCTCTGTACGGCAGGGATGTCCACTAGCCCCATCCTTATTTCTATTATACGCCGAAGCACTCTCTTGCTTTCTCAACTCGCGACATCTCAACCTACGTGGTCTTCCCATACCTCATTCTTACCAAAGCATCCTAGATATAGAATTTGCAGATGACACAACAGTCTACCTGCAAGGGGACTTGGACAACCTCCAAAAGCTAGAAAGTGGGCTAGTTTTATTTTGCAAGCGATCCAACGCCATGATCAATTGGCACAAATCCTGTGCAATATGGCTTTCTCAGGAAACACATCCGGCGTGGCACCCTCACCCCGCTTTCAAGTGGATCAATCAAGGAGCGAGCACCGAATATTTGGGCTTCCAAATTGGCTTTAACATACCGCCGGAGACTATGATTGCACCCGTTATCCTCTCCATTCGACAAAAGTTGATACATTGGAGCTCTAAAAAATTGTCGCTAGCAGGTCGCATCATAGTGGCAAATCAGGTACTCCTCGCGACAGCATGATACAGTCTATCATGCTGGACAATCTCCAAGGAAAGTATACATCAAATTCAACGACTGGTCCGCAACTACATTTGGTCTGGTAAGGAAGACCATGTAGCTCGCGCCAAGGTGGCATGACCTATACTCACAACGCCTAAGTCGAGAGGGGGATTGGGTCTTATTGATCCCCTTTCACAATCGAAAGCCTTACTTGCGAAATTTGTGGTGCGAGGACTCCAACCAGGAAATGATTGTTGGAAAATGCTATTGAGGTTACGTTTCGCTTACTTTAAGCCACGAAAAGGGGTCAATTGGGCCCCCCAAACGGGATGGATTCTAAACATGGATCTCAAACCTAGTTTCTCCCGCCATTTGGAGGACAAATTCAGTGCATCCGTGTGGAAGGCATGGTGTGACATTCGTCGGGGGCTCCAGTGTGATCAACCGAGATCCGAACCTGCCTGGCTCAGTCAACGTATCCTATGGAACCCATGTCTCAAGGATGAATCTAATCAACTACTGGGATCACGTAAGGGGTTGTCATGGGGATACATTGCAGAAGGTCCAGGCAAAAGTATTGAATGTTGGTGACGGTTTATGTCAATGCCACTACAAGATCAAGCGAACATACTCCATGGAATCAGGGGCAGATGGACTATGAGATCGGAAATCATTAACGCGCTACTAATTAGGGACTCTGCTACTCAAAGGACGACAATGGAGAAATGGATAGGCCACGGGGAGGAGGGCTCTCTGATCCCGAAAGGTAGGGGATCACCAGACATGCTCGAAGGCCATGAAGTGAGAGACACTGAGACACCCACACAGAATAACGCCATTCGAGTACTCGCGTACACTGGTCATAAATGGATTGTAGATCCTGATTCGATCAAAGTACAACCCGATTGGCATATATGTACTCATGAAAACACATGGCTGCGTAAGGTCAGTTGGGACCCTTTGCAATGGACATGGCGTGATCCCTACGCGGGGCAAGGAAGCAAACCCATCCCTTTCTTCCAATTCACAACTACATTGGGTCGCCACATTCTAGCTGCTCAAGCCGCCCGAGAACCGGCTGCTGCAAAGGTCTGGCGCACATTTCATGTTCCCTCCGCAATAATCACCAAGTTTTGGCAGAAGATCTAGAAGCAACAACACGCGAGGCAAATTACCACTTTCCAATGGCTGTTAATACATAAGTCCCTATCGGTGGGAGCATGGCAATGTGGGAACCTTAACTCTCCTAATTGTGTAGAGTGCCCACATTCAGTAGAATCCATACGACACGCTCTGTGGGAGTGCCCAACGTCCCATAGAACATGGCGGGGGGTTGGCCGCTTGTTTCAGTTATGCCAGGTGCAAGGTTCAATCAAGTGGAGAAATATATGTTGGCTATCATGGCAGGCTGCAATTGGCCGATACGAGCATCAGGAGGAGGGGATGACTTTGGTGATAAAATCACAAGAGGTTCTTTTCTCCTCCAGCGACAATGTCCACTATTTTCCTCTTAATGACAAATCTCAAGAGGTGGTGGATTTGGTCAGCCCAATAACCCTTTGGATTCTATGGAAACAACGATGTAGGCGAGTCTTCTCCAACCAAACCACCCATCCAACAAGGTTACTGCAAGAGATATGGAGTGAAGTTGTAGCCACTCTGAAGAGCCAATATGATGGCCTTAAAGGTGGCTCCGAGGGAGTTGAAAGACAACGCATAGCCTTCATCCAACAATGGTCGTCCTCTCCCTTTCTTGAGTCAGTGGGCTTCCACATTAGATGGAACTATCGCGTCCCTTTAGGGATTTGTACATAATCGCCTCATTTGTAAAATTTTATAACTAATGGAAGGAGTTTTTTTTTTTGGAAAAAAAAATAAAAAAAATAAAAAATACATATACGCATTTGTATATAATTGTGCACTGTGTATAATGATATATGTGTGTAATATGTAATATATAAAATATGTTTGTAAGAATGTGTAGTATATATGTATGCATATATATATATATATATATATGGTTGATTATAAATACATACATATGTATGTACGCATGTATAAATGGGTGTAATGTATGTATATACATATTTATTGTTGTTATGTTTGAATGTAGGTATACATGCATGCATGCATGTATATGTATGTATGTATGTATGTATGTATGAAAGAATGTATGTATATATGCGACTCCAAATTTGAGTATTGTTTGCATAATAATTCTTTACTATTTCATTAAAATATCTAATATTCCCATGGGCTTATGTAATTTTTTTTCTAACATAATTGATAATACCCTTATGTAAATATATATTTCAAACATTTATTAATACCCTTATATATATACATTCTGTACCTCAATGGCTAATTAAAACCCCTTTTGATGAACTCACGTGCTATCATACAAGTTTTGACAGTGAAGCCCCCAAGGTTCTAGCTACCCTCATTTCATCATTTCTTCTTGTAGCGAGTGTGCCAGCACCAGGTACGACTCGACGCCACGACGATGGTATGGGACGCCGATCGAGGCTCGAGTCCATCTCAATCCCTTTGCTCAGGTATGGTCGGGTGGATTGACACCCTTCTTTCTCTTTCTCCTTTCTATCTATCTATTTTTTATATCCTTATCTCATGCTTACTTTAGATCTAAGCTCTTACAAAAAGGGTGATAATTTAAGTCCAACCTATCCTCTTTGATTGAAGTGCCCAATGGTCCAACTCAGAGATGCATGCACATATTTTCATGACAATCTAAATGACACATTTAACGACACCGTAGAACTTTGGGAACGCAATATAGGATTGCCTTTTCTTTATTATTTTATATGAGTTAATTGATTCTCATTGTTATGAAAAGCTCATACATGGAATCTACTCTTACCTAAAAAACAAAACATACCATTACCCATATTGAATCATCCATGCTAGGGATCATACCATTACTCATATTGGATCTATTATTACTCGCATTGGCTCATAGTCGTCAATGTACCTTTGAGCTACTTCAAAAAGTCCAAATAGTGGATATAATCATATTTGTTTTGTTCGCCTACCTTATTGAAGTAATGATAGATTCAATTTCCTTTTTGAATTAGTAGACTTATTTTTGTTGTGTATAATATACAAATGTATAAATTTATGTGCATAAATGTGTGTGTATGTGTAGCCTCGTTGATGCATGAATTTGTGTATCTGTACGCTTGTTGATATATGTGTGCATATGTATTTTTATGTATAAATTAGTATATGTGTATGGTTGTTTTTGTGTATGTGTATGTTCATATTTGTGTATGTGTATATTTTGTACTTGTATATGCTAGTTTCTTTCTAGATGTATCATGTATGTGTTATGTATAAATTTGTGTGCATCAATGTGTATATATGTATGTGTATTCTTGTCGATATATGTCTGTATATCATTGCTAATTATGAAAGAAATCTATAGACTGTCCAATTCATTTCAATAAATTAAATGCTTGAAATGAGGTTGAAAATTATTCGAAACATTAAGGCATGTGAAATAATCAACATTCAATGATGCACCAACGTTATAATATCCATGGTAATTCTTATTCATAATCTTTTGATGAAAACTTGTGTCGAGCATCATTTTCAAGCAATTTAACCTAACCATATTATAGACCGTGAATTCGCCATTTTCAAGAGAAATTGGACATGGAGCTATTAAAATGTAAATCTCATGTCTTCTTATATGCATTTTTCTAATATTAAAGTTTTCAATCATTGAAATATGAACAAAAGGATATTACGTAATCAAGTACCTTAAAACTTTCCTTTTATTTCAAATTCTATACTCCAATACCTCTTAAAAATCAACTCAATGACTTAAATGCTTGCAAAAGAAGAGCTTGAAAATGTGAGAAAATGTGCGGGAAGCCATCAAAATAAACTGAATGACTTAAATGTTTGCTAAGGAACATCTAGAAAATGCTAGAAAACGTGAGGGAAGCCAAAACAATTATTGTTTATTTTCAATCTAAGGTACCAATTTCATAGATGTTGTTATCACACTAATTGTTTATGAAATCTTTCATTGATATTGATGATGCATTGAGGTGTCGAGCTGCTATAAAGATGCATAGGAAAAAGCTGTAGTAGCAACAATTAGCGAATCTACTTACATACTCCAACCACTTTAAGTGCTATCGAATATATAACTTTTTATAATATCGTGGGGAAGATGGAGTTGCAGCGATTCCGACTTTTTTGTATTTTTCTTTTTGTGACAATATTAGTCGTTCATGGGCCATCAACAAGTTATGCTGATGAGCTTGAGCCTTCTCCATATGTAATTCCAAGGCCGATCCTTAGTCCAATTCCTACCCCATCTCTTGCCCCAACTCCTATTGCTCCTCCCACTCCTCCCTCAACATCAATTCCTCCTGCTCCAACTCCATCAGAAGTTGATGATTAAATTCAACCACTTTTCCAAATCCATTGTTAATTATGTTCCATAAAGGAACGTGTGATTTATAATGTAACAATCACATATACAAATAATGTTGTGTTTATTCGTGAATAAAGGTATGATTTCATATGTAATAACAATGCCTTTTAATTTCTCCTATGAAGCACCAAATTATGGTCTATGTTACATAATATGTTTGAAGTGTTTCTTGCACATTAATGAAGTGATCATGTTCATTAGTTGTGATGTCAAGTTTTCAAATAACATGTGTTTCTTCTATACTCAAATCTTGGTGAATGTTGATACTTATATTACTATTTTGAGGATTGTATTGGTAGACCAATGAATTGCGCACAAAAACTTTTGACATATAAGATGTTTTCTAAATCTTTGAAGGATATGATTTAATGGCTCATGTTGAATGTGTGGTGGCTAAAGTATAATTTTATATAGGAGGTATTCATTTCTAATATTTGGACTCTAATCAACATCGACAATTGTATTATTGTTGGGCTAAAAGTCCCAATCTGGCCATATTGTATCCTTAGTGTGAATACACAGTTAACCTAACTACTTAAGTAGCTAATTGATCTTGTAAAGACAATTTTGGTGGTAATAGAAACATTGAGTCTCTTTGAGCAAATCAGTCTCACTCTCTCTATGTCACAGTTTTTGTATTCATCTTGTTCATCTTTTTCTAAACTTGAGTAGTGCACGGATCCTCTCTTGTTGCTTCCTATTGTTTGATTCACTCCACACAAGATCGTATTTGCTTCCTTGCCACAAGTTGACTCAGACAACCTTATTGTCTTCAACTGGTATCAGCGGGTGAAAGGTTCGACAACAACAACAATATAAGGAGAAGAGAAGAATCATCTGAAGGAATGGACCATATGATACAGAACAATGCCAAACCAACCTTGATGACAACAGAGTAATGGCGCTCCCTGGACAAGATGTAATGCCGTAATGCCGATCGAATTTCAAGTTCCGAGCTTACGAGTGTAGATTTCGGAAAGACTTCCCGAGACCGAGTCCGAACAGAAACGACTCGAACAACTATTTGAACTTGGGGAAGTTCGGCTCGCTAGTCTGAGCCATCTAGAGTAAGGTCAGCGCTGGCGAAAATTGTTTGTCAACCAAAACCGAAAAGGCAATGATCAATTATTCGAAATCGGCAAAGCCATCTTTGTCTTTCACACTAGGCTTGGTTTGATGCCGGGAAGGCTTCGGTTTCGCTGGACCGATCACTTCTAGATCATCGATGAGTTCCCGACGCGTGCACATGCATGTAGAAGAAAAAGGTATTTAAAGCACATGCACATAGAGCGAGAAAAGCAAGTACAAAACGTTCCCGACGCGTGGCATTAAAATCTACTAATGGCAGGCATTTTGCCGATTTTGGAGGAAGAATAATGTATACTAGAGCTTTTCTGTAACGGAATGGGAGGCAAGAGTGATTGCAATGCAACAGAAGATGATTGAGAGAGAGAGAGAGAGAGAGAGAGAGTGTGTGTGTGTGCGTGTGAGGCAACAGAGGGAGAGAGAGAGAGAGCTCTTAAGGCAGAGATAGAAAAACTGTATATTAACCAAAAATACATCAAACATAAAACATCCAACAGTAACTAAGTTACAATGTGTTTGTTATATACCAACTAAGCTAGGGCAAGTGCCCTTTCTACTATTTATAAAACTAGCCCAACATGTCCATGAGGTAGTGTGAAACCTATCTATGGGAAGTTGAGTTCGACTCTCAACAGGCCCCTTCGAACACAACTTCTATCTGTTGAGAAGGTTGTTCGGTTCATACTTTGACTTGTCTAGTCGATTGTGTTGCGTACTCGCGTACTCTATCAATTGCGTATGTGTTGTGTATCGTTGCGTATTGCTTCCATGTCGCTTGTACCTATACTCCCCCTCAAGTTCGGCAATGTAGATGTCGTGAGACCAAGGTCCGATGCAAATTGCCCGAGCTTGTCGACTCCTAAGGCCTTCGTAAATATATCAGCAACTTGGAGGTGCGTATTGGTATGTTGTAGATCGATCTCGCCGGCCTGTACGCGCTCGCGGATGAAGTGGTAATGCACTTCGATATGTTTAGTCCGCGCGTGGAATACGGGGTTCCGCGCTAGGTAGATACTGCTCATGTTGTCACAGTAGAGACGAATTGGATCCTTGATGGGAACGCCCAGATCCTTTAGTATGCGTTTAAGCCATCCGGCTTCGCATGTGGCGACTGTTGCGCCCCTATATTCGGCGTCCGTGCTCGATAGTAAGAAACGATTAGAAACGGACAAAGAGGACCCAGTAAGGTGGACCCGGTAAGAACCGGATAAAGAAGACCCAGTGAGAACTGGATGAAGCAGACCCGACAAGAGCCGGATGAAGAAGGCCGATGAGAGTCTCATCGGATGAAGAGACATATTTGTAAATAGAAGAAAGTATAAAAAATATATATTACATGCATAAGGCAAGATTCGAACCTTGCACATCCATGTTTACAATGTAAAGCCTTACCACTACACTAACATATCATTACTGATAAAAAAGTAAACTTCCCACATAGAAAGGTAAGTGCACGCTAGGATAAACTTTAGTTAGAAGAAAATGCATGATAAAAGAAAAAGCTACGCATGCACACGTAGCGTGCATGAACAACACAATCGATAAAAATGCATCAAGTTAGAAAAAGTAGGATCACTTTAGAAAAAGCATACAGTCTATTGTTAGAGAAAAACATGGATTATTAAGACTCTCTCATCACTATATAAGGATGGGGAGCACAATGTAATAGGGTGTGAAATACTTGGAAATTGGATATATTTCCCAAAACACCAATTAATATTCTTTTAAGAGGTGAAATCAGCTGGTTCATGTGATAAGTTGATTTATAATATTCTTATCAAGGAGCTCTATCAACTTGGCAAATTGGATCTCTGGTTAAAATATAAGAAAGAGTATAGAAAAACATTTTGGGGAGAAGAATATGAAGGTTTCAATTACCATGAAAACAATTCCTCCCTTGATAATATGTCAAAATCACAAGATAGCTTATCAACAAATTTGTTTGTTTCTAGATAGCATCTCATCAAGTCCTTGTGTATGTACATGGGATATAAGTTGTATATGGTTAATATCCCCTACTTTGCAGGTATGCACCCAGATTTGTCCAACAATATTATCAGCCTTTTCTGTACTTTTATGAAGTGATATTCTTACACCAATTTATAACTACTACACTCTTCGCAGAGGTTGGTACCCTCGTTTTCTAAATCTTAACGACTGTCACATTTGATTCTTTAATGGTGTGCTTCTGTTTATTGTATGTAACTGCTATAGTTCTTACACAATTTCACATCATGGATACAATGATGTCTTCTTTTACATACCATTTCGACCATATATTACAGATATCAATAGCTCTTTCATTTGGTTGAGTTGTAGTTTTGTATTGCATGATTACTTTTATGTAATGTATTTTTTATACCAACATAGTTTCCACCTATGAACTATTGCTAACTGTTGGGTTCATAGTATGAACCATACATACCATACGTGCATTCGCATTTGCGAATGTTTCAATTATAAATACCATACTTTTGGATTAACTATTTATTATGAGGTAAATAAGCCTAAAAAATGGAAAAAAAAATATTAAAAAATGGGGGAGAAAAGAAAACACAAGAATGTTTGAATAACATTCGCATTCGTTTTCCTATGTTGGAAAACGAATGTTATGCTAAACGAACACGAATTTTACGTACTATGGTTGGGATCATGTCTATTGGAAAAGATATATGCAAATCTAAGGTGTGGTGAGAAAGTGGTAGGAAGAAAATCCAATGTGGTTTGGTTGAAAAGCTTTAATATTGGTCACAAATTTAATATTGGAAATATTTGGGTCTAGCCTATATCCTTGCGTTCATTATGAACCTAGCATACTATAAGAATTTAGTTGTGCAGAGTTGATTTTTAGAATGATTAAATGTCATGAAAAGTGTGCAATGCTCTATATGCAATGTGATTTGAAAATATATTTGAATTTGGGGTGTGTGCACCATTGTCTTGGAAATATGGTTAAGTGAGTTTGTGTGTCTAAAATATGTGCATTTAGGTTGCTAGATTTGTGTGAGTGAATGTGGACGAGCTTGTGTTTGTGGATTATGTATGTTCATTTTGCTCAAATCTAGTGATATTTTGGGAATGTAAGGTTGCTTTGTAAAGTGTTGGGTATGAAAGGGGGCATCGGGGTAAATGGGAAGAAAAAAGAGAGTTTGTTTTATATGTGAACACTATGTCTTTTGAAGGTGTCGGTGTAGAGATGTTTGACAAAGGATCAACAAGTAAGATGTCCTCCAGAAAGAATTTCATTTGTGTGCAAGAGCTATGCACAATAGAACTCAAGGAATTCTATAAAGTGGCTTCCCATGAAGGAATGCCTTTGGTGGACCACCTCGACATTCCCACATGATGGTTTATATTGGCCCCACAATTGTTAGGCACATCTCTCTTGCAATAGAAATATATTTATAGACAAAATGAAGAAATACACCAGTTTGGATTACCAAATAAGTTTAGCCGCATACAAGAGTTGAGATATTAGGGTGTGACGGTCTCGGTTGCCATAGTGTTAGTGGGGGTATGGGGGTTGCGGTGTCGGATATGTCTTGGGATTATCCGCATGAGTCACTATCAAGGAGTTGAAAGTTGCGGTCTTCAATTAACTCCATATTTGTTTGCAAGTTCTTCAATTCTTTGTCATGCAACTCTTGCATACGTGCCATTTACTTTTGCACACGGACTTGTACTTCCTTCGCCAATTGCCGTTTGCCACCAATTGCTCCTCGTACCATGCCTTTTGCTTTTTTTTAAGACTCCTGTTGTTCGGGAATCGTTCGTGGGATTTCTCGGTAGGCGAGAACCCCACTTTCTTGTACCGGGAAACCTTGGCCCTGTTGTAGCTTCCCGGTGAGTGTCGTCACAGCTTCCGCGTTGGCTAGATGACATCCATCCCTTGCTGCTCTCTTTGTCTTCACAGATTGACCAGGCGTCCGAAAAGTGTTACCGGCTCAAGGTAACACGGTGCCAAAAGTGTTACCTGATCTAAAAAGGAGTCTGCTCTCCATCGACATGTTAGCCAAAGACGGGTACAAAACGACTCTAAGTGAGTCGGTATGGATGACCAACCAAGGAAACCTGAAGATAGGAGGCGGGCACAAGTACAATAACTTGTACCCATTGTTACCGGCCGGCAAGGAGTCCAAAATACGGAGTGAAGGAATTAATTAGATATGGTTGTAAATGAGCATAGTGTGGACGGACGGACTGGAAACGGTATGCCGTTCCAGATCCGGACGGATCCCGAATAGGTGCGAGAGGCACCGTTTTGTACTACGGGCCGGAAACCTATTTAAAGGGCCGGACCCCATTGTAATCGCAGCGGATAATTAATAGAGCTTATGTTGTTTATACTTCTGTCTTGATTTCCGTTCTGTAATCACTGTTATATCTTACGCGTGTAATTAACCGAAGCATTCTAATCGTGTAACCTATGTAAGTCGGTGTAATCGTTGAATCTTAATCCTATGCCGTAATCACCCTTTGGTGAAGTGTCTCCGTGACACCTTGTGTTAGGCCTTGTCCGGCTAGAGAATAACACAGTTTTGGCGACCACGATTCTTGCTTTCTCGCAGCGAACGACGGTAATGGATGACTAGACCAACGCACGACTTGGTTACAGACCGAGCTCGACGCCTCGCCGAACGGCAAAGACGGCGTGAGACTTTCCAGCAAGCAGCGCAGGAAATTCGCTCGGATCGTTCGTTCTCCAACGAGATCCAGAGAGTCGCGGAGGAATCTCTCCGGTTACGGCAAACTCGCGACCAGGACGACGGAAGCAGTCTAAGTAGTCTCCGGGAAACCGAACGCCTCCTGGAGGCGCTGGCAAGCGGAGAAAACGAGGCAGAAGCCTTTTCAGCCTACGAATCGGATTCCGAAGGGGGATACAGTGTGCACACGAACTACCGGAGCAGCAACGATACCCCCGGCGGCCCGGAAGACGACGGGTCGGATACCGTGCCGACTCCAGAACCGGAACCGCTCAACCAGGGCTATCCGGAACCGCAAACGGAAGCCGTCAACCCACCAACACCGGAAGTGGAAGAAGCAAAGCCACCAACACCAACGAAAGAGCCGGCAAAGGTACCGGAAGAAGAGCCGGAAAAAGAACCGGAAAAAGGACCGGCAAAAGAACCGGAAGTGGAACCGGAGAAAGAACCGGAAAGATATCAACAAACGCCACTAAACCGCGGCCTAATACTGGACGACGACATGCCGTTCCAATACTCAAAGTATCGCGATGATCCGGACGCGGAAGCGCATGTTGATGACTTCGAGCAGACATGGGAAGCAAATCACACGTCCCAGCGAATGACACCGGAGGAAGAAGAACGCTCGAAGATAGCGGAATTCGGAGTCACGTTGGAGGGACCAGCGACACGATGGCGGCGGTCGCAGGACCCGGCGACCATCACAACATTTGCAGAATTAAAAGCAAAATTCTTGCATTTTTTCCACAAGGAGGTCGACCAGACGACAATGGTGGGCCTGTTTTATACGATCCGACAGGAGGCAGGGGAAAGCATTCCCCAATTCGTCATCCGTTTCCAACGAATGCATAGCCAGCTTGCCCGTGCACCCCCGGAGGAGGAATTACGGACGATATTTTTAAACGCACTCCGGGAACCGTTACGCACGGTGTGTACGGTAATCGACTTTCGAGGATGCACCATCGACCAGGTCATTGACCGGGTCAGAGAAATGGAAAAGACAAGCTCATGGCTTACGCTGGGAACACTGCAACGGGCGTTACCCACCGAGGAAGATCTCCGGTTCCGGCAGGCAATTCAATGCACAATCTGCTTGAATGCCGGACACTCGGCAGTAGAGTGCACCATGCGCACTCAGTGTGTGATTTGTCAATCCAAGAGTCATACAACGGACCGGTGCGAGTACAACCTGTTAAATCGACAAGCACCACCCGTCCGACGGATCGAGCCAAGAAGCAGCCGAGACGAAGATGACGATCGTTGGCAAAGAATGAACCGGTACCCACCGGCACAGGATGTCCGGTACGGGGACAGGCAAGAGAATGATGGCCGGTACGGGAATCGGCGTGATAACTACGACCGGTATGAGCGATCGGACCGTTATCGGGAGCCCAACAGACGACACGAGCAATACGACAGAGACCATTCCCCGGGTTACCGAAGGCACCAGGAGGACTACGGCCGATTTTACGATCTACCACGACCGGACTACCGAAATAAAAATAAGAATAATAAGAAACGTAATTTCAAGAAAGGTGGTCACACTAGGGACCCGGAACAGGGAACCCCAAGGAGCCAACCGGCACAGAACGCACCACTCACTACGGTACCGACTCCGGCGACCAGCAATGCTGAATCCAGCAATACCCGTAAAGAGTACTGCTACTACTGCAGGCAGGAAGGCCACTACAGTAACCAGTGCCCGGTAAAGAGCTACGAGAAACGACCAGCAGTTAATATGGTGGTTCCGGAAGTGGCGGATTTACAGCAAGTAACCACACGGTCGAAAGGCATGGCCAAAGAATGGGAAACACAAGAGGCCATACGGAAACAGGCGACGGAATGGGTGAAGGAAGCCAATGAAAGGAACGTCGCGGACGCGGAACGGCAAAAGGCGAATACCATAGGGAGTGCCGGCGGTAGCCACCCAGAAAACGAGACATGGCAAGCACTACAAGAATGTCAGATCACGTTATTATTAGGAAGACTCTTGCAGCTCGTGCCGCGATTCACAGAAGGACTAAAAACGGTCATGACAGACGGTATAGCTCCACCGGCACCAGTCCTTTTCTCGAATCCGGAGGAGGGACCGACGGTGGTGGACACTAGTAGTCCAGCGATTACAGCTATTGTCAAAGGGCACGAACTTCCCGGCACCGTAATCGATGGAGGTTCCGGGGTGAACGTAATAAGCCTCCGTACGTGTGATGCCTTGGGTATACATGAATGGGAGCCATGCCCGTTCTGGCTACGGATGGCGGATACGAGTTCGGTACGGCCGACGGGCTTAATACGGAAATTGGAAGTCACCATAGGAGGTCACACATTTCACATCTCGGCTGTAGTGCTGCAGCTACAGGCGCAAGGCGCGTACCCTCTGTTGCTGGGCAGACCATGGTTGAAAACAACACACATCAAGCAAAATTGGCGAAAAAATATGATTACCTTCCGGCGCGGAAAAGCCAAGGTCCGGGTACCGACACAACCACGGACGAGCAACGGTAAGGAATGCACACCGCTGTATGCGGAATGTGTGAACATGCTTGAAGGATTGGCAGACGACAAAGAAGCCCAGTACTTGGAGGAACATCCGAAGATCGTACCACTCTTCGAGATTGACATAGCTGAAGCCGTAGCCGCATACTTGCCGCAGCGGGACGACACCGAAGCCGAACCAGACAAAGATGCGATTCAGGAATTACGGCAAGCACAGGAAGCGTTGGAACAGGAAATGGCCGTTTCCCAACGGGTAAAAGCATCCCAGCTCGACGAAGTGAACCTAGGAAGCAAGGACGAATCAAAGCCAGTACACATCGCCAAAGAAATGAAGCCGGAAGATAAAGCGGCGATGATCAAACTTCTCACGGAGTTTCGCGACGTATTCGCCTGGTCATACGAAGACATGCGAGGGCTGGAGACGACAGCGTTCGTCACCGAATGGGGGGTGTTTGTGGCCGAAGTCATGATGTTCGGCCTAAAAACAGCACCAACAACTTTCCAGCGAATCATCATGGAGATCTTCGGCGAAAACATTCCTGCCTTCATGCAAGTTTTCCTGGATGATTTTGCAGTCTATAGCCGGGGAAAAGACCATTTGCAGCACCTACGGTTATGCCTTGAAAAGTGTAGGTTATACCGGCTAAGCTTAAACCCAGCAAAATGCATCTTTGGGGTTTCAAGTGGAATATTGCTGGGACACATTGTAAGTAAGGAGGGCATTGCGGTCGACCCGGACAAAGTAAACGCCATACTAGGGGCACCGGCGCCGAAAACGGCCAAAGCACTAAGCCGATTCTTAGGACAGATCCGGTGGCACAGCCGGATGCTCCGTCACTTGGCTGACTTGGCTACACCATTACACACCGCGGTACATCGGACACCGTTCCAATGGACGGATACGGAGGATAAGGCATACAATGCCCTGAAGGTACTTTTATCGCAAGCACCCGTCGTGCAGCCTCCGGATTGGAGCAAGGAATTTCATGTGTTCGTGGACGCTTCCGACATCGCTATTGGCAGCGCCTTAATGCAACTTACGGAGCCTAAATGGTACCGGCCGGTATATTACGCCAGCCGGAAGCTGTCCCAAGCGGAGAAGAACTATTCAACGACGGAACGGGAGGCCCTGGGCATGATCTACAGTGTAACAAAGTTTCGTCACTACCTATTGGGAAGGAAGTTCTCCTTCCATGTGGATCACTCGGCGCTCCTCTACTTAGTTTCCAAGGCGTCCTTGACCGGTAAGTTGGCCCGTTGGACCTTGCTGTTGCAGGAGTTCGAATTCGAGATTTTCCACCGGCCCGGTATCCAGCATGCCGTAGCAGACTATCTAAGCCGGTTAGAGTCCGGAGAACCAGGCGACGGAGTAGCGGATGAATTCCCGGACGCGGAGTTATTCCGTATCACCCCGGAAACGGCAGCGGACGACACGGTGGCATCAGAAGATAAATGGCTGACAAACATGCACCAGTTCCTAAGCACGGGCCTGCCACCGGAAGAAATGAACCGGGACGAGAGGAAACGACTAGCGGTGCAGAGCCGCAATTTCTGTCTGTTACGGGACACTCTCTACCACAAAGGAGCAGATGGAATATGGAGACGGGCAGTCCGTAGTGACGAGAAAGAAGTAATCTTACGGGAAGCACACTGTGGGGTTGCCGGAGGACACTATGCCGGGGAAGCGATGGCGAGGAAAGTATGGTAGAGCGGCTTATGGTGGCCCACGACGTTAAAAGACGCCGTCAAGTATGCTAAGGAATGTGACCTATGCCAACGAATGGGCCAGCCTACGGAGCAAGCACGGATGCCACACCAACCGGTACTTCCACTAGAGCCATTCCAGAAGTGGGGGTTGGATTTTGTCGGACCGTTCAAGCCACCGGCAATGAGAACAGGTAATCGATATGTCATCGTGGCAACGGATTATTGCACGAAATGGGTGGAAGCTAAGGCCCTGAGAGACAACACCGCGTCATCCACAGCAAAATTCCTGTACGAAAACATTTGGTGCCGGTATGGATGTCCGATTGAATTAATCAGCGACCAAGGAGGCCACTTCCTTGGCCAGGTAGTGGAAAGCTTAACAACGTTCTATGCCGTGGTCCATAAACGAAGCACACCGTACTACCCACAGGCGAACGGATTAGCAGAGTCCACCAACAAAACGCTGCAGAACATTCTCCGCAAAATTGTCAATGAAAACCGGACGGACTGGGACACAAAGCTCCATAGTGCGCTATGGGCGTACAGAACGGCATACAAAACAAGTATCCGGACAACGCCGTTCCGGTTAGCATTCGGCTTAGAAGCGGTCATGCCGGTGGAATTTCAGGTACCAAGCTTACGGATCCAACTACGGGAACGGCTGAATGAAAAGAAGTCGGAGGAAATACGGCTAGCAGCACTATGCGAACTGGAGGAGCAACGGCTGGCCAGCATCCTCCACATGGAACTGGAGCAACGACGACGGAAAGCGTTCGTTGACCGTCACCGGAAAGGTAACGAAAAGATGTTCGAAATCGGAAAGCCGGTTCTAGTATTCCAAACGAGGATGGGCAAAATGCCGGGTAAACTCCGGTTCAGATGGACAGGCCCGTATTGGCTGACAAGGGAATACAACGGGTCCTATCAGATAGGGACACTTGCCGGTGAAGTACTAGGCAAGTGGGTGAATGGATTTCGACTAAAGCCCTATAAAGGACCGATGCCAAAGAACCCGTTTATGCAGCTCATCGGCACTACACCAGGAACCTGTTCGGGATCGGTACGGATCGATCCGGAAGAAAAAGACGACGGGGAACCCGTAGCAGAGACGAAGGAAGACACGGCAACCCGTAAGGAAAACGGTCAGGGTCCGAAGGGACCTACGGATGTGTAAGGTCACACACCGTCATTAAAAATTTAAAAAAAAAAAAAAAAAAAAAAAAAAAAAAAAAAATCATTAAAAATCGAGGTATGAACGGGTGTGAAAGCAAGGCGCGAAAAGGTACGTAGTGGGCATTTAAGAGACGCCACGCTACTTAATACTAAATTGGTACACGACGTGTGCATGCTCGAAAAAGGCGCCAAAACGCACAAAGAAGAAGCAGAACGCATGGAGACCTTTTCATTTCGCGAGCCAAGAAGCACAGAAGCACCAAGATAGTGGAAGCTGAGCAAACGCGAACCTGCACGCAGAGAACCCCCGCGCTCAGAACGCTCTCTCTCTCGCTCTCACTCTCATCACCACTCTACCTCGCCATCTTCCCTCGACCTTGAAGCAGACATGGAACCACAAACGCTGTCGGAAGCGGCCAGGAAATGGTTCAGGCAAAACGGACTGGAGGGGTTCTTGGCCATCATGGAGGCACCGCCGCACAGAGAAGCCGACCGGGTCATCAAGGAGCTCGCCACAGAGGTCATCACCGAGGAAGCGATCCGCGCGCTAACAGGCCTTCCGGAGGGAGGAATCTTTCAGATCGATAACCCAACCTCGGAGCAACTCATCCGATATTTCGGTGAGTACTCTGTTGCCGGCAAAGGCTATCGGACGCAGGGCGGCGAAGATCCGCTATTCAGGGAGATAGCTCGAGTGCTCCATGAGTACGGTCACGTGTACCCCCGACCCCCTGTCATGCCAAAAAATCGGGCAGGGATGATCATAGCCACCTATGAAGGGATCAAGGTGGACTGGCCGGTGTTGATTGCAGACGGGTTGTGCATGGCAATCGACATGATACGAGGGAAGGACGGCAAGGAGGGCCGGAAGCTGTGGCACGCCGTAGCTCAATGGATAACATTGCTCGTGCCGCCGGTCGAGACCGTTCAGCCAAAGAAGCGGCCAAGAGTATCGGAAGGAAGCACCTCGAAGCCGGCGTCCAAACGACAGCAGCTGCTGGCGTCGAAGGCGACGAAAGGGAAGAAACGGGTCCCAGAACCGGAGGAGGTGTCACTGGTCCGACCCGTCAAGATAACCTTACGGAGACCGGGACAGAAGGAACCGGAACCCTTGACGGCACAGACACATGTCGTGGCACAGGAAGAGGAAACGGAGGAGCCAGAAGAGCACTTCCAACGACGGTCAAGAAGTAGGACCGCCGAGACAGGAGGGGAGCGGTCGTACCCGCGAGAGGCAGAAACGCCCCCAACTCAACCTGAGCAAACCACAAGGGAAGAACCGGAACCGGTGCGTAGGGAACCGGTCTTGTCGACTTCTATAGAAGAAGTCAGTCCAACGGCTCCGGAGACGGCGAGAACCGGAACTCAACAGCCGGCGAGCCCAGCCAGAGCACACGGCGGCCAAGGAGTAGAACCAGAACGGCATATGCAGGCACTCAGGCCAGACAAGTCCACAGTGAATGAGCCGACCCGACCAGTACAGCAACAAGGCACCAGTAGCATGTGGCTACGGTGGGTAGGCGAGCAAATCGCCGGAGCGGTCGAGTATATAGAGGCGGAAGAGAGAGCGCACCAGGAACGGTTGCTCGTCACAACCGTAGATCTAGAGACGGCCCGGTCCAGAATCCGGAGCCTTGAACAAGACTTGGACAGGGTCACAAGGGAAATGGCTCAATTCGCTTTGACAACACAAGTCCAAGCACCGGTGACTCCGGGCAATGTACAGAATAAAGTGTCAAATCAACCTGTACATAGCAATCAGACCCCGGCAACGGAAACCGTTCCGGAGAGAAATGCGGCACAAGCCCAAGAGCTTGCGGATTTAAAGGATGAGCTAGCTGCCCAAGAAGCGCTGAGGAGCCGCGAAAGAGAATTGAAGACGGCAGCGGAGGCAGAACTCAAAAAGACTGCTGAGAATCTACGCCGGGCCGAGGAGAGCTTACGGAAAGGCCACCAAGCGTACGACCGGCTCAAGGAGGAGAAGGAGAAAATGCTGCAAGAGAAGGAGAGGCTCCGGAGGAACGCCGAAACAGAAGTAGAGCGCCTGAAAGAGGAACTCCGGCAGGTAAAGGACCGGGAGGACCGGAACCATCGCCAGATCAACGGCAAGCTCAAACAAAAAACGGAGGAATTTGAGCAATTGCACCGGGAGTATAAACGGTTGCAAACGGAGCACAAGGAACGGACGGATGAGCTCCGGCAAGCAGTTGATCGGACCGCAACCGCATTCGCCAAGGAACAAGCGGAAAACAGAAGACGGTTGGAAGAGGCGGAGAAGGTTCGGACAGAGCTCCTCAGGCAACAGCAGGCGGAAAAAGAAAGAGCGGCGGAGGTACTGCAGAGGTTGCAAACGACATATCAAGGGCAGCTGACGCGCTACAGAGAGCAGGCGGAGGATACGGCAAACCTCATCAAGCAGTTGAAGGAGGAGCGACAAGTGGTGGAAAGCAGAGCGCAAATGGGAGCAAGTCGCATCCAGGATATAATGCGGGCCTGGTTGAACCAGACCAAGAGCTTGATTGACAACGGTTCCGTCAAATGGTGGACCAAGTGGGCCACGAACGCGGCGGAACTCCAACTGCTCCGGGCCGACGTAGAGAACCGGCGGAAGGAGGGAGATGATTGCTATATGCTGAATTCTGAAGATTTCACCGGCATAAGAGATGAGCTGGCCGAAGACTTTCAAGCCTTGGCAGAGGACCAACTAGAGCAAGTCCGGCAACTTGTAGCTCAGCTGGACGACGACAGGCTGGAGGCGCAGATCCAGTTTGAAAGCTACGAGAGGTCCCGGATCCGGGGAGAGAAAGAACGAGAACCAGTTACGGTCAACCTCAGTGATGAGGAACCCTTACTGGAAGGAGACCGGACCGGAAGCAGTCAAACGGAGATGCCGGAGCCAGAGAGACAAACGGAGCAGCCGGAGTCAGCGAAACAAACGGAGCAGCAGCAGCAAGCAGAGCAGCCGGAGCAGCCTCAGTCCCAACCGCAACCACAGCAGCAGCAGCCTCAGTCCCATCGTGGTCGCCAAAATGTGTTATAGGTTTTAGGGTTAGGGTTAAGGATGATGAATGATAAAGATAGACATGGTGGTCATGATGAGGATGATGAAGAGCATGATGATGAGAGATCGTATAGAGAAGCATAGAGAAGCATTGCGGGGTGGGGGGTGGTGCCTAGAATGGCTCCACCCCCCTCCCAAGGGGGTTCAACGTTGAGGGGGAGAGAGAGAGAAAGTGGGATGACAAGAGAGAGATTAGGAGAGAAAAATGGTTCATCCTTCATTCATTCCCCATAAGGGGTTAAACAGTACAAGAGGGGGTAGTTACAAAGGGGTGTAAGCTCCATAGAGCATTCATACTGGACACTCACTCACACCTCATCGTATCCCTCCACATGCACACACGTGTGCATGTGTTCACATACATATCAACTCACAATTACATTTATGTTCCCTACACATATACAACATCATCATGATAATATTCGACCCTCGCTCATCACACTTGACTCTCCGTACAACTCGTACGGGGTAACACCCATTAATGGTGATCAATCCAAAAGGGGCCGTGAATGTCTCAAGCCGGACTCGGCCGACTGGGGCATATGTCTCAAGTTGGACTTGATTGGTTGATGATGGTCGGCTACATCCCTAAACTCCGAGCAAAGACGCATTTCTGTGAGCATTGTCGATATGGGAAACATACCCGAAGTTCGCACGCTTTCCACTATGAGACGGTATGACAATCCTTAGGGCTCGTGCACATAGATATATGTGTGTCTATGCTAGAGTGATCACTAGGAGGCTATCAGTACTTCATCACCTTTGTAGATGACTGTACACGGAAGGTCTGGGCCTACTTCATTTGGTCCAAAGACGAAGTGCTCGAGGTGTTCACTCGATGGACAATTGAAGTGGAGAACTGGTCAGGATACAGGGTGAAGACACTCACCTCCGACAACGGAGGAGAATATACCTCTGGAGCCATCAAACAGGACCTGTCTGACAAAGGGATCCGGCACCAAAAGACCGTTCCTTACACACCCATGCAGAATAGAGTGGTAGAACAGATCAATCGAATGATCCAGGGGAGGGTGACGACAATGGTCCAACAAGTTGGACTAACGCTGGAGTTTTGGGCCGAAGCGTTGTAGACGGTAGTAGGCCTAGTAAATCTTTCGTCGTCGAAAGCAATCAAGCTTGAGGTGCCATAGGCACTATGGTCAGGCAAACAACCGACCTACGATAGGTTTCGTGTATTTGGATGCAAAGCCTATGCGGTCATCCCCAAGGAGAAAAGGACCAAGTTGGCACCCCATGCAACAAAATGCATATTTCTTGGTTATGGAACCGATGCGAACTTCGGCTACCGGTTATGGGATCCAAAGAACCTTAAGGACATTTGTAGGTATGTTGTCTAGAGGCCAGAAATATAAATACATTATGTAAACTCACCGGTAGGTAGAATAGTAGGTGAGGAAATAGGTAAAACTAGAAATAGTCGAGTTTTTAGCCCTCACAATTAGCCGATGGCTCGGCTCTGTCTGAAGAGGAAAACTATATAACCCGAGATATGCATACCTCAAGTGGGGAGATCTAGATCATTTTTAGCGAGATTAATATCGTAGCACCGAGCTCTACATGAATTGTTTGCGGCCGAGAGCCGTGTACTGTAATCACTGTGAGCTTTATCATTTAATATAAGTTCCGCTCTTACTATTCTAGTATCTGTGTATTCTTCCCGTACTTGTAAACCGAGCTACGTTTATGCCTAACGGGTTGTAGCCCGTGTACACTCCTTGTTCTTTTATCGTCTTCTCAATGTAGAAGTGGCTTCTACGTAACACGATCCCTTGATATCGATAGCCTGTGAGCTCATCAAAGGTGTTTCCCCCAAAAACGGTTAACACAATTTGGCATGCCCGGTTACAGCGGTAAGGTCACAGTGAACAACATAGGAGGCAAACCCCAGCCGCCGTTACGGCGCCTAGTTGCATCACACGGTCTCGGCCACCTGCTCGACGCCCTGAGGCAGTCAAGGGAACTTTCGACTCGGCGGTCACTGACCAATCTTTCCAGGAAGCATTGAAGGCTCACCGGTTGCAATCATCGCCACCCGATAACCAGTCGCGAGTTGATTCCGAACCGAACTCCCCGCCGAGCCCTCCAAATGTCACCCAACCTGACCCTACACCTTTTCCGGCTTTACCTGAAGTCCCGGATCTCGATACCATGCCTTACCCTTACCCATGATATACCTGCCAAGTTCGGAAGCGCGAAGTACTCCGGTTATTCTTTTCCATGAGCCAAGAACCTCACGAGACGGTCGCCCAGTTCACGATCCGGTTTTAGGATCTCTACCGACAACTGCCCGACAATGTCTCCGCCCATCACATTCTTGATACGTTCATGTCTAGCCTATGAGAGCCTCTACGGACGACTCTCGCACTTCATCGCACACGTCCTCTCCATCGATCGGACACAGCATAACACGGTTTTCTCCATGGGCTCTTTGCAAAGCTCCCTTAGGAGGGCAATCGTTTCCGGCAAGCCCTCCAATGCACAACCTACTCAGGCTTAGGCCATCTTGCTCTCGAGTGCCCTCACCGGCCACACTGTCCAATATGTTAATCTCGAGCTCACACGATCGAACAATGTGAGTACAACCAACTCAACCGCACAACGACGACTCCGGTTCGCCAGATTGAGCCGTGCAATACATACTCCCGGTAGGATGAACGTCAGACATACCGACATCGGGGAAACCAGTGACAACAATCCCTGGATCGCTAGCGCCGCGACGACGACTACTGTCGCAACGACGATCGTTACCACCACTGTCTTGAAAATATGGTTAAGTGAGTTTGTGTGTCTAAAATATGTGCATTTAGGTTGCTAGATTTGTGTGAGTGAATGTGGACGAGCTTGTGTTTGTGGATTATGTATGTTCATTTTGCTCAAATCTAGTGATATTTTGGGAATGTAAGGTTGCTTTGTAAAGTGTTGGGTATGAAAGGGGGCATCGGGGTAAATGGGAAGAAAAAAGAGAGTTTGTTTTATATGTGAACACTATGTCTTTTGAAGGTGTCGGTGTAGAGATGTTTGACAAAGGATCAACAAGTAAGATGTCCTCCAGAAAGAATTTCATTTGTGTGCAAGAGCTATGCACAATAGAACTCAAGGAATTCTATAAAGTGGCTTCCCATGAAGGAATGCCTTTGGTGGACCACCTCGACATTCCCACATGATGGTTTATATTGGCCCCACAATTGTTAGGCACATCTCTCTTGCAATAGAAATATATTTATAGACAAAATGAAGAAATACACCAGTTCGGATTACCAAATAAGTTTAGCCGCATACAAGAGTTGAGATATTAGGGTGTGACGGTCTCGGTTGCCATAGTGTTAGTGGGGGTATGGGGGTTGCGGTGTCGGATATGTCTTGGGATTATCCGCATGAGTCACTATCAAGGAGTTGAAAGTTGCGGTCTTCAATTAACTCCATATTTGTTTGCAAGTTCTTCAATTCTTTGTCATGCAACTCTTGCATACGTGCCATTTACTTTTGCACACGGACTTGTACTTCCTTCGCCAATTGCCGTTTGCCACCAATTGCTCCTCGTACCATGCCTTTTGCTTTCTTTTAAGACTCCTGTTGTTCGGGAATCGTTCGTGGGATTTCTCGGTAGGCGAGAACCCCACTTTCTTGTACCGGGAAACCTTGGCCCTGTTGTAGCTTCCCGGTGAGTGTCGTCACAGCTTCCGCGTTGGCTAGATGACATCCATCCCTTGCTGCTCTCTTTGTCTTCACAGATTGACCAGGCGTCCGAAAAGTGTTACCGGCTCAAGGTAACACGGTGCCAAAAGTGTTACCTGATCTAAAAAGGGGTCTGCTCTCCATCGACATGTTAGCCAAAGACGGGTACAAAACGACTCTAAGTGAGTCGGTATGGATGACCAACCAAGGAAACCTGAAGATTGAGCCGTGCAATACATACTCCCGGTAGGATGAACGTCAGACATACCGACATCGGGGAAACGAGTGACAATGATCCCCGGATCGCCAGCGCCGCGACGATCGTTACCACCACGTGTTAAGAGTCTATTACTAATCAATAGAGTAAATCAAGTAAAAAGGAAGAAAATAGATTGGATAGAAGAACCCGTTCCACCCGACCACCCCCGAGCTATGATCTAGACATAGCCAACCTACCACCGACGTCCCATACCGCCGGATATTAGGATGACTAATACCTTGGAAGAGATAAACACGATCGTCGAGACGAAAGCCTAGCCCGCACCACCGGTGTCTACGACAACAGCCTTCCGACGTGATGATTTCTATGAGGGTAGCTAAGCCTCATATTTATACCTTTTCCTAGGCCCCTTGAATAGATGTGCCTTTCTAAAAGGCTCTCTATTCATTGGTTGTCTAAATCATGATAGTGCATGCACATATCATTCATTCTATCCAATCATTAGTCCCCTTTTTAATAATAGTGAACATACCCTTCACTAATGTAAATATTAGTGACCTACCCTCACCAACGTTATGTGTACATAACATACTCCCCTACTTCAAAAGATTGCACTCTTGCAATATAAAGTGAGGAAATTGTGCCTTAAGCGAATGCTCGCGTTCCCATGTGGCATCATCAATAGGTTTATCCATCCATTTGATCTTGAATAGCCGAATCTCTTTAGAACGTAAACGTTTAGTACGAGAATCAAGAATTCGTTCAGGAACATGAGGTTTGTAAGAAAAATCCTCTAATGTTACAAGATCTTGGATTGTGATGGTGTTATCACCAGAGGCTAAAAATGGTTTTAGACGACTGACGTGAAAAACAGGATGAATACCAACGTTACGAGGTAAGGCAAGGTGATAAGCAGATGACCCAACTCGCTTAAGGATTTCAAATGGGCCACAATATCGTGGGGCTAACTTAGCGCACTTGCCTGTAGATAATGACGTAGAATCAGTCGGGACACGCAAAAAAACTTTTTGACCAATAGTAAATGCACGAGGACGTCTATCCTGATCAGCATAAAATCGAGCACGATCTTGAGCTGTCTTGACATTTTCTTTGGCAATATGCAACATTTGGTTCATGTCTTGCAAAAAATTGCGTGTACTGTCTAATGTATCACGATGAATCGTGACATCAACTGGGGCACGTGGCTGAAAACCATACATCAACATAAAAGGACTATATCCAGTGGATGTATGTTTAGAGCTATTATAGGCAAATTCTAAGATAGGAAGGTATTGCTCCCACTTAGAAGGGGTTTTTGCTACATAAGCTCGAAGCATGTCCTCAATAATTTGATTAACTCGTTCAGTTTGTCCATCAGACTGAGGATGATCTGCGGAACTCATGCTCAACGTAGTTTCTAGTTTCTTAAAGACCTGAGTCCAAAAGTCACTAGTAAACTTGGAATCTCGATCACTAACAATATCCATCGGTAATCCATAAAAACGAAATAACTCATCAACAAATTGATAAGCCAACTGTTGAGCGGTTACCGTGGTTTTTGTAGGAATAAATCTAGCTAATTTTGTTAGCCTGTCAACGACAACCCATATGGCATCATGACCCCTCTGTGTACGAGGTAAACTAACAATAAAATCCATCGAGATACTTTCCCATTTATTGTTGGGAATATCTAAGGGATGTAAAAGACCAGCAGCTTTAAGTCGTTCCGACTTATTAATCTGACATTGTAAGCATTGAGTTACGTATTTATGCACGTCAGAGCGCATCTTAGGCCAGAAAAAAGTACACGAGATGAGAACGAGTGTGCGTTGTATTCCAGGATGACCAGCAGATGGTGCATCATGACATTCATGAAAAATTTTCTGTTTAACATTTGGTAAATCTGGAACACAGACCTTTCCACTACGGTAGAGCAAACCGTTTGTAATGTGAAAGGTCGCCTTCGAGGGTAGGGTGCTAGTATCGGCATCTAAACCAGATTCGGCTTTCGTCCAGTATTTTGAGAAATAACTGTCATCAAGGTATTTCCCTCGAAGGTGATCTAAAAGATCAGATTTTATTTCCGTGAAGCTAAGCATGTTAACTTCTTTAATGCGACTAAGAGCATCAGCAACGGTGTTCATAGAACCCTTGCGATATCGTATGGAAAAATCAAAATCTTGCATAAGGTCAGCCCAACGGCCTTTACGACCAACAAGATCGGGCTGGTCACAAAAATACTTTAATGATTGATGGTCTGTTGTAACCACAAATTTATTTCCATAGAGATAGTGCCTCCATGTTTTAAGTGCGTGTATCACCGCAAACAACTCTTTCTCTTGAACCGAATACCGAGATTGAGCAGCATCAAGCTTCTTACTTTCAAAAGCAATAGGGTGACCACCTTGATAAAGAACGGCACCAATAGCATAATCACTAGCATCGGTTTCAATTGAGAAAGGCTTAGAAGGGTCTGGTAATAGAAGAGTGGGAGCCTGACACACATGCTCCTTGAGTGTCTCAAATGATTTGTCAAGTTGTTCATTCCATGAAATTGGTTTGACAGACTTACGTGGATGACCTTTTAAAAGGTCAGTTAATGGCGTAGTCAATTTGGAATAGTTACGAATTGATTTTCGTAAAAATCCAACAAACCCTAAGAATGATCTAAGTTCACGAATATTACGAGGAATGGGCCAAAGTTTAACCTTTTCAATACGAGAAGGTTCAATTTCAACGCCCTTTTCTGTAATTAAATGACCTCGGTACACAATAGATTTTTGGAAGAAGTCACATTTTGAATGTTTTGCATAGAAAGAGTTGTCACGCAACTTTCGCAAAACAAATCGAACATGTTGAACATGATCTTGCAAGGTACGGCTATATATCAAAATATCATCCAAGAAGACGACAACAAAATCACCGAGTTGATCTCGGAAAACATCATTCATCGCTTGTTGGAATGTGGCTGGAGCATTAGTCAACCCAAATGGCATGACTAAAAACTCATAATGGCCATAGTGCGTACGAAAAGCGGTTTTAGGAATATCATCCTCGGCGATGCGAATATGATGATAACCAGTTCGTAAGTCAATTTTCGTAAAATATCGAGCCCCATGCAAACGATCAATCAAATCATCGGCACGAGGTAATGGATATGCATTCTTAATTGTCATTTTATTCAAACGGCGATAATTGATACACATTCGCCACGAGCCTTCCTTCTTCTTGACTAATAGAACTGGCGCACCCCAAGGTGATTTACTATACCTAATGTGGCCCATACTCAAGTATTCCTTAAGTTGTTTAGCGATCTCATCCTCTTCTAATCGACTAAGTCGGTAAGGTGGAATGCTCACAGGAGCAGCCCCAGGGATCAGTTCAATTTGATGGTCCACATTACGTTTAGGTGGTAAAGTAAGCGGTAATTCAGTAGGAAACACATCTTGAAAATCCTCTAAAATAGAGTCGAGTAATCGTTGCTCAAAATGTGGTAATTGTGTGGCATCAATATTAAAATAATAAAATTGAACCGCAGGATCAATTACACACGAATAAATTAATGAACTAGAATACTCACTTAAAGATTTAGAAGACACAAGTGAATGAGAAGGAAGTTTGGAACATTGAATAAAATGTTTACAATTATTAAGTTCAAATGTGATTGAGTGATTAACCCAATCAATGGACAAAGAAGGGTTTTTATTAAAAAACCAAGGATATCCTAAAATGACATCTGCGGATTGTAATTTCATAACATGAAAGTCAAGCTTCTCCAAATAAGTATCTATTTGAATTGGCAGTTGACAAACAATGCCACTGATGTATTGAATGTTTCCATTTGCCATGTGAACTTGATAGATATGATCACTTGCGTTTATGTGGAGCTCCATTTGCTGCACAAAGTGATCATTAAGAAAATTGTGAGAACTACCGGAATCAAACAAGAAATGTGCTTGTGTTCCATTGATATATCCGACTGCTCGGAGTAAATCATTAGGTCCAAGTAAATGTGAAGGAAAAGTGCATTCACATAAACTTAAGTGATTGGTATGAACTTCAACAATATCAAAAGACTCACCTGTGTGACTCGTAGATTTGTCTTGAGGAGGGGTGTTCATTGACTTCCTCTCAAGACGACGACAGGTATCCTTTGTGTGGCCCCGCTTCTTGCAATATGCACAAAAGAGGTTCGGTTTCTTTGAGTCGCGGTCAAGAGTGTCACTGGATTGCTTACGTTTCCCAATGAACTTGACATTCGGAGTTTTGGCGAACTCAGGTTTATTGTGGTCTTTCTTGGAAGTCCTATGGTATCGCAGCACAATGTTGACGGCTTCCTCGAAAGTTGTGGGGTCCTTGTCATGGACAATTCAATGATAATCCCCATTGGGAATACCATTCAAAAAACAAGCGACAAACCATTTCTCACCCGTAAGTCCCGATTTTTGGATCTGGGTCCGAGCGTGATGCACATAATCCTCGAGAGAGGTAAATGGCTTACTAGACAATGTGAGCAAGTGTTGCGCTTGTTCGGTTTGAGAAGGTGGCTGCAAGAATTGTTTCTTAAAAACATCAACGAAACCTTCCCAAGTTGTGGGTAAGTTTTTTGCGGTCCTTAGGCCACGCCACCAAGCAGCAGCTCGGCCACCTAACTCACGACCGACATAACCAATTTTTACTGCATCGGGCTTGGGATGAAGCTCAAAGTGAGACTCCCAACGACCAAGCCAAGTGCTAATGGCCTCCTCGGTTCTTTCTTTCTTATCTCCCTTGAAAGGCATGACTACGAAGGAAGGTTCACCTTCTTTCTTGGACTCAATAGTTAATTCTTGGAATTTCTTTTCCAATGCCATATTGGCCTGTCTCATTTCGGCCAATTGATTCAAGGTAGTAGTGAGCAATTGCTCAATAGTGATCTCAGCTTGTGTGCGAGATGCGGATTGGGGTTGAGAGGTCTCATTTGGAGAGATCGTTCCAACTGCGTTCAAAACTTGTTCCATGATGCACGTTGTGGGTATGCAATAAAATAAGGAGGTTCAGAAAATACACAAGCAAAATGAATGCTTGAAATTTTGATTGAAAGAACTTTAGCCAAGAAAGTATCTCATGTCTTTACCCCTCTAGACATATGAGATGTGATTCGATATCCGATAACTATGGTAACACTATGGTGTTTTAAAAACCATGGGGGAAAACATAGCTAAGATGTATTTCTCGGATCTCTATCTTGAGTAATCATGGCGGCTCCCCGAGGCTCAACCATGGTTCTTACATCAATGAAATTTCCTAGATAGCCTTATATTAATGCCAACCCATCATGTATTATATGGTCGAGAAAGTGTATTACGTGAAAAAACAAGTGCACTCACAAGTAATATTCTAGTCTTGCGAGCAATAAGCAAACGTGATGATAAAATGATAAAATAAGGCACTACTCATAAGAGTTAAGTAGTGACGAAAACAAGGGTAAAAAAAAAAAGAACCCATGTGTTACCTACGAAAAAAACAATGTCACAAATAAATGGGAAGTGCAAGGTATGCACATATACATCCCAATATGATTGTTATAACTTGCACAATTGTGACATAAGCCACAAATTGATACAAGTGATGACGGTGTTGTGCGCAAAGATGTAATACTCAAATCCATGAGTAAAACATCAATAAGGGAACTCATATGGTTTTACTCGTTTTCTAAGGCTTGATGATAAGAGTTAAACCTAGATGACCCGTTGAGAAAAAATCGTTCAACAAGCCACTCCATACGAAAAAAATAGTCTACACGTAAAGGTTACATTAAAAATAAACGATGTAAATACTTTATACATGAAAAGGAAGTGGAAAAAGGAGAGTTAATTGTGGGCGGGTAAATAATAATTACTAGAAAATCATATAAGTGAAACAATACTTATGAAATTAAGATTTAATTAGAATAATCAACAATTAGGTGTATGGAATCAAACATGCCCTAAGATACGAAACCCTAGGGTAGTTGACATGCACCTCCTCAAGACCACCACCTATCCCTAGAATCGGCCAAGTAATGGCTAATTAAAGAGGAAAGTGGCATAGGTAAGTGACATATACCTCGTCAAGGCCACATCATCCCTTAGAATTGACCAATTGATGGCTAATTAAAAAGGAAAGTGGCATATGTAAGCTAAATATACCTTGTCAAGGCCACATCATCCCTTAGAATCGGCCAAGTGATGGCTCAATAGAGGGGAAGAGTGGTATACTCAACATCATATGCAAAACAGCCATGAGATAAGCGTGTGCGATTAGAGCAAACACGCTCGACCCAATGCACAAGAATAATTATTATCGTAAGAGTTCAAGAGAGGAGAGAGTGGGATATATATCGCAATATGCAAAAGGCCATGAGTTGAGCGTGTGCGATTAGTGCAAACACGCTCGGCCCGATGCATAATAATAAGTAAAATCGTAGCGTAGTAGGAGGTAGAAAGAAAGAGAATAAAACGTAATACCAATTTGATTCGACCATAAAGAACGCATAATAGAAAAAGAGAAGAGATCAAAAAAGAAGAATACCGGGTTTAGAGTGTTGTTTTGATCCTGAGAAGAGCATGACGAGCCTTGTTAGATCCCCCTCGCTCACACGCAAAAAACATCAAAACAACAAAAAAATTGTTACTAAAAGCTCTGATACCACTGTTAAGAGTCTATTACTAATCAATAGACCAAATCAAGTAAAAAGGAAGAAAATAGATTGGATAGAAGAACCCGTTCCACCCGACCACCCCCGAGCTATGATCTAGACATAGCCAACCTACCACCGACGTCCCATACCGCCGGATATTAGGATGACTAATACCTTGGAAGAGATAAACACGATCGTCGAGACGAAAGCCTAGCCCGCACCACCGGTGTCTACGACAGCAGCCTTCCGACGTGATGATTTCTATGAGGGTAGCTAAGCCTCATATTTATACCTTTTCCTAGGCCCCTTGAATAGATGTGCCTTTCTAAAAGGCTCTCTATTCATTGGTTGTCTAAATCATGATAGTGCATGCACATATCATTCATTCTATCCAATCATTAATCCCCTTTTTAATAATAGTGAACATACCCTTCACTAATGTAAATATTAGTGACCTACCCTCACCAACGTTATGTGTACATAACACCACGACAATCGCCGGAGATCAGATGACTGCTGTGACCAGTACCACGACGACCAATATAGAGCAAAAGATGAGTATGATCGATATGACGACGACCAGGAGGGCTGGTACGATCAATGGTATTCACGAAACGATAGAAGAAACTCTTACAGAGGTTCACGGAACAATCGACGCCCGAATGACAATCGTCGTCGGGACCCCCCTCCAAACGTCCCGCACAATGCGCCACGGGCAACACGCCTACACAAGTGGCCGGAACCACTCACAACCTTTCCCACACACTGAGCAAGGCGACACCAGCAACTCGGCATTCGTTACCTGCTTTAAGTGTAACCAACCCGGTCACTACGCTACCCAATGCCCAACCACGGACCGCGGCAAGGCCCTGACCGTGAATACTATTATGGCCGATGTTCAACACGTCACTACACGTAGCAAGACCCAAGCCAGCCAATGGCAAGATCACAATGACATCCGACACGCAACCAAGGAATGGATTGACACCACCAATAAAAGCAACGTGGCGCGGATGCACACAGAAATGCAGGACGTGACCATCGGCGCACCACCGGCTGTAGGACCATCCAGTGCTGCAGAAGATGACCATCTGTGGGAAGCCCTTACCACTGCTAGGATGTCGCTGCTATTACATAAGTTTTTACCGCTCATGTCGCGCTTTCGGGACACCTTGGCTACGCTCATGGCTAACGACAAATCGGTCGCACCCCCTATTAACGTGACGGAGCCAGGGACGGGCCCACCCCTCATGGATTCCCAGAATCCAGCCATGAAAATCATGATTAAAGGACGCAACCTTCATGGGTGCATAATCGACGGTGGCTCCAGCGTGAATGTCATCAACGAGGCCACATGTCACACCCTCGGCCTAAACCAATGGGAACCTTGCCCCTTTTGGCTTTTGATGGCCGATACGTGATCGGTTCGCCCCATCGGGTTAATTCGCCACCTTGATTTCACATTAGGCGGCCACATGTTCACTATCTCGGCAGTCGTGTTACGCCTCGAAGCTCCGGGCGCTTACCCAATGCTGCTTGGTCGACCCTTGTTGCGCACAACAAATATTAAACAACATTGGCAACGGAATATGATCTCTTTCCGCCGGGGGAAGACCAAGGTATGGGTAATAACAGAAGAACGCCTAACCACACCCCACAACACTACACCCTTATATATGGAAGGGGTACACATGCTCGATGGCTTAGCCGACTAAGAGGTGGATGACTTCCTGGAAGATCACCCCACTATCATACGCCTCTTCGAAATAAACGCCATTTCGGGTTTCGGCACACCACTGGACGAGGATGTCATGGCAGATTCCCTTCCCCGAGACGAAGTTGATTCCACAACTATCGTGGAACTACGAGAAGCTTGGGCCGCGTTCGAACGAGAACTCGCCATCTCCCAGTGAGTCAAAGAATCAACACTTGAGTCACTGAACCTTGGCTCCGATGAGAACCCGCGTACACTACAAATCGCTAATAACTTACTAGTTGACGAACGGTCAGCCCTGATACCCGTGCTCACGGAGTATCAGGATGTATTCGCATGGTCTTACACTGATATGAAGGGATTGGATCCCCAATTTTACCAACACCAAGTACACCTCCTGCCGAACACTCGACCGATCCAACAACGACGGTACTGTATGAACCCCAACTACGTGGCTAAGGTCAAAGAGGAAATCGACAAACTCCTTCGAGTAGGCTGTA
Source organism: Azolla caroliniana (assembly GCF_043228905.1). Taxonomy (NCBI): domain Eukaryota; kingdom Viridiplantae; phylum Streptophyta; class Polypodiopsida; order Salviniales; family Salviniaceae; genus Azolla; species Azolla caroliniana. Next base: position 13,686,630 of record NW_028230436.1, read on the forward strand.
TACACCTAGTAAAAAGAGCCACATGGTTAAGCCCAATCGTCGTCGTCCCCAAGAAAAACGGGAAAATCAATGCGACATGGTTAAGCCCAATGATTACCGCAAACTCAATGCCACGATAGTCCTTGACACGGTGGATGGGTTTCCTCTTCCGTTCACGGATAGTGTCCTTGACACGGTGGATGGTCATGAATGCTACAATTTCCTGGATGGGTTCAATGGCTATAATCAACAAAATGCACCTGGATGATCAGGAGAAAACGACGTTTGTCACGGAATGGGGTGTCTTCGTGGCCAAGATAATGATGTTCGGATTAAAAACGGCACCGACCACATTCCAACGCATCATCACAGAGATTTTCAACGAGTATATCCTGGCGTTCATGCAAGTGTTCCTTGACGACTTTGCCGTGTATGGCCAGCGGCTGGAGCATATGACCCAGCTACGCCTCTGTCGCGAGCGATGTCGATACGCTTGGTTGAGCTTAAATCCGGCAAAATGCGCATTCTTGGTGACAAGTAGCAACCTGCTCAAGCACATAGTCAGCCAGGAAGGTATCGCCATGGACCCAGATAATGTGCATGCCATTCTGAATGCTCCTGTGCCCTCTACCGCTAAGGCTCTCAGTCGATTCCTGGGCCAAATTAGTTGGCATAGCCAGATGTTACGACACCTGGCCGATTTCGCGACTCCTTTGCACGCGGCGGTGCATAGACTCCCATTTTAGTGGTCTTCAATAGAAGACAAAGCATACCAAGCCTTGAAGTTAATGCTCTCCCATGCCCTTGTGGTACAGCCACCAGCCTGGTTGGAACCTTTTCACGTCTTCGTAGACGCATCAGATATAGCCATCAACAACGCGCTCATGCAACGCACACCACCAAATTGGTACCGGCTAGTGTATTACGCTAGCCGACGGCTCTCGGCCGCGGAAAAGAACTACTCAACAACTGAACGCGAGGCCCTCAGTATGGTTTACAACATCAACAAATTCTGACATTGCCTCGTGGTCCGGAACTTCACATTCCACGTCGATCACTCGGCCCTCCTCTACTTCGTTAATAAGCAAGCCCTCATAGGTCGCCTGGCCCGATGGATGCTCCTGCTATAGGAGTTTGATTTTCAGATCCAACACTGGCTCGGCGTCCAACACGTTGTAGCTCACTACCTGAGTTGCCTCGAGTCAGGCAAACCAGCCGAGTCCACGTACGATGATCTACCCGACGCCGCCCTTTTCAGTCTCGCGACGGTGCAAAATGAAAATGAGGATGAATGGATCACAGAGATGACCCATTTTCTCAGCACCGGCCTTCCTCCTGACCACTTGACCCTCGACGCTCGGAAACGACTAGCTGTTAGGAGCTGAAACTTTTGTCTCTTCTCCGACACCCTCTACCACAAAGGCTCGGACGACGTCTGGCGCCGTGCAATTCGTCAATTCGAGAAACCCGCAATCCTCCAGGAGGCACATCACGGAATCGCGGGGGGACATTATGCTGGAGAGGCCATGATAAGAAAAATATGGCAGAGTGGCTTATGGTGGTCCAGAACAAAAAAAGATGCTCATGTCCCAAGCTCTCTCTCATTCTCATTGCCCCTACAAATCGGCCTCCTCTCGCCCTCATAGCCCCTGCACAGAACAACACTGTCCTCCCCAACCATCTTCTTCCAGCTCTCTGTCTCGCCCTCGTCTCATCGCTTCCCCCCACGCCTCCTGTCAGCAAACCTTCGCGTCCACCATGCCTCTCGCAACATCACAGGAAACCTGTTCTTGGCTACAACAACGTGGACTGGGTGGGTACTTACGGGTCATCGACACCCCAGCACACCCTGACGCCCAAACAATAGCATGCAGAATCCACCCTGACATAGTAACCAACAATATGATTCGCGTTGCTCTGGACCTTGCGCGAGACGGAGACCATGAGGACGAAATCCCTCTCCACTCGACCCTCAAGGAATATTTTGGGATGTATTCGATGTCGAGTAAAGCTTACCGCACTTACAAAGGGCCACAGAATAAAGCTTCCGTCATCATCTAGGCGTATGAAGGCGACAAAATCGATTGGGGAATCATCACCGGCGAAGGAGTCCGTGCGGCACTCGAATCTTTTCAAACTAGTAAGTGATTGTTGCCTGTGATTAATCATTTCCTCACAGTCCTCTACCCCCCTCATTCGGTTTCCCCTTGTCGCATCCTTACCTCCCCACCACCACCACAAAAACAACGAGAGAAGATTTTGGCATTGACCCAGGAAGAATGGGAAAACCCCTCGCCTTCTTCACCTCCCTCGGGCGTTCGGAACCCTACTTCCGCCTCGGCACCACCCCCACCAAAAACACAGAAGCAACGGGTGTTAACAGCGACCCGTGTCGAATGGGATGAGGCCGAGGAGCCCATCACTGAGGATGTCACCATACGCTAGAAAACACCAAGGACATCGCTACCCTCTCCACAACCGAGCCCACGCTCCACAAACCACTAACCCTCGGGCATACAACAACAAAAGAGGAAACAAACCGAGGAGCCAATAACACTGGCCCCGGACTCACAGGATCAACTGCAAAAAAGACGCCACATTAATCGAGAGTCAACCACAGAAACCGAGGCACTCATCATCAGAAATCAAAAGAGGCTAGCCCGACCTCCACGACCATGGTACTAGCGGAGTCAAGCTCCAAGTCGGTAGGATCGAGCATGGACAAACCACGCAGATATCAGAGGAGGAAGTCCTCGGTTACAAAGATCTCCCTGTGGAGGCATACGAGTTTAGTGCACTACTTCGTCTGGGCACAACATATGAGTTAATGGATTTCGTTGCGCGTGCTCAAGTAGCTGCCGCCGCTCGTATGGTTGAGGAGCACGCGGAAACAAAGATGATCCAACACGCTCTAATGGGAGACATCAAACCTCACGAGGATCGAGCCTTATAGAAGATCGGGCGGAAGAAGCAAGCACAAAATGCTTCTCTCCTCATGGAGCTACTAGTTCTGAACACGGCCTTAGTCGAGGCATATCGAAATATGCACCACACTACTCAGGCAACCAAGGCCATGGCTCGACGTATCAAAACGACGCATCAGCAAGCCAAACGGGCTACCGAGCTATGGCAAGCTGCCAAGGAGAAACTGGCGTCATTGGAGCAACAACATCAAGAACAACCACCCTTAAGCCTCCCTGCGCCGAGTAGCGATGTCGCACTAGGACCTCTTCCGAACCCGAGCCTGAGTGTTGCTGTTACTGAAGCACACAAAGACGACACAACTCACCCCAGGGTAGCCATGGTCGATGCAAGAAAAATGACAGAGTTGGTACAGACAAGCGAGCCATTGTCACGGGTTAATATAAGCTCGCACCCCCAAACTAGCCACACTTCCACGCAAATACCACCACCACCTCTCGTCATGGAAAGATCTACACTCCTCGGATCCAGCAAGTTGCAACCCAGACCAGACCTCCCCTCTGTGACTACCAAAAGGAGCTTAAGGCTCAGATCGCTCTGGCCGAGTTAGTAGAACAAAACCACAACCACATGATTGGCCAACTACGGAAACAAGCCGCGGGCCGTGGAGCTGACCTCAAAGCTTGCTAAAAGCTCGGCCGCACTCAAAGCACAAGAAAGAGAGGTGATGACCCTTCAGTTCTCTATCATCGAGGGCAAAGAACGATTCCTTAAAGAAGCAGAGCGGAATAGCCAACGAGAACGCGAGCTATTCGCCGACAACCAGGAATTACGCCGTCAACAAAGGGCATTACAAGAATTAGCAAACGAGCACATGCAAAAGTGGAGGATCTCTGAAGAGCAAAGGGCGAAAATTTCCAATGCTATAAAAGAGAGTTAATACTAATCATATGTATATAATCTATTAATGAATGATTGTTCTTTTTTTAATGAATTAAATTTATTTAAATAAAAAAATGAATTAAGTAATATTTTATATATTTTTGTAAAATGAATGGTTTTATAATATTCTTGGGGTCATTTCGTATTCTCGAATATTAAGAATATCACGCATGGAGAATATGACGAATATCACGCATGTGTCCATCTATGGGTAAGAGTTGTTATACTTGTGCCCATGTCCAATTTTCAAGATTCCCTGTCTTATCATCCATGTTGACTTGCTCAGAGTTGTTCTATACCCGTCTTCGGCAAACATGCCGAAGGAGACCAGACTCCTTTTTAGTGCGGGTACATGCCGAACTTGGTGTAGGATAATTGAATTGCCATTTGACAATTGAATTGGTACTTCACCTACTCTTGCAATTTTGATTCCTGCCTGTTGCCTAGTGGAACTGTGTTGGTGGCGTCGACTTAATAGTTTGAACACCATTCGATGTTTGGGGTTATGTGAAATGTGGCGCAGGAGTCCAACAACCACGTATGTGCATCTTGTGTACTGTACAGGACTTCTTTGATCATCGAGTCCTCTAAGGAGAGGATTTCTCCCGATCGGGTGTCAGCAACATTGACATGGTTGCTGATTGGAGAGTGGTTAGAGTCGGATCATCCTTGATTTTGCTCGGGGCGTTGACCACTCTCTATTCTCTGAATCAACCAGTAGTCTGAAACATTGTGACAGGCATTTCTGCAATGGGTGCAAAATTTGCCTGATCCACTGGTTCTCGACTTTGACCATTGTCGGTCTCCCCTCGTTCTTGACCGATTGGTATTCCGATCGGTTCTGTAAGCTTGTTCTTTCAATGGACTTAATCGGTCAACCGACTCGGTTGAGTGGTGGGCGTTTGTCGATTCGTCGATGGTGAGTCCAATCGATTTTCACCGAATGTCCTCACTGAGGACGTGGCCAATTGTCTCATCTAGATTCAGGATCGAATGGGTATTGGCAAATGTCGTGTCGAATACCTCCCAACTCGTCGACAAGCTCCACAAGAGGGTGAGGGATTTCACTTCTTCGACGAAGTTAATCCCTTGAGAGGAGAGTTCAAACAACACCCAACTTAACGTGTTGATGTGGGAGGTAGTTGGATCGGTCTCTCTCATCTTCATGTTGAATAGTTGTCTGATCAATATCAGTTTCAATGATGAGGACTTCTTCTCGTATACAACTTGTAGTTTCTCCCACAGTGAGAACGCTATCGGATTTTTTGCCATGCTGAAGTAGACATTTTCGACTAGATGCATCTGAATGGTGGAGTGAGTGATTTCATCTATTGATCTGCACTCTTCGGCTGACATTGTAGCATGCTTTCTGCTGCGCCGGATGGATTCGACCTGTCTTTGAATGATCAAGACGTCTTGCATCATCTCCTTCCATAGGGCAAAGCTTTTGCCGTTGAATTTTCGGATCTCAACTCTTGTTCCGGATGTTGAGGCCATGTTCTTTGTGGAAGTAAGATTCACGACCTACTCTTTTCCTTAAGTTCTTTTTGTTCTTTCGTTGCTGCCGAGCTGCAAGTTCGTTCTGAGATACCAGTTGTGAATAGATATGCGCAGAAGAACATTTGAGGATCTGTTTAGAAGTACTCAACATACAACACAGAAAGGATGAAGATAAGAAGATAGACACAGTCTTAAGCTTTAATGGAAGCTTTAGTATTTTGTGTTCTGGTTGGATGCAAGATATAGAAAAATGGTTTGGTAGATGGGATGCAAGACTCTTGCTTCATGATGCATCATTAGATTCCTCTGTAAATGAGGCCTTTTTGTAATGTCAAGGTATCATGACATGGGACAAATGTGGAGGCTCACGCTTCACACATTATACTACACATGTTGCACCTAACTATAAAACCATATTCTTTGCGGAACGGGGAAATCGTACACATCGATACATGTTAAAGCCCATACCATTATCTACCATTCGAACCATTGCTTCCATGCGACTTAGCTCACATGCATTGTGATGTAAAACAAGGTGTTGGGGCACAAGTGATGAGAGTGGTTGGCTATGCACACTTTGCCCTAAACAAGTTCGCGAGTCTGAGTATCACACTTTAATACAATGCTCTGTCTTTGATCATATTTGACCATGCTTTCCACATCTCTTCGACCAAGCCCAGTCCTTGCATGAATTCCTCTCACAACTACAATGCGCACTCTCGATTGCAAAATTCATTGGTAAAGTTTTTGAACATCGAGAGTAACTGCTCACTTTCACACGTATCACGTGAAATGTAATATTTTTGGTCTCATAGGTCATATTTGACCTCCGAAGACGATAATATAATCTATCTATCTATCTATCTCTCAAAGACTCTAGATACAAGAATGATCAAGCAAGCCGTATTACAATGTTAGGTTATTGCTTATATACTAAGCCCCAACTATTTCGATGTTTTCACACTAAGATACAAATAGGAAGGAGTCAGCCTTTTAATGCAACAGAGTGGGTCGAGGACCACTCAACCGGACAAACGGATGCTATACACAGAGGCGGATCGATCTTGTGGGCATGGAGGACGAGGTGGGTCGGCACGCAACAACGGCAGCCGGCAAGAGCAAAACCGAAGGCACAGAGATAGTGCCAACAAGAGTTCTCAACCCTTCACCAGCAGGGGGAGTCAAAGCGGCACGGGAAACCAGCAAGGGAAGGCCGACACAAAATGTTGGTATTGTGGCAAGAACAACTATCGGGAGAGTGAGTATTGGAAGAAGCACACCGATTCAGATAAATCCAGACACGACAAGACTAGACAAGGGAGGCGACAAAGCTTTCACTACGCAGAGGGATTGGAAAAGGGCCAACCTTTGTGATGAAACACAAGGCGAACTCGATGAAGAAGACAACTTCCGGATCAGAGGAAGTGTGGTATGTTGATTCCGGAGCGTCTAGCCACATGACGAGCAACCAAGAGTGGTTCTCGTTTCTGGAAAAGCCAGAGTAATCGGGAGTTGTCGAAATTGGAGACGACACTCCTCACCCGATCGTGCATGTCACAGAAGTTCCCTTGAGTCAGTCGGACAAAAAGGGAAACTCATGAACGTGCTTCAGGACCCGACAATCACGAAGAATCTGGTGTCGATCAAGCAAATCATCGACTAGGGGATGTAGGTGCGGTTTACACAACTTGGGTGCTTCATTGAGGAAGAAGGCCAGATCATCGCGCAAGGACGCCGGGATGGGAGGATGTCTATGCTCGACACCAACGACATCGGCACTTCCTTGTTTGCCAAAGGATAGAAGGTCGAGTCAGATATGGACCTGTGACATAAGAATATCAGCCACATCAATTGTTAGAGGCTTGAAGACCTGCAATTGAAACAGGTTATTTTCGGATTGCCGGAATTTAGTGGCCGAAAGGCCCAAATTTGTGAAGCATGCTAGCTCGAGAAGCAACACCGGCTTCCCTTCCCCACCGAAAGAAATTGGCGCCGTAACAAGCTTGACTTTATACACTCGGATGTATGGGGACGGGCACAAAATGTTAATCTTGGTGGGAGTCGATATTTCGTCTCCTTCATCGACTCCTTCAGGTGGCACACATGGATCTATCTAATCGAGAGGAAAAGTGAAGTTTTTTAATGTTTCCGGAATCTAAAGAGCTTAGTTGAACGGGAAACGGAAAGGAAGATCAAGTGTATACAGTCGGATGGCAAAAAAGAGTAATTTTCCGGCCAATTCAAAAGTCATCTACAGCAGAAGGGAATTTGGAGAGAATTCAGTTGTAGATACACATCGGAACAAAACGGTGTGGCCGAAAGGAAAAATCGGTCAATCATCGAGGCGGCACGGGCAATGCTGGAAGAGAAGAGCATGCCCAAATTCTACTAGGCTGAAGTGGTCTAGACAACCGTTTACATCCAAATCGAATCGGGGATAAGGTGTCATCACATGAGCTATATTTCGGGTGGAAGCCAAATTGACGACATCTTAGGGTTTTTTATAGCATTGCCCATGTGCATCTGCCGGATGAGAACTAGAGAAAGTTGGACCCGAAGTTAGAGAAGTGCATAGTAGTTGGCTACTCTCATGAGCAAAAGGGGTATAAGTGCTACAACCCCCCGACAAAGACAGTCTGAGTAAGCCGAGATGTCGATTTTGACGACTTGGCATCTTGGTACACTTTGCCAACTCCAACCCCTGACTCCGGCCCCCGACTCCAACCCGATCCCGGAAGATGAGTCTAGTGAGCTGGAAACGATCCGTGCATAAGAGGAAGAAGGTTTTGATACTCTAGATGAGAGTCCGATCTCATTTCGGTTGTAGAAAGACCAACAAGATGAAGCGCCGACAAGCAATGAAGACTCAGCCATGCTTTCCCCACCTAAGGAGCTGAGGAGACGGTTCACACTTAAAGAGAAAGGGAAGAAGAAGATGTTGGAATATGACACCCGAAGAGACGAGTCGGATCGACGCGAATCCGACTCTAGAAAGAACAGAGACGGATCTTCGGAAGCGAAGTTCGCGTCAGCCAAGAGGGCCAAGAAATCAATAGAGTAGAAATTGTGCTAATCCACTCGCCAAAAGAACCCCGAAGTTCCGTACAACTATAGCAAGTATATGGTGCATCACTATGCGTCCATGACGAAAGTGGCGGAAGTGCGTGACCCGGAGTGCTACAAAGAAGCGGCAAAGGACACACATTGGCGTCCCGCTATGGAGGAAGATATGCGGGCACTCGATGCTAATGACACATTGGACCTAATTGACCCTTCTCGACATTGCAAAACGATTGGTTGCAAGTGGGTGTACAGGGTAAAGTATAATGTGCTGACGGTTTAGGTCAACTGGTACAAGGCCTAGTTAGTGGCTAAGTCATACGCAAAGACCCATGAAATCAACTACGACAAGACCTTCGCTCCGGAAGTGAAGATGACGACAATTCGTGTGGTGTTGGTGGTTGTTGCGGCAAGGGGATGGCGTCTTCACTAAATGGACATGAAAAATGTGTTTCTTCAAGGTGACCTTGACGAATAGCTCTACATGATACAACCCCCCCTGGTTTTCAGTCAGAGATGAATAAATCGCCAGTGTGCCGACTGAGAAGTTGCTTTATGGCCTGAAGCAAGCCCCTCGTGCTTGGAATTTGAAAATCACGCACCGGTTGCATAAGACGGAGTTAATGAACTATCTGGTCGGAATAATCTGTCAATTTATGCAGAAGCCAACATGAAATCTTCACCAAGGCTTTAGGAACCGACAACTTGCAACATTTTTTGGAGATGATTGGTCTTCAATATCTCGATAGGCCGCACTTGAGGGGGAGAACTGGTACTGGTACAGGGAGAACCGGAATAGAAACCAGAAAGGCAGGTAATGGCACTAGACAAGTCGCCGGAGAGAAAGAAACTGAAGGGGGACATAAGAAGAAAAAGGAAGCTGAGTCGACTGAGGAAGTCGGCACATCAGATAAAATCGGAACAAGCGGCGACAGCGGCAAAGTGAAGAAGGACAGAATCGGTTGGAGGAAAAAGGCCAAGACCTAGACGTGGTCCGATGTGGTGTTGAAGACGAATTGGAGACAATCAATTCGGACAAGAGCTGGAACAAATTGGAGGCAGCCGATTCGAAAGAGGTGTTTGATTCGGAGAAGTCGGATCAACAAAAGGCCAAATAGACTGGAAGGCACTGGAAATCGACATCGACGGGTCGAGAAGGGCCAAAGACGCAACAATGCAAAGTTGGATGGGTCGTGGGAAGCGGGAATGGACCGGACGAGGAGCGTGAGGCAGGCGGGAAGATGCTAGGAGGAACTAGATGAAGGGATCATCAGACACACACAGTGATCCGGCCTCAAGTTGAGCTTGAGGGGGAGTGTTGAGCGGGCAAGCTCAACCGGATCCGGATCGGCTTAATAAGCCAAAGCCGGATCAATATTCGGAACAGGTAAGTACCTGGATCGGTGTCCCGATATATCGGTATTCGGAACCTAGAGTTGGACCGGAGAACCGGATCTTACTACGGAATAGTGAGAACCGGTAGGCTGTTGGAGCCTACAGTCGGAGCCTAGTATGTAGGCATATTCCTTGGAGTTAGTGTGAGTTGTTCGTATGACCATTGAAGTACGTGTCAGTATTTCTATCAGTTCTTTTAAGGACTTGTATAAAAAGTGTTTTGTAGGACATTTGTAGGTACACAATGCGTGTTATTTTTTGAATTGAGTTTATGTTGTTTTTCTCTATCTCTCCCATGTATTCTTGTGTATCCAAGCTTTCCATTAAACCTCAGTTTTGTGTTTTGTGTTATCCGGACTAGCCGGTTTTGTCTTAGCTTTCACACAATATCTTTTACAATATGTACATATATATTTTTACCTATAATTTGACTGACATATAATTATATTTACATATAAAGATAAATAATTGTATTTTGCACGCAAAAAGACGCATGGGTGGAGTGGGGGAGACTCAAATGGAGGGGGAGCTCAAATGCACGGAAGGGGGGAATTTGAATGAAGGAGGGAATCGAAGGGGATTTTTTTTCTGCTTTAGGGTGGGCAACTCAAAGAATGTGCAGAAGTTTATTTTTTGGGTGGGGAGGGGGGTAGTCGAAGGATGGGCGAGAAGCGAAAGCTCAAAAAAAAGCCTATGGGTGCTCTCTCTAAACCAAAAATTGAGTGACTTCAAAATAAGCCCTTTTCTTATAGAGAAAGAGGTCCCTGGATTTTAAATCAAATGCCTTTTTTATTCTCTTTGCTTCGAAATTGCAGAAAATGAATAATTCCATGACACACTACCAAAATTTGAACTCCTCATTTGTTATTAATAGTTAATAGCCCTAACTAACACACCATTTATTTTTCGCTATATATACATATTCAAATCCTTTGATATTGTGGATGAACCACTTTTTTATCTACTTTCTACTTATGGGTTTGCCACATTATGACATCCACCCACACCAAACTACATATCCTCCAACATGTGCAAGTAAACGAGAAGGATTGGTGGGAACAAAGGTAGTCAACTTTTGATATCTTCATTTCCCATGCCTTTCCTACATCGTCTTTGTTCTTCCATCTTGATTACTTCCACTCTTCCCACCAAAACTAAGGCCACCATCTGATCATGTCTAGATCTTTCAATTGCACTTTGCACCACCATGAATCGTTGTCGTGGCGTCATTTGCTTCTCCTTAGTATAACCCTTATTTCTCTAAGTATGTGCTAGCTTTGTTGAACTGCTATCCCCTTCCCCTCCCTTTATCGCCCATCCACTCTCTCCTTCATTACACCCCATCTAAACATCAACTTTGACTACTCAGTGTAGTCCCTTTAAGTACATGCCCTATTTCAGGCCTTTAGATGTCCATGTTTCATGTCTCTTGCTTTGACCTTTTTCGTTGTATTCTCTTACATTAGATCTTCACGTTGGTGTCCTCCTTCATGTCGGATGTCACGATCACATCCAAAGGAACACCCATTATTTATGTGTTCATGCCCACCTTCAAGTCGGATGTCACGTTTAAATTTGGAGGAACACTCATTGTGGGCATGCTACACATTTTCCCCTTGTTGTGCACTATAGTGCTAGTTTTGGCCACCTCGTCCTTCGTATCAGTGTTGCCCTTCTCTTCCTTGCAACGAACATCCATTTCTTAGGTCATACATAAGTTCATGGTTGCAATTACCCAAGTCTCTAGAACTCGTGGGAAGGAAGTCCTTGAACATTTTTCATCCTTCTACTCTGCCATGTTGTGCATAGTCACCTCCATCTTGGCATCGTTGTCCTGGGATACCTCCCCAACTATTTAGGGGTGAAAGAATGTATGTATATATGCGACTCCAAATTTGAGTATTGTTTGCATAATAATTCTTTACTATTTCATTAAAATATCTAATATTCCCATGGGCTTATGTAATTTTTTTTCTAGCATAATTGATAATACCCTTATGTAAATATATATTTCAAATATTTATTAATACCCTTATATATATACATTCTGTACCTCAATGGCTAATTAAAACCCCTTTTGATGAACTCACGTGCTATCATACAAGTTTTGAAAGTGAAGCCCCCAAGGGTCTAGCTACCCTCATTTCATCATTTCTTCTTGTAGCGAGTGCGCCAGCACCAGGTACGACTCGACGCCACGACAATGGTATAGGACGCCGATCGAGGCCCGAGTCCATCTCAATCCCTTTGCTCAGGGATGGTCGGGTGGATTGACACCCTTCTTTCTCTTTCTCCTTTCTATCTATCTATTTTTTATATCCTTATCTCATGCTTACTTTAGATCTAAGCTCTTACAAAAAGGGTGATAATTTAAGTCCAACCTATCCTCTTTGATTGAAGTGCCCAATGGTCCAACTCAGAGATGCATGCACATATTTTCATGACAATCTAAATGACACATTTAACGACACCGTAGAACTTTGGGAACGCAATATAGGATTGCCTTTTCTTTATTATTTTATATGAGTTAATTGATTCTCATTGTTATGAAAAGCTCATACATGGAATCTACTCTTACCTAAAAAAGAAACATACCATTACCCATATTGAATCATCCATGCTAGTGATCATACAATTACTCATATTGGATCTATTATTACTCGCATTGGCTTATAGTCGTCAATGTACCTTTGAGCTACTTTAAAATGTCCAAATAGTGGATATAATCATATTTGTTTTGTTCGCCTACCTTATTGAAGTAATGATAGATTCAATTTCTTTTTTGAATTAGTAGACTTATTTTTGTTGTGTATAATATATAAATGTATAAATTTATGTGCATAAATGTGTGTGTATGTGTAGCCTCGTTGATGCATGAATTTGTGTATCTGTACGCTTGTTGATATATGTGTGCATATGTATTTTTATGTATAAATTAGTATATGTGTATGGTTGTTTTTGTGTATGTGTATGTTCATATTTGTGTATGTGTATATTTTGTACTTGTATATGCTAGTTTCTTTCTAGATGTATCACGTATGTGTTATGTATAAATTTATGTGCATCAATGTGTATATATGTATGTGTATTCTTGTCGATATATGTCTGTATATCATTGCTAATTATGAAAGAAATCTATAGACTGTCCAATTCATTTCAATAAATTAAATGCTTGAAATGAGGTTGAAAATTATTCGAAACATTAAGGCATGTGAAGTTTTCAATCATTGAAATATGAACAAAAGGATATTACGTAATCAAGTCAAATTCTATACTCCAATACCTCATAAAAATCAACTCAATGACTTAAATGCTTGCAAAAGAAGAGCTTGAAAATGTCAGAAAATATGCGGGAAGCCATCAAAATAAACTAAATGACTTAAATGTTTGCTAAGGAACATCTAGAAAATGCTAGAAAAGTGAGGGAAGCCAAAACAATTATTGTTTATTTTCAATCTAAGGTACCAATTTCATAGATGTTGTTATCACACTAATTGTTTATGAAATCTTTCATTGATATTGATGATGCATTGAGGTGTCGAGCTGCTATAAAGATGCATAGGAAAAAGTTGTAGTAGCAACAATTAGCGAATCTACTTACATACTCCAACCAATTTAAGTGCTATCGAATATATAACTTTTTATAATATCGTGGGGAAGATGGAGTTGCAGCGATTCCGACTTTTGTGTATTTTTCTTTTTGTGACAATATTAGTCGTTCATGGGCCATCAACAAGTTATGCTGATGAGCTTGAGCCTTCTCCATATGTAATTCCAAGGCCGATCCTTAGTCCAATTCCTACCCCATCTCTTGCCCCAACTCCTATTGCTCCTCCCACTCCTCCCTCAACATCAATTCCTCCTGCTCCAACTCCATCAGAAGTTGATAATTAAATTCAACCACTTTTCCAAATCCATTGTTAATTATGTTCCATAAAGGAACGTGTGATTTATAATGTAACAATCACATATACAAATAATGTTGTGTTTATTCGTGAATAAAGGTATGATTTCATATGTAATAACAATGCCTTTTAATTTCTCCTATGAAGCACCAAATTATGGTCTATGTTACATAATATGTTTGAAGTGTTTCTTGCACATTAATGAAGTGATCATGTTCATTAGTTGTGATGTCAAGTTTTCAAATAACATGTGTTTCTTCTATACTCAAATCTTGGTGAATGTTGATACTTATATTACTATTTTGAGGATTGTATTGGTAGACCAATGAATTGCGCACAAAAACTTTTGACATATAAGATGTTTTCTAAATCTTTGAAGGATATGATTTAATGGCTCATGTTGAATGTGTGGTGGCTAAAGTATAATTTTATTTAGGAGGTATTCATTTCTAATATTTGGACTCTAATCAACATCGACAATTGTATTATTGTTGGGCTAAAAGTCCCAATCTGGCCATATTGTATCCTTAGTGTGAATACACAGTTAACCTAACTACTTAAGTAGCTAATTGATCTTGTAAAGACAGTTTTGGTGGTAATAGAAACATTGAGTCTCTTTGAGCAAATCAGTCTCGCTCTCTCTATGTCACAGTTTTTGTATTCATCTTGTTCATCTTTTTCTAAACTTGAGTAGTGCACAAATCCTCTCTTGTTGCTTCCTATTGTTTGATTCACTCCACACCAGATCGTATTTGCTTCCTTGCCACAAGTTGACTCAGACAACCTTATTGTCTTCAACTGGTATCAGCGGGTGAAAGGTTCGACAACAACAACAATATAAGGAGAAGAGAAGAATCATCTGAAGGAATGGACCATATGATACCGAACAATGCCAAACCAACCTTGATGACAACAGAGTAATGGCACTCCCTGGACAAGATGTAATGCCGTAATGCCGATCGAATTTCAAGTTCCGAGCTTACGAGTGTAGATTTCGGAAAGACTTCCCGAGACCGAGTCCGAACAGAAACGACTCGAACAACTATTTGAACTTGGGGAAGTTCGGCTCGCTAGTCTGAGCCATCTAGAGCAAGGTCAGCGTTGGCGAAAATCGTTTGTCAACCAAAACCGAAAAGGCGATCATCAATTATTCGAAATCGGCAAAGCCATCTTTGTCTTTCACACTAGGCTCGGTTTGATGCCGGGAAGGCTTCGGTTTTAATGGACCGATCACTTCTAGATCATCAATGAGTTCCCGACGCGTGCACATGCATGTAGAAAAAAAAGGTATTTAAAGCACATGCACATAGAGCGAGAAAAGCAAGTACAAAACGTTCCCGACGCGTGGCATTAAAATCTACTAATGGCAGGCATTTTGCCGATTTTGGAGGAAGAATAGTGTATACTAGAGCTTTTCTGTAACGGAATGGGAGGCAAGAGTGATTGCAATGCAACGGAAGATGATTGAGAGAGAGAGAGAGAGAGAGTGTGTGTGTGTGTGTGTGCGTGTGAGGCAACAGAGGGAGAGAGAGAGAGAGCTCTTAAGGCAGAGATAGAAAAACTGTATATTAACCAAAAATACATCAAACATAAAACATCCAACAGTAACTAAGTTACAATGTGTTTGTTATATACCAACTAAGCTAGGGCAAGTGCCCTTTCTACTATTTATAAAACTAGCCCAACATGTCCATGAGGTAGTGTGAAACCTATCTATGGGAAGTTGAGTTCGACTCTCAACAGGCCCCTTCGAACACAACTTCTATCTGTTGAGAAGGTTGTTCGGTTCATACTTTGACTTGTCTAGTTGATTGTGTTGCGTACTCGGGTACTCTATCAATTGCGTATGTGTTGTTTATCGTTGCGTATTGCTTCCATGTCGCTTGTACCTATACTCCCCCTCAAGTTCGGCAATGTAGATGTCGTGAGACCAAGGTCCGATGCAAATTGCCCGAGCTTGTCGACTCCTAAGGCCTTCGTAAATATATCAGCAACTTGGAGGTGCGTATTGGTATGTTGTAGATCGATCTCGCCGGCCTGTACGCGCTCGCGGATGAAGTGGTAATGCACTTCGATATGTTTAGTCCGCGCGTGGAATATGGGGTTCCACGCTAGGTAGATACTGCTCATGTTGTCACAGTAGAGACGAATTGGATCCTTGATGGGAACACCCAGATCCTTTAGTATGCGTTTAAGCCATCCGGCTTCGCATGTGGCGACTGCTGCGCCCCTATATTCGGCTTCCATGCTCGATAGTAAGAAACGATTAGAAACAGACAAAGAGGACCCGGTAAGGCGGACCCGGTAAGAACCGGATAAAGAAGACCCAGTGAGAACTGGATGAAGCAGACCCGACAAGAGCCGGATGAAGAAGGCCGATGAGAGTCTCATCGGATGAAGAGACATATTTGTAAACAGAAGAAAGTATAAATAATATCTATTACATGCATAAGGCAAGATTCGAACCTTGCAGCTCCATGTTTACAATGTAAAGCCTTACCATTACACTAACATATCATTACTAATAAAAACGTAAACTTCCCACATAGAAAGGTAAGTGCACGCTAGGATAAACTTTAGTTAGAAGAAAATGCATGATAAAAGAAAAAGCTACGCATGCACACGTAGCGTGCATGAACAACACAATCGATAAAAATGCATCAAGTTAGAAAAAGTAGGATCACTTTAGAAAAAGCATACAGTCTATTGTTAGAGAAAAACATGGATTATTAAGACTCTCTCATCACTATATAAGGATGGGGAGCACAATGTAATAGGGTGTGAAATACTTGGAAATTGGATATATTTCCCAAAACACCAATTAATATTCTTTTAAGAGGTGAAATCAGCTGGTGCATGTGATAAGTTGATTTATAATATTCTTATCAAGGAGGTCCATCAACTTGGCAAATTGGATCTCTGGTTAAAATATAAGAAAGAGTATAGAAAAACATTTTGGCGAGAAGAATATGAAGGTTTCAATTACCATGAAAACAATTCCTCCCTTGATAATATGTCAAAATCACAAGATAGCTTATCAACAAATTTGTTTGTTTCTAGATAGCATCTCATCAAGTCCTTGTGTATGTACATTGGATATAAGTTGTATATGGTTAATATCCCCTACTTTGCATGTATGCACCCTGATTTGTCCAACAATATTATCAGCCTTTTCTGTACTTTTATGAAGTGATATTCTTACACCAATTTATAATTACTACACTCTTCGCAGAGGTTGGTACCCTCGTTTTCTAAATCTTAACGACTGTCACATTTGATTCTTTAATGGTGTGCTTCTGTTTATTGTATGTAACTGCTATAGTTCTTACACAATTTCACATCATGGATACAATGATGTCTTCTTTTACATACCATTTCGACCATATATTACAGATATCAATAGCTCTTTCATTTGGTTGAGTTGTAGTTTTGTATTGCATGATTACTTTTATGTAATGTATTTTTTATACCAACATAGTTTCCACCTATGAACTATTGCTAACTATTGGGTTCATAGTATGAACCATACATACCATACGTGCATTCGCATTTGCGAATGTTTCAATTATAAATACCATACTTTTGGATTAACTATTTATTATGAGGTAAATAAGCCTAAAAAATGGAAAAAAAAATATTAAAAAATGGGGGAAAAAAGAAAACACAAGAATGTTTGAATAACATTCGCATTCGTTTTCCTATGTTGGAAAACGAATGTTATGCTAAACGAACACGAATTTTACGTACTACGGTTGGGATCATGTCTATTGGAAAAGATATATGCAAATCTAAGGTGTGGTGAGAAAGTGGTAGGAAGAAAATCCAATGTGGTTTGGTTGAAAAGCTTTAATATTGGTCACAAATTTAATATTGGAAATATTTGGGTCTCCTCGACATTCCCACATGATGGTTTATATTGGCCCCACAATTGTTAGGCACATCTCTCTTGCAATAGAAATATATTTATAGACAAAATGAAGAAATACACCAGTTCGGATTACCAAATAAGTTTAGCCGCATACAAGAGTTGAGATATTAGGGTGTGACGGTCTCGGTTGCCATAGTGTTAGTGGGGGTATGGGGGTTGCGGTGTCGGATATGTCTTGGGATTATCCGCATGAGTCACTATCAAGGAGTTGGAAGTTGCGGTCTTCAATTAACTCCATATTTGTTTGCAAGTTCTTCAATTCTTTGTCATGCAACTCTTGCATACGTGCCATTTCCTTTTGCACGCGGACTTATACTTTCTTCGCCAATTGCCGTTTGCCGCCAATTGCTCCTCGTACCATGCCTTTTGCTTTTTTTTAAGACTCATGTTGTTCGGGAATCGTTCGTGGGATTTCTCGGTAGGTGAGAACCCCACTTTCTTGTACCGGGAAACCTTGGCCCTGTTGTAGCTTCCCGGTGAGTGTCGTCTCAGCTTCCGCGTCGGTTGCTCTCTGTGTCTTCACAGATTGACCAGGCGTGCCAAAAGTGTTACCGGCTCAAGGTAACACGGTGCCGGATACTCGTTCCTTCGTTATTCGGCTCAAGTTCTTATGGTCAAGAGATGGTGGAATAGGTGAGTTGCCTATCTTAGTGCAAATAGGTGTAATTAGCTGTGGGCGATGAATCAAACTACTGTGACTGTGGAGACTAAAACTGAAGACATCTATAACGAACTAGTTACGTGCACGGTACACATGGCACTGAAATGACGCTCAACACAGATGGAACCGTTGATGCAGAGATAGAGATAGAATATAAGCAGATCAAATTTCTGTTAAAAGACACAACCTAGTATAGTGTGATATTCAATTACCCTTTTTATAGGGATCATGGACGGTTACATTTAGAACGTGAACCGTTACTACTACTAATATTTTGTGACGTTTAGTTACTCTTCGTTCGCTCCCACCCGTCTTCCATTCGGGCCGTAATCGTCCTTTAGCTTTTTCACACCTGGGTCCTCCAAACCGGCCAACAGTTATATTTAGATATATTATTCTCTATTATGCACGTGTATGTGAAAGAGTTTTGCTCATAATTTTACTGATATATAACTTTATCTATAGATGACCCCCTGTACATTTATATATGTGTTGAGTGGGCAAGCTCAACTGGAACCAGATTGGCTGAATAAGCTAGAGTCGGATCGGTATCCGGAATGGATAAGTACCCGGATCGGTGTCTGGATATATCGGATCATACTCTAGATTAGTGAGAACTGGTAGGCTGTTGGTGCCTACGATTCGAGCCTAGTACATAGGCATATTCCTTGGAGTTAGTGTTGGTTGCTCATATGAGCATTGAAAGGAGGTATTCTGCACAACATATGCCCATAGTTGACCGATCCTAAATTTGGATGAGACGATTGGTCAAGTCCTCATTGAGGACATTCGGCGAAATCGATCAGACTTACCATTGATGAATCGATAGAAGCCCATTCCTCGACCGACAAAGTCGAATGACAGATCAAACCGACAGAACCGGTTGGAATACCAATAGATAAAAAATGAGGGGAGACGGACAACGGTCGAATTTGAGAAGGGGCCGATCAGGCGAATTCTGCACACATTGCAAAAATGTTGTCCACAATGTTTCTGACTACAGGTCAACCAAGAAAAAAGAGAGTGGTCGGCGATCCGAGTGGAATTGAGGAAGACCCGACTCGAACCACTCTCCTACAGGCAACCAAATCAATGTTGCCGACACTCGATAAGGAGAAATTCTCTCCTTAGAGGATTCAGTGATCGGAGAAGTCCTCTATAGTGCACAAGATGCACACACGTGGTTACTGGATTCCGGTGCCTTGTTTTATGTGACCCCCAAAATTGAATGGTTCTCGAACTATTCACCTGAAGTCAGAGGCACAGTCCGAGTAGGTAATGGGCAGGAATGCAAAATCGTAGGGACCGGAGAGGTTCCCATCATATTGACAAATGGCAACATGATCACCTTGCACCGAGTGTGGCATGTACCTGATCTAAAAAGGAGTCTGCTCTCCATCGGCATGTTAGCCAAAGACGGGTACAAAACGACTCTAAGTGAGTCGGTATGGATGACCAACCAAGGAAACCTGAAGATAGGAGGCGGGCACAAGTACAATAACTTGTACCCATTAATGGTGATCAATCCAAAAGGGGCCGTGAATGTCTCAAGCCTAACTCAACCGACTGGGCCATATGTCTCAAGTTGGACTTGATTGGTTGATGATGGTCGGCTACATCCCTAAACTCCGAGCAAAGACGCATTTCTGTGAGCATTGTCGATATGGGAAACATACCCGAAGTTCGCACACTTTCCACTATGAGACGGTATGACAATCCTTAGGGCTCGTGCACACAGATATATGTGTGTCTATGCTAGAGTGATCACTAGGAGGCTACTGGTACTTCATCACCTTTGTAGATGACTGTACACGGAAGGTCTGGGCCTACTTCATTAGGTCCAAAGACGAAGTGCTCGAGGTGTTCACTCGATGGACAATTGAAGTGGAGAACCGGTCAGGATACAGAGTGAAGACACTCACATCCGACAACGGAGGAGAATATACCTCTGGAGCCATCAAACAGGACCTGTCTGACAAAGGGATCCGGCACCAGAAGACCGTTCCTTACACACCCATGCAGAATAGAGTGGCAAAACAAATCAATCGAATGATCTAGGGGAGGGTGAGGACAATGGTCCAACAAATTGGACTAAAGCTGGAGTTCTGGGCCGAAGCGTTGTAGACGGTAGTAGGCCTAGTAAATCTTTCATCGTCGACAACAATCAAGGTTGAGGTGCCATAGGCACTATGGTCAGGCAAACAACCGACCTACGATAGGTTTCGTGTATTTGGATGCAAAGCCTATGCGGTCATCCCCAAGGAGAAAAGGACCAAGTTGGCACCCCATGCAACAAAATGCATATTTCTTGGTTGTGGAACCGATGCGAACTTCGGCTACCGGTTATGGGATCCAAAGAACCTTAAGGACATTTGTAGGTATGTTGTCTAGAGGCCAGAAATATAAATACATTATGTAAACTCACCGGTAGGTAGAATAGTAGGTGAGGAAATAGGTAAAACTAGAAATAGTCGAGTTCTTAGCCCTCACAATTAGCCGATGGCTCGGCTCTGTCTGAAGAGGAAAACTATATAACCCGAGATATGCATACCTCAAGTGGGGAGATCTAGATCATTTTTAGCGAGATTAATATCGTAGCACTGAGCTCTACATGAATTGTTTGCGGCCGAGAGCCGTGTACAGTAATCATTGTGAGGTTTATCATTTAATATAAGTTCCACTCTTACTATTCTTTTATCTGTGTATGCTCCCCGTACTCGTAAACCGAGCTACATTTATGCCTAACGGGTTGTAGCCCGTGTACGCTCCTTGTTCTTTTATCGTCTTCTCAATGTAGAAGAGGCTTCCACGTAACACGATCCCTTGATATCGATAGCCTGTGAGCTCATCAAAGGTGTTTCCCCCAAAAACGGTTAACACAATTTGGCAAGCCTGGTTACAACGGTAAGGTCACAGTGAACGACATAGGAGGCAAACCCCAGCCGCCGTTACGGCGCCCAATCGCATCACACGGTCTCGGCCACCTGCCCGACGCCCGGAGGCAGTCAAGGGAACTTCCGACTCGGCGGTCACTGACCAATCTTTCCAGGAACCATCGGAGGCTAACCGGTTGCAATCATCGCCACCCGATAACTGGTCGCGAGTTGATTCCGCACCGAACTCCCCGCCGAGCCCTCCAAATGTCACCCAACCTGACCCTAAACCTTTTCCGGCTTTACCTGAAGTTCCGGATCTCGATACCATGCCTTACCCTTACCCGCGATATACCTGCCAAGTTCGGAAGCGCGAAGTACTCCGGCAATTCTTTTCCATGAGCCAAGAACCTCACGAGACGGTCGCCCAGTTCACGATCCGGTTTTAGGATCTCTACCGACAACTGGTCGACAATGTCTCCGCCCATCACATTCTTGATATTACGCTCATGTCCAGCCTATGAGAGCCTCTACGGACGACTCTCGCACTTCATCGCACACGTCCTCTCCATCGATCAGACACAACATAACACGGTTTTCTCCATGGGCTCTTTGCAAAGCTCCCTTAGGAGGACAGTCGTTTCCAACAAGCCCTCCAATGCACAACCTACTCAGGCTTAGGCCATCTTGCTCTCGAGTGCCCTCACCGGCCACACTGCCCAATATGAGAGTCTCGAGCTCACACGATCGAACAATGTGAGTACAACATGCTCAACCGCACAACGACGACTCCGGTTCGCCAGATCGAGCCGCGCAATACATACTCCCGGTAGGATGAACGTCAGACATACCGTCATCGGGGAAACGAGCGACAACGATTCCCGGATCGCCAGCGCCGCGACGACGACTACCGTCGCAACGACGATCGTTACCACCACGACAATCGCCGGAGATCAGATGACTGTTGTGACCAGTACCTCGACGACCAATATAGAGCAAAAGATGAGTATGATCGGTATGATGACGACTAGGAGGGCCGGTAGGATCAGCGGTATTCACGAAACGATAGAAGAAACTCTTACAGAGGTTCACGGAACAATCGATGCTAGAACAACAATCGTCGTCGGGACCCCCCTCCAAACGTCCCGCACAATGCGCCACGGGCCAACATGCCTACACAAGAGGCTGGGAACCACTCACAACCTTTCCCACACACTGAGCACGACGACACCAGAAACTCGGCATCCGTTACCTGCTTTAAGTGTAACCAACCCGGTCACTACGCTACCCAATGCC
Organism: Azolla caroliniana; assembly: GCF_043228905.1. Taxonomy (NCBI): domain Eukaryota; kingdom Viridiplantae; phylum Streptophyta; class Polypodiopsida; order Salviniales; family Salviniaceae; genus Azolla; species Azolla caroliniana. The sequence continues at coordinate 13,709,091 of NW_028230436.1, forward strand.
CAACCACGGACCGCGGCAAGGCCCTCACCGTGAATACTATTATGGCCGACGTTCAACACGTCACTACACGTAGCAAGACCCAAGCCAGCCAATGGCAAGAACACGATGACGTCCGACACGCAGCCAAGGAATGGATTGACACCACCAATAAAAGCAACGTCGTGCGGATGCACACAGAAATGCAGGACGTGACCATCGGCGCACCACCACCTGTAGGACCATCTAGTGCGGTAGAAGATGACGATCTGTGGGAAGCCCTTACCACTGCTAGGATGTCGCTGCCATGACATAAGTTTTTACCGCTCATGTTGCGCTTTCGAGACACCTTGGCTACGCTCATGGCTAACGACAAATCGGTCGCACCCCCTATTAACATGACGGAGCCAGGGACGGGCCCATCCCTCATGGATTCCCAGAATCCAGCCGTGAAAATCATGATTAAAGGACGCAACCTTCATGGGTGCATAATCGATGGTGGCTCCGGCGTGAATGTCATCAATGAGGCCACATGTCACACCCTCGGCCTAAACCAATGGGAACCTTGCCCCTTTTGGCTTTGGATGGCCGATACGTGATCGGTTCGCCCCATCGGGTTAATTCGCCACCTTGATTTCACGTTAGGCGGCCACATGTTCACTATCTCGGCAGTTGTGTTACGCCTCGAAGCTCCGGGCGCTTACCCAATGCTGCTTGGTCGACCCTTGTTGCGCACAACAAATATTAAACAACATTGGCAACGGAATATGATCTCTTTCCGCCGGGGGAAGACCAAGGTATGGGTAATAACAGAAGAACGCCTAACCACGCCCCACAACACTACACCTTTATATATGGAAGGGGTACACATGCTCGATGGCTTAGCCGACGAAGAGGTGGATGACTTCCTGGAAGATCACCCCACTATCATACGCCTCTTCGAAATAAACGCCATTTCGGGTTTCGGCACACCACTGGACGAGGATGTCATGGCAGATTCCCTTCCCCGAGACGAAGTTGATTCCACAACTATCGTGGAACTACGAGAAGCTTGGGCCGCGTTCGAATGAGAACTCGCCATCTCCCAGTGAGTCAAAGAATCAACACTCGAGTCACTAAACCTCGGCTCCGATGAGAACCCGCGTACACTACAAATCGCTAATAACTTACTAGCTGACGAACGGTCAGCCCTGATACCTGTGCTCATGGAGTATCAGGATGTATTCGCATGGTCTTACACTGATATGAATGGATTGGATCCCCAATATTACCAACACCAAGTACACCTCCTGCCGAACACTCGACCGATCCAACAACGACGGTACTGTATGAACCCCAACTACGTGGCTAAGGTCAAAGAGGAAATCGACAAACTCCTTCGAGTAGGCTTTATACACCTAATAAAAAGAGCCACATGGTTAAGCCCAATCATCGTCGTCCCCAAGAGAAACGGCAAAATCAATGCCACATGGTTAAGCCCAATGATTACCGCAAACTCAATGCCACGATAGTCACAGATGGGTTTCCTCTTCTGTTCACAGATAGTGCCTTTGACACGGTGGATGGTCATGAATGCTACAATTTCCTCGATGGGTTCAATCGCTATAATCAACAAAATGCACTTGGATGATCAGGAGAAAACGACGTTTGTCACGGAATGGGGTGTCTTCGTAGCCGAGATAATGATGTTCGGATTAAAAACGGCACCGACCACATTCCAACGCATCATCACAGAGATTTTCAACGAGTATATCCTGGCGTTCATGCAACTGTTGCTCGACGACTTTGCCGTGTATGGCCAACGGCTGGAGCATATGACCCAGCTACGCCTCTGTCGCGAGCGATGTCGATACGCTCGGTTGACCCTCGACGCTCGGAAACAACTAGCTGTTAGGAGCCGAAACTTTTGTCTCGTCTCCGACACCCTCTACCACAAAGGCTCGGACGACGTCTGGCGCCGTGCAATTCGTCAATTCGAGAAACCCGCAACAAAAAAAGATGCTCATGAATTATGTCGACAATGCGATCTATGTCAACGCATGGGACAACCGACCGAGCAAGCCCGGATGCTGCACCAACCCATTCTTCCGTTAGAGCCATTTCAAAAGTGGGGGTTAGATTTTGTAGGACCTTTCAAACCAGCCGCGGCCCGCACAGGTAACAAATACATCATCGTGGCCACGGACTATTGCACAAAATGGATAGAGACTAAGGCACTGCGAGACAACACAGCTACGTCCATGGAAAAATTCGTATACAAACACCTATGGTGCCGATATGGCTGCCCAATCGAGCTCATTAGTGACCAAGGCAGGCATTTTATAAAGCACATAATTCGCGAGCTCACTACACACTACGCGGTTGTACATAAGAAAAGTACGTCGTACTATCTGTACTATCCACATGCAAATGGATTGTCGGAGTCTACTAATAAAATTTTGCAAACAATCCTGAAAAAGATAGCCAATGAGAACCGCACCGATTGGGATGACAAGCTCTAGAGTGCATTATGGGCGTATCGCGCCACATTCAAAACAAGCATTTAGTCTACATCCTTCGGTCTACACCCTTTTGGATGGCCTTTGGTTTGGAAGTCGTCATGCCGATCGAGTTCCAAGTTCCGAGACTCCGAGTTCAGGTTAAGGAAAGGCTACCCGAGGCCCAATCACAACAATATCGGCTCGAACAACTCCTAGAACTTGGCGAACAACAAGTGGCCAGCATGGCTCACCTAGAACAATGCCAACGATAATGCAAAGCCTTCGTCGATCGACACCGGAATGGTATAGAGAAAGCACTTATCATCGGCAAACCGGTGCTGGTCTTCCAAACACGACTCGGTGCTATGTCGGGGAAATTACGATTCCGATGGACAAGCCCCTTTTGGATAATTGACGAGTTTAACGACACATTCCAACTCGACACACTTGCCGGAGACATCGTCAAAAGCTGGGTAAATGGCTTCCGACTTCGACCTTACCATGGTAAGACCCCAGTTAATCCTTTCGCCGAAACCCACGGCACGGACCAGTTCACGGACGACGCCTCAAAGGAGGCCACGTGTCCCCATCCGTAAAATAATGACCTACCCACCAAATGTATATAGTAGGAATGAATGGTTTGTAGTAGTTAAATTAGCCTTACCTAAAACTACCTAACTAAATATCCCAAATCATGAGATTTTCTTAGGTGCACCAACTAGTCACATTCACTTTAAAATAGAATATTTAAGGAGCATGCACAATAGACATAGCACCCTTGGGACGCGTGGCCATAATACCTTATTATGGCAGCCACGACCAGGAATCTCAAGGATCTTCTCCCAGCACAAAAACCTAGGTAGTCACATAAAAGAAACTACCCCACACACAACGCACCCACTCACACAGACACGTTCTTGCCTTCACCACCTTCAACCTCCCAAGCTCTCTCTCGTTCTCATTGCCCCTACAAATCGGCCTCCTCTCGCCCTCATAGCCCCTGCACAGAACAACAGTGTCCTCCCCAACCATCTTCTTCCAGCTCTCTGTCTCGCCCTCGTCTCATCGCTTCCCCCCACGCCTCCTGTCAGCAAACCTTCGCGTCCACCATGCCTCTCGCAACATCGCAGGAAACCCGTTCTTCGCTACAACAACATGGACTGGGTGGGTACTTACGGGTCATCGACACCCCAACACACCCTGACGCCCCAACAATAGCACGCAGAATCCACCCTGACATAGTAACCAACAACATGATTCACGTTGCTCTGGACCTTGCGCGAGGCGGAGACCATGAGGACAAAATCCCTCTCCACTTGACCCTCAAGGAATATTTTGGGATGTATTCGATGTCGAGTAAAGCTTACCGCACTTACAAAGGGCCACAGAATAAAGCTTCCCTCATCATCTAGGCGTATGAAGGCGACAAAATTGATTGGGGAATCATCACCGGCGAAGGAGTCCATGCGGCACTCGAATCTTTTCAAACTAGTAAGTGATTGTTGCCTGTGATTAATCATTTCCTCACAGTCCTCTACCCCCCTCATTCGGTTTCCCCTTATCGCATCCTTACCTCCCCACCACCACCACAAAAACAAGGAGAGAAGATTTTGGCGTTGACCCAGGAAGAATGGGAAAACCCCTCGCTTTCTTCACCTCCCTCGGCCGCTCGGAACCCTACTTCCGCCTTGGCACCACCCCCAGCAAAAACTCAGAAGAAACGGGCGTTAACAGCAACCCGTGTCGAATGGGATGAGGCCGAGGAGCCCATCACTGAGGATGTCACCATACGCTAGAAAACACCAAGGACATCGCTACCCTCTCCACAACCGAGCCCACGCTCCACAAACCACCAGCCCTCGGGCATACAACAACAAAAGAGGAAACAAACTGAGGAGCCAACAACACCGGCCCCGGACTCACAAGATCAACTGCAAAAAAGATGCCACATCAATCGAGAGTCAACCACAGAAACCGAGGGCACCCATCATCAGAAATCAAAAGAGGCTAGCCCGACCTCCACGACCATGGTACTAGCGGAGTCAAGCTCCAAGTCGGTAGGATCGAGCATGGACAAACCACGCAGATATCAGAGGAGGAAGTCCTCGGTTACAAAGATCTCCCTGTGGAGGCATACGAGTTCAGTGCACTACTTCGTCTGGGCACAACATATGAGTTAATGGATTTCCTCGTGCGCGCTCGTATGGCTGAGGAGCACGCGGAAACAAAGATGATCCAACACACTCTAATGGGAGACATCAAACCTCACGAGGATCGAGCCTTATAGAAGATCGGGCGGAAGAACAAGCACAAAATGCTTTGCTCCTCATGGAGCTACTAGATCTGAACACGGCCTTAGTCTAGGCATATCGAAATATGCATCACACTACTCCATCAACCATGCACATGGCTCGACGTAATCAAAACGACGCATCGACAAGCCAAACGGCCTACCGAGCTATGGCAAGCTGCGAAGGAGAAACTGGCGTCATTGGAGCAACAACATCAAGAACAACCGCCCTTAAGCCTCCCTGCGCCGAGTAGCGATGTCGCACTAGGACCTCTTCCGAACCCGAGCCTGAGTGCTGCTGTTACCGAAGCACACAAAGACGACACAACTCACCCCAGGGTAGCCATGGTCGATGCAACCAAAATGACAGAGTTGGTACAGACAAGCGAGCCATTGTCACGGGCAGATATAAGCTCGCATCCCCAAACCAGCCACACTTCCACGCAAATACCACCACCACCTCTCGTCATGGAAAGATCTACACTCCTTGGATCCAGCAAGTTGCAAACCAGACCGGACCTCCTCTCTGTGACTACCAAAAGGAGCTTAAGGCCCAGATCGCTCTGGCCGAGTTAGTAGAACAAAACCACAACCACATGATTGGCCAACTACGGAAACAAGCCGCGGGCCGTGGAGCTGACCTCAAGCGATTGCTTGCTAAAAGCTCGGCCGCACTCAAAGCACAAGAAAGAGAGGTGATGACCCTTCAGATCTCTATCACCGAGGGCAAAGAACGATTCCTTAAAGAAGCAGAGCGGAATAGCTAACGGGAACGCGAGCTATTCGCCGACAACCAGGAATTACGCCGTCAACAAAGGGCATTACAAGAATTAGCAAACGAGCACATGCAAAAGTGGAGGATCTCTGAAGAGCAAAGGGCGAAAATTTCCAATGCGTATCACTAGTTGCAAACAGAGCACATCGCCGCCGAAGAACGACATCTGGACGCTTGGAGACAGGATAGGGAAGAAACTGTAGCTCAACTCACCAAACATTACAAGCAGACAGTTGTGCTCATAATCGAAAAAGCAAAAGATAACCAAGCTACTTTAGCGCCCCTCGTCCACAAAAGCCAAGAAGACCCCAAGGCCACAAGGGAGGAAGTGGAAGTTCACCGAGCTAGCATCGGCATGGACGATACTAAAATGAAGATCCTGATCAACAAGTATCACCAACAATTCACCAAGAAGATCGAGGAAACGCTCGACGGTGTCTGGCAGGAATGGTCGGCCCAAGCCGCTCAACTACACATCCTACGCACGGACGCCGAGAATCAAAGGAAGGAGGGCCGAGGGTTTTACAAGATGGATGACACTAGCATCCAGACCCTCCATGAAGACTGGACTGAGGAATATCATACCTTAGCAGCATCCCACACCGCGGCCATCGAGCAACTTTTAGAGGAATTCAACGACGATCTAATGGTGTTTCGTTTAGAAACCGAAGCTTACGAGGAGGAATGCCTAGCTACCGGGACTAACAGAGCTCCCACGACCAACGAGCAAGAACCCGAGCCACCCACCACGAAAGCCAGACACGAGGAACCTGCCCCTACAGATCCCCACATCCCAACCGAGCCACAAACTACAACCCCGACCCTACCTCAATCGGTACCAACAGAGGGCGGCACACGCTACGACACAGCCATCCCCGGCTTGGCAACAAAACCTCCATCACCAACCCCATGCCCCTGAGGATATCCTCGGCATATTAGAAGAGGAGTAAAACAAACCCATAAGCCCTTGTATAAATGGGCAACTTTTGTAATTTGTTTTGTTTTTTGCCCAATCCATGGTTATCCCTCCACATTGTGAACTGTGGGTCCGACGGACAAAGTCCTGTCCCACGGGCGTGCCAGGTGTTGTCCATAGGCCAAAAATATAAATACATTATGTAAACTCGCCGGTAGGTAGAATGGTAGGTGAGGAAATAGGTAAAACTAGAAATAGTCGAGTTTTTAGCCCTCACAATCAGCCAATGGCTCAGCTTTGTCTGAAGAGTAAAATATATAACCCGAGATATGCCTACCTCAAGGGGGGAGATCTAGATCATTTTTAGCGAGATTAATATTGTAGAATCGAGCTTTGGACGAACTGTTTCCGGCCGAGAGTCGTGTACTGTAATCACTTAGAACTTTATCATTTAATATAAGTTCCGCTCTTACTATTCTTGTATCTGTGTATTCTCCCCGTACTTGTAAACCGAGCTACGTTTATGCCTAACGGGTTGTCGCCTGTGTACGCTCCTCGTTCTTCTATCGTCTTCTCAGTGTAGAAGAGGCTTCCACGTAACACGATCCCTTGATACCGATAGCCTGTGAGCTCATCAAAGGTGTTTCCCCTAGAAACGGTTAACAAGGTACACAAAGAGTGTTTATGTTGTTCTGCTCTCTCTCTCTCTCTCTCTCTCTCTCTCTCTCTCCTGTGTATTCTCGTGTATTTATGCTTTCCATTAAACACCCATTCTGTGTTCAAACTAAGCCCTAACAATTAGGACGTGTTGAAACTATGATATAAATTGGGAGGAGTCGGCCTTTTATGCCAACAAACTCCTCCATAAAAGGACTACGCTTTCTACTTACAATTGTATGGGGTTATCTCCCCTGTGAACCTCAATTACAATTTTAATCTAAAGTTATGATTACAAGTCGTTCGGCATGTTGCCAAGTCGGTAGAGATATGGTCGGTATCTTGCCTAATTTGGCTAGTTATCCAGATTGGCTTGTCCCAATCAATCGGATCTTCGACTTACCTTCTGCTCTTTGTTCGGCTGTCTTCTGCTCGGTCACTTATCATAGTCCCATCTTTGTCCTCAGTGCTCCGAAGTGTTGATCTGGGAGTGGCTTCGTCAAGCAATCGATGATGTTCACCTTGGTGTCGATCTTCTGAACTTTGAGCTTCTTTTCGATTACAAGATCTTTCTTTGCATGATAGACACGATTATTGATGAGGTGTATTGCGCTTTGTGAGTCGTTGTAGATTGTCGGCAAGGTCGGGTCGAGTCGCCACCATCGCATATATGATGCTTCCTACGACCGATACGTAGGGTATCTTTCTGTTAATCTCTTACTCCTCGCCGTTGAAGGAGAGTCTCTGTCCGATAGTCGGATCGACGTTGGAAGTGGTGTTGGTATTGGCTTCACTTTCTCCATGTTGAAGTGCTTCAACACCTTTCAAATATAGTCGGACTGGGAGAGTCCGAGAGCCTTTGTCGTCCGATTTCGCTCTACCCTCATGTCCATTATGTGTCGGGTTTGTCCTAGTTCCCTCATCGCAAACTTGTCGTGAAGGCTCGGAATCCCTTTGTCGGATAGGTACTATTTGAAGGCTCGGAATGTGTATTCACCTCCATTGTCGGATCAAGGTGTCTTCACTCTGTATCCTGACCGGTCCTATTGATCTCTCAGGCGTACGACCACATATATCTGTGTGCATGAGGTCTAGGGGCTGTTGTATTGTCTCGTAATGGAGAGACTGCGGACGTTGGGTGAGTTTCCCGTATCGACAATGGTCGCATAAGTCCTTCTTTGCTTGGAGTTTAGGGATGTAGCCAACCGCTATCAGCCGATCTAGGCCAACTTGAGACATATGGTCGAGTCGGCCATGCCATAGGTTTGGGTCGGGCTTTTCGGTTATGTTCATGGCCCCTTCTGGATTGATCGCCATAATTGGGTACAAGCATAGATTGTCATATTCACATTCATGGGGTTTCCCATTCGAATGCATACAAATACACATACGAATGCATGTTCAAGTATTCGTTTATAAAAAAGAAAAAAGAGAGTCCAAGAATTCCTTCCTTTTTCAGTTTACTAGGATAAGAAAAAAAGAGACTTCACAATAAAAAGGGACATTAAAAGAGGGACTATAAAAAGGAACATTAAGAGGTACTTGACACTAATAAATTTTTATAATAAATATAAAAGTATTGGTTTTATTTTTAATAAATAAATAAAATACAATAAAGGTTCATTAATTCCTCACTTTTTATTCTCTAAAAAATTATAGATATTTTTATTTTGATATTAAAAATTGGACTTCACACTGATCATATTTCTATAATAAATTAATTAATTAAAAGAAAGGTTCATAAACTTCTGCATTTTTTATTTGACACTATAAAAGAGAGTTAATACTAATCATATGTATATAATCTATTAATGAATGATTGTTCTTTTTTTAGTGAATTAAATTTATTTAAATAAAAAAATGAATTAAGTAATATTTTATATATTTTTGTAAAATGAATGGTTTTATAATATTCTTGGGGCCATTTCGTATTCTCGAATATTAAGAATATCACACATGGAGAATATGACGAATATCACGCATGTGTCAATCTATGGGTACAAGTTGTTATACTTGTGCCCATGTCCAATTTTCAAGATTCCCTGTCTTATCATCCATGTTGACTTGCTCAGAGTTGTTCTATACCCATCTTTGGCAAACATGCCGAAGGAGACCAGACTCCTTTTTAGTGCGGGTACATGCCGAACTTGGTGTAGGATAATTGAGTTGCCATTTGACAATTGAATTGGTACTTCGCCTACTCTTGCAATTTTGATTCCTGCCTATTGCCTAGTTGAACTGTGTTGGTGGCGTCGACTTAATAGTTTGAACACCATTCGATGTTTGGGGGGTTATGTGAATGTGGCGCCGGAGTCCAACAACCACGTATGTGCATCTTGTGCACTGTACAGGACTTCTTTGATCATCGAGTCCTCTAAGGAGAGGATTTCTCCCGATCGGGTGTCAGCAACATTAACGTGGTTGCTGATTGGAGAGTGGTTAGAGTCGGATCATCCGCTCTCTATTCTCTGAATCAACCAGTAGTCAGAAACATTGTGACAGGCTTTTCTGCAATGGGTGTAAAATTTGCCTGATCAACTGGTTCTCGACTTTGACCATTATCGGTCTCCCCTCGTTCTTGACCGATTGGTATTCCGACCGGTTCTGTAAGCTTGTTCTTTCAATGGACTTAATCGGTCAACCGACTCGGTTGAGTGGTGGGCTTTTGTTGATTCGTCGATGGTGAGTCCAATCGATTTTCACCGAATGTCCTCACTGAGGACGTGGCCAATTGTCTCATCCAGATTTAGGATCGAATGGGTATTGGCAAATGTCGTGTCGAATACCTCCCAACTCGTCGACAAGCTCCACAAGAGGGTAAGGGATTTCATTTCTTCGACGAAGTTAATCCCTTGAGAGGAGAGTTCAAACAACACCCAACTTAACGTGTTGATGTGGGATGTAGTTGGATCGGTCTCTCTCATCTTCATGTTGAATAGTTGTCTGATCAATATCAGTTTCAATGATGAGGACTTCTTCTCGTATACAACTTGTAGTTTCTCCCACAGTGAGTATGCTATCATCTTTTTTGCCATGCTGAAGTAGACATTTTCGACTAGATACATCTGAAAGGTGGAGTGAGTGATTTCATCTATTGATCTGCACTCTTCGGCTAACATTGTAGCATGCTTTCTGCTATGCCGGATGGATTCGACCTGTCTTTGAATGATCAAGACGTCTTGCATCATCTCCTTCCATAGGGCAAAGCTTTTCTCGTTGAATTTTCGGATCTCAACTCCTGTTCCGGATGTTGAGGCCATGTTCTTTATGGAAGTAAGATTCACTACCTAGTGTTTTCCTTAAGTTCTTTTTGTTCTTTCGTTGCTGCCGAGCAACAAGTTCGCTCTGAGATACCAGTTGTGAACAGATATGCGCAGAAGAACATTTGAGGATCTGTTTAGAAGTACTCAACATACAACACAGAAAGGATGAAGATAAGAAGATAGACACAGTCTTAAGCTTTAATGGAAGCTTTAGTATTTATGCTCTCTCTCTCTCTCTCTCTCTCTCTCTCTCTCTCTCTCTCTCTCTCTCTCTCTCTCTCGCTTAGAGGCGGGTAAGCAAGCATACTATGCATTTGAGAACACATGCAATCTTGGAAATATTAAGTGTTGGGTCGTTAGGAAATATCTTTTCGACACTTTGGTGACACCGGTTCTTCTCTATCAGGTGAAAGTATGGGGTGGTAGCATCCCTAAATCTATGTGTAAAGAGTTTGAAAATGTCCAAAAACATTTTCTTACAAAGTTTCTATAAGTTAAGAAAGAAACTCCCTACACCCTCCTCCTCGAGACAGGATCGCTTCCCATTGAGATCATGGCCATTGAAAGGGTTGTTGAATACATGCTTAAGGCTCAAAAATGTCCCTCTCATCGACTTCCTAGAATTGCATGGGAAGCAAGAAGATCCAAAAGACGCATAAAAGCAAAATTTTGTGTTCTGGTTGGATGCAAGATATAGAAAAATGGTTTGGTAGATGGGATGCGAGACTCTTGCTTCATGATGCATCATTAGATTCCTCTGTAAATGAGGCCTTTTTGTAATGCCAAGGTATCATGACATGGGACAAATGTGGAGGCTCACGCTTCACACATTATACTACACATGTTGCACCTAACTATAAAACCATATTCTTTGCGGAACGGGGAAATCGTACACATCGATACATGTTAAAGCCCATACCGTTATCTACCATTCGAACCATTGCTTCCATGCGACTTAGCTCACATGCATTGTGATGTAAAACAAGGTGTTGGGGCACAAGTGATGAGAGTGGTTGGCTATGCACACTTTGCCCTAAACAAGTTCGCGAGTCTGAGTATCACACTTTAATACAATGCTCTGTCTTTGATCATATTTGACCATGCTTTCCACATCTCTTCGACCAAGCCCAATCCTTGCATGAATTCCTCTCACAACTACAATGCGCACACTCGATTGCAAAATTCATTGGTAAAGTTTTTGAACTTCGAGAGTCACTGCTCACTTTCACACGTATCACGTGAAATGTAATATTTTTGGTCTCATAGGTCATATTTGACCTCCGAAGACGATAATATAATCTATCTATCTGTCTATCTCTCAAAGAATCTAGATACAAGAATGATCAAGCAAGCCGTATTACAATGTTAGGTTATTGCTTATATACTAAGCGCCAACTATTTCGATGTTTTCACACTAAGATACAAATAGGGAGTCAGCCTTTTAATGCAACAGAGTGGGTCGAGGACCACTCAACCGGACAAACGGATGCTATACACAGAGGCGGATCGATCTTGTGGGCGTGGAGGATGAGGTGGGTCGGCACGCAACAACGACAGCCGGCAAGAGCAGAACCGAAGGCACAGAGATAGTGCCAACAAGAGTTCTCAACCCTTCACAAGTAGGGGGAGTCAAAGCGGCACGGGAAACCAGCAAGGGAAGGCCGACACAAAATGTTGGTATTGTGGCAAGAACAGCTATCGGGAGAGTGAGTATTGGAAGAAGCACACCGATTCAGATAAATCCAGACACGACAAGACTAGACAAGGGAGGCGACAAAGCTTTCACTACGCAGAGGGATCGGAAAAGGGCCAACCTTTGTGATGAAACACAAGGCGAACTCGATGAAGAAGACAACTTCCGGATCAGAGGAAGTGTGGTATGTTGATTCCGGAGCGTCTAGCCACATGACGAGCAACCAAGAGTGGTTCTCGTTTCTGGAAAAGCCAGAGTAATCGGGAGTTGTCGAAATTGGAGACGACACTCCTCACCCGATCGTGCATGTCACAGAAGTTCCCTTGAGTCAGTCGGACAAAAAGGGAAATTCATGAACGTGCTTCAGGACCCGACAATCACGAAGAATCTGGTGTCGATCAAGCAAATCATCGACTAGGGGATATAGGTGCGTTTTACACAACTTGGGTGCTTCATTGAGGAAGAAGGCCAGATCATCGCTCAAGGACGCCGGGATGGGAGGATGTCTATGCTCGACACCAACGACATCGGCACTTCCTTGTTTGCCAAAGGACAGAAGGTCGAGTTAGATATGGACCTGTGACATAAGAATATCAGCCACATCAATTGTTAGAGGCTTGAAGACCTGCAATTGAAACAGGTTATTTTCGGATTGCCGGAATTTAGTGGCCGAAAGGCCCAAATTTGTGAAGCATGCTAGCTCGAGAAGCAACACCGGCTTCCCTTCCCCACCGAAAGAAATTGGCGCCGTAACAAGCTTGACTTTATACACTCGGATGTATGGGGACGGGCACAAAATGTTAATCTTGGTGGGAGTCGATATTTCGTCTCCTTCATCGACTCCTTCAGGTGTCACACATGGATCTATCTAATCGAGAGGAAAAGTGAAGTTTTTGAATGTTTCCGGAATCTAAAGAGCTTAGTTGAATGGGAAACGGAAAGGAAGATCAAGTGTATACAGTCGGATGGCAAAAAAGAGTAATTTTCCGGCCAATTCAAAAGTCATCTACAGCAGAAGGGAATTTGGAGAGAATTCAGTTGTAGATACACATCGGAACAAAACGGTGTGGCCGAAAGGAAAAATCGGTCAATCGTCGAGGCGGCACGGGCAATGCTGGAAGAGAAGAGCATGCCCAAATTCTATTAGGCTGAAGTGGTCTAGACGACCGTTTACATCCAAATCGAATCGGGGATAAGGTGTCATCACATGAGCTATATTTCGGGTGGAAGCCAAATTGACGACATCTTAGGGTTTTTTATAGCATTGCCCATGTGCATCTGCCGGATGAGAACTAGAGAAAGTTGGACCCGAAGTTAGAGAAGTGCATAGTAGTTGGCTACTCTCATGAGCAAAAGGGGTATAAGTGCTACAACCCCCCGACAAAGACAGTCTGAGTAAGCCGAGATGTCGATTTTGACGACTTGGCATCTTGGTACACTTTGCCAACTCCAACCCCTGACTCCGGCCCCCGACTCCAACCCGATCCCGGAAGATGAGTCTAGTGAGCTGGAAACGATCCGTGCATAAGAGGAAGAAGGATTTGATACTCTAGATGAGAGTCCGATCTCATTTCGGTTGTAGAAAGACCAACAAGATGAAGCGCCGACAAGCAATGAAGACTCAGCCATGCTTTCCCCACTTAAGGAGCTGAGGAGACGGTTCACACTTAAAGAGAAAGGGAAGAAGAAGATGTTGGAATATGACACCCGAAGAGACGAGTCGGATCGACGCGAATCTGACTCTAGAAAGAACAGAGACGGATCTTCGGAAGCGAAGTTCGCGTCAGCCAAGAGGGCCAAGAAATCAATAGAGTAGAAATTGTGCTAATCCACTCGCCAAAAGAACCCCGAAGTTCTGTACAACTATAGCAAGTATATGGTGCATCACTATGCGTCCATGACGAAAGTGGCGGAAGTGCGTGACCCGGAGTGCTACAAAGAAGCGGCAAAGGACACACATTGGCGTCCCGCTATGGAGGAAGATATGCGGGCACTCGATGCTAATGACACATTGGACCTAATTGACCCTTCTCGACATTGCAAAACGATTGGTTGCAAGTGGGTGTACAGGGTAAAGTATAATGTGCTGACGGTTTCGGTCAACTGGTACAAGGCCTAGTTAGTGGCTAAGTCATACGCAAAGACCCATGAAATCAACTACGACAAGACCTTCGCTCTGGAAGTGAAGATGATGACAATTCGTGTGGTGTTGGTGGTTGTTGCGGCATGGGGATGGCGTCTTCACTAAATGGACATGAAAAATGTGTTTCTTCAAGGTGACCTTGACGAATAGCTCTACATGATACAACCCCCCCTGGTTTTCAGTCAGAGATGAATAAATCGCCAGTGTGCCGACTGAGAAGTTGCTTTATGGCCTGAAGCAAGCCCCTCGTGCTTGGAATTTGAAAATCACGCACCGGTTGCATAAGACGGAGTTAATGGCCTCAAAGTCCGACTCATCGTTTTTCATCCGGAAAGGTTCGTACGGTCCGGTAAGTATCCTGCTATATGTGGACGATCTCATCATTACCGGGCCCAGACTCACTGAAATTGGCCGATGAAGTCCTAGTTGTCCGATGCATTCACAATGAAGGACGTGGGGTACCTTCATTACTTCCTCGGGATCGAGGTGATCCATACCCCCGACGACATAATTTTGTCCCAGAGACATTATGTGTTGAATATATTGTCCAAGTTCGGCATGACCGATTGCCAACCAGTCTCCACACCCTTGGACTGGAACTTGAAGCTACGTCCTGACTCCAAATGAGCCTACGATGAGAAATGGTTCCGACAAAGTATTCGAAGCCTTATTTGTTTTATATGCAAACGTATAGTTTACTATTATTATGCAAATCTCTAGTTTACCCTTTGCTTATGTGTAGACTTCACATAATTTGTGGTGTTAAGTCTCCATATAATTCTTTTCCACTTTCAGCTCTAAGTATCTAACCTTAATGAAGTCCAACACACACACACACACATGCGTGCGCGTCTTAGCGGCAAAGAGCCAACAATCTATAATTGACCTTGGTTGATTCGCAACCAACCACCAACAACACACCCTTACTTTGGTACTACCCTTGGTTGTTTGACAATCACCCGACCCGACATGAACTATCTGGTCGGAATGATCTGTCAATTTATGCAGAAGCCAACATGAAATCTTCACCAAGGCTTTAGGAACCGACAACTTGCAACATTTTTTGGAGATGATTGGTCTTCAATATCTCGATAGGCCGCACTTGAGGGGGAGAACTGGTACTGGTACAGGGAGAACCGGAATAGAAACCAGAAAGGCAGGTAATGGCACTAGACAAGTCGCCGGAGAGAAAGAAATTGAAGGGGGACATAAGAAGAAAAAGGAAGCTGAGTCGACTGAGGAAGTCGGCACATCAGATAAAATCGGAACAAGCGGCGACAGCGGCAAAGTGAAGAAGGATAGAACCGGTTGGAGGAAAAAGGCCAAGACCTAGACGTGGTCCGATGTGGTGTTGAAGACGAATTGGAGACAATCAATTCGGACAAGAGCTGGAACAAATTGGAGGCAGCCGATTGGAAAGAGGTGTTTGATTCGGAGGAGTCGGATCAACAAAAGGCCAAATAGACTGGAAGGCACTGGAAATCGACATCGACGGGTCGAGAAGGGCCAAAGACGCAACAATGCAAAGTTGGATGGGTCGTGGGAAGCGGGAATGGACCGGACGAGGAGCGTGAGGCAGGCGGGAAGATGCTAGGAGGAACTAGATGAAGGGATCATCAGACACACACAGTGATCCGGCCTCAAGTTGAGCTTGAGGGGGAGTGTTGAGCGGGCAAGCTCAACCGGATCCGGATCGGCTTAATAAGCCAAAGCCGGATCAATATTCGGAACAGTTAAGTACCTGGATCGGTGTCCCGATTTATCGGTATTCGGAACCTAGAGTTGGACCGGAGAACCGGATCTTACTACGGAATAGTGAGAACCGGTAGGCTGTTGGAGCCTACAGTCGGAGCCTAGTATGTAGGCATATTCCTTGGAGTTAGTGTGAGTTGTTCGTATGACCATTGAAGTACGTGTCAGTATTTCTATCAGTCCTTTTAAGGACTTGTATAAAAAGTGTTTTGTAGGACATTTGTAGGTACACAATGCGTGTTATTTTTTGAATTGAGTTTATGTTATTTTTCTCTATCTCTCCCATGTATTCTTGTGTATCCAAGCTTTCCATTAAACCTCAGTTTTGTGTTTTGTGTTATCCAGACTAGCCGGTTTTGTCTTAGCTTTCACACAATATCTTTTACAATATGTACATATATATTTTTACCTATAATTTGACTGACATATAATTATATTTACATATAAAGATAAATAATTGTATTTTGCACGCAAAAAGACGCATGGGTGGAGTGGGGGAGACTCAAATGGAGGGGGAGCTCAAATGCACGGAAGGGGGGAATTTGAATGAAGGAGGGAATCGAAGGGGATTTTTTTTCTGCTTAAGGGTGGGCAACTCAAAGAATGTGCAGAAGTTTATTTTTTGGGTGGGGAGGGGGGCAGTCGAAGGATGGGCGAGAAGCGAAAGCTCAAAAAAAAGCCTATGGGTGCTCTCTCTAAACCAAAAATTGAGTAACTTCAAAATAAGCCCTTTTCTTATAGAGAAAGAGGTCCCTAGATTTTAAATCAAATGCCTTTTTTATTCTCTTTGCTTCGAAATTGCAGAAAATGAATAATTCCATGACACACTACCAAAATTTGAACTCCTCATTTGTTATTAATAGTTAATAGCCCTAACTAACACACCATTTATTTTTCGCTATATATACATATTCAAATCCTTTGATATTGTGGATGAACCACTTTTTTATCTACTTTCTACTTATGGGTTTGCCACATTATGACATCCACCCACACCAAACTACATATCCTCCAACATGTGCAAGTAAACGAGAAGGATTGGTGGGAACAAAGGTAGTCAACTTTTGATATCTTCATTTCCCATGCCTTTCCTACATCGTCTTTGTTCTTCCATCTTGATTACTTCCACTCTTCCCACCAAAACTAAGGCCACCATCTGATCATGTCTAGATCTTTCAATTGCACTTTGCACCACCATGAATCGTTGTCGTGGCGTCATTTGCTTCTCCTTAGTATAACCCTTATTTCTCTAAGTATGTGCTAGCTTTGTTGAACTGCTATCCCCTTCCCCTCCCTTTATCGCCCATCCACTCTCTCCTTCATTACACCCCATCCAAACATCAACTTTGACTACTCAGTGTAGTCCCTTTAAGTACATGCCCTATTTCAGGCCTTTAGATGTCCACGTTTCATGTCTCTTGCTTTGACCTTTTTCGTTGTATTCTCTTACATTAGATCTTCACGTTGGTGTCCTCCTTCATGTCGGATGTCACGATCACATCCAAACGAACACCCATTATTTATGTGTTCATGCCCACCTTCAAGTCGGATGTCACGTTTAAATTTGGAGGAACACTCGTGGGCATGCTACACATTTTCCCCTTGTTGTGCACTATAGTGCTAGTTTTGGCCACCTTGTCCTTCGTATCAGTGTTGCCCTTCTCTTCCTTGCAACGAACATCCATTTCTTAGGTCATACATAAGTTCATGGTCGCAATTACCCAAGTCTCTAGAACTCGTGGGAAGGAAGTCCTTGAACATTTTTCATCCTTCTACTCTGCCATGTTGTGCATAGCCACCTCCATCTTGGCATCGTTGTCCTGGGATACCTCTCCAACTATATAGGGGTGAAAGCATCCGAGTGGAAACAATTATCTATGTCCTTGACATAGCTAATTAGCTATGCAAAAAGCTTCCATTGATAAATAGTCATTTTAGTAAAAAGCTATCATTAATAAATTAACTATGCAAAAAGCTACCATTGAAAATACTAGAGTGTTTTAATTACATATGTAAATGAGTGCCATAAATGTGCAACATAAACATGCAACATAAATTGATATGTGCACCATAAATGTGTACCTTAAATTATATATCGAATTCCTAGGTCCATTATGCATGATCCTTTGCCACATCACGTAGGCCATCTCTAGTTGAGTATTGTGGGTTAGTTGCTATCATTGTTGCTAAACCCTATCGAGTCCACCTGCCACCACTCTACACTGAGGGGCCGCTACTGTGCGTTCCAAGCATCATCAAAGAGTTGTTCAATCTGACGGGGTTCTCTTCTCTGTGCCACTCTACACGCAGGGGCCACTACTGTGCGTTTCAAGCATCATCAAAGAGCTGTTGAATCTGACGAGGTTCTCTTCTCTGTGCCACTCTACACTCAGGGGCCGCTACTATCCAGTCCTGGATTGCTTCCACATTTTGATTTGACGGAGTTCACTCATCCAACGACAACATTCTACACTCAGTTGTCGCCATTGGTAGGTCTTGGATCGCCTCCTCAACTGTTCGATCCAACGGAGTGAACTCCTCTACTGTTCGGTCTTGGATTGCAATAACTTTTCTGTCTATTGATTATCTTGTGTATTTTTGTGTCTAATCTTGTGTATTATGGAATATTTTTGTGTATTATGGAATATTTTTGTGTATTGTTGTTGCTCATAGCCATATTAAATACTTGTTTTTTTTTCTGGAAATTTAGGGTTTTAATATGTCTAGCCAAATGGAAGGGGAAGAAGGGTGTTTAGAATTACCCCTCAATGATCATAAGGATAGGGATGATGCTATCAGGACACAACAAGCCATACAAAACTATTGGGCAGAAAAAAAAAGGAAACATCATCAATTGTTGAAGGATACGAAAGCCACACTCAATAAAGGTAAGGATAGTTTAGCTGAGAATGTAAGTAATGCGACTACCATCATAGAGAGAAAGGTTGTAGACTATTTCAATGTTCAAACCAAGCACATCAACAATGAAGAAAAGAAGGTAGTACTTTATGGAATATGTAATAATCCATCGATAAAGGACTTAGTTGATTGCGATGGTCTTAATGCAAACATATCATCTGTTTTAGTAAATAATCTTCGTAATAGTTTCGTATCCATGAGCAGGTCAGAAGATGATCTTGTCTTAAAAAGGTCTAGTCTAATGATGTTACTTAATAGTGATGTTGACGATATAAACATCAGTGAGCTATCTAATGTAATTGGTGTTAGTAGAAAAATAGTGTACAATACATTGAACCGTATAATTTCCTCGAGTGAAGGAACTAGTCTACTAAAGCTAACTACAAGATGTAAGCCAATGACACCCATAACATCAGAAATCAAGGATGTAATCACAATGTTTTGGACTAATGAGAGTAGGGTTTCACCCAATAAAAAGGATTTATGCAGGAAACGTGTTGGAAGAAATCAATATGAGGAGCATCCCATTCATCTTCTTGATGTACCTCAGCTATTTACATTTATCTCAACATTTGTTTTGACTCTACACGAAAGTTAATTAGCTCAGTTAGCAGAAAAGCTAATTAGCTTATCAGTTACATTTACCTCAGTTAGCTACTAGGATAACTACTACATAGGTAATTGGCTACTCTCAATAGCTACTACCATGATAGCTAATTAGCTATTCTCAATAGCTAATTTAGTTACTACCAGATAATTAGCTACCAAAATAGCTAACTAGCTACCAAGACAACTAATTAGCTACTAGGATAGCTAATTTCATTATTACCAGCTAATTAGCTACTAGGAAAGCTAATTAGCTACCATGATAGCTAATTAGCTACTAGGATAGCTAATTAGCCACCATGATAGCTAATTAGCTACTAGACCAGCTAATTAGCTACCATGATAGCTAATTAGTTACTAGGAAAGAGAAAAGCTAATTAGCTACCATGATAGCTAATTAGCTACTAGGACAGCTAATTAGCCACCATGATAGCTAATTAGCTACTAGGACAGCTAATTAGCTACCATGACAGCTAATTAGCTACTAGGACATCTAATTAGCTACCATGACAACTAATTAGCTACTAGAATAGCTAATTAGCTACCATGATAGCTAATTAGCTACTAGGATATCTAATTAGCTACCAGGATAGCTAATTAGCTACCATGATAGCTAATTAGCTACTAGAATAGCTAATAAGCTACTAGAACAGCTAATTAGCTACTAGGATAGTTAGCTAGTTACGAGAATAACTAATTCCCCTTTATTACGCAAGTCGATTTATTTATTAGGTTCAAACGAATGCATCCAAATATCAAAGTTCAACTACGAACATTCAAGTCTCTTAAGCCACACTTTGTGAAACGATTAAAGGATCGATACACATGTTGTTGCATTTACCATGTACAGATGGGTTTTCTGAAGGACTCTGTTAATCTACTACGTCACCATAACGCATCCCTAACTAATACAGTTTGCACATGTGGGTGCCCAATCTGTCGATCAAGCCCGCAAGAGGAGTGTAAATCATCTGAGCACGTTATCTCTTCCATGAGTTATTTATTAGATTCAATATTGTGTCCGAGAGAAACTAACGCTATCTTCCATATTCATAAATGTGTCATGGGTTTATGTCAAGATTGTGGCCCTACTAGATTTAGGTGGTGTCCAAATGAATTGATCTCTGTGAAGTTATTTGAGTCAGTGAACACCAATTTTGAAGGAAAGGTGTGTAAAAGAAAGGATCTAGTTCGGAAGATGCTTAAACCAAGGGATTTGGTGTCTCTATTTGTAGTATCTCTAGGAAAGTTCATTAAACACAACTTAATTTATTCATGGCAGACCCATCAGTTTAAGACTTGCATATTTGATTTCCCAAATGATGTACTAGTCTTAGTAGTAGATTTCGCAGAGAATTATACTTTCAAGCAGCAGAATGAAATTCAATCTATGCATTGGTGTTCAATTCAGGTAACCATTTCTGTGCACATAACATATTTTCGAGTTTCAGGTGATGTTAAAAAAGTAATTCATTTCTTTATTTCTGATGATAAGAAGCATGATACCTTGTTCATCCAACACTATTTTAAGTTACATTGGCAGTGGTTATTAGCTCAACGTTTGGAGCTTACTCAACATTGGGTCTTGTTTGACAGAACTGCGTCACAATTCAAGGCTCGACATCCATTTTATTTTGTGGGGAGGTATCCTGCTATAACAGGTTTGGAGATGAGATGGAATTTTTTTGGGTCTGGCCATGGTAAAGGTGAACATGATGGTGCAGGGGCTATTATAAAGCGGGCACTTACCTATGAACAACTAAAGACAGATGGTGTGCACATGAATTGTGCATCACATGTAGTTGAATTTTTAAGAACAAATATGTCAACGAGTGCAACAGGTGTTTATTCCTCGCAAGTCCGAGATATCAAACGTGAATTTTGGGAAGTGAAGATAGATGAAGTAAATAGGGAGAAGACCTGGGAGTGCCAAGGAATTCCCGAATTGCAATCTTTGCATGTTGTTCACGGTTATTCCAGGTTGGATGGTCATTGTATTGCGGTTAGAGAATTGACTTGTTTTTGTTTCCATTGTGTGCAGGGAAATTGGAGATATTGTCTAAACAAAGTATACATTCAGAATTGGGAGTATCACACTCTGAATGATAAGGAAGCAGTTGATGGAGAAATTAGGCAGAATGCTGACTTCACATATGCGGGACTTGGAGATACTTTGAGTGATGTCCTGAACGTTGGGGATAACTTCGCTGTAAATGCTGAAGAAGGCACGGTTAGTAAACAGTGTGCAAGGCAGAATATTGTAGATGCATGGGGAAATTTTGTATCTGCCGGGACATTCTACATCGAAGGCATATTTTATGCAAAACTAGATGACTACGAATATGTGTACAGGCTGTTAGAAGACAAACCAACGACGTACATGTACTCTCATTTGGTCAGGTGCATCAACGTCCCAATGTCAGAATACAATAGCTGCTTAGGTTTATACACTGTTGGTGCTAATGTGTATGAATGTATTTACAATAGTATGCCATGGAATTTGTAGCTACAAGTAGCAATTACCATGTTCTCTTGTAAAACAAACATGTATTTTGCGAAAACAGTTAAATAAATTCGTTTGAGAATCAATTTCTTGTATACAGCCAATAGCTAATTAGCTGTCAGTAGCTAAATAGTCGTCAGTAGCTAATTAGTTGTCAATAGAACCATGTACAACAGTATGCCATGGAACTTGTAGCTACAAGTAGCAATTACCATCTTTTCGTGTAAAACAAACATGTATTTCGAAAATACAGTTAAATAAAGCACTAGCATGAAATCAACAATCTACAACATATTCCTCAAATTACACAGTAGATAAGTATAGTGTATCCTCATCTGTTGCAGCGTCATCAGCACCAGACACATCATGTGTCGTCCTTAATCCACAAGATTCTACAATAACATGGCAGCTATTTAGGATAGCTAATTAGCTACTTTACTAAACTATGGTAGAAGCTAGGATAGCTAATTAGCTACTTTACTCAACTATGGTAGTAGCTAGGATAGCTAATTAGCTACTTTACTCAACTATGGTAGTAGCTAGGATAGCTAATTAGCTACTTTACTAACTATGGTAGTAGCTAGGATAGCTAATTAGCTACTTTACTCAACTATGGTAGTAGCTAGGATAGCTAATTAGCTACTAGGATAGCGAATTAGCTGCCAGTAGCTAATTAGCTACTAGGATAGCTTATTAGCTACTTTACACAACTATGGTAGTAACTAATTAGCTACTAGGATAACTAATTAGTTCCCAGTAGCTAATTAGCTAGTAGGATAGCTAATTAGGTTTTTTACACAACTATGGCACTAGCAAATTAGCTAGTACCATAGCTAATTAGCTACTAGGATAGCTAATTAGCTAGTAGCTCATTAGCTGCCAGTAGCTAATTAGCTAGTAGGATAGCTAATTAGCTACTTTACACAACTATGGTACTAGCTAATTAGCTATGAGTAGCTAACTAGCTGCCAATAGCTAATTAGCTGCCAGTAGGATAGCTAATTAGCTAGTAGCTAACTAGTTGCCACTTAGCTAATTAACTACTGTAGTCAATTATGGCAGTAGCTAATTAGCTAATAGGATAGCTATTAGCTACTTTAATCAACTATGGTAGTAGCTAGTTAGCTACAACGATAGCAGCAAAATAGTTTCCATACTTTTTATGGCTTAGGTAATTAGAAAAGACTATGCTTATTAGCTATAGTATGGTATACCTGTTAGTTTTCTCCACTCATTTGGTAGAGTTGTATTGCAATCTCCCAAACAGAATGAAGCAATTCGACAGGCATGTTGAAAACAAAGCAGATGGTATGTGTGGTTGCATGGTTGTAGGTGAACCAACAAAGACGCAGTTTTGTCCTCCACACCTAACCCGCAAGCGATGCAACGTGCTTGAACTGTCAATAAATCATTTTCTGGTTCTCCTTCATTTGGTAAGGGAGCAAGAATGTTCAGGTCCAAATCCTGTCTGCTCCTTACCATTCCCTCCACAAAATGTAGCTGCTTCTAAAGGCAACTAACTACCTGTTCTTGATGAATGTATTGTTCCTTCAACACAACACAAAAATTTACCGATTAATTATTCATGTCTGAGAAAGATTCACCAACTTTTCTCAGGAATTGTTAACTTACTTGAAGCATTTCCAAATTGTAATCTGCAACAGTATTTACACCTAGAAGGTCCAGGTTCATTGAAAGAACTTGGATCTCTATTTGCAATTGTATTTTACGTTGGGGATCCAATGGCCCCTCTAATTCAAGCTCCTGTTGCGTAACCTATTCCAGATAATGCTTGATTAGCACATTTTACCCTTAAAGTTATTTATAACACATTCACATACTAGCAAAACAATAGTTACCTGAATCTTATTTCTAATCGTTGTAACAACGGAAGTAACTTTGCTCTCCATTGTAGAAGCCATTGTGGCTTTCTCTAAATCAGTCTTAAAAAATGCCAATGTCTCATAGGCTTCATGGACATTTTTTAGCATATAGCTAACCAATGTCTCACCTTTATCATTTACATTGGCTTTCCTTGGGTGTCGGTGTGGTGTATGCCCCCGGTTTTGCTGGGAGTCGGTAGTTGCATCAACAGCTGCCATGCTCCAAAATCTGTCTATTTTCTGTGCCAAGGTCCCCATCTTTCGGCATCTTTTTACCGATGCCTCACCATAGACTGCCCAAGCTACCCTATACATTTCAGGGTCTCTGGATTCCTTTGTTGTTTTGCAGTACTCATATGCAAATGCTCTAGCAAATGAAACTGACAACTCATTGTTGACTGGGATCTCCTGATGAACTTTCTGGTGCAGCCTCATGTAGTCATTGTACAAGTCTGCTCGTACATGCTTCAACTTGACCTTGCCTTTGACTCTAGGCACTGTATATACTGTCATCCAGTCTACATCACTGATCAATTTATCACTTAGGACAACAGGGTCAACACCCTTGAGTGACAGACCATAGGTGTTGTGGAAGTCCTCCTTTGTCTCGCAAAATTTTACGAAGTTTAACACTCTCGGATACGGAGGAACGAGCCATCTGAAATATCTTTATAGAAATCAGAAATAGTGCAAAATCAAAATATGTCAGAATCAGAAACCCCAATCAACAACAACAGAAATAGTGCAAAATCTTTAACTTAGCAAATCAGAAACCCTAATCATAATTTGAAATCAGAAACCCTAATCAAAATCTGTAATCAGAAGTTTGAAATCAAAAACCCTAATCAAAATCTGTAATCAGAAGTTTGTAACCAGAAACCCTATTCAGAAATTCTAATCAGAAATTTATAATCAAAAACCCTAATAAGAAATTTCAATCAGAAACCCTAATAAAAAATTTCAATCACAAACCCTAATCAGAAATTCTAAACAGAAATTTATAAACAAAAACCCTATTCAAAAATTCTAATCAGAAATTCTAATTTGTAATCAAAATTTGTAACCAGAAACCCTATTTAGAAATTCTAATCAGAAATTTATAATCAAAAACCCTAATTAGAAACCCTAATCAGAAATTTCAATCACAAACCCTAATCAGAAATTCTAATCAGAAATTTATAAACAAAAACCCTAATCAGAAATTTCAATCAGAAACCCCAATCATCACTAAAGACAAGATTAAACACAAAAAAAGTAATATAAACACACCTGCTGCTACTCCCCGATCTGCGAGACATCCTTGTATGGGAGTCCAAGGACTTCGCCCTATTCGATTTTGGGGAAATATGAATCGGCACCAAAGTTCAGACAATAGTCAAAAAGAAAAAAAAAATGTTTGGGGTTTCTGTAACTGAAACATACCTAGACGATGATCGAGCGGGTTCTGTGTTGTAGCTCTCAATCTACAATGTCGATTTTCTGCTGTTGCGGGAGCTACGTCTGTGTTCGTGCTCTGAGTACTCCATCTACGTTCAAAATCAAACTTAGGCTAAACAGGCAATTGATGACATTGAAGTCGACCTTAGATGATGGTGCTATTCCCCAAGTTCCACTACGTCTTAAACAGAAGTTCAAATATTTGAGTTTTTTCATAAATTAGTTTTTCAAATATTTGATTTTCCCACAAAAAAGACTAGCTAAACAAATAGCTAATTAGCTATGGCCATTTTAGTAGCTAATTAGCTATAATAGTGTTTCCACTCGCATGCTTTTACCCATAGGCCTCATACACATTGATCACCTTGCTAACGCCAACTTTGATATTTCTTGCCTCTTCGTCGTTCTAGGTTTTAAACACAACGTGTGTTCCAAAACAATCGTCCATTTGCATGGCTTCATGGAGTTACTTCATTGCTATAGGTTTCGAGCACAATGCGCACTCTGAAACCCTCACCCACTCTCAAAGTGACGTTTTTCTCTTTTGTGTGAGGCATCCTTCGTATCGTAATTGGGCCATCATATTGGTTGCATCCTTTGTTTGCATACTTGACTATGATGAGACTTCCTCCGCTTCCACCCTTTGCCTTGGTTTTGGCTCTATTGTAGCATTCACTATGGATTCAAATTGCCCCTTTAAGCCCTCATAAGCATTTGTTATGTAGGCGTCCAGATCAAGAACTTTTTCGCATTGAACTCTCTTCCATACATGGTAGTCGGTTGTTGTTAATAAGATTCCTCTCTCCCTTCTATCTTAATGTCGTTATCTCTTCCCACTTTGGTCAAATCTTTGGTGAATCCATTTGCACCTTCGTCGTCCTTCAATTGGACTCTGATGGCCATCCTTTCCTTTCAATAGATGGGCTTCACGAACATTAGGACCTTATCCATCCCGACCAATCTTTGATCTTGCCTCGAGAGTTGAGCAAAACAATGCTCAAAATCTAGGAACACGTGCATGGAATCTTCGATGATGCAACTCACTAAACAAGAATACCTTGAGAAGACCCACTAAAAGAATAAGTCATAAAAGACGAACAAAAACCTCCCAAAAAAATTGAGCGACCCCGAAATAAGCCCTTTTCTACTCTTTTTATAGAGAATTAGGTGCCTAGTCCCCCCCCCCCCCCCCCCCTTTATATAGAAAACACATGTATGTTTTATACATGTGTGTATATATACATATTGTGTTGTATTGCATGTGCTCATATGTATGTATTATATTGTATTCCATGTTTATTTACATATGTATTGTATATCCTAGATGCATGGCATGTGTATATGTATCTATGTGTTATGTGTATGCAACCGCTAAAGCTAATGAATGTAGTCTATTCAATGATCCTAACATTGCCCCATGTGCATTAAAGACAACAACTCGCCACTCCGGTAATAAAATTTGGATCATGTGGGATCTTGCAAAATATGATGTAATTACTTGAAGGACCTTTCCTATATTTGTAAGTCCAAGTCTATCTTGCTCTGACTTATCCCATTGTGGGTAGGAAATTACTCTTTTAGAATCGAGTTTTGACATTGCCTTCACGATTTATTGTATAATACAAGTGCTTTAAAGATAATTAAATCAAGATAGATAATGCAAAAAGCTAAAGTATATAATTGACAATAGATTTCCTCATACTTAGTATATACTCATGGTGAACCTCCTCTTAAACTTATTGTAGGGTATGATTAATTATCTCTTTTGACAACCCTTCAATTGCATGCTTACCAACATGATGTAGGGCAAATAGATGCTATAAATTTTTCATCTATGTTGAGACTCAAGCTCAACCTAGTTTAGTGTGTGAACACACCCTTGAGAGTGTGCACTCAAAGGTCAAAAGTCACCACTCTTATCCACACATTAACTA
Organism: Azolla caroliniana; assembly: GCF_043228905.1. NCBI lineage: Eukaryota > Viridiplantae > Streptophyta > Polypodiopsida > Salviniales > Salviniaceae > Azolla > Azolla caroliniana. The sequence continues at coordinate 13,736,318 of NW_028230436.1, forward strand.
TGTGTCATAGAATCATATTCTATGACACATAACTAATGAGCTTTCACATTCCCCATGCCCCATGAGCTTCGGTAGTTAATGAAGAGAGAGAGTGACTATATAAAGCACTCTCCTCCTACTTTGTAATAAGTTCGGTTAATCTCCTTTGTAATATACATTGTCTTGAGTATTCTATTCTTGTTCAAATCTATCTATCTTGTCTCCTCTCTCTCTCTCTCTCTCTCTCTCTCACGCACACATAACGCACATCTCTCACCTATTCCGCTACACAAGAATAACCACCGATTCTTTACATGGTATCAGAGTGATTTGGTAGCTCGATCTAGCCCATTCGCCTCATTGTGATCATGTGTTGTGCTCCACGCCGACGACCAAGAACCGGCTCATCGCTATCGTAGCTTCGCTACATAGCTCGCATTCGAAGAGAGAAGAAGAAGAAGAAGAAGAAGAATCGGCATAATGAATACTCAAATGGGGAGCGCTCTCCCTACTGAGAAGTTGGATCGAAACAACTTCGCATCTTGGGAGTACAAGATGCACCAATACCTTGTCGGACAAGGCTATTGGAGCTACATCAAAGGAGTGCACGAAGACCAACCCGTCGACACGGCTCCCGGATACGTGACATGGGAGCAAGCCGCAAGCTGCGTGATGTATTGCTTGGCGACATGTGTTCACGACCACATGCTCGGTTACATTCGAGAAGCCAAGACGCCGAAGGAAGCGTGGGAAAATCTACGAAAGATTTTTGCCGCCAACACGACCGCGAGGAAGCTTCAACTCCGCCAAGAGTTGAACAACATCCAACAACGGGACATGTCCATCAGAAGCTACACCTTGAGGATCAAGGAGCTTTGTGACTCACTCGGCTGAATAAGCGTCAATTTGGATGATGATAAGATGGTGCAAATATGCCTCGGCGGCCTTGCACCATGGTTCGGCTCGATGAGAACTATCGTCCTAGCAAGGGAGAATCCTCCTTCTTTCTTTGATCTTCAATCTATGTTATTGGTCGAAGAGAATCATGTTTGAACAAGGAGCAACGCCTCGGAAGGCCACATGCTCTACACGCATTCGAATGGAGGAAGAGGATGCGGCCAAGGACGAGGCGGCAGATGAGGTCCGACTTACAACAACAACTCACAAATTCGGCAACAAGACGGAAGCCATCGAGGAACTTTCGGAAGAATGGGGAGCTTCCATTCCGATTCGAGTCGACAAAACTTAATCGAATGCGGTTATTGCGGAAAAATCGGCCACCATGAAGAAGAGTGTCGAAAGAAGAAGCGCAAGTCGGCTTCCACAAGCTGACAACTCACCAATTACGCCACCAACTCCAACTATGAAGATCATGGCAGAATGTTTGTAATAAGACATAGAGCAAATCCTATGTCGGCCTCTACTTTGACTAATGCCTCCAATCCGGAAGATGTATGGTTCATCGACTCTGGTGCTTCGAACCATATGACGTCCCATCAAGAATGGTTCAAAGACCTTGGAGAGCCGGATCGACCCGGTTATGTCGAGACCGGAGACGACACCACTCATCCGATTCGGCATGTCGGCAATGTCCCATTCGGGAAAGAAGGTGAACAAACGTGCATAAAAAATGTCTTACATGTACCCATCATAATGAAGAATTTGGTCTCGGTCGGCCAAATTGTGGAGCAAGGGATGCAAGTTCAATTCAACCAAGGAGGTTGCTTCATCGAGAAGGAAGGCCGACTAATTTCTCATGGTCGAAGGGAAGGCCGAATGTTTATCCTCAAAGTGAACGAGGTAAAATCGGCCATGTTTGCAAAGGGCCTCAAACACAACACTGACATAGAGCTATGGCATAAAAGAATCGCCCATATCAATCTCAACAAACTCAAGGTGATGCAATCGAAAGGAGTCGTCATTGGGCTCCCGACCTTCAAAGAGAAAGAGATTGAAGGAGTATGTGAAGCAGGCCAATTCGGCAAGCAACATCAACACTCGTTCCCAAAGGAGATGAACGTGAGCAAAGGCCTATTGGACGTAGTCCACTTGGATGTGTGGGGACCGGCACAGATGGCTACGTTCGGAGGATGTCAGTACTATGTTACCTTCATCGATGACTTCTCTAGATACACATGGATCTTTCCCATGAGGATGAATAGCGAAGTGTTTACACACTTCCAAAAATTCAAAAGCAAAGTCGAAAAGACAACTGGGCGTCATGTACGATGTCTTCGGTTAGACAGAGGAAAGGAATACTTCTCCGATGCGTTCATGGCATACCTTCGACAAGAAGGAATTCGACGAGAATTCACATGCCGACACACACCACAACAGAACGGTGTTGCCGAACGCAAGAATGGGCACATCCTCGAAGTAGCAAGGGCCATGCTAAATGAGAAGCATATGCCTAAGTCATATTGGGCAAAAGCTGCAAATACCGCCATCTACCTCATGAACCGGTGCACAACATCCGGAGTGCACGAGGTCACCCCGCACGAGAAATACTATGGGAAGAAGCCAGATTTATCCCATGTAAGGATATTCGGCTCCATTGGATAAGTGCACATTCCCGATGAGAAGCGGCAGAAGCTTGACCTAAAATCAGAGAAGTGCATCCTCATGGGGTACTCACAGGAGCAAAAGGGGTACAAGTGCTTCAACCCCTCTACTCGAAAGACTCGTGTAAGTCGGGATGTCGTCTTTGACGAATCGACATCATGGAACAAACCTGAGCCGACTCCTCCCGAACCATCTACGAACGACCTTGACAACACAGAAGACGATGATAAACTAAGGTCAATACTCGAAGAGAGTCCGATGTCAACTAGATTGAGCGAACCACAAGAGCCTCCGAGCAACGAAAGCTCATCTCGGCCAAGTCCAAAGATGGACAAAGGGAAGGTCAAAATGCCAGAATATGAGGACGATCACTTCGATGGCAACAAATCGACTCATTCACTCGATAATGAGTTAGATGGCTTTGATGTGCCTCTTATGAGGTCACCCGGAGTTGAGAAAGCACTCACATCGGCAAATGAGAAACTCCGTCACTCTACCTGAGAGAAGAATCTGGTTAGCCGATTGGGCTACGACGACTATATGGCATACCACTATGCCTTTATGATGAAGGTGGCCGTAGTTCGAGAACCGGAGAGCTTTGCTGAAGCCGCTAAAGATCCTCGATGGGTCGAAGCGATTAACGAGGAGATGCAAGCTTTCAGCAAGAATGAGACATGGGATCTCGTCCCTCACTCATCGCACAAGAAGGAAATCGGTTGTAGATGGATATACAAAGTGAAGTATAATGCTGACGGTTTCGTCAACCGCTACAAAGCTCGACTCGTAGCAAAGGGCTACACACAAACAGAGGGCGTCGACTATGAAGAGACCTTTGCCCCGTGGAAAAGATGACAATTGTGCGAACCGTAATAGCGCTTGCAGCAGCGAAAAGGTGGCACCTCCACCAGATGGATGTCAAGAACGCTTTTCTTCAAGGCGAATTAGAAGAGGAGGTGTACATGGTACAACCACCTGGCTTCGAATCCAACATTCATCCCAAAGCCATCTGCCGACTCAAGAAGCCTCTCTACGGCCTTAAGCAAGCACCACGTGCTTGGCACTCAAAGATAACACAATATCTTCATCAAATCGGCTTCCAAATGTCAAAATCCAACAATTCTCTCTATGTAAGAAGCGATTCCAAAAGTCTGATCGTCATCATCTTCTACATGGATGATCTGGTCATTGGAGGTGAGCATCTAATCGACATCCACAAGGTAAAATCCCTCCTTTCCAACAAATTCGAGATGACGGATATGAAAGAGCTTCACTACTTCCTTGGCATCGAGGTAATTCGGACTCCAGCCGGGATTATGATCTCCCAACGGCACTACATTCTCAACTTGTTATACAAGTTCGGGATGACTGAGTGCAAGTCTGTGGCAACACCTCTCGACCGAAACCTCAAACTAGATGCCAATTCTGGCACCATAGAGTGTGAGCCGACTCAGTATCGACAACTAATCGGTAGTCTTAGCTACCTCACGATCACTCGACTTGACCTGAGCTATTTGGTCGGCCTTCTTAGCCAGTTCATGCAAACACCACGAGATATCCATTTGGATTGTGCTAAGAGAGTGCTACGATACATGTGCGGAACGATGGACTATGGCATTCTCTATAAGTCGGCCACGCCAATTCAACTCAAGGGATACACAGATGCCGACTAGGCAGGCTATAAAGCCGACCGACGATCAACCTATGCTTTTGTTTTCTCCCTCGGAAGTAGGGCCATCTCTTGGAGTAGCAAGAACCAACCAACCGTCGCTCTTTCGAGCACAGAGGCCAAATACAAGGGCGTGACGGTGGCTGCATGTGAAACCGTATGGCTCAAGAGGATATTAAAGGATCTGGGCATTCCCATCAAAGATCTGATTCTCCTCTACTGCGACAACATGAGCAATATTTATCTAGCTTAGAACCTGGTGTTCCACGCACGCACAAAGCATATCGAAGTGCACTATCACTTCATTCGAGAGCGTGTTCAGGCTTGCGATGTCGACCTTCAACATATGTCTACGAATCTTCAGACAAACGACATCTTCACCAAAGCCCTAGGAGCCGACAAGCTTCGGCAATTCCTGTCAGGCCTTGGGTTGACGGTCCTTGACTTGCCAAGCTTGAGGGGGAGTATGAGCCGAATGTACCAGATACCGTCCGAACCGGATACGAGCCGAAGCGAACATCAACTGAAGTAGCTGACCAAAATTAATCTATCCTTGCCTCAGTATAGGATTGATATTTCAAAATGTGTTCTACATCTTCCAACATTGGATGAGCCCAATTGTTGTACCAAAGCAGAGCTAATATGAAGACTCTGAGGACTCTAAGCAATATGTGGAACATAGTCTTCTTTGTAGCAAAATCTGGTCTACATCTTCTAATATATTTGATGAGCCCAATGGTTGATACAAACAAGAACTCATCTGAAGAGTCTGAGAATTCTGAACATGTGGAAAATACTTTTCACACATTTGTTTTGGAGACATTTTGCTTCTATGCTTGAAGCCTCTTTGTTGATGATGTCATCTATACTTTCCCTAGTAGTAATATGTGAACTTTAGGATTGTAACATTCCTTCTGCGTATCATTGTTCATAATCAAACAAATAAAACATTTGGACAAATGAACAATCCGCTTTTTCTTTTAAAAAATCAGGCTCTTCTTTGCTTAAAAATGGCAATTTGTAAGGGCACATCAAGTCATTAGGATTCACATTTGAGTGTCTCCCCAATCACTTATGTATGGTTCGATCTAGCATCTCAAACCTTAATATCGGTGCCACTATTTTTCCGGTTTTGGGCATCGATACATTCAAATTTCCAAGATCCATTGATGGAAAACTGAAAGATAGAGATTGGAGTTACCCATGTTAGTGTACACGCGAACTTGTGAAAATTTTTAAATATGCAAAAAGAATCTTACTAAAGTAATTAAAATAGTCTAACAATACCTGTTATAAATGCCAATGTGGTTTGATGGAGTATGACAAATGCCATGTTTTGCATGCCTAATGGAATCACACTTGTGAACAAAGATTTTGTGCTTAGGATTGGAGGCAGATCCACACTTTGGAAACCCATCTATAAAATCCAATAAGGGGAACATTTGTCAATAGCAGAGTGATTTCTTTAAGCTTACAACCTTATCATGAAAGTGAAAGATAATTATGCCTACAAAATGAAAGTCAAACCTAGGCATCATTCCACATCCATATATCCAACAAAGAAAAGAGTTTCAAACAAAGAATGATGGAGAAACTCAGTACACAATGCTAAAAAACACTTTTAAGATCCCCAGAACAAATACTGAAGGTTAACATTTCATTGGAACATTCCTAATGTATCCTTAGAAAAGTTTCATTTGAGGAAAAGTCCTTTTTGAAACTTACCACCCACTCCCACAATCTGGTACAAATATCAAAACAGTGCAAAGTATTGTATTTTTCAAAGGATTGAACTTTATCAGAGCGATCTGAATATTCATCTAGATCACACTTTTGAGGAAAAATTGACCAATTTAATACTTGTGCCATAACACTCATTGACATCTACACATAATGGGAAAAGACTATGTGGTTAGTGGAGTGAGAAGGAGAGAAGTTCAACAATAAACAACATTGTCATTAAGCATGACCCCCGTTGGGGCTTGTCCACTCAAGTGGAGCCCACAACCTTGAGTCGGCTGAACGCCGAATAGGCTTAAGGCAAATTATAAGAAAAGTTATAATTAGTTGTATTTATATTTATATATATATGTATGCCTTTTTCTTTTTGTATGTTTTTGTTACGGGCATGACCATATAATATCCCGTGGTGAGAATTGTCGTAGTATTCTATACACGTGGATAAGTGTGAGGGTTAAACAAAGAGTCTAAAGAAGGGGAGGATTACTTTTAATCCTCGGGATTGAGACAACCCATGAGGCCAAGTGTGAACATGGCTGGGGGCCTTGAGAATTACTATAAATAAGAGGCCTAGCTACCCTCATTGGGGCATGCATTGACTACGTCGAGACTCTGTCCGTGAGTGGAACGACTCTTGTAGCAAGCGCGCTATCGTCCAGGTACGACTCGACGCCAAGGCGGTGGTATGGGACGCCGATCGAGGCTCGAGTCCGTCTCGATCCCTTCGCTCGGGGGTGGTCGGGTGGATCGGCACCCTTCTTTCTCTCTTTTCTCTCTATTCTTTCTAGATCTATCATTGATATATCCTTATTTTATGCTTACTTTAGTCCCTAATCTCTAATATTTGGTATCAGAGCCTATGTACTAAGGTTTCTTTTGGTTTTCTTTTTGTCTTCACGTGGGATGGCGATTGATCGTTGTGCGGTCGCCTTCATGCAGACAAGGATTAGCGAAAGAACTAGGATACAAGGATTGGTCAAACGCGTAAGTCTACAAAACCTATTGTGTGGAATGCTACACTAGACCTCGCCTTTAAGGAACTCAAGGACTTGGTATGCAAGGCTCCTTCACTTCTTTTACCCGATCCTTCAAAACCTTTTGAGGTTGAAACCGACGCAAGCGATTATGCTATAGGTGCTGTCTTGTATCAAGATGGTAAACCAATAGCATTCGAGAGTAAGAAACTTGATTCTGCTCAATGTCGGTATACCGTTCAAGAAAAGGAATTATTTGCGGTTATACATGCGCTCAAAACATGGCGCCATTATCTTTATGGAAATCGCTTTGTGGTAACTACGGACCACGAGTCCTTGAAATATTTTTGTGACCAACAAGACCTGAAAGGTCGTAAGGCACGATGGGCTGATCTCATCCAGGACTTTGATTTTTCCATACGATATCGTAAAGGTTCCATGAATACTGTCGCTGATGCACTAAGTCGCATCCGTGAAGTTAACATGCTTAGCTTCACTGAAATAACATCAGATCTTTATGATCACCTTCGAGGAAAGTATCCTGATGACAATTATTTTGCAAAATACTGGGCAAGAGTCGAGTCTGGAACAGACACCACCACACCCTCGAAGGAATACTTCCACATTGCTAACGGTCTGCTCTACCGTAATGGGAAGGTTTGTGTTCCAGATTTACCTGAGGTCAAAAAGAGAATTCTTTTTGAATGCCATGATGCACCCTCAGCAGGGCACCCTGGAATACATCGTACACTCGTTCTCATCTCCACTCAATTTTATTGGCCTAAGATGCGTCCTGACATACATAGCTATGTGACTAAATGTCACCAATGTCAGGTTAACAAAGCCGAGCGACTTAAAGCCGCAGGACTTTTACATCCCTTGGACATTCCCAATAATAAGTGGGAAAGTATATCCATGGATTTTATTGTTAGCCTTCCTCGCACCCAAAAAGGTCATGATGCCATATGGGTTGTGGTTGACAGACTAACTAAAATGGCCAGATTTATTGCTACTAAAACCACGGTAACAGCTCCTGAATTGGCTTACCAATTCGTTGATGAGTTATTTCGTTTTTACGGGTTACCGATGGATATCGTGAGTGACCGAGATCCGAAGTTTACTAGTGACTTCTGGACGCAAGTCTTTAAGAAGTTAGAAACTACGTTGAGCATGAGCTCCACGGATCATCCTCAATCCGATGGACAGATAGAACGAGTAAATCAAATTATTGAGGACATGCTTCGAGCATACGTTGGTGCAAAACCAACAAAATGGGAACGTTACCTCCCAATTTTGGAGTTTGCTTATAACAGCTCCAAGCATACGTCGACGGGATATAGTCCTTTTATGTTGATGTATGGATTTCAGCCACGAGCCCCGATTGATGTTAATATACATCATGATGAGTTGCGAAGTACGCAAAACTTTCTTCGGGATATGCAAGATATGTTGCATATTGCACGGGATAATATAAAAACAGCTCAAGATAGAGCGCGTTTTTATGCCGATCATCACAGGCAACCTCGTGTATTCAGCCCTGGACAGAAGGTATTTTTACGTGTACCTCACAATTCTACGACATTGTCTACGGGTAAGTGCGTTAAGTTAGCCCCACGGTTTTGTGGACCTTTTACAGTCCTCAAACGCATTGGATCATCAGCCTATCGTCTCGCTCTTCCCGATGGTGTTAGAATCCATCCAGTCTTTCATGTAAGTCGTCTAAAAGAACTTCTAGGTTCTGGCGACAATACAGTTACAACTGAAACTCTGGTTACTTCTGAAGATTTATCTTCTAAACCACATGTACCAGAAAGAATTCTCGATGTTAAAACAAAAAAATTACGTGCTAAGGAAATCCGAGAATTTAAAATAAAATGGATGGATAAATCAATCAAAGATGCCACATGGGAACGCGAAACGACTCTAAGAACTAACTTCCCTAACTTTCCATTGCAAGAGTGCAATGTTTTAAAGAGGGGGAGTATGTTACAGGCATGACCATATAATATCCCGTGGTGAGAATTGTCGTAGTATTCTATACACGTGGATAAGTGTGAGGGTTAAACAAAGAGTCTAAAGAAGGGGAGGATTACTTTTAATACTCGGGATTGAGACAACCCATGAGGCCAAGTGTGAACATGGCTGGGGGCCTTGAGAATTACTATAAATAAGAGGCCTAGCTACCCTCATTGAGGGCATGCATTGACTACGTCGAGACTCTGTCCGTGAGTGGAACGACTCTTGTAGCAAGCGCGCTATCGTCCAGGTACGACTCGACGCCAAGGCGGTGGTATGGGACGCCGATCGAGGCTCGAGTCCGTCTCGATCCCTTCGCTCGGGGGTGGTCGGGTGGATCGGCACCCTTCTTTCTCTCTTTTCTCTCTATTCTTTCTAGATCTATCATTGATATATCCTTATTTTATGCTTACTTTAGTACCTAATCTCTAATATTATGTTACGGGCATGACCATATAATATCCCGTGGTGAGAATTGTCGTAGTATTCTATACACGTGGATAAGTGTGAGGGTTAAACAAAGAGTCTAAAGAAGGGGAGGATTACTTTTAATCCTCGGGATTGAGACAACCCATGAGGCCAAGTGTGAACATGGCTGGGGGCCTTGAGAATTACTATAAATAAGAGGCCTAGCTACCCTCATTGAGGGCATGCATTGACTACGTCGAGACTCTGTCCGTGAGTGGAACGACTCTTGTAGCAAGCGCGCTATCGTCCAGGTACGACTCGACGCCAAGGCGGTGGTATGGGACGCCGATCGAGGCTCGAGTCCGTCTCGATCCCTTCGCTCGGGGGTGGTCGGGTGGATCGGCACCCTTCTTTCTCTCTTTTCTCTCTATTCTTTCTAGATCTATCATTGATATATCCTTATTTTATGCTTACTTTAGTACCTAATCTCTAATATTTGGTATCAGAGCCTATGTACTAACGTTTCTTTTGGTTTTCTTTTTGTCTTCGCGTGGGATGGCGATTGATCGTTGTGCGGTCGCCTTCATGCAGACAAGGATTAGCGAAAGAACTTCGGTAAATTTTCCTTAATTTTTTATCTAATTTTTCTTCTCCCTTCTATACATGTGTATACTTAATATGTAGTTTTTTTTTCATATATTCAATGATGTTGAAGTGGTATTTAATTGGTTATCGTTTGACATATAAATCATATGTGATGAGTGTCGTATGCGTACGAGGTTACTACCTCAATTGCGTATTACGTTCACGAACATATGTTACGTTCGCGTACGAGGTCAATACCTCAATTCGTTCGAAATGATATGCGTTGGGTTTAGTATGCGTAAGAGGTCAATACCTCAATTGCGAATTACGCTTAACCTTATTTTCGGATGTTTCGTGTGCGTAGAGGTATATGCCTCGATTACGTATCCCGAATACATCATTGTTGGCTATATAAAAAAAAACGATTCATTTAGTATACGCATATGTGGTCACTTATATACGTCTCTGATCGTATATATGTGATAAATTGACATATGTGTATATTTTAGATTACGTGATTCATATCAAATGTTTTCCTACTTGGGGAGAGGATTTTGGTGGCCGTCCTCACATTTTTGTGAGAATGGCGTTGTCACCATCCCTTTTATCAACAATTTTTATTGTTGAAATTCCCGTTGGTCACTTTGATATTTCGTTACGTAACGAACCTCGTATAGCCAAAATGATGTTGAATACGTCGGGCTTGATCCACATCAAGTAGGGTCGCTCTAATGACACACGTATCCAACATCTCCCCTCGTTACATGGATACGATGCCACCATGAGCTCGTTCTTACGAGCGCCATTCGTAATGACGTGACCATGTGATGGGCCACATGAGCCTACGAAGACACAAGGGCTCATTCGGCTTGACCATTAGGTTACACTTTGGCATATGCCATTGTACTTACAAGGCTTGAGGGTAGGTAGCGTACAACCATAGTGGGTAATAAATGAGGGAGAAATAAGGCCACTTGACCTATATGTTTCTTTTAAAAAAAACATATAGGGGCAAATGCCTCGCATATCTCGAATACGCCTCAAACATTAAACATTCAAGACGCGCAATCTACTTGGTTGGCTCACGTGTTTAATGTATTTGTCCTCCTAAACGTAATATAGACCATCGTATAGATATTGTACCTGGCATTGCACCCATTAGTATACCTCCGTATCGCCTAAGTCGATCTGAAGAGGATGAGGTAGCTAAGCAACTTAAGGACTATTTACGAATGGGTTATATACGTTATAGTAAATCTCCATGGGGTGCACCAGTTCTCTTGGTTAAAAAGAAAGAGGGCACATGGCGTATGTGTATTAATTACCGACGCTTGAATAAAGTGACGATCAAGAATTCGTACCCATTGCCCCGGGCTGACGATCTAATTGACCGTCTCCAGGGAGCTCGGTATTTTACGAAACTTGATCTCCGTACTGGCTACCATCAAATACGAATAAGTGAGGACGATGTTCCTAAAACAGCATTTCGTACGCGCTACGGCCATTATGAGTTTTTGGTTATGCCTTTTGGTTTGACCAATGCTCCGGCTACATTTCAACAAGAAATGAATGACATTTTCCGAGAACAACTTGGAAAATTTGTCGTTATCTTCTTAGATGATATTTTAGTTTATAGCCGTACATTACAAGAACATGCTAGACATGTCCGCTTTGTTTTACAAATATTGCGTGACAAACAATTTTACGCGAAGATCTCAAAATGTGAGTTCTTCAAGAAATCAATTACTTATCTTGGACATCTCATAACCGAACGAGGAGTTGAAATTGATCCTTCTCGCATCGAGAAAATCAAGCTTTGGCCCACTCTTCGGAATATTCGAGAAGTTCGATCATTCCTTGGTTTTGTCGGATTTTTGCGAAAATCTCTTCGTAATTACTCACAATTGACGACGCCGTTTACTGATCTTCTAAAAGGTCAAACGCGTAACTCTACAAAACCTATTGTGTGGAATGCTACACTAGACCTCGCCTTTAAGGAACTCAAGGACTTGGTATGCAAGGCTCCTTCACTTCTTTTACCCGATCCTTCAAAACCTTTTGAGGTTGAAACCGACGCAAGCGATTATGCTATAGGTGCTGTCTTGTATCAAGATGGTAAACCAATAGCATTCGAGAGTAAGAAACTTGATTCTGCTCAATGTCGGTATACCGTTCAAGAAAAGGAATTATTTGCGGTTATACATGCGCTCAAAACATGGCGCCATTATCTTTATGGAAATCGCTTTGTGGTAACTACGGACCACGAGTCCTTGAAATATTTTTGTGACCAACAAGACCTGAAAGGTCGTAAGGCACGATGGGCTGATCTCATCCAGGACTTTGATTTTTCCATACGATATCGTAAAGGTTCCATGAATACTGTCGCTGATGCACTAAGTCGCATCCGTGAAGTTAACATGCTTAGCTTCACTGAAATAACATCAGATCTTTATGATCACCTTCGAGGAAAGTATCCTGATGACAATTATTTTGCAAAATACTGGGCAAGAGTCGAGTCTGGAACAGACACCACCACACCCTCGAAGGAATACTTCCACATTGCTAACGGTCTGCTCTACCGTAATGGGAAGGTTTGTGTTCCAGATTTACCTGAGGTCAAAAAGAGAATTCTTTTTGAATGCCATGATGCACCCTCAGCAGGGCACCCTGGAATACATCGTACACTCGTTCTCATCTCCACTCAATTTTATTGGCCTAAGATGCGTCCTGACATACATAGCTATGTGACTAAATGTCACCAATGTCAGGTTAACAAAGCCGAGCGACTTAAAGCCGCAGGACTTTTACATCCCTTGGACATTCCCAATAATAAGTGGGAAAGTATATCCATGGATTTTATTGTTAGCCTTCCTCGCACCCAAAAAGGTCATGATGCCATATGGGTTGTGGTTGACAGACTAACTAAAATGGCCAGATTTATTGCTACTAAAACCACGGTAACAGCTCCTGAATTGGCTTACCAATTCGTTGATGAGTTATTTCGTTTTTACGGGTTACCGATGGATATCGTGAGTGACCGAGATCCGAAGTTTACTAGTGACTTCTGGACGCAAGTCTTTAAGAAGTTAGAAACTACGTTGAGCATGAGCTCCACGGATCATCCTCAATCCGATGGACAGACAGAACGAGTAAATCAAATTATTGAGGACATGCTTCGAGCATACGTTGGTGCAAAACCAACAAAATGGGAACGTTACCTCCCAATTTTGGAGTTTGCTTATAACAGCTCCAAGCATACGTCGACGGGATATAGTCCTTTTATGTTGATGTATGGATTTCAGCCACGAGCCCCGATTGATGTTAATATACATCATGATGAGTTGCGAAGTACGCAAAACTTTCTTCGGGATATGCAAGATATGTTGCATATTGCACGGGATAATATAAAAACAGCTCAAGATAGAGCGCGTTTTTATGCCGATCATCACAGGCAACCTCGTGTATTCAGCCCTGGACAGAAGGTATTTTTATGTGTACCTCACAATTCTAAGACATTGTCTACGGGTAAGTGCGCTAAGTTAGCCCCACGGTTTTGTGGACCTTTTACAGTCCTCAAACGCATTGGATCATCAGCCTATCGTCTCGCTCTTCCCGATGGTGTTGGAATCCATCCAGTCTTTCATGTAAGTCGTCTAAAAGAACTTCTAGGTTCTGGCGACAATACAGTTACAACTGAAACTCTGGTTACTTCTGAAGATTTATCTTCTAAACCACATGTACCAGAAAGAATTCTCGATGTTAAAACAAAAAAATTACGTGCTAAGGAAATCCGAGAATTTAAAATAAAATGGATGGATAAATCAATCAAAGATGCCACATGGGAACGCGAAACGACTCTAAGAACTAACTTCCCTAACTTTCCATTGCAAGAGTGCAATGTTTTAAAGAGGGGGAGTATGTTACGGGCATGACCATATAATATCCCGTGGTGAGAATTGTCGTAGTATTCTATACACGTGGATAAGTGTGAGGGTTAAACAAAGAGTCTAAAGAAGGGGAGGATTACTTTTAATCCTCGGGATTGAGACAACCCATGAGGCCAAGTGTGAACATGGCTGGGGGCCTTGAGAATTACTATAAATAAGAGGCCTAGCTACCCTCATTGGGGCATGCATTGACTACGTCGAGACTCTGTCCGTGAGTGGAACGACTCTTGTAGCAAGCGCGCTATCGTCCAGGTACGACTCGACGCCAAGGCGGTGGTATGGGACGCCGATCGAGGCTCGAGTCCGTCTCGATCCCTTCGCTGGGGGGTGGTCGGGTGGATCGGCACCCTTCTTTCTCTCTTTTCTCTCTATTCTTTCTAGATCTATCATTGATATATCCTTATTTTATGCTTACTTTAGTACCTAATCTCTAATAGTTTTTTTGGGTGTGTGTCTTGTGTGTGTGTGTGTGTGTGTGTGTGTGTGTGTGTGTGTGTGTGTGTGTGTGTGTGTGTGTGTGTGTGTGTGAACACAGATATAGACATTGGACTACAAGAAGACAAAAATGAGAAAAACAAACAATAGAAAAAGGGAGACAGTGTGACCTGTTTTTTACACAGAAAAACATAAAACAGAGTGAGAGAAAAATAGAGAACGAAAGAGTAAGAGCAAGAGGAAGAGTGTTCTACCAAAGTGCAAAAGTGGAGACAGATGTCAAGAATAGTACTAAAACAGAGAAAGAATCAGTACTAGAGAAGGGAAGTACTATTGGTACTAAGAGGACTGACTGGGTAAGACTCATGAGAGAGGAAGAGAGAAAAGGAGAGAGAGAGAGTGAGTGAGTGAGTGATGATAACATGTGATATTTTATGTGAAGAGTAAATACAAAATAAATATGAGGCTTAAGACTGGTATTGAACCAATTTCGTTCGTAATAATGCCTTGTGCCTCCTTTTATAGTGTTCTCAGGAGTAGTCCTGAAGCTTCTAGAATGTTCCTGAGAAATCTGGAATATACATTAATTTTTCTATAGTAAACTTAAATGAAAATAATATCCTACGTATTTCAATAGATAGTGTAATGGTCAAGAGCTCGACCCATATAACATAAGGTCATAGGTTCGAGTCTTGCCATATCATGACATTATCCCCCCTTAAAACGATGAGTGTTACGAGTCGGCGCTTATTGGGGACCAGGTTTGTTCGGATAATGTCGGTGGAAATCAACAGGAAGATCCATGAGCATTGGCGACATGCTCGACGGGTTCCCAAGTACGTTCGCTCGGACTATAGCTGAGCCAATTGACCAAATAATAAAGTTTGTTGCGAACAAACTTGGAGTCGAGGACGACAGCAACTTCATACTCTGGGCCGACGTCCAACTCAAGCGGGCCAAGGGTGGCCGTGGTGTAACACGATCGAGAATAGTGTTGGCTTGATAAGGTTCACGAAGAGAACTATGGAAGACTGGAAGTATCTAAAGGTGTGGAGGAAGATCAAGGCGGAACATGACATCATTAATCTTGCCAATAATACGGAAATGGTCGAGTAGTCTTGATGTGACGATGTAAGAGCCATACTCGATCTTCGATGGCAAAAGAGAAGGGAAGCTGATGACGATCTGCATAAGTCTTCTGTGTGTGTTCAGCATGACGAAGATAAGTAGATAGATGCATTTGAATCTTGTGTAGCCTCTCCAAATGATCCTCAACTCGACAGGAGGATTGGTAGGTAGCTCCTGAGTGTCGATCACAGACTAGTGAGGATGAGAACCGGTATAAGCTTAAAATGGGGAGACCCGAGTGGAGGAGTGAATAGCGTTATTGTAAGCAAACTCAACAAAGTGGAGAATATCAGCCCAATCGTCTTGTTGATAACTCAGAAAACACCGAAGATATTTTTCCAACATTTGGTTTGTTCGTGCTACTTGCCCATCAGTTTGGGGATGATAGCCACAGAAGAGGTTGCAAGAGACCTTGAGCATCTTGAAGAGATGCTTCCAAAATTTGGAGACGAATTGAGGTCCTCGGTCACTAATGATACTATCTGGGAGGCCATACATGGTTGTTGAGATTGGGAACAAGATGCCCAAGAGGCATCAATTTGCGCTAGAATGGCTTGAGCAAAACTGTCCGTCTTCGAATTTGCACGTATGGTATTGATAATCTGAGAATCCAGTGGAATGTGAAAAATCCGCGTTGTGTGCAAACTTGTTAGTCCTAAGATTACCTACTTTTGATTATCAAATGTTGGATCAACAGGACAAGGTGCAAGATATGAGCATCACGATAGATCATCTGCTTTTCCTTGTTGCTTCCCCGGCCGATATGTGATTTTGAAGTCAAAACACGTGAGGAATTGGGCCCACCGAGCTTGCCGTCGATTTAGTACGCGAGCGTTCTGGAAATAAGCAAGATTTTTGTGATTACTGAAGACAATGACCTGATGAGGAGAGCCCTCTAAGAAGTGCCACCATTGCACAAACGAATCCACGATGCCTAATAACTCCTTGTCATGTATCTCGTAGTTTATTTCCGGGCATCAAATTTGTGTGAGTGGAAAGCCATAGGATGTAACTCTTCTTTATCTCCTTGTTGTGAAAGGATGCTATCAAGGGCTAAATCTGATGTGTCGGCCTCCATGATGAATGGTTTGTTTATATCCACATGAGCTAGAATAGGTGCTTATGTAAAGGCTTTCTTAAGATGCATAAAAGCCATGTCTGCTTCATTGGACCAAAGAAATGATTGTCCCTTCTTTATAAGTTGTATGAGACGCAAAATAATCTTCAAGTAATCTTGTATAAACTTGTAGTAGAAGTTAGCGAAGCCCAGGAAACATTGCACGTCTCGTAAGGAACGTGGAGTTTGCCACTCTAGCACAATCTTGACTTTAGTTGGATCCATGGAGATGCCTTTTGAGGAGATGACGTAGCCTAGAAATTCCACTTGCTTGCATGCATGTATGTATGTATGTATGTATGTATGTATGTATGTATGTATGTATGTATGTGTATGCATATGGTATGTATGTATGTATGTATGTGTGTATGCATATATGCAGCATTTCCAGTGCTACACCTTAAACCCCTTGGTCACCCTTCCTTTAGGTTTGAATGTACATTATTCAATGTGTATGGATGTGTGATTGCAATATGTGCATAATATCTATGTATATACCTAATGTATGTATATATGTACTATTTAGTGTATGTATGAATGTATGTATGTACATGTATGAATGTACATATGCATATATATCTAATATGTGGAACATGAATGTATGTATGTGTATGGATTTATGTTTGTAAAATTTATACGTGTATCATTGAAAGCATATGTACGTATATACATGCAGCAATGTACGAATGAATACATATACTTGTCCATGTACGAATGTACATATGTGTATGCATATGTAATGTATGTATGTGTATGCATATATACATATGTCAATGTACACGATTCAATGTGTGTGAATGTGTGATTGTAATATGTGCATCATGTCTACGTATATATCTAATGTATGTAGGTGTATTTATATATGGACTATTATAGTGTGTATGACCATGTGTGTGTGTATATGATGATATCTATGTACATATGTAATGTATGTATGTATGTGTATGTAATATACATATGCAATGTATTTATGTGTATGCATGTATATAATGTATGTATATATGTGTATGGATGTATGCTTGTAAAATTTGTATGTGTAACATTGTAGGCATATGTACGTATAGACATGTAGCAATGTATAAATGAATATATGTATGTACAAATGTAAAATGTACGTATGTGTATATATGTAATGTATGTATAATTTTGGGGTATTTTCTTGTTTAGTATGTGTATGGCTCATATAAGGTTGTATGTTTACAATATACACATAATATATATCTATATGTCTGATGTATGTGTTGTATGCATATTATATGTATATATATATAGAATATGTATGTATGTGTGTGCATATATGCATATGTCAATGTACATGATTCAATGTGCATGGATGTGTGTTTGTAATAGGTATGTATGTGTGTATATGGTCATATGTATGTACATGTATGAATGTATGAATGTATGTATGTGTATATATGTAATGTATTTATGTATGTATATTTTCGGGATATTTTCATGTTTAGTATGTGAATGACACATATACGGATGTATATTTGTAATATGTATGTAATATGCATGTATATATATCCGATGTATGTGTAAGTATACATATATCTAATGTGTGTGTATATATGTAAGCATAGAATGAACCATACGTATCATACGTGCATTCACATTCAAGAATGATTCAATCAAACGTGTATGGTAAATCATCTCAAAGTTGGATTGGATTGACTATGGTCTATATTATATATTGATTCACTCTCGATCCCAATAAGTGGACTCTAATCCATTGTGAACCACCAACATAAGTATGGTTACAATATTTGCATTGTATCACATGCATACTTTTGGGATGCAAATCAAGACATCTTTATCATTCTCACTTTAGAACTTTACAAAAAAAAGAGTTTGCACTATAGAGATTGAATCAAAATATGTCATTATAAATTATAATCAAACGTTCAAAAACTCATAAAACGTATATTCGAGAATATGAAGGAAACATGACATAGGTAGTAGTAGCATAACAACTTACCACTAGGGTGACCTAATTTCTAATAACAAAAAAAGAAAAACAGAAACGATCAAAAACTCATAAAACGTATATTCGAAAATATGCTAGGGATCATACCATTACTCATATTGGATCTATTATTACTCGCATTGGCTCACAATCGTCAATGTACCTTTGAGCTACTTCAAAACGTCCAAATAGTGGATATAATCATATTTGTTTTGTTCACCTACCTTATTGAAGTAATGATAGATTCAATTTCCTTTTTGAATTAGTAGACTTATTTTTCTTGTGTATAATATACAAATGTATAAATTTATATGCATAAATGTGTGTGTATGTGTATCCTCGTTGATGCATGAATTTGTGTATCTGTACGCTTGTTGATATATGTGTGCATATGTATTTATGTATAAATTAGTATATGCGTATGGTTGTTTTTGTGTATGTGTATGTGTATATTTTGTACTTGTATATGTTAGTTTCTTTCTAGATGTATCATGTATGTGTTATGTATAAATTTGTGTGCATCAATGTGTATATATGTATGTGTATTCTTGTTGATATATGTCTGTATATCATTGCTAATTATGAAAGAAATCTATAGACTGTCCAATTCATTTCAATAAATTAAATGCTTGAAAATGAAGAGGTTGAAAATTATTCGAAACATTAAGGCATGCAAAATAATCAACATTCAATGATGCCCCAACGTTATAATATCCATGGTAATTCTTATTCATAATCTTTTGATGAAAACTTGTGTCGAGCATCATTTTCAAGCAATTTAACCTATCCATATTATAGACTGTGAATTCGCCATTTTCAAGAGAAATTGCACATGGAGCTATTAAAATGTAAATCTCATGTCTTCTTATATGTATTTTTCTAATATTAAAGTTTTCAATCATTGAAATATGAACAAAAGGATATTACGTAATCAAGTAACTTAAAACTTTCCTTTTATTTCAAATTCTATACTCCAATACCTCTTAAAAATCAACTCAATGACTTAAATGCTTGCAAAAGAAGAGCTTGAAAATGTCAGAAAATATGCGGGAAGCCATCAAAATAAACTAAATGACTTAAATGTTTGCTAGGGAACATCTAGAAAATGCTAGAAAACGTGAGGGAAGCCAAAACAATTATTGTTTATTTTCAATCTAAGGTACCAATTTCATAGATGTTGTTATCACACTAATTGTTTATGAAATCTTTCATTGATATTGATGATGCATTGAGGTGTCGAGCTGCTATAAAGATGCATAGGAAAAAGCTGTAGTAGCAACAATTAGCGAATCTACTTACATACTCCAACCAATTTAAGTGCTATTGAATATATAACTTTTTATAATATCGTGGGGAAGATGGAGTTGCAGCGATTTCGACTTTTGTTTATTTTTCTTTTTGTGGCAATATTAGTCGTTCATGGGCCATCAAAAAGTTATGCTGATGAGCTTGAGCCTTCTCCATATGTAATTCCAAGGCCGATCCTTAGTCCAATTCCTACCCCATCTCTTGCCACAACTCCTATTGCTCCTCCCACTCCTCCCTCAACATCAATTCCTCCTGCTCCAACTCCATCAGAAGTTGATAATTAAATTCAACCACTTTTCCAAATCCATTGTTAATTATGTTCCATAAAGGAATGTGTGATTTATAATGTAACAATCACATATACAAATAATGTTGTGTTTATTCGTGAATAAAGGTATGATTTCATATGTAATAACAATGCCTTTTAATTTCTCCTATGAAGCACCAAATTATGGTCTATGTTACATAATATTTTTGAAGTGTTACTTGCACATTAATGAAGTGATCATGTTCATTAGTTGTGATGTCAAGTTTTCAAATAACATGTGTTTCTTCTATACTGAAATCTTGGTGAATGTTGATACTTATATTACTATTTTGAGGATTGTATTGGTAGACCAATGAATTGCGCACAAAAACTTTTGACATATAAGATGTTTTCTAAATCTTTGAAGGATATGATTTAATGGCTCATGTTGAATGTGTGGTGGCTAAAGTATAATTTTATATAGGAGGTATTCATTTCTAATGTTTGGACTCTAATCAACATCGACAATTGTATTATTGTTGGGCTAAAAGTCCCAATCTGGCCATATTGTATCCTTAGTCTGAACACACAGTTAACCTAACTACTTAAGTAGCTAATTGATCTTGTAAAGACAGTTTTAGTGGTAATAGAAACATTGAGTCTCTTTGAGCAAATCAGTCTCGCTCTCTCTATGTCACGGTTTCTGTATTCATCTTTTTCTAAAACTGAGTAGGAAACAAATCCTCTCTTGTTCCTTCCTATTGTTTGATTCACTCCACACAAGATCGTATTTGCTTCCTTGCCACAAGTCGGCTCACACAACCTTATTGTCTTCAACTGGTATCAGCAGGTGAAAGGTTCGACAACAACAACAATATAAGGAGAAGAGAAGAATCATTTGAAGGAATGGACCATGATACAGAACAACGCCAAACCAACCTTGACGAAAACAGAGTAATGGCGCTCCCTGGACAAGATGTAATGCCGTAATGCCGATCGAATTTCAAGTTTCGAGCTTACGAGTGTAGATATCAGAAAGACTTGCCGAAACCGAGTCCGAACAGAAACGACTCGAACAACTATTTGAACTTGGGGAAGTTTGGCTCGCAAGTCTGAGCCATCTAGAGCAAGGTCAGCATTGGCGAAAATCATTTGTCAACCGAAACCGAAAAGGCAATGAGCAATTATTCGAAATCGGCAAAGCCATCTTTGTCTTTCACACTAGGCTCGGTTTGATGCCGGGAAGGCTTCGGTTTCGATGGACCGATCCCTTTTAGATCATCGATGAGTTTAATGGGACATTTCAACTCGGCACGATGACAGGGGAAATCCTGCCGAAATGGGTCAATGGGTTGTTATTGAAGCCCTACATGGACCCTACACCGCCCAACCCCTTTTCCGATAAAACGCACGACAACGATCGACTTGAGGTAGGTGACACGAGGGCTCACAGGGGCACTTTGCGGAAATTACAGTAACTACCCCACCTACCTGAGTATATATAATAAGTGTAAAGAAAAATGTATTTAAAGCACATCCACGTAGAGCGAGAAAAGCAAGTACAAAACATTCCCGACGTGTGGCATTAAAATCTAATAATGGCAGGCATTTTGCCGATTTTGGAGGAAGAATAGTGTATACTAGAGCTTTTCTGTAACGGAATGGGAGGCAAGAGTGATTGCAATGCAACGGAAGATGACTGAGAGTGTGTGTGTGTGTGAGGCAACAAAGGGAGAGAGAGAGAGAGAGCTCTTAAGGCAGAGATAGAAAAATTGTATATTAACCAAAAATACATCAAACATAAAACATCCAACAGTAACTAAGTTACAATGTGTTGGTTTATATACCAACTAAGCTAGGGCAAGTGCCCTTTCTACTATTTATAAAACTAGCCCAACATATCCATGAGCTAGTGTGAAACCTATCTATGGGAAGTTGAGTTCGACTCTCAACAGGTCCCTTCGAACACAACTTCTATTTGTTGAGAAGGTTGTTCGGTTCGTATTTCGACTTGTCTAGTCGGCTGTGTTGCGTACTCGCGTACTCGATCAATTGCGTATGTGTTGTGTATCGTTGCGTATTGCTTCCATGGCGCTTGTACCTGTACTCCCCCTCAAGTTCGGCAATGTAGATGTCGTGAGACCAAGGTCCGATGCAAATTTCCCGAGCTTGTCGACTCCTAAGGCCTTCATAAATATATCAGCAACTTGGAGGGTACTAGTATGTTGTAGATCGATCTCGCCGGCCTGTACGCGCTCGCGGATGAAGTGGTAATGCACTTCGATATGTTTAGTCCGTGCGTGGAGTACGGGGTTCCGCGCCAGGTAGATACTTCTCATGTTGTCGTAGTAGAGATGAATTGGATCCTTGATGGGAACGCCTAGATCCTTTTGTATGCATTTGAGCCATACGGCTTCGCATGTGGCGACTGCTGCACCCTTATATTCGGCTTCCGTGCTCAACAATGCGATTGTTGGTTGTTTCTGGCTGCTCGAAGAGATTGCTCCGCTACCGAGGGAGAAGACAAATCCAGAGGTGGATCGTCTATCCGCTTTATAGCTTGCCCAGTCCGCGTCGGTGTACCCTTCGAGTCGAATAGTCGTGTTTGACTTATACATGATGTCGTAAGCCATTGTCGTACTGACATACCGTAGTATCCTCTTAGCACAATCAAGATGAAGGTTCCGCGGATTCTGCATGAATTGGCTAAGTAGGCTGACCGAATAACTGAGGTCAGGTCGCGTAATGGTTAGATAGATCAAACTACTGATCAGTTGTCAATACTGAGTCGGCTTTCTCTCAGTGGTTCCGGAATTGGCATCAATCTTTAGGTTACGATCGAGAGGGGTAGACACAGGCTTGCACTTGGTCATTCCGAACTTGTAGAGTAAGTTGAGGACGTAGTGCCATTATGAGATCATTATCCTGATTGGTGTCCGAATTACTTCAATGCCTAGGAAGTAATGGAGTTCGTGCAGGTCTGTCATTTCGAATTTGCTAGAGAGAAGTGTTTTGACTTTGTTGATCTTGGTTAGATCCTTTCCTCCAATGACCAAGTCATCCACGTATAAGATGATGATGATCGGGCTATCCGACTCATTTCGGATGTATAGAGAAGTATCAGATTTTGACATCCAAAATCTGACTGATGAAGATACTGCATGATCTTCGAATGCCAAGCACGCGGTGCTTGTTTGAGGCCGTAGAGTGGCTTCTTGAGTCGGCATACGACGTGCGGATGTTTACGTGATTTGAATCTGGGTGGTTGTATCATGTACACCTCTTCTTCTAACTCTCCTTAGAGGAAAGCATTTTTCACATCCATCTGGTGGAGGTGCCATCCCTTTGCTGCAGCGAGTGCAATTACTATCCGTATAGTTGTCATCTTTGCCATCGGGGCAAAGGTTTCTTCGTAGTCTATGCCGTGCGTTTGCGTGTAGCCTTTCGCAACGAGCCGTGCTTTGAAGCGATTTACGGATCCGTCGGCATTATATTTTACTTTGTATATCCATCTGCAGCCAATCGCTTTCTTGTTTGGGGGGCGAGGAACGAGATCCCATCTCTCATTTTTGCATAAAGCTTCCATCTCCTCGTTCATCCCGACGACCCATCGCGGATCCTTTGTGGCTTCGGAAAGCGTTTCCGGTTCCCATACTAATGCTACTTTCATCATAAAGGCGCAGTGATACGCCATGTACTCATCATAGTTGTAGCGGTTTACGAGGTTCTTTTCATGTGTGGATCGGCATAACTCTCGATCCGTGGGGAGTATGGCTTTCTTTGCTCCATCTATGCGGATATCGAGATCTTCAAATTCATTGTCAAGAGAGTGAAGCATCTCGGTCTCTTCTTGATCTTCATATTCCCGCATTTTCACCTTCCCTTTGTCCAGCTTCGGACTTGGCCGAGATGTGCTTTCATTGCTCAACGGCTCTGATGGCCCACTCAATCGTGTCGTAATTGGGCTGTCTTCTAACATCTGTGTGAGCCGATCCTCAGCTTCTATTTTTATTTCAGTGTCATCTGCGTCGAGCAGGGTTGGAGTCGAAGTGTTCTCTAGTGCGTACCAAGATGCAAATTCGTCGAAGACTACGTCTCGACTTGTTCGAACCTTACGGGTAGATGGGTTGTAGCATTTGTACCCCTTCTGTTCGAGTGAGTATCCGACCAGAATACATTTCTCCGACTTTGGGTCAAGCTTTTGCCGCGTTGTCGTAGTGTAATTCGCACACTACATGAAAAATTGCATTTTTTGGTCTCTCCGGATAGGACATGGAGTACCCGGTGAGAACCGGAAGGAGGACCCGGTAAGGAGACTCGATGAGAATCGGATGAAGAAGGTCGGTGAGAGTCGGTGAGAAATGGTCTAAGAGGACCCGGTAAGGAGGACCCAGTAAGAACCGGATAAAGAAGACCCAGTGAGAACCGTATGAAGTAGACCCGGCAAGAGCCAGATGAAGAAGGCTGGTGAGAGTCTCATCGGATGAAGAGACATATTCGTAAATAGAAGAAAGTATAAAAAATATATATTACATGCATAGGGCAAGATTCGAACCTTCCACCTCCATGTTTATAATGTAAAGCCTTACCATTACACTAACATATCATTAGTGTTAAAAAAGTAAACGTCCCACATAGAAAGGTAAATTCACACTAGGATAAACTTTAGTTAGAAGAAAACGCATGATAAAAGAAAAAGCTATGCATGCGCATGTAGCGTGCATGAGCACTATAATCGATAAAAACGCATCAAGCTAGAAAAAGTAGGATCACTTTAGAAAGAGCATATAGTCTATTGTTAGAGAAAAGCATGGATTATTAAGACTCTCTCATCACTATATAAGGATGGGGAGCACAATGTAATAGGGTGTGAAATACTTGGAAATTGGATATATTTCCTAAAACACCAATTAATATAATATATTCGTGGGATTCACGAATTTGTGATCAAAATTGTCTCTTACTATCTAAATATTGATTAAATACACTAAACTCGTGGGATTCACGAGATTCATAATGTACCTCTCTTTCTACCTATTCATTACTAGCCTTATCTCATATTCTTCTTTCTGCTAGTCCAAAGCTTCAGTGGTTTGCACCCGACTCACGCAATGATCCGGAGCCGAAAGGCACAACACAAGTGGTGAACCCGACGTGAAGGTGGGTGGCAAGGAGATAGAGAATAAACAAGAGGCGATGAGCATAATGATGATGATGATTGAGCGGATGCAACAAGAACAACGCTTGATGTCGGAGATCAAATCGGAAGTAGAGCAGCTTGTGCAAAGAAACGGGCAATTCAAGGGAAAGGATATGTCACGTTATCTATGTGACTACAAGGCGGCGATGATGCGACATGGGATGCCGGAAGGATTGCAAGTGATATCCTTCAGTCGCGTGGCCACGGATGAGCTACAAGAGAGAATCCACAAGATACGGCAACAAAACCCAACATGGGGGTCCTTTGAAGAAGCTTTACAAGAGGGATATGACTACAAGAGATCGAAAGGACGAGATCGGCGAGAGTTCGACGAATGGGTGGCATCGGAGAAGACCCACCAAAGTGCAACACAAGCATTCCTAGAGTTCAAGCATCGTTTTGCTCGACTCTCGGAGCGGGAACAACGATTGGTGGGGATGGATAAAGTCCTAATGTTCGTGAAGTCGATTGATCGGAAAGAAAGGATGGACATCGGGATCGAACTTGAAGATGATGACAGTGCAAATGGCCTTACCGAGGATTGGGCCGATGTCGAAAGGGTATGCCGGAGACATGATGAGAGGAAGAAGAGAATCTTGTCAACAACAACATGGCCTATAAGGGATGATCGATAAAGGATGACCGATGTGGCTGATACAAAGGTCCAAGTACGATTCGATGGTACCACGGGAGAGGGTGTGGAACAAGGCATCCTCTTGTCTTGCGAAAGAACAACGACCAAGGATAAGGTGAATGACTTGAGAGTGGCGAATGCTACTTCAAGGGGGGAAGAAGGTTTCGGAATAAAAGTATCTGAAACATCGGGTGAAAAAGGGGTAAGCATAATCGATGCTTGCATGATCGAGGGAGATAAAGGGTACGAGGCGGACTTGATTGAGGAGGTTGCCACGAAAGATGATATTGAATCAGAGGTGGCTATGGACGAGTCAATGGCGGATGGCCGTATCAAGACTTTCCCACCACTAATTCCAGAGATTTTGGCGGTTGCGTTCGAAAGGCAATGTGAGACCGAAGAGACGGAAGGTGGCGGAGAGAAAACGAAGGCCGAAGCTGATGCGTACGACGGAGAGATAGCCGAAAGGTGGCTATGGGTGAAACAACGGAGGACGATAATACCAAGGATTCTTGCCCACTAATCCTAGAGACTTCAGCGGTTGTGTCCGAGAAGCAACATGAGACCGGAGAGACGGGAGATGACGACAAGGAAGGTAAAGTCGGAAGCCGGTTCGGATGGAAGATGATCTGTCCGAAATTCCGATCTAAACAAAAGCACGACAACGCGGAGGTCGGGTCTGTGTCAGGAGAAGAGCATAATACGGAGCACATGCTACGGCGCAAAACGGAACATGCACTACGGCGTAATACGACGCAAGCACTACGGCAAAAAATGAAGCGTGCATTACAGCAGCACGAGGACCTAAGAGCAAGCGCGTATTCAGAGGTCGACATTGACGTGTGGGTAGAGCCTACGGAAGGCAAGCGCGGAATGGAGAGAGATAGCACAGTGAGATGCAGAGGACGAGGGGATGATCGAGCCAAAGGAGGAACGAAGGTGGCACGCGAGGGGCAGAATCCGACGTGCGATCGGAGTGATTGGGGGCCCAATTGGAGGACCTACGTGGCGGACAATGGAAAGAAGTGTCAGAGGTCAAACCGGTCAAGGCCGGTGAAAACAAGGAAAAGGAAACAAATCCGGACGGAAACCAATCGGTCGAAACCAACCCGGAAGGGGACCGAATCAGTAAAAACAGATCAACCGAGTCTGGTTTGGGTAAATACGAATCGGAATGGAAGCCGATTGAACCGAAAGATGATCGGGCGAGACCGATCCGGAGAAAAGTCAAGGTTGCTAAAGATAAGGAAGAGGCCAAGCAAAGACACTACCACGGACGACAAGGACCAAGCGGGCCAAGTGGATTTGAAGAGTGCTACCAAGGATGAGATCTTAACAAAGACGGTGAGCTCTAACATGAAGATTATCAACTCTAACGCGAGATTATACGACAAAGGTGAACAAAGTGGGAAGCATGGCACATGTGCAAGACAAGAAGGGTTATGCTCAAGAGGATCACAAGGAGCCATGACAACTGGTCATGGCAATGCAAAGAGAGAACAAAGAATATGGTGGATCGGATGGCGACAATGGTTTGGGTGAAAAAAATGGATATGCTCAAAATGGAGAGACAAAGTCAACATAACAAGAGAAACGGAGGGGATTGCGAGTAAAGGAGAAATACAAGAGCCGGAAACCGGTAATCGGGCGGAGCAAGCAACTGAAAATCGGAAACCGGGCGGCACCGGCAACCAAGCACGACTGACGATGAAACCAACCGGGCGGAGACCGGACGGACAAGACTAACAATCACCGACAGCTTTGGCACATACCGGTGTCGTAGTGTATTTCGTACACTACGTGAAAAACTTATAAAGTACCGATTTAATAAATATAAATAAATAGTAGAAAATATTAAAATATTTATAACATGCATAGGGCAAGATTTGAACCTTGCACCTCCATGTTAATAATGTGAAACCTTACCATTACACTAGCATTTCATTAGTGTTAAAAAGTAGATGTCCCACATAGAAAGCTAAGTTTACCTAGGATAAACTTTAGTTAAAAGAAAACGCATGCTAAAGGAAAAGGCTACGCATGCACATCTAGCGTGCATGAACGCTATAGTTGATAAAAAACGCACAAGTTAGAAAAAGCATGATCACTTTAGATAAAGCATATACTCTATCTATAGAAAAAGCATGAAGTCTATAGTTAGAGAAAACGCATGGGTTGGAAAAGACTCTCTCATCTCTATATAAGGATGAGGAGCACAATGTAATGGGTGTGTGAAATACTTGGAAATTGGATATATTTCCAAAAACACCAACCAATTAATATAATCGTGGGATTCACGAAAATAATATAATCTATACTTGTGGGATTCACAAGTTTCTTATATCTTTCTTTCAATCTAAATACATATTCTTATCTAAATACTGATTAATAAAATATATTATACTTGTGGGATTCACAAGTTTATAATAATCTATTCATAATTAAAATCGTCTCAAATTCTTCCTCTTCCTAGTCCAAAACCCCAGCGGTTCCCACCCGACTCACGCAAACGATCCGGAGCCGAAAGGCACGACACCGAAGGATGTGCGGGTTCGGAGGGGGCGAGTGTCGTAGTGTAATTCGCACACTACGTGAAAAATTGCATTTTTTGGTCTCTCCGGATAGAACATGGAGTACCCGGTGAGAACCGGAAGGAGGACCCGGTAAGGAGACCCGGTGAGAATCGGATGAAGAAGGCCGGTGAGAGTTGGTGAGAAATGAACAAAGACAACCCGGTAAGGAGGACCCGGTAAGAACCGGATAAAGAAGACCCGGTGAGAACCGGATGAAGTAGACCTGGCAAGAGCCAGATGAAGAAGGCCGGTGAGAGTCTCACGGGATGAAGAGACATATTCGTAAATAGAAGAAAGTATAAAAAATATATATTACATGTATAGGGCAAGATTCGAACCTTCCACCTCCATGTTTATAATGTAAAGCCTTACTATATTACACTAACATATCATTAGTGTTAAAAAAGTAAACGTCCCACATAGAAAGGTAAGTTCACGCTAGGATAAACTTTAGTTAGAAGAAAATGCATGATAAAAGAAAAAGCTACGCATGCGCATGTAGCGTGCATGAACACCATAATTGATAAAAACGCATCAAGCTAGAAAAAGTAGGATCACTTTAGAAAAAGCATATAGTCTATTGTTAGAGAAAAGCATGGATTATTAAGACTCTCTCATCACTATATAAGGATGGGGAGCACAATGTAATAGGGTGTGAAATACTTGGAAATTGGATATATTTCCTGAAACACCAATTAATATAATATATTCGTGGGATTCACGAATTTGTGATCAAAATTGTCTCTTACTATCTAAATATTGAATACACTAAACTCGTGGGATTCACAAGATTCATAACTTACCTATCTTTCTACCTATTCATTACTAGCCTTATCTCATATTCTTCTTTCTGCTAGTCCAAAACTTCAGTGGTTTCCACCCGACTCACGCAATGATCTGGAGCCGAAAGGCACGACACCGTATCATCGGGAATATGTATGTAGGCGATAGAACCGAAAATGCAGACATGTGACAAGTTTGGCCTATTTCCGAAGAACTTCTCATGCGGAGTTATATAGTGTACTCTCGAGGTTGTGCACCTGTGCATGAGATATATGGCCGTATTTGTGGCTTGTGCCCAATATGATTTCGGTAGGTTCTTCTCGTTCATCATGGCTCGCGCAACTTCTACTACTTGACGATTTTTACGCTCTGCTATGCCGTTTTGCTGAGGCGTGTGTCGACACGAGAACTCTCGTCGGATTCCTTCTTTTCAGAGATACGCCGTAAATTCATCCAAAAAATATTCTTTGCCTCCATCTGATCGAAGACAACGTACATGCCGACCTGTAGTTTTTTCGACTTCGGCTTTGAATGTTTGGAAGTGCCTGAACACTTCACTCTTCTGCTTCATCGGATAGATCCAGGTGTTCCTAGAGAAGTCGTCGATGAACGTGACATGGTATCGGCATCCACCAAATGTTGCTATTTGGGCTGGTCCCCACACATTTGAATGTATGACATCTAGGATTCCTTTGCTCACATTCCGAACTGACATGCTTCACATACGCTTGTAATCTCCTTTGTCGTAAAGTTCAAGAGTCTAATTACGACTCCTTTCGATTGCATGCTGTGGAGCTTTTGGAGATTGATGTGGCCGATTCTCTTGTGCCACAGTTTCAAGTCGGTTTCGACTTTCTGGCCCTTTTCAAACATGGCCAACTTTACCTCGCTTGATTCAAGGATGAACATACGGCCTTCACGACGGCCATGAGCTATGACTTGATCGCCTTTTTCAATGAAGCACCCATCGTTATTGAAGCGTACTTGCATTCCTTGTTTTTCATAATAGTGGGGACATGCAACACGTTCTTGAGGTAGGTCTGTTTGCCATCGTTTCCGAGTGGGACGTTCCCGATATGCTGTATTGGGTGAGTTGTGTCATCTCTTGTTTCGACATATCTGGGACGTTTGGGCTTCCGTAGTTCCCGAAACCAATCTTCATGGGACGTCATGTGATTGGATGCTCCCGAATCGAAAAACCATACGTTGTTCGGACTGGAAGCAATAGTTGACGCAAGTGCGGACATTGAGTGCGCTTTGTGCTTCATTATGAACATTCCGCCGTGGTCGCCGTAGTCAAAGTTCGTGGCG
This sequence comes from Azolla caroliniana, assembly GCF_043228905.1. Classification (NCBI taxonomy): domain Eukaryota; kingdom Viridiplantae; phylum Streptophyta; class Polypodiopsida; order Salviniales; family Salviniaceae; genus Azolla; species Azolla caroliniana. Next base: position 13,766,900 of record NW_028230436.1, read on the forward strand.
AAATTTGTTAGTTGCCGGCCTTGCTCATGCTTCTTCTTCCAACACTCCTCTTCGTAGTGGCCGGGTTTTCCACAGTACCCGCTTTAGCTGGGTTCCTACGGTTGCTTGCTCCGGCGTGATGACTCCCCCTTCCGCCGAACTCTCTGGGGCCGTTTCTGACCGCTTGCCATTGGTGGGAGTTATGCTCTTGGTTGTGTCGGCCTTGGCCGAATCGACCTCTCCTTCTGCGGCTTTGTCCTCTTCCTCCATCGAAGTTCGAATATAGCATTTGTTCGTCATGCGCGTTGTTCCTTTAACACACGTGATTCTCTTTGACTAGCAACAATGATTGGAGATCAAATGGGAGGGAGGATTCTCTCTCACGAGAACGACCGATCTTATTGCGCCAAATCGTGGTGCCAAGCCACTGAGGCATATCTGCACCATTTCTTCGTCGTCAATGCTAACATTGATCGATGCAAGGGCATCACACAACTCCTTGATCTTTAAAGTGTAGTTGCTGATTGACATGTCCCTTTGTTGAAGATTGTTCAACTCCTGTCGAAGTTGGAGCTTTTGTGCGGCCGTATTGGCTACGAAAATCTTCTTGAGGTTTTCCCAAGCTTGCTTCGGCGTTTTTGCCTCTCGAATGTAGCCAAGCATATGATCATGAATCTGTGATGCAAGGTAATACAACACACGGCTTGCGGCCTGCTCCCAAGCGGGATAGTCGGCGTGTGTTGGGTTGGGTTGTGATTCGTGAGCTCCTTCGATGTAGCTCTACTACCCTTGTCCGACAAGGTATTGATGCATCTTGTATTTGCAAGATGCAAAGTTCGTTCTGTCGAGCTTCTCGGTTGGAAGAGCGCTTCCCATTTGAGTATTCATGGTGATTTATTCTCTGTTGATGGGCTGGTTCTGTTGATCGTCGGCATGCAACACAACACAGTCGAATAGGCTTAATCAGGCAACCACACGCTCTGATACCATGTAACGGAATGGGAGGCAAGAGTGATTGCAATGCAACGGAAGATGATTGAGAGTGTGTGTGTGTGTGATTCAATAGAGGGAGAGAGTGAGAGATCTCTTAAGGCAGAGATAGAAAAATTGTATATTCACCAAACATACATAAAACATCCAACAGTAACTAAGTTACAATGCGTTGGTTTATATACCAACTAAGCTATTGCAAGTGCCCTTTCTACTATTTACAAAACTAGCACAACATCTCCATGAGCTAGTGTGAAACCTATCTATGGGAAGTTGAGTTCGACTCTCAACATTTTTGATTTTTTAGACCTTCGATTTTTGCCGATTTTTGGGTTTGACGTGCAAGGCACTATCCCACAGGTGTGCTAGGTGTTACCCAATGGGACATAAGTGACAAGTGTGAAAGGGACGCATAGGACAAGTGTGAACACGAACAAGCGAAGACAGAAGCCGAATATCATGTAGGGAACAGTGGAAAAGTGCCGAGTCAAGGGAAAGCTATATAAATCGAGGAAGCGATGAACGAAAAGGGGGGATAAGGAAGAGATAAGAGAGAGCATAGATTACAGGGGAGATTATAAAACCCTGAGTGAGTACTGTGCCGATTCTACTCGGTATTTGTATTTGTCTTGTATTGTATGCTACCATAATTGAATATCTATATCTACTTGTGCGCAATCACTGTATCTGTCTCAATTCGATCTATTTTCATCTATGTTGGTCTATGTAGTTCGTGTTGGGAAAACATGGTTGTGTGCCAACCGATCCTCCATAGCACTTTCTCTATCACCCTACGAAGCTTGCATAAGTCGATTACTTCGCACTTGTAGTTCAATAGGAAATAAAGCCTCCTATCCACATACTAAAAAAAATGGGGTAAAACTTGTGGATAACTTAAAGGAGACATGGTATGCCCAAATAGCATCATCAAGGAATTCATCCCAAGTTCTCATTTTATCTTTCACAAGTTTTTGGTGATTTTTAACCAAAATACTATTCACCTTCTCTACTACACCATTAGCTTTAGGATAGTATGGGGTAGAGTACCTATGCTTTATCTTCAATTTCTCTAATAAATAAGCCAATACTTCACCACGAAAACTTGGACCATGATCTAATACAATCTCTAATGTTTCACCAAATCTCGTACAAATATTATGGTAGATGAATTGAAGCACATCCCTAGATTTGATTGAAGAAGTTGCCACTACTTCCGCCCACTTGGTCATGTAATCAACTGCCACCAAGATATACTCCTTACTATGTTGAGACTTTGGAAGAGGACGTATTGCATCGATGCCCCACTTCTCAAACGGAGCAAATACCACAATTGGATGTAAAGGAACCATACGAAGATATTTGTGGCCCACCTTTTGGCATGCATCACAAGATTTGCACCACTCATTTGTCTTTATGGATGGTAGACCAAGTAAAACCCGTTAACATAATCGTTCTCAACATGATGTCATGAGAAAAATGTGTGCGGAATAGCGCTCGGCCACAACCGAGTCTTTATCACTGAATGGAAGAAAACAAAAAATAGAAATAAGACGACACAAGTTGTTAACCTGGAAAACCCGGATCATGAAAAATGACGGGAGCCCATAGACTCCAAACGAGAGGAAGGATACAACGTGAGACTCAGAGGCAATGACCTCGAGCTCTATGTCTTCGCCAACCGGCGGTTACAATAGAAAATACTTTTTGTTTCTCTCTCACTCTCACTATATCTCACTGTTTACACTATTTTCCCTAGTTATATTTATACTCATATAACTTACGAGCTATTTACAAATGTGAAGTCAACAGTCACGTCTAAACATATTTACAAATATGTTCCTACTTGCTGGTTCATACCGGATCTGGCCAGACTCCTTTCGGATCCATCTGATCTGGTATCCGGATACCTTCCAGATCCATCAAGTCTAGTTGCTCCCTTCGTTCCGGCTGATACGGCTCTTCCGGTTCTTATCTGTATCCCATCCGGAGGGACTTGTTTCTCAACAAACTCCCTCTTCACTCCGGCATGGGATGTCTCGTCAGTTCAAACCTTCTTCGGCATAGGTCCAACTTGTCAGAAACCAACACCTTGGTCAACATATCTGACCCGTTCTCCTCCATATGGATCTTCGTCAGCAATAACTCTTTATCCTCTACCTTCTCCCACAACTAGTGATATCTGTTAGGAAACAGGTCCCTCCGGATGGGAAGTGAGAGGAACAGTACTAATGAGCAAACTCGGCCGAGGCCGAAACTGGATATAGAGTACCCGACATGAGCCGGATGGTGCAGGCCCGGCTACGGAGAACCGGATGACGAGTACCCGGCTTTGGAGAGCCAGATGACGAGTACACGGCTTCGGAGAGCCGGATGGTGCAGACCCAGTGAGAACAGGATGACGAGTACCCAGCTACGGAGAGCCGGATGGTGCAGACCCGGTGAGGAGTGCTCACCGGATGAAGAGACATATTCGTAAAATGTTTCTGAGAGTCCATCGTGGCTATATCTTGTAAATAGCCGAAAAGTCATATTAGTATAAATATGACTTAGGGCAAACTTTTGAGTGCGGTTGTCATTCTTGTTGACACAAGATTAGAGCACGAAACTGTGTACAGAGAGAGTGAGAGAGAGGAAGAGGTCGTTGCCTCAGTGCTTTCTTATTGTACATTCTGATATAGTGATAGTTTGCGGTCTGTGGGCTGCCGTGGTTTTTCCCGAGTTTGGGTTTTCCACGTAAACATCCTGTGTACTTTTCTCTTTATCGCGTTGTGCATTCATTCCCTGTTTTTTCTGTGTTTTATTCTAGGCTCGGTTGTGGCCGAGCGTTGTTCATCGGGAGCGTGTAGTTCCTGTCAATATCTCCTCTGAATGTGCTTGGTCTGGGAGTGGTAGTCCGCGTTCTTCGCGAGGTGGATGACACTTTCACTGTCGTAGTAGAGCCGGAATTCCTCTTGACGGATCCCTAGCTCTTCGATGAAGTCCTTCATCTAGATTACCTCTTTACCGGCTTCTACAACTGCCATGTACTCTGCTTCCATTGTCGATAGTGTAACGCACTTCTGCAACCTCGACTGCCATGATACAACCCCCTTTGCATATGTCATAACATATCCGGATGGTATCCGCATCAACCGACATATCTGAGTCCATGAATCCTTCAATCTAGGGTTTACCTGAGCCGAACTGGAGGCACATACTCGAGGTGCCTTTCAAATACCGGAGTATCCACTTGACCACAGTCCAATGTTCTTTGCCCGGATTGCTCATGAACTGGTTGGCCACTCCGACTGCATATCTGATATCTGGCCGGGTACACGTCATTGCGCACATCAGGCATCCGACAATAGAGGTTGACTTCTCTGACTTTGTCTTCAAACTTTGTTTCCCGGATAGCTTGCAATTAGTGGAAAGTATCGACCCGATCGGCTTAGCATCCGACATGTTGAATCGTTGGAGCACCTTTGTCATGTATTTCTCTTGTGACATCCACAATATTTTCTTCGTCCGGTCCCGGACTATGTGCATCCCCAATATCTGTCTCGCCGGACCTAGATCTTTCATTGAGAAGGTCCGATTCAAGGCCTTCTTCAGATTTCCGATTTTGATCTTCTCCGGTCCACGATCAACATGTCATTCACATACAACAAGAGTATTAAGAATTCGCCTCCGTCATATTTCTTCACAAATACACAACGGTGTCGTGAAGATCCGTCACTACGCTCGGATCTGAGGCGGAACCGTCGGGGTTCTGGACCGGAAGGACTCGAAGTTGGCGCTAGCTTTAGCGAGAAAGGTTTTAAGATAGATTGAAAGAGAGAGATTGAGATAAAATAGAACACTTGATTTTTAGATTGAGAGAGAGTTTTTAAGAGATAAGATATATCATCAATTGGATAACGAATTTCTTACTTTGAATTTTAATTTTGATATCAAGTACAAAGCTTCCAAAAATTTTACATTAGTCCTCTCATCTTTTTCCTCCCCTCTTTTATAAACGCCCTCATGCATTTGAGGGTACAAGACATGCATAAAATGCATGTTTTCTATTTGGTGCTCATGTATTACATGTGGTGCATGATAACCACTCATTTAAGGTCTCATGTATAAGAATTTACATGTAAAACTATAATGACAAAAATATTATTTCATGAAAATGTCATGGCTTAGTGGTAAGCCTATAGATTCTCAACTTGAAGGTGCAAGGATCAAATCCACACTTGCACTCCTCGTGTATATATATATATATATATATGTATACATATATTTATTTATTTATTTATATAGCTATCCGGTCGTCGGACGCCGGATGCCGCGGGCTCCGCCGCCAATTGACGCCTCCGTCACCGACTGGCCGGTTCCGGTTTGGTTTGCAGTTTTTCGGCCGATTCCGAATTGATTTCCGGCCGATTTCAATTTCATTACCAATCAGTTCCATTTTATTGCTAGTCGATTTTTGGGAATTTAGCCACATTTATCCATCTAAACAAAGTGGCCAAAGTGATCTTAGCACAAATAAAAATAAGGGATCTCAATGTGCTTATATAGCAAGGGCCTTAACTTTCCTATCTATGTGGGATATTTCAAAGTTCTTTTTTTCTTTTGCAAAACTTTATACCCACATAAGTTGACACTTAGATGTCCGTTTCTTATGTCGTAAAGTGCATCCGAAAGCTCTTCAAGACCTCCATCCTTTTATAGTTTTATGTGATTTTCACACCATTGCTGAAAATCTTCACGATAGCGGTCAACTAGTGTCTTGGGGTAAAATCTGTGAACTAGATTGATCAGGTATACTAGAGCATTTTCGTCACCCTCTCTTGGATCGTTTGGTTGATCAGTTAACCCACTCCATTTTGCATGGTGTGTATCGAACAGTCTTTCAGTGTCAAATCCCTTTGTCGGATAGGTATGTTTTGAAGGCTCGAGAGGTGTATTACCCTCCATTGTTGTCAGGAACAATACTAAGACAGAGAAGGAATTAGTACTAAACGAAGGATTAGTACTATGAGAGGTGTAGAACTTCTTTGAGAGAAGGAAGAAGTGAGCGAGACGGAGAGAAAGAGAGAGATCGAGAGAGGGAGAGAGTGATGATAAGAAAGATATGTATTACGTGAAGAGAATATACAATGGTGGCTAAAGGCTTAAGACTGGCGTTGAACCAATTTGGTTCAACATAATGCCTAGTGGCCTCTTTTATAGTTTTTCCAGGACTAATCCTGAAGCTTCTAGAATGTTCCAAAGAAATCTGGAATATACATTAATTTCCTATAGTAAAACGTAAATGAAAGAAATATCCTACCTATTACAATAGATGATATAATGGTCAAGAGCTCAACCCATATAACCTAAGGTCATGGGTTCGAGTCTTGACATATCATGACACTATCCCCCCTTTAAAACGACGAGTGTCACGAGTCGTCTTGGATTGAGGACCCGGTTTGTGTGGATATTGACGATGGAAGTCTTCAAGAAGAGCACGAGCATTGGTCACATTCTCGATCGGTTCCCAAGTACGTTCGCTGGGACTATAGCCTAGCAAATCGACTAGATAGTAGAGCTTGTTGCAAACAATCTTGGAATCAAGGATGGCGGCAACCTCGTACTCCGGCCCATCTTCAAGCTCAATCGGGGGTGGAGGTTGTATAAGACGTCCTGGGATGGTGCTCTCGTGATAGGGTTCGAGGAGAGAACTATGAAACACCGGATGTATCCGAAGTTGAGGAGGTAGATCGAGACGAAAAGCGACATCATTAATCTTTCCAAAAATACGGAAAGGACCTAATCGCCGATAATCCAACTTCTCACATGGGCGAGTAGTCTTGATGTGTCGTTGTAGCAGCCACACCCGATCTCCAATATTAAAACTGGATGGAAGTCGATGACGATCCGCGTAGACCTTGTGTGTTTGTTGAGCTTGTTGGAGATGAGTAGATAAATCCGCTTGTATCTTGCGTAACCGCTCCAAACGATCCTCCTCGCATGGATTTGTGGACACCTCTGGGGTTTCAAGTACACTCCACCGGGGGTGACATCCTGTATAAGCATAAAATGGCGTAACTTTAGTGGATGCGTGGATAGAGTTGTTATAGGCAAATTCGGCGAAGTGGAGAATATCTGCCCAGTCATCCTAATGATAGCTAAGAAAGCACCGTAGATACTGCTCCAACGTTTGATTTGTTCGTTCGGCTTGGACGTTGGTTTGTGGGTGGTAGTCGGAGGAGAGGTTACAAGTGACCTTGAGCATGTTAAAAAGGTGCTTCCAGAATTTTGACACGAACTGGGGTCCACGGTCGCTGATGATACTATCAGGAAGTCCATGATGCCGACATACTTCACGCATGACAATTTCGGCAATGTCTTCACTGGAGATCTCCTTAGTACATGGCAAGAAATGAGCCATCTTCGTATATCGATGGACCATCGTTAGAATCGCATTGAACCCCTTAGAGACTGGAAGATCTGTGATGACGTCTAGAGCAATGGATTGCCACGGCTTGCTTGGAATTGGTAATGGTTCTAATAAACCATATGGATGATGCCTTGGCATTTTCGCTCTACAACATGTATCACAAGTCCGAACAAAATCCTCGACAAATTGTCGCATACAGGGCCACCAGAAGGATCGTTGTACTAAATCTAATGTTTTAGTACTACCAAAATGCCTAACTGTATATGTGTCATGACAATTTTGTACTACTCGAAGGCGGCAAGAACCATTAGGAACATACAAAAGTTCTTTAAAGAAGAATAATCCATCATGGTATTTGAATTGCCGATAGTCCGTACCTGGTGGTTGTGACTGTGAACACGACGCTCGAGAGGGATCAATTTGTGCTAGTATAATTTCGGCGAACGCATCTGTCTTCAAGTCTTCACGTATGGTATCGATAACGTGGAAATCCATGGGCATGTCAAAGATCTGTGTTGCTTGTAGTCACGTCGGTCCCAAGATGACTTGTTTTTGGTTATCGAAAGCTGCCTCGCTGGGACGGGGTGCTAGATACGAATGTCGTGATAATGCATTTGCCTTCCCTTGGTGCTTCCCCGGACGATATGTAATTTTGAAGTTGAAACGCGCGAGGAAGTGGGCCCACCGAGCTTGACGTTGATTCACCACACGAGCATCCTGAAAGTAGGCAAGGTTCTTGTGGTCACTAAATACGGTGACTGGATGAGAGGATCCCTAGAAACTCTTCAAAATTGTTGACTAACGGAGATTCCTTTTCTAATAGTGGAGCGAACCATGCCAACGCTGAGCCACTTAACAAAGTGCCTACTAAACCCACTCGTGATGCATCGGTGGGATATCGGGAAGGATGCATTTGAATAACTAATTGTACCTGGTTAAGGAACCCTCTAAACTGCAATCACGTTCCATCGAACTTCGTGGGAAGGACAATCTTGGGTTCTTTATGAATCCCTTGTGTTCTGGGCCCTTGTTGTTGCATCGCTACGATGGTTGCTTCGAGTTGTTGCACGCATAACGCAAGTTCCCCATGTTGTTGCGTTTGCTGCTTTTCTAAGGAGATTTGCTGAAGTTCCCCCAGCAACCGTTGGTTTTCTTGTTCCAAAGCATGGAACTTCTCTTTCAAGCATTGAAATTCCGAGAAAACAGATTGATATTCTTCAGCGCTAACAATGGCCATGGGATGAAAGAAAAGAGGAATAAGAGATTAGTAGGAAATGAGAGAGACAGAAGGTAGGGAAAATTGGTTCAAACTGTCAGGAACAATACTAAGACAGAGAAGGAATTAGTACTAAACGAAGGATTAGTACTATGAGAGGTGTAGAACTTCTTTGAGAGAAGGAAGAAGTGAGCGAGATGGAGAGAAAGAGAGAGATTGAGAGAGGGAGAGAGTGATGATAAGAAAGATATGTATTATGTGAAGAGAATATACAATGGTGGCTAAAGGCTTAAGACGGGCGTTGAACCAATTTGGTTCAACATAATGCCTAGTGGCCTCTTTTATAGTGTTTCCAGGAGTAATCCTGAAGCTTCTAGAATGTTCCAGAGAAATCTGGAATATACATTAATTTCCTATAGTAAAATGTAAATGAAAATAACATCTTACGTATTACAATAGATGATATAATGGTCAAGAGCTCAACCCATATAACCTAAGGTCATGGGTTCGAGTCTTGCCATATCATGACAATTGTCGGATCACAATGTCTTCACTACGATCTGTATCTTGATCGGTTCTCCACTTTAGTGGTCCATCAAGTGAAGACCTCGAGCGCTTCGTCTTTTGACCTGATTCAGTAGGCCCAAACCTTCCGTGTATAGTCATCTACAAAAGTGATGAAGTATCGGGAGCCTCCTAGTGATCACTCATGCATCGACCCACATATGTATGTGTGCACGAGCTCTTGGGGCTTTCGTTCCGTCCTGTAGTGGAGAGAGTGCGGACTTCACGACTTTTTCCCATAATGACAATGCTCGCAGAAGTCCGTCTTATTCTGGAGTTTCGAGATGTAGCCCACCACCATTAGTTGGTCTAGTCTAGCTTGTGAAATGTGACCTAGTCGGCCATGCCATAGGTTCGGGTCGGGTGATTCAGCTACATTCACGGCCCCTTCTGGATTGATCACCATTAGTGGATATAAGTTGTTATACTTGTATCCATTTACGACTTTAGATTTCCTCAATTGATCATCCATACCGACTCACTGAGAGTTTTTTTGTACTTGTTTTCAGCTAACATGCAGATGGATTGGGTTCAGGTACATGCCAAACTTGGTGCATGGTGATAGTATTACCGTTCGGAAATTGGATGGGGACCTCTCTAATCCCTGCCATTGCGCATTCCTGCCCATTGCCTAGTCGGATTGTGCCATTGGCGTCGACCGAATAGTTTGAAAACCATTCGATGTTTGGGGTCATGTCTTCAGCTAACATGCAGATGGATTGGGTTCAGGTACATGCCAAACTTGGTGCATGGTGATAGTATTACCGTTCGGAAATTGGATGGGGACCTCTCTAATCCCTGCCATTGCGCATTCCTGCCCATTGCCTAGTCGGATTGTGCCATTGGCGTCGACCAAATAGTTTGAAAACCATTCGATGTTTGGGGTCAGGTGGAATGTGGCACCGGAGTCCAGTAACCACGTGTGTGCATTTTGCACATTGTAGAGGACTTCTCATCGTGTGTTCATGTGGGAGGTCGTTGGGTCCAACTCTCTCATCTTCATATTGAACAGTTGTCGAATTGTAAAAAGCAACATGCGGAAGCAAGTATGAAGACCGAACAGAAGGAAGGAAACTTAGGTTTAATGGAGAGCTTGAGCTTACACGGTATACGCGGGAGAGACAGAGAGAGTGAGAGAGAAGACACAAAAAACTATATTCAACAATAATACTCAGTCTGTACATAAGACGTGCTCAGTGAACACTTTTATACAAGCCCTAGAAGTACTGACAGTACTTCAATGCTCATCAAGAGCTTCTAAACTAACTCCCAAATATATTCCTTACGGAATATCTTTCCTAACGACATCCCGGTTTACGCACTCGGCCTAGCCGATTGGTCCCAACCGATCCAGTCCTCGGCTTCTTCAGCTGAACCGGCCGATGTTGAGCTTGTCTCTCAACACTCCCACTCAAGCTCAACTTGAGGCTCTTCGGGATCCTTGGGCACACAGCTCCGGTTCCTCCTGGCTTCACGCCTCGATCGCGCTCCTCGACCTGTTCGACTCCGTGCGCTTTGACCCTTCCGGTCGGCTTGTCTGCTCATGCGGCCCTTATAAGCTCTTCTGTTGTTGTGGTGTCGACACTTTTTCTGCTGCCTTTTCTTCCGCTTGGGCCTCGGTTGATTCAACGTGTCTGAATCAAACATCAAAACCGACTCGGCTACCTCCGATCGGTTTTCGCTCTCGTCCGAGTTGGCTGTCTCCAACTCGTCTTTGGTCTTCTCGCCTTCGATGGCGTCATCTTCCCCATGCGTGGTTGGCTTCGGCTCTCTCCTTCGGTTGCTCCCCTTCTGTCTGCTTCCGAACTTTTCCGCGGGTCCGCCCTCAGCTTCTTCAGCCGATCCGATGTCGAACTTGTCAACCGACTCGGTGTCGCGGTGTCCGCTCCTTTCCTGCTGCCTTGCTTGGTCGTTCGGGACTGTTCTCCCCTCAAGTTCGGCACGTCAAGGTGACGCAACCCAAGCGCACCTGAGAATTGCCGCAACTTGTCCAGACCAAGAGACTTGGTGAAGATGTCGGCAACCTGCCAATCCGTCGGAACGTACTGAAGTTCGACTTCACCAGAAAGGACACGCTCACGGACGAAATCGTAGTGCACCTCAATGTGCTTGGTCCGTGCGTGGAAGATGGGGTTTTTCGCGAGCTCGATGCTGATGAGGTTGTCGCAGTAGATCGTCGTCGGATCTGACACCTCCTCTTGCAGGTCCTTAAGAAGCCGCTTCAACCATATGGCTTCGCATGTCGCGACAGCCGCTCCTCGGTAATCAGCTTCGGTGCTCGACAGAGCAACTGTCGGCTACTTCTTATTGCTCCACGCGATTGCGACACTCCCGAGGGAGAACGCGTATCCAGATGTGGATCGGCGATCGGCGGCGTTGCTAGCCCAATCAGCATCGGTGTAGCCGACTAACTGCACGGCTGCACCGGTCCGATATAGCAGTCCGTGGTCCTTAGTGCCGCTTACGTACCGAAGTATGCGTTGCGCACACTGAAGGTGCTCCTCGGTAGGTCGCGCCATGAACGGACTGATCACTCCGACCGGATAACTGAGGTCGGGTCGGGTGATGGTCAAGTATATGAGGCTACCGACAATTTTTCGGAACCTCGTCGGGTCGCATACCTTTCCCATATCGGGACGAAGCTTGACGGTTCTGTCCAGAGGAGTCGAGATGGACTTACAGTCGGCCATCCCGAGTTTGAAGAGCATACTCAGCACGTAATGACGTTGGCTGATCAATATGCCTTCGGGGGTACGGATCACTTCGATCCCGAGGAAGTAATGAAGGTCCCCCAGATCCTTCATGTCGAACGATGCCGCAAGCTGGAGCTTTCACGCGGTCGATTTCACCTAGGTCGGCGCTGGTGATGACCAAGTCATCAACATACAGTAAAATACTAACCAGTCCGAGTCGACCTTTCCGAATGAACAGGGAAGAGTCTGATTTTGACGTGACGAAGCCCAACCGACGCAGTTGTTGCGTGATCTTCGTGTTCCAGGCACGCGGGGCTTGCTTCAGTCCGTAAAGGGACTTCTTCAGTTGGCATATTGCCGAGGAGTTCGTTCCAGAGTGAAATCTGGGGGGCTGTACCATGTACACCTGTTCCTCAAGGTCACCTTGCAGGAACACATTCTTTACATCCATCTGATGTAGGTGCCACCCCTTGGCCGCGGCTACTGCGAGCAAAACACGGACGGTCGTCATTTTTGCGGCCGACGCAAACGTCTCATCGTAGTCGATGCTGTGTTTCTGCGCGTAGCCCTTTGCCACTAGCCGAGCCTTGTACCGGTTGACCGAGCCATCGGTGTTGTACTTGACTTTGTACACCCATCTACACCCGATCGGCTTCACACCCTTCGGTGCGTCAACCAGGTCCCAGGTCTCGTTCTCTGCCAATGCGTGCATCTCTTCCTCCATCGCGGCGCGCCAATTCGCGTCCTTCGCCGCTTCTGCGTAGCTCTCCGGCTCACCCACTTCCGCTACACGGGTCATGTACGCATAATGATGCACCATGTACTCGTTGTATCCGAACCGCAAAACAGGATTCTTCTGGCGGGTAGATCGGCGTAATCTCACATTAGCCGATGTCGAGGTCTTCTCGGTCGACACGGTCTTCATCTTTAAAGACCCGTCACCGGTTCCCTCGGAGTCGGACTCGCGTCGGTCTGACTCGTTCCTTTCCGTGCCGGAATCCGACACCTTCTTCTTCCCTTTCTCTTTGCGCGTAAGCCATCTCCTCGGCCTCCTATGCGGGGAATGCACAACCGAGTCTCCACTACTCGCCGGCTCTTCATCGGACTGATCGTACTGACTCAGTCGTCCAATTGGTCCACTTAAACGGAGCGAAATCGGACTCTCTTCGCGGGTCTCGATTTCGGGCTCATTCGGAGGCATCTCGGCCTCGCTGACCTCATCGTCAGAGCTCGGATTGGAGTCTTGGTTCATAGTCGGGGGCAGGTACCAGGACGCAGACTCGTCAAACACAACGTCGCGGCTGTTTGGTGCAAGGGTTATAACACTTATAACCCTTCTGCTCGTCCGAGTAACTGACCAAGATGCATTTCTCGGCGTTTGCGTCCAACTTCCTCCTTTTCTCCTTCGGTACATGCACATACGCAATGCTACCGAACACCCTCAAGTGTCGCAAGTTCGTCTTCGTTTCGAAATATAGCTCGTGCGCCGACACTTTGTCTCCGATCCGGTTTTGGATGTATACCGCGGTCCTTACCGCCTCGGCCTAGTAGAACTTGGGCAAGCTCTTCTCCTCCAGCATTGCCCGTGCTGCTTCCACAACTGACCGATTCTTTCTCTCGGCCACCCCGTTCTCCTCTAGCGTGTATCTACAATTGAATTCGCGGCGAATTCCCATTTGTTGTAGGTAACCGTTGAATTGACTGGAAAAGTACTCTTTCTCGCCATCTGATCGCAAGCACTTGATCTTTCGTCCTGTTTCAGCTTCCACGAACCCTTTGAGGTCCCGGAAACAGTCGAAGACTTCGCTCTTCCTCTCAATGAGGTAGATCCACGTGTGCCGCGTGTGGTCGTCGATGAAGGAGACGAAATATCGGCTCCCGCCAAGACTAACGTTTTGTGCTGGTCCCCATACATCAAAGTGTATAAGGTCGAGCTTGTTCTGGCTCTGGTTTCGCTCGTTGGGGAAAGGAAGTCGGTGTTGCTTCCCGAGCTGGCAAGCTTCACAAACTTGTGCCTTTCGGCCACTAAACTTGGGCAATCCGAACACTACCTGTTTCGATTGCAGATCTTGAAGCCGTTGGTGGTTGACGTGGCCTATCTGCTTGTGCCACAAGTCGATGTCTGACTCGGTCTTTTGTCCCTTCGCGAACATTGCGGTGCTGCCGTTAGTGGAGTCGAGGATGAACATCCTCCCGTCTCTGCGCCCTTGCACAATCACACGGCCTTCTTCCTCAATGAAGCACCCGAGGTGTGTAAACCGAACCTCCATCTCTTGGTCGACGATCTGTCCGACCGAGACCAAGTTCTTCGTGATTGTCGGAACGTGCAACACGTTCATGAGTTTCCCTTTCTGCCCGACATGGCTAAGGGGAACTTCTCCGACATTTGCGATCGGATGCGGAGTGTCGTCTCCAGTTGCGACTACTCCAGGTTGTATCGGTTTTTCAAGGTACGAGAACCACTCCTTATGGCTCGTCATGTGGTTTGACGCGCCGGAGTCTACGTACCACACCTCGTCCGATCTCGGGGTGCTCTGTTTCATTGAGTTTGCTTCGTGTCTCGTCACGAAGACAGACCCTTCTCCGACTCTCCCAGAGTCTTGGGCGTAGTGTGATCGCTGCCGATTTCCCTTGTCGGTATGTTCGGAGCCGTTTCCGGAACCGGTTCTCTCCGAATCGGCGCGCTTCTTCCAACACTCACTTTCCTTGTGGCCTTTCTTGCCACAGTACCAGCACTCGGCGATGGCCTTCCCTTGCCGGTTCTCATCGCTTTGACTCCCCCTGTTTCCGGAGGGTCCGGAGTTGCTGTCGGCATCACTTCGATGCCATCTTCCTTGATCTCGTCGGCCGCTTCCATTGTGTACCGACTCGCCTCGTCCGCCACGACCACGGGGCCTTTCTCCCTCCGTGTACAACATCTTGTTGTCGGTGTGCGTGCTCGTCGACGCACCCGCGTGGTTCTCCTCTACCAGGAGCATCGACTGTAAGTCGAAAAAGGACGGCGTATTCTCCCGGGTACACACAACCGTTCGGAACACTCCGAACTTCGACGTCAAACCTCCGAGACAGATCTGGACCATCTCGCTCTCCTCGATGTTCACCTCTATGGAGGCGAGGGAGTCGCAGATATCCTTGATCTTCGAGGTATAGTCTGCCACCAACAAGTCGCGTTGTCGTAGGTTGCTCAACTCCTGTCGGAGCTGAAGCTTCCTAGTTGTGGTGCTCGCGGCGAAAATCTTCTTCATATTTTCCCACGCACCCTTCGGCGTCTTTGCATCCCAAACATAGCTCAATAGTTGTTCGCCCACACACGACGCGAAGCAGTACAATACCCTGCTCGCCGATTGCTCCCACGACGGGAAGTCTCTGTGTGTCGATTCGGGTGCCGCGTCATTAGCTCCTTCGACATATCTCCAGTAGCCATGCCCGAGCAAGTACTGGTGCATCTTGTAGGACCAAGACGTGTAGTTGGTTCTGTCGAGCTTCTCTGTTGGAAGCGAGCTCACCATGCCTCTATCCATTGTTCTTCTCGTTCTTCTTCGTCAAGCTATGTCGACTGCAGAGAGGTTCTTAACCCTCACGCTCTGATTCCATGTAAAAAGCAACGTGCGGAAGCAAGTATGAAGAACGAACAGAAGGAAGGAAACTTAGGTTTAATGGAGAGCTTGAGCTTACACTGTATACGCGGGAGAGACAGAGAGAGTGAGAGAGAAGACACAAAAAACTATATTCAACAATAATACTCAGTCTGTACATAAGACGTGCTCAGTGAACACTTTTATACAAGCCCTAGAAGGACTGACCGAAGTACTGACAGTACTTCAATGCTCATCAAGATATCCTACACTAACTCCCAAATATATTCCTTACGGAATATCTTTCCTAACGACCTCCCGGTTTACGCACTTGGCCTAGCTGATTGGTCCCAACCGATCCAGTCCTCGGCTTCTTCAGCCGAACCGGCCGATGTTGAGCTTGTCTCTCAACACGAATCAATATGAGTTTCGATGAGGAGGATTTTTCACGTATACACCCTGTAATTTCTCACACAATGAGAATATTATCATTTCCTTTGCCATACTGAAATAATTGTTTTCAACCAGATGCATACTGTTGAGAATCAAGCTCAACTTGGTCTAGTGTGTGAACTCACCTTGAGAGTGAATAGACACTCCAACAGTCAAGAGTAACCATTATGTCACCTCTTTGTATTCTAGCATTTAGTATGAGTCATAGAATCATATTCTGTGACACATAAATTATGAGCTTTCACATTCCCCATGCTCCATGAGTCTTGTAGTTAATGAAGAGAGAGGGTGACTATATAAAGCACCCTCCTCCTACCTTGTATTGTGTTGAGTCTTTCTCCTTTGTTAATATAATCTACCTTGCATATACTCTGTGTCTTAGTCCTTGTCTCTCTCACTCTCTCTCTATCTCTCATACAGACACACAGTTCACACCTATTCCACTACACAAGAATCACACCCGATTCTTTACACATACGAATAATCGACCAAACCATTTCATCCAATGAGCGCCATTCTTCTGCTGTCATCGAGGTTGACTTGTTGGTGTGCCTTATTGCCTCGATTTGATGCCAAATGATCAGTACATCCTGCGTCATCTGCTTCCATACTGCAAAATTTTTGTCGTCGAACTTTCTAATTTCAACCCTTGTACCGGATGTTGAAGCCATGTTCTCTTTTGAAAGTGAGATTTTATTGACTTGGTCTTTTCTATTTTGTTTCCGTTTGTAAAGAATCGGATATGATTCTTGTGAAGCAGAAGAGATGTGAGTTATGTGTGTGTATGAGAGAGAGAGAGAGAGAGAGAGAGAGAGAGAGAGAGAGAATGAGAGAGACAAGGAATAATACACAGAGAATACACAAGGTAGATTGTATTAACAAAGGAGAAAGACTCAACATATACAAGGTGGGAGGAGGGTGCTTTATGTAGTCACCCTCTCTCTTCATTAGCTACAAGAGTCATGGAGCATGGGGAATGTGAAAGCTCTTAAGTTATGTGTCATAGAATATGATTCTATGACTCGTACTAAATGCTAGAATACAAAGTGGCGACATAATGGTGACTCTTGACCGTTGGAGTGTCTATTCACTCTCAAGGTGAGTTCACACACTAGACCAAGTTGAGCTTGATTCTCAACACGCCCCCTCAAGCTCAAGTCAGGTCGGTTTCAGATGGTATCCGAAATCTGCTTCGACTCGCGTTCCGGAGTCCGCGTCAACTCGCATTTGTGCGGAGTTGCGGAATCCGTGCTCCAGCTTGCGTTGTGCGTAGTTGCGAAGTCTGCGCTTCGGCTTGCGTCTTTCTTCGCGGCTTTGCGCGGTAGATCGGCTTCATTGCGCGGTTACGTAATCCACGCATTATTGCGTAATGTCTTCAGTACTCCCCCTCAAGCTTGGCAGGTCAGGGATCGTCAATCCGAGATCGGTCATGAATTGCCACAGCTTGTCGGCTCCTAAGGCTTTAGTGAAGATGTCGGCCGTTTGAAGATTTTTGCTAATGTGTTGTAGGTCAACATTGCCAACTAGAACGCGCTCTCGGATGAAGTGATAGTGCACTTCGATGTGCTTTGTCCGCGCGTGGAATACCGGGTTCCGAGCCAGATAGATATTGCTCATGTTGTCGTAGTAAAGGGAAGTCGGATCCTTGATGGGTACGCTCAGATCCTTCAAATCCTCTTGAGCCATACAGCTTCACACACAGCTATGACTGCGCCCCTATATTCCGCCTCCGTACTTGAAAGAGCGACGGTATGCTGCTTCTTGCTACTCCACGATATTGCTCCGCTGCCGAGGGAGAAAACAAATCCGGAGGTTGATCTTCTATTGGCTTTGTAGCCGGCCCAATCGGCGTTTGTGTTCCCCTCGAGGCGTATTGGCATTGCTGTCTTGTAGAGGATGCCGCAATCCATTGTGCTGCTCACGTACCGTAGAACTCGCTTAGTGCAATCCAAGTGAGTATCAGGCGGTGTTTGCATGAATTGACTAAGGAGACTGACCGGATAACTAAGATCGGGTCGAGTGATCGTGAGGTAGAGGAGACTCCCGATGAGTTGCCAATACTGAGTCGATGCACACGCTTTGGTGCCGGAGTTCGCATCTAGTTTGAGATTACGATTGAGCGGGGTTGCCATGGATTTGCACTTAGCCATACCGAACTTGAATAAAAAGTTGAGGATGTAGTGTCGTTGAGAAATCATGATTCCGGCCGGAGTTCAAATTATCTCGATGCCGAGGAAGTTGTGGAGTTCCTTCATGTCCGTCATCTCAAACTTGTCGGAAAGGAGGGATTTGACCTTATTGATTTCGACAAGATGCTCACCTCCAATGACTAGGTCATCCACATATAAGATGATGACGATCGGACTTGCGGAATCACTTCGTATGTAGAGGGAGTTGTCTGATTTTGACATACGGAAGCCGATTTGATGAAGATATTGCGTTATCTTTGAATGCCAAGCACACAATGCTTGCTTGAGGCCGTAGAATGGCTTCTTGAGTCGGCATATAGCTTTCGGATGGGTGCTAGAGTTGAAGTCGGGTGGTTGTATCATGTACACCTCCTCTTCTAATTCGCCTTGTAGAAAGGCGTTCTTGATGTCCATTTGATGGAGGTGCCACCCTTTCGCCGCAGCAAGCCCAATTACGGTCCGTACCGTAGTCATCTTTGCCACCAGGGCAAAGGTCTCTTCGTAGTCAACTCCATGCATTTGTGCGTAGCCTTTCGCTACGAGTACTGTCGCTTTGTAGCGGTTGACGGAATTGTCGGCATTGTACTTCCATTTGTAAATCCATCTGCATCCAATCGCCTTTTTGTGCGGTGAGGTGGGAACGAGATCCCACATCTCATTCTTCCGTAGTGCCTGGATCTCCTCGTTCATTGCTTCGATCCATCGCGGGTCCTTCGCGGCTTCGGGAAAGGTTTCCGGCTCCCGTACTGTCGCTACCTTCATCATAAAGGCGTAATGGTACGCCATATAATCATTGTAGTGGATCAGCGGAGCTTTTCATTTGCAGAGATGAGGGCTTTCTTAGCTCCGATTGGTACATTGAAGCCGACGAGCTCACTGTCGAGTGAGTGAGTCAACTCATCGTCGTCGAAGCGATCGTCTGCGTATTCCACCATTTTTGCCTTGCCTTTGTCCATCTTCGGGCTAGGCCGTGATGTGTTTTGATCGCTCAAAGGCTCTTGTGGTCCGCTCAGTCGGGTCATGATCGGACTTTCTTCGAACATGCGCGTAAGGCGATCTTCATCCACTATCTCTTGTTCGAGCGTACCAGGATGCGGACTCGTAAAAAATGACATCTCGACTTACTCGAGATTTTCGAGTTGAGGGGTTGTAGCACTTGTACCCCTTTTGCTCCAGTGAGTATCCTACGAGGATACATTTCTCCAACTTCGGGTCAAGCTTTTGATGCTTCTCGTCGGGGATGTGCACGTACGGTATCGCGCCGAATATCCGGGTGTGCGATAAGTCCAGCTTCTTTCCGAAGTATTTTTCGTGCGGAGTGACCTCATGCACGCCGGATGTTGTGCATTGGTTCATTAGGTAGACGGCCGTATTTGCAGATTCGGCCCAATATGACTTGGGTATATGCTTCTCGTTCATCATGGCCCGCGCTACTTCGAGGATGTGCCGAGTTTTGCGCTCGGCTACCCCGTTTTGTTGCGGAGTGTGTCGACAAGTGAATTCTCACCGAATTCCTTCCTTTCGGAGATACGCCATGAAATCGTCCGAGAAGTACTCCTTGCCACCATCCGATCGAAGGCATCGTACATGTCGGCCCATGGCTTTCTCGACTTCATTCTTCAAATTTTGGAAGTGTCCGAACACTTCGCTCTTTTGCCACATCGGGTAGATCCAAGTGTGCCTAGAAAAGTCGTCGATGAGGAGCACGTAATATCGGCATCCGCCAAATGTAGCCGTCTACACCGGTCCCCATATGTCGGAATGGACTAAGTTGAGTAGACCTTTGCTCACGTTCCACTCTTTCGGGAATGGGTGTCGGTGTTGCTTGCCGAATTGGCACACTTCACATACACCTTCAATCTCCTTCTCTTTGAATGTTGGGAGTCCGATGACGACTCCTTTCGATTTCATTGCTTTGAGTTTTTGGAGATTTATATGGCCAACCCACTTGTGCCATAACTCTATGTCGGAGTCGGCTTTCATGCCCTTTGCGAACATGGCCGATTTCATCTCGTGTGAGTTGAGAATGAACATTCGGCCCTCTCTTCGTCCTCGTGCGATGAGTTGGCCCTCTTTTTTGATTAAGCAACCGCCTTGATTAAATCGAACTTGCATCCCTTGCTCTACAATTTGGCCGATGGAGACCAAATTCTTCGTAATGGTCGGTACATGCAAGACATTTTTAATGTAATTTTTCTTACATTGTTTTCCGAACGGAACATTGTTGATGTGCCGAATCAGGTGCGTAGTGTCGTCTCCGGTTTCGACATAACCGAGTCGGTCCGGCTCTCGAAGTTCTCGGAACCATTCTTGATGCGATGTCATATGGTTCGAGGCACCGGAATCAATGAACCATACGTCTTCCGGACCGGAGGCACTAGTTGAGGTAGAGCCCGACATAGAGTTTGCTCTATGTTTCATCATGAACATTCTGCCACGATCGGAGTTGTGTGCATACATTCCGCCACGATCTTCATAGTCGGAGTTGTGCGCGTAATTCGTGAGTTGTCGGCTTGTGGAAGCCGATTCACGCATCTTCTTTCGGCACTCTTCTTTGTGGTGGCCGAGCTTTCCGCAATATCCGCATTTGGTTGCGTTTTGACGGTTTGGGCCGGAGTGGAAGCTCCCCCTTTTTGCAAAGGTTCCTCGTTGGCTTCCGTTTTGCGACCGAAATTGGGAGTTGTTATCGTAGGTCGAACCTCGTCCGCCTTATCCTTGGCTGAATCGGCCTCTCGACCATCCACGTCCTCTTCCTCCGTTCAAGTGCGTGTAGAGCATGTGGCCTTCCGACTCATTGCTCTTTGTACGCACGTGGTTTTCTTCGACCAATAGCATTGATTGGAGCTCGAAGAAGGAGGGAGATTTCTCCTGTGCTATTGTGCGAGGCTGTTAAGGCATATTTGAACCATCTCATCATCATCGATATTTACGCTTATTGAGCCAAGCGAATTGCAAAGCTCCTTGATCTTCGAGGTGTATGTTGTAATGGACCTGTCCCTTTGTTGAATGTTGTTCAACTCTTGGCGGAGTTGAAGCCGTCTTGCGGTTGTGTTTGCCGCGAAAATCTTTCGTAGATTTTCCCATGCCTCCTTCGGCGTCTTGGCTTCGTGAATGTAGCCGAGCATGTGATCGTGAACACATGTCTCCAAGCAATACATCACGAGGCTTGCGGCTTGCTCCCATGTCGCGTATCTGGGAGCCGCTTCGGCGGGTCGGTCTTCATGCACTCCTTTCATGTAGCTCCAATAGCCTTGTCCGACAAGGTATTGGTGCATCTTGTACTCCCAAGATGCGAAGTTGTTTCGATCCAACTTCTCGGTAGGGAGAGCGCTCCCCATTTGAGTATTCATTATGTCGATTCTTCTTCTTCTTCTTCTTTTGTCTTCGAATGCGAGCTATGTAGCGAAGCTATGATAGCGATGAGCCGGTTCTTGGTCGTCGGCGTAGAGCACAACACACGATCACGATGAGGTGAATGGGCTAGATCGAGCTACCAAATCGCTCTGATACCATGTAAAGAATCAGATATGATTCTTGTGAAGCGGAAGAGATGTGAGTTATGTGTGTGTATGAGAGAGAGAGAGAGAGAGAGAGAGAGAGACAAGGAATAATACATAGAGAATACGCAAGGTAGATTGTATTAACAAAGGAGAAAGACTCAACATTATACAAGGTGGGAGGAGGGTGCTTTATGTAGTCACCCTCTCTCTTCATTAACTACAAGAGTCATGGAGCATGGGGAATGTGAAAGCTCATAAGTTATGTGTCATAGAATATGATTCTATGACTCATACTAAATGCTAGAATACAAAGTGGTGACATAATGGTGACTCTTGACCGTTGGAGTGTCTATTCACTCTCAAGTTGAGTTCACACACTAGACCAAGTTGAGCTTGATTCTCAACACCGTTGAGCAAGAAGTCGTTGTGATACCACTTGTAGACTAGTATGCGAACAAATATGCGGAAACGTGTATAAGAACCTATTGTATTATGCTCATCAAACAACACATAAAATATGACACAAGCAAAAACAAAAGCGTAGATGCAGTGTCAAGCTTTAATGGAAGTTCTTATGTCAGTCTTTCTGAAATTCTTACTCCACAAGACTCAATGTCGATTATCATTACAATATTAGGGTTGAGCTTATGTACTCAAATCCCTAACTTCAAGATGTGTTCACACTAGGATACAAAGTTGAGGAAGTTGTCCTTTTATGCCAGCAGGGACCACAGGGGTCTTGAACCAAGGAGCTGGTGAAGGGAGAAAAGTGTGGGAGCATATAGGAACTATTCGGCCAGTTGCCCGCTTCCGGATAGAAGAGTGCACGACACATGACACGTAACCGATCTAGGCCTATTGCCGGATCCGGCTCGATGAGCACATGGACTCGCCGGATCAGACACACACACACACATACACACACCGATGTTGGGAGGAAGCAATACCTCTCGGTGACAGTGGATGAGGCCTGTATCGGGAAACAACACTCGAAAAGAGCAAAAAACACAGAAGAGGACTAGGATACAACAAAACAATGATGATTAACATAGGAAAACAGAGAGAGTAAATACAACCAGTCTCGACACACACACACACTCACACACACACTCACACACACACACACACACACACACACAGAACGATGAGCCTCTGGCTGAGAGCACATGGGCCTCCTATGTGATCAAAGGCCTCCCCTTCCTTCCGAATTAGTACATGTAGAAACTGGGAGAACGACAAAGCTCTGGATCTCAAACCGACATCACTTCTCCCTCCAAAACGATGGATCCCGACAATAGTTCAAAACCTCCCCTTTTATAGCACAAGGGGAGGCTATTACATCACACATAAAGACAACCATTTCTTGTCAGAGATTTCCCTCAAGTCTCTCACATCATATCCTAAGGTAAGTAATTAAGAAAGGGTTAATTAGTACCTAATTATGTGATTAAGTTAAGCGGAAGATTAAGTGATATGTGTGTGAGAGGAAGAGAGAGAGAGAGAGATATTGATGAGCAACACAAGATGGGGGATGACGAAGGATATTAAATTAGCATTATCATCATCATCATCATCATCAAATACAAAAATACCCACAATGAGGTATATATAGATCTCATGTGCAAGGGTGCACATGTGTGAGGATAATATAGGTACAAAAGTGTAAGTCCTATATTAATTGTACTTAGGAGTCGAGGATCTAGAATATCCCACTTAAGTACAAGGTCCTATTTAAGGCGTTATAGCCAACACTTCTAACTAGATTCTATCTAGGTAACTACGAAGTTACATGGTTGACTAACTAACTAAACTAAGTTTAGCCTGATCTCTTAACACACCCCCTCAAGCTCAAGTGTGAGGTGTCCGACATCTGCTTTGGCTTTCATCGGCTTCGTGCGCTTCCGTCCGGCCTTCGGCTTTCTTCGCCGTGGCAATCTCGGTTCCTCCCCCTCAAGCCGGTGATGAAGGCTTGTAGTGTGTGGGCAAAGGTCAACTACTTCCACCCATCGTGGGTTACGAGCCACTTCTGTAGAGTTCTCGGGCTTCATCGCGAAGGCGTAATGATGGGCCATATACTCATTGTAGCCAAGCTGAGTGATGGGATTCTTCTCTCTAGAAGAGCGTCGAAGTTTTTCGCTCGCCGATGTGAGCGCCTTCTTTACTCCGGGTGTCCGCATGATGGATACACCGAACTCATTGTCTAGTGAGGGAGCCGACACATCCGAATCATTGTCGTCGAGGTGGTCGACTTCGTATTCGGGCATCTTACCTTTGCCTTTGTCCAAGTTCTTGGGTCGCGTGGGGGCTCTTGTGGCCCACTAGACATTGCCGTAGTTGGAATTTCTTCGAACATGTGTTCGAAGCGATCTCCATGTTCTACCTCTTGTTCCATGAATTCTGGCTTGAGCAGAGTCGGAGTCGAAGTTGTCTCTGGTGCGTACCAGGATGCGGACTCGTCAAAGACTACGTCTGGACTTACCCAAACTGCTCGGGTAGAAGGGTTGTAGCACTTTTATGCCTTCTTCTCAGACGAGTATCCTATGAGGATACATTCCTCTGACTTCGTGTTGGGCTTCTGTCATTGTTCGTTCGGGATGTGTACATTTGCAATGCTTCCAAACACCTTGAGGTACGACAGGATCGGCTTCATTCCGACGAGGAGCTCGTATGGAGTTAGTTCATGCACTCCATTCGT
The DNA here is from genome assembly GCF_043228905.1 of Azolla caroliniana. Classification (NCBI taxonomy): domain Eukaryota; kingdom Viridiplantae; phylum Streptophyta; class Polypodiopsida; order Salviniales; family Salviniaceae; genus Azolla; species Azolla caroliniana. The sequence continues at coordinate 13,791,163 of NW_028230436.1, forward strand.
GGTGCATTGATTCATGAGATGGACGATTGTGGATGCCGTTTCGGCCCAATAGAAGTTAACCATGTGCTTCTCATGCATCATGGCGCATGCTACCTCAAGTATTTGCCAATTCTTCCTTTCGGCGACTCCATTTTGTTGGGGCATGTGTCGGCATGAGAATTCTCTCCGAATGCCTTCACTTTGGAGGTAGGAGGTGAACTCATCGGAGAAGTATTCCTTGCCTCCATCCGATCTTAGGCATCGAATGTGCCGACCGGTTCCTTTTTCGACTTGATGCTTGAGCTTTTGGAAGTGGGAGAGCACTTCGCTTTTCTTCTTCATCAGCTAGATCCATGTGTAGCGGGAGTAGTCGTCGATGAAGGTTACATAGTATCGGGATCCGCCGGTCGGCGTTTGAGCCGGTCCCCATACATTCGAGTGTATGACATCGAGGAGGCCTTTCCTTGTGTGGCTCTCCCTTTGTTGAGTTGACATGCTTTGCATACTCGGTTGACTTGTTTTGACTTGAATGTCGGAAGTCCGATGACAACTCCCTTTGTTTGCATCGCTTAGAGCTGTTGGAGGTTGATGTGGCCGATTCTCTTGTGCCACCACTCGATGCTTGTCTCGGTTTTGAGACCTTTGGCATACATGGCTGATTTCACCTCGTTCGAATCGAGGATGAACATGGGACCATCTCTCCGTCCCTTGGCTATGAGTCGGCCATCTTTCTCGATGAAGCATCCTTCTTTGTTAAAGAGAACTTCCATTCCTTGCTCCACGATTTGGCCTACCGACACCAAATTCTTCATTATCAAGGGCACATGCAAGAAATTCTTGATGCAATTGTTCTTGCCATCGTTGTCGAATGGAACGTTGCCGATGTGCCGCTTGCTCCCATGTTGCGTAGTCAGCATTCTTTGAGTCGGGTCGATTTTCTTGAGCGCCGTTGATGTAGCTCCAATACCCTTGGCCGACGAGGTATTGGGTCATCTTGTACTCCCAACATGAATAATTGCTCTGGTCTAGCTTTTCGCTAGGGACCGAGCTACCCATTTGTGTGTTCATGTTGATTAGTGTCTTCTCTTTTTCCTTTTCTTCCTTTGATCATGTATACGTGCTACGTAGCGGCACTACGGTAGCCGATAGTGTTGTCCGCCGAAATAGTAACCGACGGCCAACGGTTCACGCGGGAAGCGTGAACGGCTAATTAGACCCTGCATATATAAAGGGCAGAAAACCTCTTAAGGAGGTGCGTGTAATTTTTGGGAAATGTAAAAGAACGCCTGATAATAAAATACTATCTTCTCTGAGTTTCTGTGTATAGCTGCGACTAATTCAGTGTTTGTGTCTCGGATACGTAAGCGTAGTAGTACGTAAGTGCAACCTGTGATAAGGAGTCGGTTGTAGCCGTCTCCCCGTACACACGGAGGAATCACAGAGGTTCTCTCCTTACGCAATACGCTTAAGCTCTGTTCGTTGTTCCACATTCACCTTAGGGTCTAGGTCGAAGGACTGACCACGGATCGTGTTCCTAAGAGGCAACATTTTTGGCACGCTTGGTGATCTATGTTTCCTCACAAACGAGCAACAACGAATGGATGTTTAGCCGCAGAAGACCCAGAGAACCAACAAGACAAGACCGGCCAATAACAAGGTCCGTCACACGCCAGGCAGAAGAACGCGCCCGGCAAAAGCCGCGCATCGGCGACCTTAGTAATACCTGCCAAGAGTGCAAAGGGGATTCCTTGCTCCCCAAATACCTCGACGAGGCGAGGGGACCACGCTTACCGCAACCATCCGGTGACCTTTTCCGATCTGTCGTAGCTCCCATGATGGCCTTTGCCTACCCCCGCTTTAACGGCGAAACCGACGCTGCAACTCATATTCGCATGTTCTTGAACGTTTGGAATGCGAGCCACATGGCGCAAAACCTTTTCGAGACGGTGGCACACCAGTCAAAAATGACGGAGTTCGGATTAACATTAGATGGGCGTGCGGCGTTTTGGCATTCACAGATGGATTTACCAGCCATAACAACCTTCGATCAACTGCAGTCCGCCTTCTTGCGTTTCTTCCACCGGAGGGTTCCACAACGCGAGATTCTCGGGCAGTTTTATACAATTAAGCAACTACCGACCGAGATGATAGCAGACTTCAGCTTACGGTTCCAAAATTTACAACGGAAACTGGATCGAAGCCCCGCGGAGGAGGAGGCTCGGTAGACATTTCTGGCAGCGTTACGCCGGCCCATCCAGACAACGCTCAACAGCAATAGCGTGAAAGGGGAAACGACGGATATGGTGATTGAAGGAGCATTACAGCTCGAGTTGGATGACGAGGAGGAGAGGTTTTCGATGTCATCCTTACGACAAGCGTTACCTCAGGATGAGGAACGCCAATTTCGTCAGGCAATCCAGTACACGATTTGCTTGAACTCGGGGCATTCCACGGTGGAGTGCAATATGCGAATCCACTGCCCAATCTGCCACTCGAAGGTTCACACAGTCGACCAATGCGAGTACAATATGTTAAACAGAGCCACGCCCGCGGTCTGCAGCATGGACACACAGCGGCAACCGCACCGGGCGGAACAAAGGAGGCAAGAAGACCGACCCCGGTATAAGGATTGCAACCCGCGGGAGGACAGGTACAACCGGAATCGCTGGAATCACAATGAGTCCGAGGAGGAGGACCCGAAGGACGAGGATTATCGTGGACATCCGAGTTACGGCAAAGGGGGTCGGCGATACGAACATCAACGCCCGACAAACAAACGGGGCAGCTTCAATGGCTATCGGGGTAAGCCTCGACAATATGGCAGGAGTCCGCGAACGCAATGAAGTGAATAGAGAATGAAAAACCGGAGCCGGACCCCATTTGGCAGGTGTTAGCGGGCTGTGAAATCACGCTAACTATGGAAAAACTGCTACAGCTAGTTCCACGTTTCCGCCAGACCATGGAAGCACAGGTGGCGGGCATGACCGGGGCGAGCGTTGCCACAAACCTGACTGACGTTAGCGAGGGACCACCAGTGGTGGATCAGCACAACCCGGCCATTACAGTAATATTGCACGGACAGGAAGTTCCTGGATCTGTAATCGATGGCGGCTCAGGCGTCAATGTGATTAGCGCGAAAACTTGCGAACAATTGGGCATTTCTGAATGGGAGGCGTGTCCATTCTGGCTTCGCATGGCAAATACCCGATCAGTGCGACCATTGGGGCTAATTCGCAAAATAGGCATCATCGTGGGCAGACACCGCTTCGACATATCGGCAGTTGTCCTCACTTTGGACTCCCCAGGAGCGTACCCAGTGCTTCTGGGCAGACCATGGCTTCGGACAGCAAATATCAAGTAGAGCTGGTAACACGAGTGTATCAGTTTCCGGCATGGACGCATCAAGGTTTGTGTATCTACAGAAGGCAACATGCCACAACCTAAGGGGATAACACCGTTGTATGCAGAAGACATCAATATGATGGCTGGGGTGGAGGATGCCGAATTGGAAGCGTACCTTGACGAACATCCTCGGATTATTCTGCTGTTCGAGATAGATGTCATCGCAATTGCGGCAGAATATACTACGACCATTGTTCCAAGCGAAGAGCTGTATGAACCAAACCAAGAGTCCATATTGGAACTTTGGAACTCAGCAAAGCACGGGCGGCCTTCGAAAGGGAAATGAAGATGTCACGACGAGTCACCGCTTCCGCTCTCGACGAAGTGAATGTGGGTACGAGATCGGAACCCCGGTTCCTCTCCATACCAAAGGAATTGAGGCCGGACCAGAGAACCACAATGATCGCACTATTCGCGTGGGCTCACGAGGACATGAAGGGGTTAGATCCCAAGTTCTATCAGCATAAGATCAATCTAGCAACGGACGCGAAACCTGTTCATCAGCGTCGCTACCGCATGAACCCCAATTACGCGACCCGCGTGAAAGAAGAAATTGACAAGCTGCTGAGGGCGGGGTTCATACGGCCAGTGAAACAAGCGACATGGCTTAGCCCGATAGTGGTTGTCCCAAAGAAAAACGGCAAAATACGGGTATGCGTGGATTACCCGAAATTAAACGTCGTAACCATTACGGACGCATTTCCCTTACCCTTCACCGATAGCGTGCTGGACGCCGTCGCAGGCCATGAGATGTACAGTTTCTTAGATGGCTTCAGTGGCTATAACTAAGTACGCATGCACCCCCAGGACCAGGAGAAGACGACATTTGTCACGGACTGGGAGTATATGTGGCGGTCGTCATGATGTTCGGGCTAAAGACAGCGCCAACAACATTCCAACGAAGGATTACGGAGATCTTTGGGGAATACATTCCGGCGTTCATGCAAGTCTTTTTAGACGTTTTTGCAGTATATGGGTGAACAAAAGACCATTTCTCGCACTTACGTCTGTGCCTCGAACGTTGCCGCACCGCACGCTTAAGCCTGAATCCCGCGAAATGTGCCTTCGGCGTGACCAGCGGGACTCTCCTAGGCCACATCGTCAGCAAGGAAGGAATAGTGGTCGACCCAAACAAGATCTCCGATATTACGCAAGCTAAAACTCCGACAAATGCCAAATCACTTAGCCGGTTTCTGGGCCAAATACGGTGGCATAGTCGGATGATACGATATTTGGCGGACTTCGCCACGCCACTACACACTGCCGTACATCGGACTCCTTTCCAATGGACTGCAACAAAGGATAAGGCCTATGAGGTACTTAAGATAATGCTCCCACAGGCCCCCGTCGTACAACCTCCAGTTTGGGTGAAGCCATTCCCCGTGTTCGTCGACGCCTCGGACATAGCAATAGGAAGCGCGCTAATGCAACTCACCGAACCAAACTGGTACAGGCCAGTATACTACACAAGTCGTAAATTGACAACAGTACAGTGTAACTATTCCACAACAGAGCGAGAGGCGCTAGGGATGATCTATAGAATCAATAAATTCCGACATTATTTACTAGGACGGAAATTCACGTTCCACGTGGATCATTCGACATTATTGTATTTGGTGGAGAAACAAGCCCTGACAGGGAAATTGGCGCGGTGGATGCTGCTACTCCAGGAATTCGAGTTCGTAATTCAGCACCAGCCAGGGATGCAACACGCAGTGGCAAATTTTTTGAGCAGACTTGAGAATGGAGAAACTGTACAGAAAGACGATGACAATTTTCCGGACGCCGACATCTGGCGAGTAGCCACATTTGCAGAAAAAACGGAATCCACCTTTCCGGATCGATGGCTTATGGAAATGACGTACTTTTTAACTACAGGACTACCTCCACCACAATTACGCACAGACGAGAAGAAACGACTAGCCGTCCGAAGCCGTCACTTCTGCCTGATCGAAGGGAGTTTATATCACAAAGGGAGTGACGGCATTTGGCGATGTGGAGTCCGTCAGGACGAAAAAGAAGCAGTTTTACAGGAGGCACACTGCGGCACGGCCGACGGCCATTACGCAGGCAACGTGACAGCCCGCAAAGTATGGCAGGCGGGCTTATGGTGGCCAACAACGCAGAAGGACGCATCCGAGTATTGTAGAAAGTGTGATTTGTGCCAGCGGATGGGTCAGCCCGCGGAGGACGCAAGGATGCTACACCAGCCCGTATTACCGTTGGACCCCTTCCAAAAGTGGGATTGGATTTTGTGGGGCCCTTCACAGCAGTAGCAGCCTATACGGGCAACAAATACATATTGGTAGCCACGGATTACTGTACCAAATGGGTAGAAGCAAAGGCACTACGGGAAAATACAACGGCCGTCACAACCAAATTTCTGTACGAGCACATCTGGTGCCGGTTCGGCTACCCGATTGAGCTCATCAGTGACCAAGGGAGCCACTTTCTCAATACGATGGTTCGGGAACTAACACAACATTACGCAGTAGTCCACAAGAAGAGCAAGCCATACTACCCGCAGGCGAATGGATTAGCGGAATTCACGAACAAAACTTTACAGACCATTTTGAAGAAAACCGTCAATGAAAATAGAACGAACTGGGATACCAAACTCTAGAGTGCGTTATGAGCGTACAGAACTAGTTACAAAACAAGCATACAGTCAACACCGTTTCGGCTAGCATTTGGACTAGAAGCGGTGATGCCGGTCGAATTTCGGGTACCTAGTTTGCGCATTCAGGTACGGAACCGATTATCAAAAGCCAAGTCAGAGGAGGAACAGCTCTACCAACTCCTTGAACTAGGGGAAAAACGCGTCCACAGCATGGTTGTGTTGGAAGAGGAACAACGACGGCGTAAAGCGTTTGTCGATCGACATCGGAGCGCAAGGGAAAAGGAGTTCGCCGTGGGCCGAGCGGTGCTAGTGTTTCAAACGCACATGGGCCATATGTCAGGGAAGTTACGTTTCCGTTGGACCGGCCCATACTGGATAATTGGAGCAGAACAGGGCACGTTCCAACTAGGAACGCTGGCTGGAGAAATAGTACGGCAAAAAGTGAATGGGTTTCGGGTCAAACCTTACTTGGGCCCTACGCCACCTCACCCATTCACCGCCGAATGGGACAAAGCCGGAGAACCAGTAGCGTAAAAGGGACAGTCCCATTTGTACTGTAATGTAAAAATAGGGTGTAACTAACTATTACGAAAAAAGAAAAAAGAAAAAAGAAAAGGAGAAGATAGCGACTATTAAAACGACTAAAGGCATGCACAAACTCCGAGTTCAAGAACACGCGGCACCACGATGGCTCACCGCCCAATGAACCCTAAGCCACAAAAAGAAGGAAACAGAAGATTTTCTGCACAAAGCAGAAACACATCGTCTAGCTATCAGCACTCCCATCGCTCCTCCTCACCTTCTTCCCCATCATATCTCAGAGCTCCAACTCACCACTGCTACCCGTCGCCTCTCCACGAACCTACTCTGATCTTCATCTCTACTGCCCTATGCCGATGGCTCGTGGAGAAGCGCCTGGATGGTTACATTCGGATCGCAAAAACACCTCCGCACCCGGACGCCATGGACATCGCCAGGCGGCTTAACATTGACACGGTCACCAACTCTTCCATTCGGAAGAAGTTAGACCTATCCTCACTAGGCGAAAGACATTTCGAAATACCTCCTACAGAGGCGCTGCAGTGGTATTTTGGCCCAAATTCATCCTCCGTCAAGGCCTATAGAACAAAACAGATTCCGGATCCCTTCTTCCGTGAAGTTGCCAAGTTCCTACTAGAAGTCGGCTGCGTCCATGTCAACGCTTATGGGATGCCTAAACAGAAGGCGGGCATCCTTATCGACACCTTTGAAGGGCATACAGTCGACTGGGGGGTCATCATAGGGCCGGTGTTAAGGGAAGGCTTGCATGCGTACCAAGTAGGCAAAAAGCTCAGGCCAATCATCCAACAATACCTTATGGTATTGTTTCCACCCCGAGGCCTACCAGCACCACAGCCCGGCGAACCAACAACCCCGCCCCGCTCCGCGAAACGCAGGTTAGCGGAGTTAGCGGCCCCAGAGTGGGAGGAGGAACCCCAACCGGCCCAACCAAGCCCAAGGACAACACCTCCTACCGACCAACCGGACACACGGGTGACGTAGGAGGAACAACCAAGACACCCCATGGAAGCAGCCCCAAAACCAAACACCGAAGCATGGCGGGAAAGCCCTAGACCAAAACGGCGCAGATTGGACAGAAAAGATGGGCGGGGGTTGGTAAAAAACGCCCCCACGGATCCGGAGGCACCGACCGCAGGCGAAGGCCCCACAACAACAGAGCCGAATACCACCTTCGAAATCATCCGGGAGCCGCGGCCGATTATTACGACTCAATCCCAACGAGGGAAAGCCGTATTGACGGCGGAAAGCGAGGTTTTGGCATATCCGGATATTTCGGATACGGCCCACGAATTCAGCGCCCTCTTGCAGTTCGGTACCTCTTTCGAGCTCATGGAGTTCCTGGCAACACAACAGGTCAAAGCCGCCCAACAAATGGCCGAGGAGCAAGCGGAACGTCAGATGATAGAGCGCGCCCTAACGCAAACAACGGAGAGCGACGATGAGGATCGGCTAGCCAGGGTCGGCAGACAAAGGAACGTCGGGGTACGGCGAGTAGGGATGGAGATACCACCCTTAAACACGGCCCTAGTCGAAGTCCATTGGGAACTGGCAAAGGTCAGCACGGGCGCCAAGGAGATAGCCATAAAAAATAAGAATGTTTGGAAGAAGGTGAAACTGATGGAAGCCGAACTACAAAAGGCCAACACACGCATCGCAGAGTTGGAAGCTCACACGACTACTACGCAACACGAAACCCCGCCACTGAACCACGTTATCAACGCTCTCAAAGAAGAAATCGAGGCTCAGACCACCATCGCCTCAAAATCAAAAAGGGTCGTGCAGCTAACGGAATCCGAAATTGACCGTCTTCGAGTAGAACTACGCCAATCCTCCGACAAAGAAAAGGAGATACGGGCTAACAGACGAAAGGCCGTAAAAACGCTTGAAGAGAAACTAGCTACGGAGGTTGCCCAGCACATCCGGACAAACGACGACAACGCTCAATTATGAGAGGACACGAAGAAATCAGAGGCGGCAATAGCGAGACTTCGGGCCTTATTAGAAAAAAAGATGGTATGGTTCAATGAGCAATTGGTAGTCAAACAAGACAGAAGGCATCAACTCGAAATCCGCCTAAACAATGAAATGGGGAAATTAGAAGAACAGCATGAAAAGGAATCCCAACTGTGGGCGGGCCTGAAAGTCACGTACGAGGAAGCGGCAACCGTTAAACAACAGGAAATTGTGAATCTCCAGAAGTCAATGGAAGACACACGCAACCACTGCCAGGCTATCACGGATAACATGTGCATCCTTCTCCAGACCAACCGGGAAATGTTCACAGTGCAATTAAAAACGGCGTTGGACAAAGGATGGATGGCGTGGGCAACCCAAGCAGCGGAATTGCACGCGTATCGTGCGGACTGGGAGAACCGGCGGAAAGACGGTCGAGGGTTTTATAAGCTAAACGAGGAGAGCATTGCGACCGTACGGGAGGACCTAGCGCAAGACTATCACGTGTTAGCAGACCAACACTCCGAAGAACTCGCACAACTCCTAGATGATTTTGGTGAAAGTCAGGAGGAGCTATTTCACCAGATCACACAAACCGGCAACACGCACACGAACGAGGAACCCAACGGGACACTAATTTTGGTCACAGCCGAAGAAGAGGAACCTCAGGCCCGATCACCAGGGAGGACAACGGGGGAGAATAGCGGGGACGAACGAGCGGAGTTCCCCACAGGACCCGACAGCGAAACCATTAACCAACAAGAGGTCCAGCCCACACCATCTTCAGAAAACGCGGAAAATAGTGCGGACCAGGCGGAATCCTCGCCCCACACCCAGGGACACACAAAAACGGCCAACACCGCGGAGGACGTAACAATAGAAGCTGAGATGCAGCTGACTGCAAGCACGCTATCAGCGGAGCCCAGCCTACTAACTCAAGAAGAACCCACCGTACCCGGACCACCCGCACACGGTGAAGGCGACTCCGGGAGAAACCAGGCCGACCAAGCAGAGGAGCCGCACCACGATGCACCTACGGGCCCTATATCAACTCCAGACGAGGACACCACAACAAAGCCGAACATCCGGGCCATTTTGGAAGAAGATTAACGGGATGGGTCCGACGTGCAAAGGAACTGTCCCACAGGCGTGCCAGGTGTTGTCCGCCGGAATAGTAATCGACGGCCAAAATCGTAGGAATAAGAAACTATATAAACGTAACGTATGCAACGGTTCACGCGGGAAGCGTAAATGGCTAATTAGGCCCTGCATATATAAAGGGCAGAAAACCTCTTCAGGAGGTGCATGTAATTTTTGGGAAATGTAAAAGAACGCCTGATAATAAAATACTATCTTCTCTGAGTTTCTGTGTATAGCTGCGACTAATTCAGTGTCTGTGTCTCGGATACGTAAGCGTAGTAGTACGTAAGTGCAACCTGTGATAAGGAGTCAGTTGTAGCCGTCTCCCCGTACACACGGAGGAATCACAGAGGTTCTCTCCTTACGCAGTACGCTTAAGCTCTGTTCGTTGTTCCACATTCACCTTGGGGTCTAGGTCGAAGGACTGACCACGGACCGTGTTCCTAAGAGGCAACAGATAGCCGAATTTTGTCGTCGGCGTCTTGAACACACAATCATGGAGTCGGGTGGGCTTAGTGGATTTTCGAAACCACACGCTCTGATACCATGTTAAGAATTAGGTAAGTAATTAAGTAAGGGTTAATTAATACCTAATTATGTGATTAAGTTAAGCGGAAGATTAAGTGATATGTGTGTGTATGTGTGTGAGAGGAAGAGAGAGAGAGAGAGATACACTTATGAACAACACAAGATGGGGGATGAGTAAGTATATTAAATTAGCATTATCATCATCATCATCATCATCAAATACAAAAATACCCACAATGAGGTATATATAGATCTCATGTGCAATGGTGCACATTTGTGAGGATAATATAGGTACAAAAGTGTAAGTCCTATATTAAATGTACTTAGGAGTGGGGGATCTTGAATATCCCCCTTAAGTACAAGGTCCTATTTAAGGCATTATAGTCAACACTTCTAACTAGATTCTATCTAGGTAACTGCGAAGTTACATGGTTGACTAACTAACTAAACTAAGTTGAGCTTGATCTCTCAACAATTTCTCTCTTTCTGTGGGACATTAAAGTACTCATCTAAATCATACAGACACTTACTTGTTCAGCTGGCAAGCTGAACCAGATCCGGATCGGTATCCGGAGCATAGAATTGGATCGGTGTCTGGATAGATTGGATCTGGAACCTAGAGTCAGACCGGAGAACTACATCGTACTCTGGAATAGTGTGAACCGGTAGGATGTTGAAGGTCTACGGTCTAAGCCTAGTACGTAGGCATAGTCCTTGGAGTGAGTGGACAGGCTCATATATGAGCACCAAGTACTTATGGTACTTGTGTCAGTCCGTGTAAGGACGTGTATAAAAGTGCTCTCTGAGCACATTCGATGTACAAAGTATTCTATTTTGAATTGAGTTTTTGTTCTGGTCTCTTTGTCTGTCTCTCTCGTGTATTCAAGCTTTCCATTAAATCTTTGTTCTGTGTTTTGTTGTTATCCACACTAAGCCGGTTTTGTCTTAGCTTCCGCACAATATCTTTTACTTGGTATCTGTTGGCATAAAAGGCCAACTCCTTCCACTTTGTATCCTAATGTGAACTCGTGCATATAGTTAGGGCTTAGTATATAAGTGATAACCTAACGTTGTAAAGAAACATCTCTTGATCATCTTGTACATCGAGTCTCTGAGGGAGAGAGAGAACGTAATAACAAACCTTCCCTTAAAGCTCAAACTGTCTATAGCTTCTGTCTATTCTCTTGTCCTCCTTTTGTGTTGTTTGCTGAGCATAACCGATAGTTCCTCACATACATTTCCGCGCATATGTGTCTCTCAACTAGTATCAGAGCGACTTGCTACTCGATGACAACGAACAACAGAAAAAAGAAAACTAAAAGAAAAAAGACCAGGTTAGTAAAATCTCACAATCAAAGAAGAATATGGCTTCAACATTCGGAACAAGAGTTGAAATCAGAAAATTCGATGGCAAAAACTTTGCCCTTTGGAAGGAGATGATGCAAAATGTGTTGATCATCAAAAGACAAGTCGAAGTCATTCGACACAGTGAAAAACCTGCCTCGATAACATATGAAGAGTGGAGATCTACAGAAGAAATTGCATCCAAATGCATTTGGCCGAAAACGTCTACTTCAGCATGGCAAAAGAGACAACACGTTCTCATTGTGGGAGAAGCTACAAGCCGTGTACGAGAAAAAGCCCTCATCTTCAAAACTGATCTTGATCAAACAATTGTTCAACATGAAGATGAGAGAAACCGATCCGGCCACCTCCCACATCAACACCTTCAGTCGGGTGTTGTCAAAACTCTCCTCACAAGGGTGTTGATAATGAGTGCGTTTTGCGGAAACGTGTATGGATCTGTTGTCGGTTATGAACAACAAACAACGCATACAGAAAAATAGAATAGGCGTAGACTTACACAGTGCAAGCTTTAATGGAAAGCCTTATTGCTTCGTTCTCACTCTCTTTCAGAGATACAATACACAAAACCAGAGAATCAGTTCTCTATCTCTTCATCTCTCTTCCACTCGTCACACTATACAATGTTAGGTATTCACTTATATACTAAGCCCTAACTTATTGATCAGTTCACACTTGGACGGATACAATTTGGAAGGAGTCGGCCTTTTATGGCAACAAACTCCCCCGTAAAAGGACACCTCTTTCATACATATACAAATACTTGGGGTTATCTCCCCCATATACAAGTCTGTCGGCATGAAGACGAGTCAATAGAGGTATAGTATGAGTGTCGATCAACTCTTACTTGCTGCTCCTCGTTCGTCTTTCTTTTGCTCAGTCTCTTGTCATAGTCCCATCTTCGTCCTTAGTGTTCTAGAGCGTTGATCTGGGAGTGGCTTCGTTATGCAATCGACGATGTTCACCTTGGTGTCGATCTTCCAAACTTGGAGTTTCTTTTCGGTCATGAGCTCCCAGATATGATGATACCGCACCTCAATGTGCTTCTTCTTCACATGGTAGATGAGATTGTTCATGAGGTGTATTGCGCTTTGTGAGTCGCAATAGATGGTCAGTCTATTCGGCTTGCAGTTCCGAAGTCGACAGACAACAGGTGTAGCCATATCGCTTCCTTCGTTGCTTCCAATGCTGCTATGTACTCAGTTTCTGTGGTAGACAAAGTGTGCACTCTTGAAGTTTTGATCTCCATGATATTGCACCACTATCATAGGTGAATGTGTAGCCTGATGTTGATTTCCGATTATCTGTATTTCCAGCATAGTCGGAATCGGTGTAGCCTTCGACTTCGGTTGACGTTGTCAGTCCGAAAGTCAGTTGTGCATCTGTGGTTCCTTTTAGATACCTAAGGATGTGCTTGATGGCCTCCAAATGCTTCCTTCTTGGGTTAGACATATACCGGCTGACCACCCCTACGACATAGGCTAGGTTGGGTCGGGTCGCCACCATTGCGTACATGATACTTCCTACAGCCGATGAGTAGGGTATCTTTCCATTAAGTTCTCTCTCCTTGTCTGTTGAAGGAGAGTCTCTGTCTGATAGTCTGATCAACGTCGGAAGTGATGTCGGTGATGGCTTCGCATTCTCCATGTTGAAGTGCTTCAGCACCTTGCGGGTGTATTCAGATTGGGAGAGTCAGAGAGTTTTGGTCGTCCGATTTCACTCTATCCTCATGCCTAGTATGTGTCCGGCTTGTCCGAGTTCCTTCATCGTGAACTTTGCGTAAAGGCTCCACTTCAACTTACCAATCTCTGCTTGATTTCTCCCTTCAATCAACATGTCATCGACATATAGGATCAGGTAGATCCTGGAGTCGTCAGCTAGTTGCCGAACATACATGCATGGGTCGGAGTCCGATCTGTTGTATCCAAGTTGCGGTATGTAGGAGTCAAACTTCTGGTACCACATTCTCGGTGCTTGTTTGAGGCCATATAGACCTTTCTTTAGTCAACATACGAGGTGATTGTCCTCCCCTATCGCCGTGTAGCCTACCGGTTGAGACATGTATATGTCTTCTTCTAGATCTCCATGTAGGAATGCCGTCTTTACATCCATCTGCTCGAGCTCAAGGTCTTCTATTGCCACAACTCCTAATAGGAGTCGGAGGGTGGTCATCTTGACTACTGGTGAGAATATGTCGTCGTAGTCGACCCCGTATTCCTGTTTAAATCCCTTTGTGCCAAGCTGAGCATTGTACTTGGGTTTCTCTAAGCCGGATACATAGTTGTATTGGAACACCTATTTGCAAGGTAGCGGCTTTCTTCCTGTTGGTAGTTCGACCAGCTCCCATGTCTGATTCTAGTGAATCGAGTCCATTTCGGATTTCATGGCTTGTAGCCATGTTTCGGCGTCCGGTGCGGCCATAGCTTCTTCAGATGTGCTTGGTTCACCTACATTCGTGTAGTTGACGTAGTCAAGGCCTGGTTGATAGAACTCTGTTTTCCTTCGAGCTCATCCAGATCTACTGGGTGCCGTGATGTTAGGTTCAGATCCTTCGATCGGTTCTGTTGGTCGATTGGTATTTGTTGAACCATCTATATTAGGAGTCTTGTTAGGTTTCTCACCCCCAATTTGGGATTTCAGCGGTGTTAGGTTTTTCTCCCATGTGGTTGTCGGCGATGCTTTTCCTTCGAGCTCATCCAGATCTACTGGGTGCCGTGATGTTAGGTTCAGATCCTTCGATCGGTTCTGTTGGTCGATTGGTATTTGTTGAACCATTTGTATTAGGAGTCTTGTTAGGTTTCTCACCCCCAATTTGGGATTTCGGCGGTGTTAGGTTTTTCTCCCATGTGGTTGTCAGCGATGCTTTTTTGACTTGCCTCTTGGTGACTCTACCTTTATCGATCCTTGTCAATTTGGTTGTGTCTTTGATGACTTTGTCTTTGAGTTTGACGATGGGACTTGTTGCCGATTCAATGTCGGCAGGGAAGTAGTCATCTGGTTGGAGTTCAACTGTCAGTTAACTCTCTGATTTCAGCCCGGTGGGGCGGTCCTTCTACGACAGTTCTGTCATCTTCGAAGGATACGTTCTTACCAGCTTTTTTTTGCTGGTTGCTCTGAGAGAAGATTGAGTCTTCATTGAAGACCACGTCACTGCTCTGGATCAGTTTCCGGTTCTCAGGGTCCCATAGCCTGTAGCCGAAGTTCCCATCGGCTCCATAACCGAGAAATATGCACTTCGTTGCATGGGGTGCCAACTTCGTCCTTTTGTCCCTGGGGATGAACGCATAGGCTTCACATCCGAATATATAGAGCCTATCGTAGGTCGGTTGTTTGCCTAACCATAGTGCCTGTGGCACTTCGAGCCTGATTGCTTTTGCCAACGCTAGATTTATCAGGTGCACTGCCGTCTACAATGCCTCGGCCCAGAATTCCAGCTACAGTCCGACTTGCTGGAGCATTGTCGTCACCCTCTCTTGGATCATCCTGTTGATCCGTTTTGCCACTCCATTTTGCATGGGTGTGTAGGGAACGGTCTTTTGGTGTCGGATCCTTTTTCCGGACAGGTACTGTTTGAAGGCTCTAGAGGTGTACTCACCTCCGTTGTCGGATCGGAGTATCTTCACTCTGTATCCTGACCGGTTCTCCATTTCAGATATCCATCGAGTGAAGACCTCAAGCGCTTCATCTTTGGACTTGATGGAGTATGCCCAAAATTTCCGTGTATAGTCATCTACAAATGTGATGAAGTGTCGGGAGCCTCCTAGTGATCGCTCTGGCATGGGCTCACATATGTCTATGTGCATGAGCTCTAGGGGCTGTCATACCGTCTCGTAGTGGAGAGAGTGTAGACTTTGGGTCTGTTACCCATAGTGACAATGCTCGTAGAAGTCCTTCTTTGCTTGGATTTTCGGGATGTAGCCGACCGACATCAACCGATCAAGTTCGGCTTGTGACATATGGCCTAGTCGACCATGCCATAGGTTTGGGTCAGTCTTTTCGGCTACATTCACGGCCCTTCAGGGTTGATCGCCATCAAAGGGTACAAATTATTGTACTTGTACCCACTCTCGACTTTGAGGTTTCCTCGGCTGATCACCCATGTCGACTCGTATAGAGTTGTTCTGTACCCGTCTTCGGCTAACATGCCAATGGAGACTAGACTCCTATTTAGATCAGGTACGTGCCGAACTTGGTGAAGGGTTATTATGTTGCCATTTGGCAATTTGATGGGAACTTCTCCACTTCCTGCTATCTTGCACTCCTGCCCGTTTCTTAGTCGGATTGTGCCGCTGGCGTCGACTGAATAGTTTGAAAACCATTCAATGTTCAGGATCATGTGCAATGTGGCAGTAGAGTCTACTAGCCACGTGTGTGCAACTTGTGCATTGTAGAGAACTTCTCCGATCATCGAATCCTCTAGGGAGACGATTTCTCCAGATCGGATGTCGGCAACATTGACCTGGTTGTCGACTAGAAAGTGGTCTGAGTCGGAATGTCCCTGATTCCGCTTGGATCGTCGAACACTCTCTTTTCTATTTATTGACTAGCAATCGGAAATCTTGTGGCCAACTTTCCTGCAGTGTGTGCAATACTCGCTTGATTGGCCTTTTTTCGACTTCAACCGTTGTCGGTCTCCCCTTGTTTTCGCTCGAATGTAGCGTCGACCGATTCTGCTGGCTTGTTCTTTCATTCAACTTTGTCGGTCGAGTGAGGGGCTTCTGCCGACTCATCGATGGTTAGTCCCATCGATTTTCGCCGAATGTCCTCTGTGAGGACTTGGCCGATTGTTTCGTCCAGATTCAGGATTGGTCGACTATTGGCGTATGTTGTGCAGAATACCTCCCAACTCGCCGGCAAGCTCGATAGGAGGGCAAGGGATTTCACTTCTTCTTCGAAGTTGATCCCTTGTAACGAGAGCTCAAACAACACTCGGCTGAAGGTGTTGATGTGGGAAGTTTCCGGATCGGCCTCTCTCATCTTCATGGTAAACAATTGTTTGATCAAAATCAATTTTGAAGATGAGGACTTTTTTTCATAAACGGCCTATAGCTTCTCCGACAATGAGAACACTATCATCTCTTTCGCCATGCTGAAATAGACCTTTTCGGCCAGATGCATTCGGATGGTGGAGCATGCGATTTCGTCCGTTGATCTCCACTCCTTGGCTATCATTGAAGTAGTTTTTTCGTTGTGCCGAAGGACTTTGACCTGTCTTCAAATGATCAACACATCCTGCATCATCTCCTTCCACAAGGATAAGTTTTTGCCGTCGAATTTTGTGATTTCAAATCCTATTCCGGGTGTTGAAGCCATATTCTTTTTGTGAACTTGAGATTTCGGACCTGGTTTTTTCTTTCAACTTCTTCTGTTGTCTGTTGCCGCCAAACAGCAAAGATTCACTCTGATACTAGTTGTTGATAAGGAATGTATTTGCGAAAACGTGTATGGATCTATTGTCAATTATGAACAGCAAACAACACAGACAGAAAAATAAAATAGGCGTAGAATAACAAAGTGCAAGCTTTAATGGAAAGCTTTAATGCTTCGTTCTCACTCTCTCTCAGAGATACAATACACAAAAGCAGAAAATCAATTCTCTGTCTCTTCGTCTCTCTTCCTCTCATCACACTATACAATGTTAGGTATTCTCTTACTCTATTTTTCTGTCTACGTTGTTTGTTGTTCATAACCGACAACAGATCCATACACGTTGTCGTGGAGAAAACCGTCCCTAGGCGGAATCGGAGAAAAATGTGCACGAACTGGCCCTTATACGTAGGCACAAGTTTTGTTGTAATATATATATTTAGGTACAAGTTGGCAGATGTTAATATCCTAGGTAGCACACATTTGTTAGGTAGAAAATCGAGGCATATCTCTGTCTGAAAAGACAGAGAGTAAGGATGATGTAACGGGTCGTGACGGCCTCCCTCCTTGGGCTATAAAAGAGAGGGAGAGGAATCATAATGGGGATCGCGGTTGTCGAGGACGAAGTGTTGTCGGACTGGAACCGAGCTCTTCTCCTCCATCTTTCTTTGTGTTTATGTTGTGCAGGTTTTCGGGAGGCTGACTCTGCTCAGCGGAATGCCCAAGTGCTTCCAACAGAGTCTCCATCTCGCATCTGTGTGCGTGTGTGCGTGTAGGCGTCAGTGCGGAGGATAGGCGACTGGCCGGATTCCCTCGGGTGGCTATGTCGAGCATCTACGCGGAGGTGCTCGAGGTACGGGCTGAGAGCCAGACCTGGGAAGAATTTGAAGGTCGGCTCCTTGAGAAATACGGGCTTGATGACGCGCTTTGGCTATCGAAGCGGGACTTCATGGAATGGGTGGAGACCCCCGTAAAGGGGAGAAATGCGTCAGTGCTCCTCCGGGAGTTTGAAGAACACTTCGCGCGTCTTTCGATGTTGGACCGGACCGTATTGGACACAAGTCGTATCCTATTGTTTGTTAAATCGGTGGACGTGAGGGACCGGGAGAAAGTGGGCCTCCTACTCGAGACCGACAACGGGCTGACGGCTGACTGGGCCGTGGTGAAGAGAGTCTGCGGCCGTTTCGACAAAGTGCGAGATTGGGTCGATAAAGGCTCGGCGGGGGCAGGCTCTGTTGCGGCAATGAAGCTCGAGGTACCCCCACCAGTGCGAAGGGAGGAGACCCGAGATTGGCTTGAGACCGGTTCAACTTCGACTAACGTGGTCCAGGGCCCGTCCGGAGGTGCGGCTCTGGAGGAGCTGACTCAGATGGTGAAGGACCTCCAGATTGCATAAGCACGGAGGGACCCACGGCAAACAAGCCCGCGACCGAAGGCTTCCGGCCGGGCATCGATGCTTGTGGTGCGACATGGTCGGCCACGCCCAGAAGAACTACGGGAATTTCACCGAAGCGATAAGGTCTAACGTGGTGTACCTGTGGAATGGGAACTGAACGTCGGACGAGGGGGAATGAAGCGGCTGATGGAAGAAGCGGCGGCTCGCCATGCGGAGACCATCCACTACTCGACGTCGGCAGGAATCCAGGTCGGCAACAATGAAGTCCGGAAGGCGAAGGACTCTGGGTTCTGGCCGTTGATGCTAGAAGGCCTCGCCGGCGTACGATTGAGGAAAGAGGAAGCGGACCGCGCAGAAAGACAAGTCCGGGAGGTAACCGGGTGGAGTGACCCGGTCAAAGAAAAGATGGGCTTCGTAGAAGCTGCGTGCCCGCACTACAAGGTTTTGGTGGAAGAGGAGCATGCGGGAAAGACCGGAGGGGCTGGATCCTCGCAACAGTATGAGACCCGGTTCGGGCAGATGCAGAATGACGTCGGTGCATCCGGCGCGCCGGACAAGACCAAAAAGGCCGGTTACCGGTTGAGTACAGAGATCGAAACGACCACGGACCTACAAAAGGTCTTGGAGGAACGGATCCTTGACAGCAAAGTGGAGTTGTCGCTGAGGGAAGTG
The DNA here is from genome assembly GCF_043228905.1 of Azolla caroliniana. NCBI lineage: Eukaryota > Viridiplantae > Streptophyta > Polypodiopsida > Salviniales > Salviniaceae > Azolla > Azolla caroliniana. The sequence continues at coordinate 13,810,146 of NW_028230436.1, forward strand.
CTCGATATCACCAAAAAGGAGTTCCACGATTCCATCATAGACTTGGTGAAGCGGAAGAGGCTTTCGACGGAGCCGGAGCCGGAGAAGCTAGTGGAGGTGCGAACAACGCACCTAGAAGACATGGCCCTGGAGGACGAGTTGGCGGAAAGCCACTATTCGATGCTACACTGGGCCAGAGCCACTACGGAGACCCCCGTTAAGATCGGAGATGTCCATGAGCCGGTGGTGGTGTTGTTGGACCACGGTTAGGAAATCAACTTGATGTCCATGGACTTTTACAAGAAGGGCAAGTGGCCGATCAACACCAAGCATGGGTGGAAAATACGAGCGGCGACGCGTGGCCGAACGTACGAGTGAAAATCGATGATGTCGAGATCGATAAGCACTTCTTCGTGCAGGAGACATCCTCGCATCCGGTGATACTCAGGGAACCGTACATCACAGCGGCGCGAATGGAGATGAAGGTGCAGGACAACAGTTCGGCGTACGCGCGAGTCAAGAGCTAGGATGGGCGTCACTCCGTCCCGTTTCTGACGGTACGACCGAACCATGAACAAAACCGAGAGACCTTTGGTGGCGAAAGCCGAGGGGTTTTTTAGAGAGGGCTATCAAGGTGTGGGGCCGCGATATTCCGGACACTCCGGAAAAACCCCACACATGTGCAATAGGCAAATGAACCTATAACATAGGTAGGAAGTTTTGGTTCTCCGACAGCGGGGGTTGTACAATAGCCGACGTCATTAGCCGGGAGAAGAAGCGAGCAGAAGAGCGACTCAGGGCATGCAGAGTCCTTGGCCCCGGAGAGGAAATCAACGGAGCCGTGGAGGCGGTCTCTTTTGACGACACCTTGGGGAAGCTATGGGAGGTGTTCGGAGAGGGCCTTAGTGGAGACCAAATGATTCCGGTATGTACGGAAAAGATGTACGAAGTCATCCCCGACTTCGGTAGAGGACTCGAGTCGGATCGGATGGCCCGAGTGGATACGAAGTACAAGACTGTGGACCGGAAGGTGAGGCTAGTCATGACACCCTTGTTGGAGGGCAACGAGTTACGGATGAAGGGGGTCGTGTCAGACCCAAGTTTACGAGATCCGGCTGGCATAGGACACCGATTCACCGACATAACGTTGCGGGAACTCAAGGTCAGCAGGGGCAGCTTTCCATTGCCGGCAGAGGAGAGCTGGTTTTGGAGAATGCTCGGGAGGCACGGAAAGGCCTTCGCATTCTCGCCGGAGAAGATCGGATGCGTAGACCCGACAATTGTGGAACCGATGGTGATCTTCACGGCACCGCATGTACCGTGGAATCTCAAACTGATTCCAGTACCCAGAGCTCACATCTCGAAGCTGATGGAGCTGCTGAAACAAAAGGTGGATATGGGCATCCTCGAACCATCGAGTGCCCCGTATTCTAATTGGCGGTTTACTGTGCGCAAGAAGAACGACATGATGTGCTTCATTCAGGACCTGCAGCCGGTCAACAAGGTGACCATTCAGAACACAGGAATCGGACCGACCATAGATGAGTTCGCGGAGGCCTTTGCCAGAAGGTCAATTTACTCGGTTAGTGATCTGTACTTGGGATACGATCAGTTCTAGCTAGCCATGGAGAGCAGGGACATTACGACGATGCGGACTCCCTTCGGCCAAGTACGGATGTGTACCCTTCCGCAAGGAGGGATGAACTCGGTAGCCCACATGGTGAACGCAATGAACAAGGTGCTAAGGGATTGTATCCCAGACGTCACCATGTCGTTCTTAGACGACATCTCGATCAAAGGATGCCTGGTGGAGGATAAGGATGAGACAATCGGACCAGACGGATGCCGAAAATTTGTAGCGGACCACGTCGCTGACTGCGAGAAGGTGCTGCGAAGACTAGAAGGCATGAGGCTCACCTTCTCCGGGGAAAAATCGGCCTTCGGGCAATCAGGGATCATGGTTGTCGGACAACTATGCAGGCCATATGGTCGGAAACCGTCGCCGGCGAAGGTAGAGGCCATTGCCACGATGAAGCGCGACTGCAATTCGGTCACGGAAGTCTGGAGATTCTTCGGAGCATGTGCGTTCTACTATATCTGGATCCCGCATTACGCCTATGTCGTGGAGCCTCTCTATGGACTGCTGAAGAAAGGGCATAAATTCGAGTGGAGAGAGGAGCATACGGAGTCGGTCCGGAAAATAAAAGAAGCACTTGTTTCGGCATCGGGACTCCGGAAAGCGGTCTACGGTAAAGACATTCCGATTTACGTTACCGTAGACATGAGTCCGACCGGAATCGGATGGGTAATCAACCAGGAGGATGAGAATGGCACGAGGTTCCCCATTCGGTTCGGTGTGAAAGTCCTCAGTGAACGACAGCGAGGATACTCCCAGGTTAAACGCGAACTCTAGGGTATCGTTTCGGCGGTCAAGGCCGACAAAGACTACTTGATCGGGACGAAGGTGATAATTGAGACGGACTGCCTGTCGATTCTTGGTATGGTTTCCGGATGTGCGACGCCGGACCTGGCAATGCTTAGGTGGATAGCGTACGTCAAGTCCCTGAATCTGGAAATATGACATATTTCTGGAAAGGTCAACGTCATGCCCGACATGCTTTCGAGGGCGAGATTCAATGATGAGGACGGCATGGTTTCAGAGGACGAAGAAGTCGGCGTGGACTTCTTCGAGACAACATATGTAATGACAAGAAAGGGGAGCACCCTGGCTCTTAACGAGTTCGACGAGAGCAAGTACGACAGGGAGTGGCTCCGGATCAGCGGGTTCCTGAAGACAATGACACCGGACATGGCGTGGACGAAGGAAGAGACCAACCGGGTTCAGAAGAAAGCATACCGATTCTTCCTACGGGATGGGTGCATATGGAAGCACCTGAAAAAGAGAAACAACATCCCGCTCCGGGTTGTGGAGAAGAAAGAGGAACAGGTGGAACTGCTGACGGCGTACCACAAGAGTCCCTGGGCCGGACACCGCGGGACATGGGCCACATTTGAGAAGGTGAAGGGGAAGTACTGGTGGCGAGGACTATACCGGGACATGCATCGGTTCATGACGACTTGCGAAAGCTGTCGGATGCACTCCATAGTCCGACATCGAGACCAGCTTCACCCGACCTACCCTCCAACCGTCCACTTCAAGTGGATGGTGGATCTGGTGACGATGTCGATGGGGGTAGGGTAGATGCGATATCTGGTGCTGGCTCGAGAGGACCTGACAAACCAGGTACAAAGCCGAGCATTGCTAAACAAAACGACCGCGGCCGTGTGCCAATTTCTGATCGAAGAAGTGGTATGCCGGTACGGGTGCGTAGGAAAGATCGTAGCCGACCGCGGAGAATTGGACGCACAAGAGGCTGAAGAGCTATTTGACCGATTAGTTGTTAGACTCTCGCTCACCAGATCGCACAATCTGGAGGCGAACGGGAAGGTGGAACACGGACACGGGCCGATTGTCAAAGCATTAGTGCGGGAACTGGCCACGGCTCTTACCCTGCGTTGTGGGCCGACCGAACTACGCACGGTTCGGTAACCGGGTTCATGCCGGCGGAGCTGTTGTATGGACAGAAGCTGGTCATGCCAATGGAGCGAATGATCTCCTCATGGGCCATGGTGGACTGGAGAGACGAGATGAGCCGGGAGGAGTTGTTAGCGGTGCGGATCCGGCAGCTCGAGCGAAGACCGGAGGATGTGGAGCGAGCCGCGGAAAAGCTGCGGGTTGCCAGGGTAAAGAGCAAGGGACGATTCGACTAGACTCACCGACTAAGGCCGAAGAAAATCCAGGAAGGTGACTGGGTTTTGGTTTATGACAGCAGCCTCGACAACCAACACAAGGCGATGCGGAAGTTCGCAAGGAGGGGGTTCGGGTCTTACGTGGTCACAAGCGCCAACGACAACAGGAACTACCATGTCACAGAGCTTGACGGGACGAGGATGGCGGTAACGGTGGGGGGGAAAAGGGTCAAAGTGTTCAAAAAGCGGCAAGAGGATGAACCGGACCCGGATGACTTGGATAGCGAGGACAACCGTTTCGGAGCGAATGGCCATTCGGAGGACGAAGGGTAAGCGCGGGCCGGTCTTCTCCGGCAAGAGTCTATTTTGGCGCATACCGGTGGATGTGCGGTTAGGTGGGGGCGGATGTCATGGAGAAAACCGTCCCTAGGCGGAATCGGAGAAAAATGTGCTCGAACTGGCCCTTATACGTAGGCACAAGTTTTGTTGTAATATATATATTTAGGTACAAGTCGGCAAATGTGAATATCCTAGGTAGCACGCATTTGTTAGGTAGAAAATCAAGGCGTATCTCTGTCCGAAAGGACAGAGAGTAAAGATGATGTAACGGGTCATGACGGCCTCCCTCCTTGGGCTATAAAAGAGAGGGAGAGAAATCATAATGGGGATTGCGGTTGTCGAGGACGAAGTGTTGTCGGACTGGGACCGAGCTCTTCTCCTTCGTCTTTCTTTGTGTTTGCATTGTGCAGGTTTTCAGGAGGCTGACTCTACTCCGCGAAACGCCCGAGTGCTTCCGGCAGAGTCTCCATCTCGTGTCTGTGTGCGTGTGTGTGTGTGCATGTAGGCGTCAATGCTTATCACTCACCAGCCCGCCGGTTGTAACTCCTTTCATCTGATATATATATATATATATATATATATATAAACATACACATGTTCATCTCATTCCAATGGGTTGCGGTTTCTATGTATTTGTGTGAGTGCGAAGCACGGTCGTTGTTTTTCTCGCTCCCCTCCTGCTCTCTTGCTCCTCAGTCCAAGACCCTCGTGGTCCCGCCTCATTCTACATGCACGCGCGTAACAACGCAACAACGTTTCCGCAAAACGCACTCGTTTTTATTGACGAGTTCACGCTCGGACGGATAAAATTTGGAAGGAGCCGGACTTTTCTTTTCTGCCAACAAAGGGATCACCTTCGAAGAAGAAGTGAAAGTCGTTGCCTTCCTATCAAGCTTGCTGGCGAGTTGGAAGGTATTCTGCATGACATACGACAATAGCCGACTAATCCTAAATCTGGATGAGACAATCGGCCAAGTCCTCACCTAAGACATTCGGCGAAAATCGATGGGACTTACCATCGATGAATCGGTAGAAGCCCATCAATCGACCGAGTTGAACGAGAGAACGAGCCGACAGAACCAGTCGGAACACCAACCGACCAAAAAAGAGGGGAGACCGACAACAGTTGAAGTCGAGAACGGGCCCACAGGCGAATTCTGCACACACTGCAGAAAAGCTGGCCACAATGTTTCCGACTGTTGGGTGATCAAGAAGAAAGAGAGTGGTTGGAGATCCGAGAAAAATCGAGGACGACCCTACTCGGACCACTCTCTAGTTGGCAACCAAATGAACGTTGTCGACTCCCGATCAGGAGAAATTCTCTGCTTAGAGTATTCAATGACCAAAGAAGTCCTATACTGTGCATAGGATGCACACACGTGGTTACTGGATACTAGTGCCACATTCCACGTGAACCCCAACATTGAATGGTTTATGAACTATTCAGTCGATGCCAACGGCACAATCCGACTAGGAAATGGGTAGGACTGCAAGATAGCAAGAGCTGGAGAAGTTTCCATCAAATTGCCACCGCTTTTCTCTGCTCTTCGAGAACATCTACAGCTTGGGTGTGTGTCGTAGCTGATTCGTCCAGTTTATCCTGAAGCGCTTTTAGGCTTTTCCTAGCACTGGCCTGGATGCTAGTTTCCCTATCCGATGATTGTCGAAGTTTCATGTGGAATGTGGCAATATAAGCGATAACCCAACATTGTAAAGAAACATCTCTTGATCATCTTGTACATCGAGTCTCTGAGAGAGAGAGAGAACGTAATAAAAAAGCTTCCATTAAAGCTCAAACTGTTTATATCCTCTGTCTATTCTCTTGTCCTGCTTTTGCGTTGTTTGTTGAGCATAACCGACAGGTCCACACATACGTTTCCGTGCATATCTATCTCTCAGTATGAGAGCGCGAGGGTTGAGAACCTCTGCTACTGATGAGGGATCTCTACAAACAAACCCTAACGCCCGGCAAAGAAAGACAAGGAGAAAATGGACCAAGGAATGGCTAGCTCTCTCTCGACAAAGAAGCTTGACAGATCCAACTACGCATCTTGGTCGTACAAGATGCACCAAGATCTACTCAAGCATGGCTACTGGAGTTATGTCGCCGGAGCCAACGATACAAAACCTAATGCGGCGCATAGGGACTTCCCAGCTTGGGAACAAGCTGCAAGGAGGGTAATGTACTACTTCGCATTCAGTGTCAGTGATCAATTGCTGAGCCATATTCAGGACGCCAAGACGCCAAACGAAGCTTGGGGAAACCTGAAGAAGGTCTTCACTGCAAGCACCATGGCCTAGAAGCTGCAATGTCAGATAGAAGGACATGTCGGTGGCCTACTACACGACCCAAATCAAAGACATCTGCGACTCACTTGCCTCCATCAACGTGACCGTCGAGGAAGATGAGATGGTGCAGGTTTGTCTCAAGGGCCTCGCATTGAAGTTCAGAGCATTCTGTACTGCAGTATGCAGAAGGGAGAATACACCTTCGTTTTTCGACTTACAGTCGATACTCCTTATAGGGGAGAACCACGCGGGTGCGTTGACGAGTACGCACATCGACAACAAGATGTTGTACATGGAGGCAAAGAGGCCCCGTGGTCATGACGAACAAGGCGGATCGGTGCGCAATGCAGGTGGATGACAAGAGCAGAATCAGAGGCAAAAAGATGGTGCCAACAACAGTTCCGGAGCCTCCGGAAACAGGGGGAGTCAAAGCGGTGTCAGAAACTGGCAACGAAAGGCCGACACGGAATGTTGGTACTATGGCCGGAAGGGCCACAAAGAAAGCGTGTGCCGAAAGAAAAGAGTTGATTCGGATAAAGCCGAATCAAGCTAGAAAGACGCAAATAGGCGTCACCAATTGCACTTCGCCAGTAGCTCGGAGAGAACCTAGTTGGAATTGGGCCTCGTAATGAATCATAAGGCCAACCAGATGGGAGTATTCGACTCAAAGTCAGAAGAAGTTTGGTATGTGGACTTTGGAGCTGTAAACCACATGATAAACCACAAGGAGTGGCTCTGCTTTCTCGAGAAGCCGGAGAAGTTGGGGGTAGTCGAAACCGGAGATGACACCCCACATCCCATCGAGGACATCATAGATGTCCCTCTGAGCCATGTGGGCTAGAAAGGGGTCATGAGGAACGTCCTGCATATCCCGACGATCACCAAGAACTTGGTGTCAGTCGACCAAATTGTAGATCAAGGAATGCAGGTTTGATTTACTCACCACGGTTGCTTCATCGAGGAGGAAGGCCGAATCATCGTGCAAGGGCACCAGGATGGAAGAATGGCCATCCTCAAAACCAATGATGTAGGCACCACTATGTTCGCGAAAGGGCAGAAGGTCGAGTCGGACATCGACCTCTGGCATAAGAGGATCGCCCACATCAACTTCCGGACGCTTTAGGAGATGTAGTCAGAAACCGTGGTTTCCGGGCTGCCAAAGTGTAGTGTGGACGGAAAGGCCAAGTATGTGAAGCTTTCCATCTTGGGAAGTAGCATAGGCTTCCATTCCCCAATGAGAAGAATCAGAGCTGGAATCAACTCGATCTCATCCATTCCGATGGGTGGGGACCGGCTCAAAATGTGAGCATCGGCGAGAGTCAATATTTCGTCTCCTTCATCGACGATTTCAGCCAACACACTTGGATCTACTTAATCAAGAAGAAGAGCAACTTTTTGTGCTTTCGGGACTTAAAGAATCATGTAGAACAAGAAACCAGAAGGAAGATCAAGTGTCTAAGATCGGATGGCGAGAAGAGTTCACAAGTTACCTACAGACGAAGGGAATCCGATGAGAGTTCTCCTGTAGATACACGCCGAAGTAGAAAGGTGTGGCCGAACATTGGAGAGACAAAATTTGCATGCCCTGAATTTATTGGCCCGAAACAATTTGGATTTCCATCTACATACAGAATTAGATATCTACCTCGCGGACAAAGGTGTCGCCGCATGAATTGTATTTCGAGCAGAAGCCGAATTTGGGCACCTACAGGTATTCGGCAGCATTGCATATGTGCATGTGCCAGAGGAGAAACGGAAGAAACTGGATGCAAAGTTTGAGAAGTGCATCTTGGTTGGCTACTCCGACGAGCAGAAGGGGTACAAGTGCTACAACCCCCGTTCGAAACAAGTCCGAGTTAGCCATGATGTCGTTTTCGACGAATCCGTGTCATTGTACTTCTCATCACCCAAACCTAAGCTGATTGTTGTGGAGAAAGAAACTAATTCTGGAACAGAAGGAAACAAAGCGAAATCCTAACTCCCAGATAGTCCGACTTCACTTTGGATTAGTGGTCCGAATCCGGATGAGGTGAGCCGAAACGGTCAACTAGATGACGAGTCGGCGAGTACTGAAGACTCGGTCATGCTCTCCTTGCACAAGGAACCGAGGAGACGGTTCACACAGAAAGAGAAAGGGAAGAAGAAGCTATCAGAGTACGTCACGGACAGGGAAGAGTCGGGTCTCAGTGAGTCCGACTCCGGAAAGAACAAAGAAGGATCTTCGGAAGGGAAGTCTGAGTCGGTTAAGCGAGCCAGGAAATCGGTGGATGAGAAGTTGCGTTGTTCCACCTGTCAAAAGCACCTTGTAATTCATTACGGATATAACGATTATATGGCGCATCATTATGCGTACGTGGTGAAGGTGGCACCTATGTGTGAGCCGGAGAGCTACACAAAAGCGGCTATGGATCCGAATTGGCAGCAGGCCATGGAGGAAGAGATGCATGCACTCATGACAAATGAGACATGGGACTTGGTGGATGTACTAAAAGAAGTGACGCCGATCAGTTGTCGGTGGGTGTATAAAGTCAAATACAATGCCGATGGATCCGCCAACTGGTACAAGGCCCACCGGAATCAATTATGACAATACCTTCACGACGGTTGCGAAGATGACAACAGTCTGTGTCTTGCTTGTAGTGGTAGCGGTGAAGGGGTAGCATCTACATCAGATGGATGTGAAAAACGTGTTGTTGCATGGCAACCTTGAGGAACATGTGTATATGGTCCAACCCCCTGGATTTCAATCCGGAATTAACATGTCGGTTGTTTGCCGACTAAATAAGTCCCTTTATGGACTAAAGCAAGCCTCGTTGTCCTGAAGATTTTTGGCACGGTGTGAAAATTTTGTGGAATGAACGAAATCGAGAAGGTGCAATGTGCACATGTGAAAGGGGTGAAGGCCACACGCATATGCTAGCGTGTTGTAAATAGGACTAAAATGAGAATCATAAAAGAAAATCTAGATGTAAAGTTAAACATGTGCACGTGTGATGTGCGCTCAAACTTTTGTGAATATAAAAGTAACACTAAAGCCTAGTAACATTTGAGTGCATTCAAAGAGGTGCAAGCAAGGCTTGAACTTTGCACCTCCAAGATAGGAGACAATTGACATACCATTAGGCTAAGATGTTTCTTTGAAATTTATTTTCATCATTGTACTTTTCACATGTAAATTCTCATACATGAGAGCTTGGATAAGTGACATGGTCATCATGCATCACATGTGTCTTGTACCCTCACATGCATCATATGCATGGGGGCATCTATAAAGGAAGAAAAAGAAAAAGGATGGGGGGGGGGGAGCACTGAATGAAGAAACTTTTAATAAAAATTCTAGGTATCTCATTGGTGATATATCTTGCCTCTCAAAATTGAAGTCTAGGGTTCAATCTCTCTCTCTCTCTCTCTCAATTTGTCTCAAAGAGAATTGGAATATCCGTCTCTCAATCTCTCTCCCTCTATCTTAAATACTTTCTCGCTTACGTTAGTACAAAGTTTGAATCCTTCGGGTTCAGGATCCCGGCGGTCCCGCTTCATTTCACGGACACACGAGGATTACCTCGACAACTTTCTTGGTGAACCCAACGTGAAGAAGCGGTAGGAAGGATCAAGAAGAGGATCGACCGATTTTGGAGATGGCATCCTCAAGGAATCAAAAGGGATAGTTCGAAAGCATGATGGTAATTGTCGACCAAATGATGAGATCTCAGGACAACAATGCGACTGTGCAGAAGGCTGTCTACTACGTCTTGGAGATCGAGGATCAATTTGATGGAAGGAACATTAGGAAGTTCCTTGGTGCATACAAAATGGAGATGAATCAGAGGGACGTGTTTGAAGCACGCCAAATCTCAAGTTTCAAGAGAGTTGTCACCACCAACGTCCAGAGGCAGGTCATCGAGCTTCAAGAAGGGAAGACAACATGGTCTGAGTTCGAGAAAGCAATATTAGCGGAGTTTGCGATCGACAATTTGTCAAAGATGACTCGACATGTCTTGATGAAGTGGGTAGAGAAGAAAAATAAGAAGATGAGGTGAATTGGGGACTCTCCTTGAAGATGATGCCCAAGCGAACGGTCTTGTGACAGATTGGACTGCAGTGAAGCGATCATGCAACAAGCTGGACAAGCGTCGTCAATGGCTTGATGACATTGACTTGGTAAGGACAATCATAGAAAAAACAAGACCATCTAAAGAAGTCGATCCGTCTAAACAAAGCAACTTGGATGAAAAGAAGATTGATGATCACTCGAGGATGGCGAAGGCCACTTCGAGAGAGGATGAATGTTTCGGAACACGCGTCGTGTTTGAAACATTGGATGATGAAGGAGCAAGTCTAATCAAAGCTTGCGTCACAGGAGATAAAGAGTGTGAGGTTGGCACGATTGAGGATCTAGCCCCTAAAAACGACATCAAGGAGGTGGCTATCAAGAAGACAACAAGGGTGGCCGACGAACATGTTGAGACTTTCTCCACACTTGTTCCAGAGACTTGGGCAGGTGCATCTAAGAACCAACGTGAGACCCAAGGGACGGATGGTGGCGAAGAGGAAGAGAAGGACCAAGACAATACAGTTAATGACATCGGCCTGAAGATGGCAAGAGAGAGCAACGACCATGGAGAGGATTCCTCCACACTTGTTCCAGAGAATTCGATAGTTGTGTCCAAGAGCCAACATGAGACTGAATAGACGGAAGGTGGTTGCGGGGAAGTGAAGGATGAAGCCAATGCGGATAACAACATCAAGGCGAAGATAGATATGGATGAGTTGATGGTGAATGGTGGTCACAAGACTTTCCCCACACTAATTCCAGAGACTTGGGCAGTTGCATCCAAGAACCAAGATAAGACCCAAGAGACGGAAGGTGGCAACGAGGGAAAGTTCAAATACAATGTGAAAGATGACATCAAGACAAAGGTGTTAGAGGAAATTGACCAAAGACAAATGGATTCCTTCGCACATGTTCTAGAGACTTGGCAGTTGCATTTCGAAGCCAATGTGAAAACCCAAGAGACAGAAGATGATGGCGGGGAAGCGAAGGTCCAAGCCGATGCAAATAACGATGTCGGGGCATGACCAATAAATACATATGGATCTCTCCGCACTCGTTTTGGAGACTTGGGCATTAAACAATGTAAGACCTAAGATAAGGACCGTGACGGCAAAGAAGCAAGGGTTGAAGTTGATGTGTGGGAGAAAGAGGTCAAGCAAAGCACATCGACGAAAGTTGATGCATGCAAAAAAGCGTCCGCGCAAAGTATGACAAGGGATGACGATGTCCAAGCGATCGTCTCCTTGCTCGAGGCACTTTGGCCCATCACACATTTTTGTTTTGTGTCTTTCACCCCAAGTCTTTATTTGAATAATGACTTTGACTACCCCATGTAGTACCTTCAAGTGCATGCCCACTTCGAGATCCTTACGCTACCATGCTCTGTGTTTCTCACTTTTTCCACTTTCATGGTACAATCTCATGTTAGAGTTGACAATGTTCACACCAATGTCTTTGTTAGATGTTTTGATCACATCCAGTCAAAGAGTGAGCGAATGATATGCTCGATTGGGTGGTGACAATGGTTCGAGTGAAAGGAATGGACATGCTCGAGATGGCGGAATCTTAGTGATCATCGTCACCAAAATCTCAAACTCTCTTCTTGGCACGTATCAGAGGACATGCGGTTTGGTGGGGTGGATTTCGTGAAGATTTTCGGCAATGATGTGAAAATTGTGTGGAACGAACGAAATCGAGAAGGTGCAACGTGCATGTGTGAAAGAGGTGAAGGCCACACACATATGTTAGCATGTTGTTAATAGGTCTGAAATGAGAATCGTAAAAGAAATGTTAGATGTAAAGTTAAACCTGGGCATGTGTGATGTGCGCTCAAACATTTGTAAATATAAAACTAAGATTAAAGCCTAGTAATTTTTGAGTGCATACAAAGGGGGCAAGCTAGGCTTGATCCTTGCACCTCCAAGATAGGAGACAATTAACATATCATTAGGCTACGATGTTTCTTTTAAACTTCTTTTCATCATTATACTTTTCATACATGAGAGCTTGGATAAGTGACATGGTCATCATGCTTCACATGTGATGCACGAATGCCAAATGGGAAACATGCATCGCATGCATTCCATGCATTGTATGCATGTCTTGTACCCTCACATGCATCATATGCATGGGGGCATCTATAAAGGAAGAAAAAGAAAAAGGATGGGGGCGAAGCTATGTATTGAATGAAGAAACTTTTAATAAACAATCTAGTTATTTTATTGGTGATGTATCTTGTCTCTCAAAATTGAAGTCAAGGGTTCAATCTGTCTCTCTCTCTCAATCTGTTTAAGGATTGGAATCTCCGTTTGTCAATCTCTCTCTATCTATCTTAAATACTTTCTCACTTATGCTAGTACAAGCTTCGAATCCTTCCGGTCCAGGACCCCGGCAGTCCTGCTTCATTTCGCGAACACGCGAGGATTTCCTCGACACTAAGTGCCTGGAACGCAAAAATCAGGCAGCGACTGCGTCGAATGGGTTTTGCCACGTCGAAGTTGGACTCTTCAATGTTCATCCAACCAGGTCAGCACGGGCCGGTAAGAATTTTTCTTTATGTTGGAGACTTAGTCATCGTCGGCTCCGGCCTGGTCGAAATCGACTGCGTCAAGTCCAAACTCGCAACATCGTTTGAAATGAAGGATCTCGGGGACCTTCATTACGTCCTTGGGATCGAAGTGATCCACAACCCGGAAGGCATACTAATCATTCAACGTCATTACCTGCTGAGTATGCTCTTCAAATTCGATATGATGGAATGCAAGTCCGTCTCAACTCCTCCAGATAGGAACGTGAAGCTTCGCCCCGACTCCGGAATGACATGTGACCTGAAAAGGTTCTGGTAGATTGTCGGAAGCCTTATATACCTAGCCATCACTCAGATGGATCTTAGCTATCCGGTCGGCTTGATCAATCAATTCATGGTGCATCCGATTGTGGAGCACCTTCAATGCGCGTACTGAATACTCAAGTATGTTAGTGGCACTAAGGAAAGAGGGTTGTTGTATCGGGCCGGTATAGCCAAACATCTTGTTGGCTCTACAGACGCTGATTGGGCCAGAAAAGTCGGTGATTGAAGGTCAACTTACAGATTCACATTTTCACTTGGAAGTGTCGCAGTCACTTGGAGCCGCAAGAAACAGGCGACAGTTGCACTTGGAGCGGTTGTCGCAACATGTGAAGCCATTTGGCTCCTAAAGGATCTGCAAATGGAGGTGTTCGATCCGACGACGATCTACTTTGACAACCTCAATAGTATCCAGTTGGTGAAAAACCCTATCTTCCACGCCCGGACCAAGTTCATTGAGGTGCATTACCATTTATTTCGTGAGCGTGTCATCTCCAATGAAGTCGAACTAGTGTATGTTCCAATGGATTGGCAGCCTGCCAACATCTTCAACAAACCTCTCGGCCTAGACAAGTTGCAGCAATTTTCGGGTCTACTTGGTCTCCAACACCTCGATATGCCAAACTTGAGGGGGAGAGTCGAAGCCGAAAAGCAGGAAAGAGGTGATAAGGAGAGAAATGATGTACGGAAAGCCGAATCGGATGACGGTTTCGATTTCGGACTGACTAGAAAAGGTGGAATGTTTGGGACGGATGGACAAGTGCAGATAGAACGGAGAAGTGGAGACTTGTCGGGCGTAGGGGGAGTGACCACAAAGGTAAGCTAGAGCCAAAGCCAACCGAAAAAAGGGGAGGTAAAGCCAAGAAGGCCGAGAAGACTAAGACACAGACGTGGTTCGAAGTCCTGAGGGATCTGAAGATCGAGGAGGAGTTGGACACAGCCAACTCGGACAAGAGTGGGAATGAATTGGAGACAGAGACAACCGATTTGGTCAAGAGTCGAAGTGAATTGGAAGTAGTCGATCCAATCGAAATGTTTGGTTCGGAGGAGCCGAATCGATTGGCCAAGCGATCATGAGGGCAGCAGAAGCCATCACCGAAATGGAGGAGCCAGCGGGTTGAGAAGCGCCAGAGTCACAACAGCGAGGTAGCTGACAAGGGCCAAGGGAGCAGACAAGCCGACCAAAGAGGTTGAGGTACGCGGAACTGGATAAGTCGTGGGAAGAGGAAGTGGACTGGACAAGGAGCGCGAGCCAGGCAAGAAGACGCCAGGAAGAGCCGGACGGAAGGATCGGTAGACACTAACACCACGATCCGACCTCAAGTTGAGCTTGAGGGGGAGTGTTGCGCGGGCAAGCTCAACCGAATCCAGATCAGCTCAATAAGCTAGAGTCGGATCGGTATCCAGAGCATAGAATCAGATCAGTGTCTGGATAAATTGGATCCGGAACCTAGAACTAGATCGGAGAACCGGACCATACTCCAGAACAATGTGAACCAGTAGACTGTTGAAGTTCAATGGTCTAAGCCTAGTACGTAGGCATATTCCTTGGAGTATTTATGAGCATCCAAGTACTTATGGTACTTGTGTCAATACGTGTAAGGACTTGTATAAAAGTGCTCTCTGAGCAGATTTGATGTACAGAGTATTTTATTTTGAATTGAGTTTCTAGTTCTCTCTCTCTCTCTCTCTCTCTCTCTCTCTCTCTCTCTCTCTCTCTCTCTCTCTCTTTGTGTGTGTCTCTATGTCTTTCAAGTGTATTCAAGCTTTCCATTAAATCTATGTTCTGTGTTATGCTGTTATCCGGACTAGCCGGTTTTGTCTTAACTTCCACACAATATCTTTTACATTACTATATTTAGATATTTACATATGTTTATATGTACATTAAGCCTTGTTCATGTGCATCCTTGCACATCCCCATTCACATGTGTTTGACTCCCTTTCTCCTGGTGGCCGAAATCCCTCACAACATCCACCCCCACCAAACCGCACATACTAGAGGAGGATTTAGAGTAATTCCTTACTCGTCCTCCTCTGATCCATCGTCGATCACGTCCTCGTCCGGCCTCTCAGCCTCATCTTCTTCTTCCACCTCCGGATCCGGTTCCGCCTCGTGTCGCCTCTTGAAGGCTTTTATTCGTTTTCCTGCAACCAGTACCGTAATATTTGTTCTGTCGAGCTCCGCTAGGTAGTAGATTGCATTGTCATTGGCGCTCATCACCACATACGGCCGGAACCAACGTCTTGCAAACTTCTGGGTCGACCGATGCTAATTGGCGAGGTGGTTGTCATAGACCAGCACCCGGTCACCTTCCTCGATCTTCTTCAGCCTTAATCGGTGCGTCTGATCAAACCTTCCCTTGTTCTTTAGCCTTGTCTCTCTCACCCATTCCTTCGCCCTTTCGATGTCCTCTAGTCTTCGTTCGAGTTGGCGTATCTGCACCGCTAGTAGCTCCTCCCAACTCATTTCATCCAACCAGTGAGCCAACATCCATGATATTATCGTCCGCTCTACCGGCATGATAGGCTTTTGACCAAACATGAGTTCGGCTGGCATGTACCCGGTTGCCAAACTCTGTGTAGTCCGATCGGCCCACAATGCATATGGGAGAAGTCTCGGCCAATTTTCGACTCATCCATCGCATGGCCGCACTATCTCCTTGATGATCGGCCCATGTCTTTGTTCGACCTTCCCGTTCACTTCCAGATTGTACGCCACCATGAGGGAAATCTTGACCCCTCGATGGTTCAATAGCTCCTTGGCTTCCTGTGCATCCAACTCCCCTCTGTCAGCCACGATCTTCCTGACACATCCATACCGGAAGATTGCATCTTCGATTAGCAACCGACATACTACCGCAATTGTCTTGTTCGTTAAGGCTCGGCCCTCCACCTGGTTTGTTAGGTCCTCTCTCACAAGCACCAGGTACCACATCTGTCCCACCCCCATTGGCATCATCATTAAATCAACCATCCACTTGAAGTGAATGGTCAGCGGGTAAGTCGGGTGCAGCTCATCGCGTTGTCGGATCACCGAATGCATTTGGCAGCTCTTGTATGTCGACACGAAATGATGGACTTCATTGTACATCCTTGGTCACCAGTACCTCTCCTTCAGCTCCTCAAACCTTGCCCATGTTCCCCAATGTCCGAACCAAGGACTCTCGTGGAATTCCAACATCTGCACTGATAGGGTCTGAAGGAGTGAGCCCCATAAAGCAATATGTTCAGTGCCTTGGTTAGGAGCATAAATCCCAACCAACCATACAACTTGGCCAAGATAAGTGATTTCTATAACCAAAAACCGACCATAGGGATCATTATGCACATTTTTGAGGATAATATTTATCCCGTACAATCAATACCACACCCAAATAATCATCACTAAGATGTGCAACATAGAATGATGAATATCCACACAAATAAATTGTGGATTCTACTAACTCATGATAGTTATGCTCAACTACATATAATATATCGGACCATTCTCTACTCAACAAAGCTTCCCATAATATATACTTCTTATTAGGAGAACATGCCCCTCTCACATTCCATGTCACCACTTTCATTGAATCAACAATGCCATGAAACTAGTCAAAGCATGTTATAATGAATGTTGCAAATGGATTTTCATCCACCACATCCTTAGGGACGTCTATCAAAACGTTTTGTTTATGTCCTCCCAACTAATGAAAACCTCAAGAATTCGATGAATGTACAACTGGTCCCAATGTCGAATTGAAATTGAAGGGGTAATCCCTTATCCCAAATTATCATTGCCAAGGAACTTTTTGAGGACCGTCCCTTGTTCCTAAAATTCCTTGCCAGGTAGTGTGCAAACTATTATGTTGCATATTCATTGATTTCCTGTTTGACTTGCCCTTTACATGTCATGGATGAATAATTGGAAGACAAGGAGATGGGGAAATTGATGAGATAGAGAGATGAGAAAGTTGATGACAATGAGTGAGAATATCTATTCCATGACTGGTGTTGATCTCCTTGATGTTAACAAGGGAGATCAACCTTTTTTATAGATGAAGTGATGCATGCTAAGTATGCTCATACTTGCATGCCAAGTCATACATACTAAGTCTTACATACTACCCTTTATACAAAGTGTAAACGTAAGTGTTTGCGGAAGCGTAAAACAGAGAACAACACACACAGAGACAGAGAGACAGAGAGAGCAGAACACAATTTCAAAATTATATCGAGACTCAGTATACACATTGAGCTAAGTAGCACTATTTATACAAGTCCTCTTGGGACTGACAGAAGTACCATGTACTTCAATGCTCACACACGCATCTGACACTTACTACGAGACTATAGCTACCTAGTAGTCTATCCTATACTAGGCTTCCGATTGGACTGCCGGTTACGGATTGCACCCGGCCTCCACTGCTTGCCTGTTCGGTTGCTCACCATCATACCGATCCGTTTCGCCCGATCCGTCTCGCTTACCGGCTCCGACTTATTCAGCCGATCCGGCTCCGGTTGAGCTTGCCGCTCAACACAAAGGTTAAAGTCGAAAGCTTGCCTAGGATAAATAAATAAATATATATATACAATGACCTAAGTTCAAGTTCAAGTTGATGTTCATGACATTACATGATGCCAATCATTATCAACAACATCAATACTACGCCTATCCAATGGCTTTTTCCCCTTATCTGTTAGCACCAAACTTTGATTTTCCATATCCATAGGTTCGGTTTCCTTATTCTTAGGGCCCAAACCTTGAAGTGAGTTGTCTTTATCACCTGCTCTAAAAGATGTTTCTTCATCCATAACAACCACAATATCTGACATACCAACATCTCTCCCAGCTCCTTCCTTACCATTCCCTTCATTAGGAACCTTCAAAGTTGAAGGGCAATGACATTGGCATTAGGCCATAAAGTGACCCATTCACGCATCCAAAACAATGGACTGCAAATGTCTCCCAATTCAATTTAAAATAAAAACTTCTCATACTAGGTGCGTTCGTACACACCCGTCTTGGCCTCTTATGACTTGTATCCCATAACACACAAAATCTGCATTTATTTGTAGCATTTTCCTATGGAAATACCAGCATTATACCCATTTGACTCATCAACTGTGGTAAAAGTGGCTACAAAACACATCCTTACAATCCAATGTTACGCAAACAGGGTATTCTTGTTTCAGCAAAGCATGATAGTCCACTACGAGGCACCATTGCATTACATGCACCAAACATTTATAAGAAAAACAAAAACTTTATCCAATAGATGTTCAAACCTTGTGGTCCTACATATATATTCTCAACACAATTCGGTGATATGTTATACCCCTTCGTATAACACGGGGTCGGATACGCGCTTTTGCGACATCCAATCAAGGTATTATGGTCGGGGGATGGGAAACGTTTGCGGGTTATACACGATAAACACAGATGTAACAAGGTAAGTTCATACAGAACTACACCTGATCAGATTGTAGTATGATCTTAACACAAGACCAAAGCCAGCTACAACCGACTGGTTAAGTGCAATACATAGTTTAAACAGAGTCGTTTAGAGCACAAACACTATGTATAAGCAAACAAATATTCTATTAAAATGACTGACTCAATACAACCAATCAAATTTTGTACATGGCATCATGTCCCTTTTTATAGGGAGCATGATCGGTTACGTCAAGAATGTAAACCCACTACTACTTCCTCTAATTATTATACATACATTTCATTTCCTCCTTTCGATTTAAGTTCCTATTCAGCCCCACCCATCTTGGTTTCGACCCGCACTTGCCCCTACGACCCTTTTTGTTGGGCAACCTGACTAGCCAACAACACGATTGTGTTCAACCATTGTTTAATCCTCTCTCTCTCTCTCTCTCTCTCTCTCTCTCTCTCTCTCTCTCTCTCTCTCTCTCTCTCTATTTCAAATTTTTTCAATAGCACTATTGGTGTTCAGCAAGGATGCCCACTCTCACCAACTCTATTTGGTCTATGCATTGATGAATGAGAAGAAATGGTTGCCAAGTTTGTAAAGGAAGAATGTGTTGAAGAAGCAGCCATTGGGAATGTTGTCATTATGCTTTTGTTTTATGCAGATGATGTAGTGCTTTTTGCAAATACTTTAGGAGATGCACAAAAGCTTATGAAGGCTTTGGAAAAAAATTGCACTCATACTAAATTAAGTGTCAATAGCTCTAACACATAGATTATGCTTGTGAAGAGCCAAAAAAGAGATCAATCATGCATTATGTACAATAATAAGTCACTTGAATGTGTGGAAAGCTTCAAATATCTTGGCCTTGAAGTTCCTTCAAATCATAGATGGAATGAGTGTGCTACTCGCCACTGGGAGGCAGGAAAACGAGCATTTTATGCATTTGAGAACAGATGCAATGATGGAGTTATTAAGTGTTGGGTCCTCAAGAAATACCTTTTCGACACTTTGGTGACACTAAAGCTTCTCTGTGGGCTGGAAGTATGGGGTGGTAGCATCCCTAAATCTACTTGGAAAGAGTTTGAAAATGTCCAAAAACATTTTCTTACGAAGTTTCTACAAGTTAAGAAACAAACGCCCTACTCCTCCTTCTCCTTGAGATGGGATCACTTCCCATTGAGATCTTGGCCATGGAAAGGGTTGTTGAATACATGCTTAAGGTTCAAAAAAGTCTCTCACATCGACTTCCTAGAATTGCATGGGAAACAAGCAAAAAGATCCAAAAGACGCATACAAGCAAAATTTTGTGTTCTAGTTGGATCCAAGATATGGAAAAATGGTTTGGTAGATGGGATGCAACACAATTGATTCATGATGTTGAATCACTAGATTCCCCTGTAAATGAGGCCTTTTTGCAACCAATGTATCATGACATGGGAGAAATGTGGAGGCTCACGCTTCACACATTATACCACACATGTTGCACGTTGTCGTGAAGATTTTCGGCAACGGTATGAAAATTGTGTGGAACAAACGAAATCAAGAAGGTGCAATGTGCACGTGTGAAAGGGATGAAGGCCACACGCGTATGCTAACATGTTGTAAATAGGACTGAAATGAGAATCGTAAAAGAAAAGCTAGATGTAAAGTTAAACATGTGCATGTGTGATGTGTGCTCAAACATTTATAAATATAAAAATAAGACTAAAGCCTAGTAACATTTGAGTGCATACAAAAAAGGGATACAAACAAGGTTTGAACCTTGCACCTCCAAGATAGCAAACAAATTAACTTACCACTAAAGCAACTATTGAATGCTTTATGTTTTATACACTTTCTTTTCCTATTCACTATTCCATAGAAAACAAATACATAAAAAACCGTGTGCACAAAACCATGGTTTAGCCCATGGTTTTGGCATGGAGAGACATATAAAATCCTCTAGATGGGCTTGTGTTGTAAGGGGGGGAAGCTATGTATTGAATCAAGAAAACAATAATGAAATCTAGTTATCTTATTGGTGATGTATCTTGTCTCTCGAAATTGAAGTCAAGGGTTCAATGTGTCTCAGAATTGGAATCTCCCTCTTTCAATCTCTCTATCTATCTTAAATACTTTCTCACTTACACTAGTACAAACTTCGAATCTTTCCGGTCCAGGACCCCGGCGGTCCCACTTCATTTCGCGAACATGCGAGGATTTCTTCGACATCTTTCTTGGTGAACCCGATGCGAAGAAGCGGTAGGAAGGATCAAGACAAGGATCGACCGATACTTGGAGATAGCATCCTCACGCAATCAAGCGGGAGAGTTCAAAATGATGATGGTACACGTGCACGTGTGATGTGTGCTCAAACATTTGTAAATATAAAAATAAGACTAAAGCCTAATAACAGTTGAGTGCATGCAGGGGGGTGCAAGCAAGGTTTGAACCTTGCACCTCCAAGATAAGAGACAAATTAACTTACCACTAAAGCTATTACTGAATGTTGTAAATTTTATACATTTTCTTTTCACATTCAGTGTTCCATAGAAAACAAATACATAAAAAACTGTGTGCACAAAACCATGGTTTAGCCCATAGTACGTAAAGTTCATGTTCGTCTACTATATCGTTCGTTTTCTTACGTTGGAAAACGAACACGAATGATATTAAAAAATTCGTGTGTTTTTTTTTTCCCTTTTCTTTTGGTATTTCCCTTCTTTTCCCCCTTTTTCCCCCCTTTTCCTCTGCACATCAACGCCACACTCTGCTCTCCCCCCCTTTTCCCTTGTTTCCTTCAACGACCTGTTGTTGGAACGATTTGTTGCTTGCATTGTACACCTTCTCCCGCCCATTACTTTCTGCATACCAACGATATTCAGGTATGCTAAGGGTTAATAATAGGATTTAAAGTTGTTGAATGTTTAGATCATAGTATGTACTCTATGTACAGAAATTTCTGTAATTTTTCACTAATTTTTGTAGTGTTTTTTGTAATTTTTGTAATTTTTGTAATTGTTTTGTATTTATGTGATTTCTGTATAATTTCTGTAATTTCTAAATAATTTCTGTAGTTTCTGTAAATTTGTTGTAATTTCATTATAATTGCAGTAATTTCTATACAATTTTTGTAATTTTTGTAATTTTGGTGTAATTTTATTGTAATTTTTGTAATTGTTTTGTAATTTTCTGTAATTTCTTCATAATTTATGTAATTTTTAAAGTTTTTACCTTGTATTTCTGAAAAAATATTTACCTTATAGTAAATAATTTAACCAAAAGTATGGTATTTATCATTCTTCGAGGGTGTTTACCCTTCTCGAATGATTGAATCATTCTCGAACACGAATGCACAAATGGTACGCATAGTCATATTATGGTTTAGCCCATGGTTTTGTCATGGAGAGACCAATAAATGCCTCTAGATGGGCTTGTGCAAGGGAGGGAAACTATGTATTGAATCAAGAAAACAATATTAAAATCTAGTTATCTTATTGGTGATGTATCTTGAGTCTCAAAATTGACATCAAGGGTTCAATCTCTCTCTCTCAATCTGTCTCAGAATTGGAATCTTCGTCTTTGAATCTCTCTCAATCTGTCTCAGAATTGGAATCATCGTCTTTGAATCTCTCTCAATCTGTCTCAGAATTGGAATCGTCGTCTTTGAATCTCTCTCTGTCTATCTTAGATACTTTCTCGCTTATGCTAGTACAAACTTTGAATCCTTCCGGTCCAAGACCCCGACGGTCCCGCTTCATTTTGCGAACATGCGAGGATGTCCTCGACAACGTAACTACAAAACCATATTCTTCGAGGGACGGGGAAACCATACACATCAATACATGTTAGAGCACATCCCGTTATCTACCATTTGATCCATTGCTGTTGAGAATCAAGCTCAACTTGGTCTAGTGTGTGAACTCACCTTGAGAGTGAATAGACACTCCAACGGTCAAGAGTCACCATTATGTCACCTCTTTGTATTCTAGCATTTAGTATGAGTCATAGAATCATACTAAATGAAGGTCACTTCCGACATTCAAAGAGAAGGAGATTGAAGGTGTATGGGAAGCGTGCCAATTCGGCAAGCAACACTGACACCCATTCCCAAAAGAGCGGAACGTGAGCAAAGGTATATTCGACGTAGTCCATTCCGACGTATGGGGACCGGCGTAGACGGCTACATTCGGTGGATGCCAATATTACGTACTCTTCATCGACGACTTCTCTAGGCACACTTGGATCAACCCGATGCGGCAAAAGAGCAAAATTTCAAGAATGAAGTCGAGAAAGCCACGGGCCGACATGTATGATGCCTTCGATCGGATGGTGGCAAGGAGTACTTCTCGGACGATTTCACGGCGTATCTCCGAAAGGAAGGAATTCGGTGAGAATTCACTTGCCGACACACTCCGCAACAAAACGGAATAGCCGAGCGCAAAAATCGGCACATCTTCGAAGTGGCGCGGGCCATGATGAACGAGAAGCATATGCCCAAGTCATATTGGCCGAAGCTGCAAATATGGCCATCTACCTAATGAACTGGTGCACAACATCTGGAGTGCACGAGGTCACTCCGCACGAAAAAAACTTCGGAAAGAAGCCGGACTTATCGCACACCCGGATATTCGGCGCGATAGCGTACTTGCACATCCCCGACGAGAAGCGTCAAATGCTTGACCCAAAGTCGGAGAAATGTATCCTCGTAGGATACTCACAAGAGCAAAAGGGGCACAAGTGCTACAACCCCTCAACTCAAAAATCTCGAGTAAGTCGAGACGTCGTTTTTTACGAGTTCGCATCCTGGTACGCACCAGAGACAACTCCAACTCCGCTCGACCCGGAATCTGCCGAACAAGAGATCGAGGATGAAGATCGCCTTATGCGCATATTCGAAGAAATTCTGATCACGACCCGACTGAGCAGACCACAAGAGCCTTTGAGCGATCAAAGCACATCACGGCCTAGCCCGAAGTTGGACAAAGGCAAGGCAAAAATGTCGGAATACGAAGACAATCGCTTCGACAACGATGAGTCGACTCACTCACTCAATAGTGAGTTTGGCGGTTTCGAGGTACCAATCAGAGCTCAGAAAGCTCTCATCTCTGCAAATGAAAAGCTCGTAAAAACAACCACCCGTGAAAACAACCCTGTAAGCCAATTTGGCTACAACGATTATATGGTGTACCATTATGCCTTTATGATGAAGGTAGCGACAGTACAAGAGCCGGAAACCCCTTCCGAAACTGCGAAAGACCTACGATGGATCGAAGCAATGAACGAGGAGATGCAGGCACTATGGAAGAACGAGATGTAGGATCTCGTTATCACCTCACCACACAAAAAGGCGATTGGATGCAGATGGATTTACAAAGTGAAGTACAACGCCGACAGTTCCGTCAACCGCTACAAAGTGTGACTCGTAGCGAAAGGCTACGCACAAACGCACGGAGTTGACTACGAAGAGACCTTTGCCCCAGTGGCAAAGATGACGACGGTACGAACCGTAATTGCGCTTGCCGCAGCGAAAGGGTGGCACCTCCATTAAATGGACGTCAAGAACGCCTTTCTATGAGACGAATTAGAAGACGAGGTGTACATGATACAACCACCTGGCTTCAACTCGAGCACCCATCCGAAAGTTGTATGCCGACTCAAGAAGCCACTCTATGGCCTCAAGCAAGAACCACGTGCTTGGCATTCGAAGATAACGCAATATCTTCATCAAATTAGCTTCCGTATGTCAAAATTGGACAACTCCCTCTACATACGAAGCGATTTCGCAAGTCTGATCGTCATCATCTTATATGTGGATGACCTAGTCATTGGAGGTGAACATCTCGTCGAAATCAATAAGGTCAAATCCCTCCTTTCTGACAAGTTCGAGATGACGGACATGAAGGAGCTCCACTACTTCCTCGGCATAGAGGTAATTCGGACTCCAGCCAGAATCATGATCTCTCAACGGCAATACATCCTCAACTTGTTATACAAGTTCGGGATGGTTGAGTGCAAATCTGCGGCAACCTCACTCGATCACAATCTCAAACTAGATGCGAACTCCGGCATCAAAGCATGTGAGCCGACCCAGTATCGGCAACTCATCGGGAGTCTCATCTACCTCACGATCACTCGACCCGATCTTAGTTATCCGGTCGGTCTCCTTAGTCAATTCATGCAAACACCATGTGATACTCACTTGGATTGCGTTAAGCGAGTTCTACGATACGTGAGCGAAATAATGGATTGTGGCATCCTATACAAGACCGTGATGCCAATACGACTCGAGGGGTACACAGACGCCGATTGGGCCGGCTACAAAGCCGATAGAAGATCAACCTCCGGATTTTTTTTTTCCCTCGGTAGTGGAGCAATATCCTGGAGCAGCAAAAAGCAACCAACCGTCGCTCTTTCGAGCACAGAGGCGGAATATAAGAGCGCGGTAGGGGCCACATGTGAAGCCGTATGGTTCATAAGGATACTCAAGGACCTGGGCGTACCCATCAAGGATCCGACTTCCCTTTATTGCGACAACATGAGCAGTATCTATCAGGCTCGGAACCCGGTGTTCCACCCGCGGACAAAGCACATCGAAGTGTACTATCACTTCATCCGAGAGCGTGTTCTAGCTGGCGATGTCGACCTACAACACATTAGCACCAATCTTCAAACCGCCGACATCTTCACTAAAGCCTTAGGAGCCAACAAGCTGTGGATTGACGATCCCTGACCTGCCAAGCTTGAGGGGGAGTACTGAAGCAACTACGCAATAACGTGTGGATTCCGCAACCGCGCAACGAAGCCGCGAAGAAAGACGCAAGCCGAAGCACAAACTTTGCAACTACGCAATAACGCGTGGATTCCGCAACCGCGCAATGAAGCCATGAAGAAAGATGCAAGCCAAAGCACAGACTCCGCAACTACGCATAATGCAAGCTGGAGCACGGATTCCACAACTCCGCATACATGCGAGTCGACGCAGACTCCGGAACGTGAGTCGAAGCGGATTTCGGATACCGTCTGAAACCGACCTGACTGGAGCTTGAGGGGGTGTGTTGAGAATCAAGCTCAACTTGGTCTAGTGTGTGAACTCACCTTAAGAGTGAATAGACACTCCAACGGTCAAGAGTCACCATTATGTCACCTCTTTGTATTCTAGCATTCAGTATGAGTCATAGAATCATATTCTATGACACATAACTTATGAGCTTTCACATTCCCCATGCTCCATGAGTCTTGTAGTTAATGAAGAGAGAGGGTGACTATATAAAGCACCCTTCTCCCACCTTGTATTGTGTTGAGTCTTTCTCCTTTGTTAATATAATCTACCTTGCGTATACTCTGTGTCTTACTCCTTGTGTCTCTCACTCTCTCTCTCTCTCATACACACACAGTTCACACCTATTCCGCTACACAAGAATCACACCCGATTCTTTACACTTCCATTAGACTTAGCTCACATGCATTGCAATGTGAGACGGGTGTTGGGGCACAAGTAATGAGAGTGGTCGACTATGCACAAGTCTGAGAGTTTGAGTACACACTTTGATACAATGCTCTACCTTTGATCATATTCGACCATGCTTTCCACAAATATTCAACCAAGCCCAATCTTTGCAAGAATTTCTCTCACAACTACAATGTGCACTCTCGATTGCAACATTCATTGGTAAAGTTCTTGAACATCGAGACTTGCTATTCACTTTCACATGTATCATGTGAAATGTAATATTTTTGGTCTCATAGGTCATATTTGACCTTTGAAGACGATACTAGAATCTCTCTCTCTCTCTCTCTCGGAATTTTGTCCCCAGATGAGTTACATTTGTGTTGTTTTGTATTGCAACACCTTAGAAGGTTGCCCTTGCCACATCACTACTTTTGATAGCAAGGTTTTTTTGTATTTTCCCTCTCTCTCTCTCTCTCTCTCTCTCGTCTTGGTAGTTTGTATGGGAGCATCAAACATATAAATTTGAGAAAACCAAGTTCAATCCTGACAATGAAATAGATTTGGAATTTAGACCTCGATTTGGACTCCATTTCGACAATCTTCATTTGGACTCCATTTCGATTTGGTATACCTTGTGTTGATCATAATAGATTAGTTTATGTAGGTATCTCATGTTGTATTTTGGTCTACAAAACTCAGGGGTAGAATCAACATATTTGATATTCACGGATGTGACTCAACTTCACGTCGTTTTGAATGCCACTGTTTTCTATCATGATCCACTCTCATCTTAGAAATTTGGTCAAGGTCGGCAACATTTCACCTTAATGTTGATGTCCAAACAAAATGGATACATCAAATCTTTGAATAGTATTTCTATAGGTCCATGGGGAGATTTCACAATCAAACATTCAAAGATAGATATTATCCACCAAATTCAAGCGCATCATGAATTTCATTTATTGTTATAGTTTCTTCTTAATGTTCCTCATCCATGTCAATATAGGTCTCCTCTCTCTTGACTAGTTTCTACTATCGTCTTTGAATCAAAACACAATAGATATTACTCTTTCATAGAGAAAAGTTTGATCCGTTAAGTTATGGATTTCTAAGCTTGATCCTTTGCTCTGTGGAAATAAAGAGAAGAATTGGTTGGACTGTGAGCCAACCAACAAGACATTCCACCCATTCCCATGATATGTGCATTTAACATAGATGAGGCTATCGCATCACTACTCAAGCATTGCTCCAATTTCCTTTCTGAGTTCAATTGCCCTCACATTTGATGAGTTTCATAAATGTTACACCTCAGGAAATAAATTTTAATACCTACACCATGGCTCACAAGCATCTTCAATATATGCATCCAAGTTCCACCAACTACCATGCAATGTCATCTACAATGAACAACCACTATTTCACCATGACCTTAGAAAAGTGAGGAGAAGAAACTACTATTAAATCTCAAATGTAAGTTCCCATCTTGAATGAAGTTATTACCCGAAGTGTTCAAGTTTCGCCAAAAATAATTTTTTGCACAATGGCCTCAGTGATAGATAACACCCAAAAAATGTATTTATGCAATATGTGTGAGATCATCCATTGTTTCCTTATAAAGAGGGATTAATAACAACAAAGCAATGTAATGCACATCGTAAATTGATTCAAGAAATGACAATGTCAACCTACAATAAGAACCTTGCCACATGACACCACTCACCATCATTGTCGAGGTTCTTGTCGAATGACTATTTGCATCAATTAAAGATCAATTTGTAACTTTGTTTTCTAATCTTGACATCAAATGTGAATGGCTATATTTTTATTCCTATTTGCTACAGTACAACAAACAAATTTAATATATGTCAACAGAGTTTAAGATGGGTGTATGATGACCTACATATCCCTTGTTTATGCATTTCGACTTGCAAATGCTAAAAAACTTCTACGATTCCACTAGTTGCTCTTCCGACAAGGTCAAGATCATTCTAGGAAATGTATTCCAAGCTACTATGATTAATTTAGCCTATTGTGTGAGGTACTTAATATGTTGACAATTCCGCTTGTCTTGATATTCTTTTTTGCACGCATTACTCTTGGACATGTGTTTATGTTTCATGCCACATATAACATTTGGTGCTTGTGAATTGCATCTTATGATATTCTAAAGAGCACTACGAAGTATTATTTTTTATACTTTAATGTGCTTAATAATAAGGTTCCTAGTAGGAAGAGGGTATCCTCCAATAACCAATGCAGAAAATATAATCTAGTTATGCATATAATCTGGTTAGAAAATATAATCTAGTTATGCTACATCACTATCAGTTTTACAATTTTAATAAGTCACATCTCAGTTACAATTTTAATAAGTCGCATCGCAGTTAGAAATAAGGTTTGAGTTAAATCATTGGTTGTCCAAATCAAGATTAAATGGTGATTGAATTTGATTTACCCTAAAAATGTGTCCCATTAAACTTTAAAAGTTGACACTAGGGTTGCCTTATAGAACAACAAAATGTCTCTTTAATATCTTAAGACACCATTTCACTTGATAACAAGAAGAAAACTATCCCTAGGAGTAGTCTCTTGGTTTTAATCAAGGGGCTCTTTTGATATTGCAAAATCATTCAAGAGTATAGTGAGTGATATCATTTATTTACATAAAAGCAATATAAATTACTTCAATTATAAAAGGGGCATTTATGATATTTCCTTTTAAAATATCATAAGAACATTACTTCAAACAATATAGCATTCATGATATTTCCATTTAAAACATTATAAGAGTTATACATAGAAAGCATATGTATGTGTGGAAACTTGTCAACCATTGTATAAAACATGGAACTAAAACATATAACTTTGGCAATGACCCTTTTAAACAAAAGACATCTTGCAAAAAGAGTGGATGACCAATGACCAAACAACTAGCTAAAAAATAAATTGTTCTATTAAATTCATAGTGTTACTTGTATTAAGATATTAAGTGGCATTAGAGTGTTACCATTATTGAGATAATTTAAAAAAGAGGGAATGGGATGTTTGAAGTTTAAACACTCTTAAGATCTTAATTTTCAAATCTAGCATGGCTTACTCATGCGTCTTCAATTTTGAGTCTGTTCAAACTTGGGCAATGGGATTATGGAATTTCACATAACAGTAATTGGCTCAGTATTTTAGAGTAACTTTGAAGAAATATAATATTAATCTACATTAAGGGACAAAACACTACAATATCGCCCATGTGGATGAGCTATATATGCACATACATTAAGGGACAAAACACTACAATATGGCCCATGTGCATGAGCTATATATGCACATACTTGTCAAAACCTCTACATGCGGCCCATATGAGCACCTCTACATTCAACAAACACCACTATACTACAACCGAAGTGTTGTAGTGCAGCCAAATATACTATTTATTTGATCACATCTAAACTCGTAAACATCATCTAACCTGTGTCAAATCAAATCAAATGAGAGACTTAGGAAATGGGGAATCCCTGAGTATATATAGGTTAAAGCCACAACTTATAAAACATAGGTTGATAATATGAAAAGGTAGGATGAACATGGGAACTCGGGCATACATTACCATGTGATCCAAGGCCCTAATGGTGCCCATTCCCTTTGTCACCACGTCCACCATCCCCACCTTTTCCTCCATGATTTCCCTCATTGTCATGGCCACCATTTCCTGATCCATAACCACCTCCATTATGGTGATCCTTGTCATGGTCATCATAGCCACCTCCATTATGGTGATCCTTGTCATGGTCACCGTAGCCACCTCCACCATGGCCTCCTTTAGAGCCCTCCCCATAGCCACCTTTGCCTCCGTGGTTCTCCTCATCATCTTTACCAATAGTGGGCACGATATGAAATGCCTCAACAAGCAAAAGAACTATCAGTATCATCCCAAACATGGACAAAGCTCCTTGTCTAGCCATCTCTCTCTCTCTCTCTCTGTGCGTGTTTCTTGTTTTCACCATTGAGCCTCACATGTGCATTTATATAGGCCATAGTCAACTTTCCTAAATCGTAGCTCATGCTCTAAATTAGAAACATTGGACTTTTTTGGATATGTTTAATGCATGCGATAGTCAAATCTATATCCATCAAAATCTGCATCCCCGCTGCTAGTCAAAACCTTATCTCTTAAGCTTGTGCATATAAATTATAACCATGTATGTTGGAGGGGCTTGGTACCAATATCATCACCATGTAGACTATTCCTATTTCTCTAGCCTTATCTTTCTCACCTTGGTGGATGGCATTTGTATGAAACGCTTGTTTTTTATCCTATTCGGGACTGAATTCTTTCCTTCCTATACCTCACATTTGTGGTTTCAAATCTCACTTGATGATCGTCTATGAACTTTGCTAGTGAGAAACAAATCTCCTAACTTTCAAATATGAAGTGGATATCAACCTTCGCCGATTAGAAAACCACGTTGTTGATGGATCTTTTGATTACATTCTTTCAAGTTTAACTCCTCCTACTAACAACATCGTCATGCCCATGATGTGACACACTTTGGAGCTCAATAATTCGTGAAATTATTGTGTGTATTTTCCCATTTGCACAACCGTCTTTGTTGTTGTACATAGATAACATAGAAATTGGAGATGTACTAGCACTCTATTGCAAATGCGCATGTGGCTAGTTCTATGGACACTCCATGGCATTAATGTTCCTCCTTGCTCATACAGTGTGGCATAACTTATGCAACAGTTGAGAAATGTATTAACCTCACCAATTTATTGCGGGGAAAACCCAAATGATCTACTACCTCGAATTGAATAAGTTTACCCCCATCCATTTCATTATGGGGTTCCCTTCAATGTGAAGTGATGATTACCTTTTAAGCCAATATGTTTAGAAGCATCATGGAAATATTTGCCTTGTGCTTCATCATTAATTAAGATCAATTAATATTTATATTCACTAGTGAAAATGACCTTTTTTCAAGGAAATGCTTGGCCATGTTACATAGGTTTTCTTCTCCTTATTATGTGAGGCCTTCAAATTCTCCTTGTGAATCACGCATTGGAATCACGCATTGGACAAGGTTTTTGTTGTTGAGAAATCAAGAGTTGTGGCCTAACTTTGAAATAGTCATCGTTCATCTTTACTGACCTTCATTGATTTCTTGGGGAACTTGTTCCCTCACGTTACATACCACCATTTCGTCTCCTTCGGATTATAAAAATTGATTGTTGATGTTTGATCAACCTTGAATTTCACTACAGCTCAACCAACTCCATTATTGACCTTTATTTCATCATTAATCACTGTATCAACTTCTTTTACATTAGGGCCGGATCACGTTTCCCTTTATTCATTGAAATTAGAATCCTTTTCTTCATTTACTTGGTATGCACCACGACAACATAATGGACTTGCCAATAATGTATGAGCACCTCATTGTACCCCTTAGTAATGACACCGAGTAGTGATGTACTCGTCCATGAAAATGCACACCCAATGTGTTGAGTACCAAATTTTTGGATAACTTTTTGTGTTAGATTTTAACTCTCATTTGGAAAAGTCATTTATAAGCATAGTTATTGTTCTACCTTGCAAGAGTTCATTTCTTTGTTTTAAAAGTGGAAACACAATCTTTACTCTCCAATGTTAAATGTACGAAACATTCTTGTCTTCTACAATATTTCGAACAACCACAAAGCTTGCATGGGCTTAACAATCCCGTACTACCAAAGAAGGGAGTACATGTATGTTGGACACACTTATATGTATGGATGGAATTGAAATATTCCATAGCTATTTTAGGATGGCCTTAAATTTCCTCGCCTAAAAATAGGTATCTTCGTAGACATATGGACAAGTAGGCTATATTTCCTTTATAGGAATTTCACTTTCGAAATGTCTAAAATTACAATGTGTGTGAGTTCTCACCTAATAGAAGGGGACGCTCGTTGGTGAGAAAGACATCCCATATTTATATGTCTTATTAATCATTATTTGGCCACGAGAGGGTTGTTGAATACATGCTTGAGGTTCAAAAAAGTCCCTCACATCGACTCCTTAGAATTGCATGTAAAGCAAGCAAAACTTGTTAGGAATATGTCACTCCTATGGGAGGAGTCGATTGGTCGGGCTGAGGCCCGACATTTGAAGACAAAGAGTGGCCGACTGGTCAGGCCGAGAGCGAAAAGTCGAAGACAAGGAGTGGCCGATTGGTTGGGCCGAGAATCGACAATCGATGACAAGGAGAGTCGACTACATAGTACAAGTGATCCAAGTCGAATACACGACCGGCTAGTTGTGCCGACCGGATGGTCGACGACAAGGCCGACTAGACAGTCAGTGTAGGAGTCGGCTAGACGAATCGACGAGCCAACTGGTCGACTGATGAAACTGTTATTAGTATAGAAAATAGGAAGATAGTAGTAGAGGCTACATTAAATGTAAACCCCATACTGTGTATAAGTATAAATACACTTAGGGAAAAAAGAGAGTAGAAAAGAAGTGTAGAGTAGTGGTGTAGTTTCTGTAGTAGAGAGTTACAACGAGGACCTGTTCTCCTATGGTTTTCCTCGTTTAGGGTTTCCATGTAAAACTGTGTGTGTTGCATATCTTTGTTTATTTTTGTTGTTCTCTGTTCCGAGCTATGTATTTCTGGGTATCTTTCGGTGAGATTTACGATCCCATCTCTACAAACTGGTGTCAGAGCTTGAGGTGCAAGCATGGAAGGAGGTGTGAATGGCTTCCCATGTATGATAGTTCTAAACTCTCAGAACAATGCAGACTGGAAGATAAAAATGGAAGACCTTCTCATAGTCAAAGATGTATACGAGCCCATCGACATAGCAGAAATAGCCACGAGGGTATTAGAGTTTGAATGGAAACTTCTAAACAAAAAGGTGGTGGCCACCATCGGATAGTGCGTCGATGTAAGTGTCCTTCTGCATGTGGCGAACAACACAAATGCCTACGAGATGTGGCAGAAATTGTCAGGTCTGTATGAGAGGAAGAATGCCGTCAACAAAACATCATTGATGAGAAAGATTGTGAGGCTGAAATACAAGGATAGAGAAAGCATAATGGAGCACGTAAGCACATTCATGGGGTATGTGAGCCAACTTGTGGCAGCCAAGTTCATTTTGATGATGCTATGTAGGCCATCCTACTAATGTGTACCCTGTCAGATAGTCGGGAGAACTTGGTGGTGACTCTCAGCACCTCGTGTCAAGAAGACAACTTGTCTCTACAAACGGTAAAAACAAGCATCTTGGACAAGGAGAGACGGAGGAAGGAGAAGGGTGTCCTGTCCCAGTCGGAGTAAAACTTGACTCAACATACCGGCAGAGGAAGGAACCGGCAAAGAAGTCCACAAAGAATGGACAAGTCCCATGCCAAATCCAAGTACCTAGGCAAACTAACATGCTTCTATTGTGGAAAGCCTAGACACTTCCAAAAGGACTGCTGACACCTAAAGAAGGACAAAGGTGTTGGTAATGATGTTGAACCTAGGAACATCCCTGATGAAAAGGGCACATCAGCCGTAGCTACGAGTGCAGAGGAGATCTTATTCATTTGTGAGTAGGCAGAGTCTTGCAAGTAAAGAGTGTACCTAGGTAATCAAGTTGGGTGTATCCTTCCATATAACTCCATCGAGAGAGTGTTTCTCGACTTACACAACTGGTGATCATGGCTATGCAAAGATGGGAGATAATGGGGAATGCAAGATAGCTGGCATAGGAAGTGTAAGCTTGATGACGTCGACAAGTTGTCGACTGACCCTGAGGGAAGTTCGACATGTCTCCAATATCATATTGAATCTGATATCGACTGGAAGGTTGGATGACAAAGGCTACAATATTAGCTTTTGAAACGGCAAGTGGAAGTTCTGCCAAGGAAACATCATAGTGGCCCGAGCACAGAAAGAGAGCATGTTGTATATGATGCATGCCCGATTGTGCAAGTCGGAAGTGAATAGACTATTCAACATCCGGTAGGAGGGGGAAGATATGAAGTCAATATTGTATGCACCGACAGTCAGCTCCTTAATGTACGCGATGGTCACAACACGGTTGCACATAGCTTATGTCGTACGAGTCGTTAACAGATTTATGCACAACCCTGGCCGAGCATGTATTCAAATACTTGGTGTGCACACAAAACCTTGGCATCATCTTCGGCCCGAACAAGAACTCAAGCGTAGTCGGCTTCATGACTCAGACTTTGCCGGTTATGTGGACAACTGAAAGTCAACAATTGGTTATTTCTTCCAATTCGGCACTGGAGCAATATCATGGAAGTCAAAACTACAAGAGTGCATGGCCACCTCCACCACCGAGATTGAATATGTAGTCGCGTTGATGCGGGGAAAGAAGCTTTATGGCTCGGTCAATTGGCATGCACATTTCGGCAAGCTTATACGAATTCGGCTCCAGTTGTCTACAACATTTGTCGAAGAATCTGGTTCATCATAACGCCTCAAAGCATATCAAAGTTCGATATCACTTCGTTTGGGATTGCATAACCAAAGGAAAGTTTGACCTGGAGAAGATCTCCACGGTTGACAATGTTGCAAATGGGATGACCAAATGTCTTTCGGTTGCCTGATTCGGTCATTAAGGCACCATATGGGTGTAAAAGGAATGGGTCCAGTCAATTCAGATATTGTGGCTTCAACTCAATTGACTAGGACACAGAGATGAATTCAGCATTCAACATTACTTGGGACAATTGATCCAGCTCCAGTAAATAGAACTCGTTGATTCAACTCCGGTTATTTGGCCCATGCCAATTGAGGAGAACACTCGATCAACTTGTCATCTCCTTGTATATTCTATATCGTGTTTCTATTGTCTATTACAAATTCTTTGATGTATATGCCCACTACGGGGGAGTGTCGAATACGGGTATATAATGACCATATTCACATTGTCCCATTTGGACAAACTAGACTAAGGCATATTTGTAATATGATCAAAGGGCAGTTGTCCTAACTCAGTTAATATATAATTGAGTTTGTAACTAGTTTGTAGAGAGATGTTATCATTCATTGTGTTGTAAGCTTTCAATAAAACAGTTACAATTTGTGCCTCTGTCTCTGTCTCTGTCTCTCTCTCGAGCTCACTCTATCTTGATCTTGTATTTTGGTTAAGTTGTCTTGCAACTATCGGCTTTAATCCATTCATCTTGTTAATCTATCATCAACTTGTGTTCTTCAACACCTAACTATTGTTTCTGTTTCCGCATTGACGGCTATTGTAAGCGGCGTTAGAGTGTGGAACAAAACCAACACTCTTTGAGATGAAGATCTTCAGAGGGTACAAGGAAACGGATTTTGAACACAAGACAACTGAATCGTTAGACAAGATCAACAAGAAAGATAGAGAAAAGTACACCAAAATAGGCACAAATAAGATGTAACTATATTATCACTCTTAAAGTTACAATGGCACAATATACAGAATGAACAACCACAAAACTAGGTTACAAAAGTCAGTTTAAATACAAACTGACTTAGGGCAATTGCCCTTCCCACTATTTATAGAAATAGCCTAAACCTAGTGTGTCCAATGGGACAGTGTGAATACGACCATTATATACCCGTATTGGATAACGGCCTCACCTACAACACCTTCATGATGCATCACTAGATTCCTTTGTAAACATTGAGGCTTTTTTGCAACATCAATGTATCATGACATGGGGAAAATGTGGAGGTTCATGTTTCACACATTATACTACACATGTTGCACCTAACTACAAAATCATATTCTTTGTCAAACTATAGGAATCAACAATGGCTCAGCTCAAGCCTGAACCGAAATGTTAAACCGTTTTTAAATGGTTTCATGGTTTGATAGTTCGGTTTAGGCTTCAAATTCCTTAATCGGTTTGAGGTTTGGGATGGCTCAAGCTGAAACAAACCAATTTGGGCCAAACCGCTTAAGGCTTAATCGGCTTGGCTATACCAACTCCTAACCCAGTTTAGGCCAAACTGATTTAGAACCGGTTTGGTTCAAGTTTGGAAACTCCCAAACTGGTAAAGCCGAAACCGAACCATTGTCAATTCCTATTGAATGGGGAAACCATGCACATCGATACATGTTAGAGCCCATCCCGTTGTCTGTCTTCCGAACCATTGCTTCCATACGAATTAGTTCGCACTCAATGCAATGTGAAACGAGGTGTTGGGGCACAATTGGTGAGAATGGTTGGTTATGCACACTTTGTCTGAAATAAATTTGGGAGTCTGAGTATCACACTTTGATACAATGCTCTACCTTCGATCATGTTTGACAATGCTTGCCACACATCTTTGACCAAACCCAATCCTTGCATAAATTTCTCTCACAATCACAATGTGCACTCTCGATTGCAACATTCATTGGTAAAGTTCTTGAACATCGAGAGTCGCTACTCACTTTCGCATGTATTATGTGAAATGTAATATTTTTTGGTTTTATGGCTCATATTTTACCTCCGAAGACAATAATAGAATGTATTTATCTATCTATCTATCTATCTTCTTTCCTTCCTAAAACACCTTTGCATTTTTATGCGCCGTTGTGACACTATTTTTTAAAAATTGGTCATTGTGCGACACCTTTCTTGTGCACGTCATTTAGCAACCCATTCCAATATGGAAACCTCACATAAACTCAATGTGAAGCTTTAAATGTCGCTTTGTGATGTGCTTTAGCAAAGAGGGGGATGTTTCTAATATCCCATTCTGTTGTAGTGTTGCTTGGCCTAACAAGAATGTGTATATGTAGGTTTCATAGAAAAAACAAGAGTTTTCAAGCTTATAGATAATCATGCAAAGAAGCCTTTTGTGTGAAGCCTATAGGAAAACACTAGGCTCATCAATTGTATGCTAACCATAGGAAGAGTCTTTTTATAAAAGAAGTTTTTAGTGGTAATCTCCAAGATGCTTGTTGTGAACAGTAAAGCATATGCTTTACTTTAAATAAGGATGAGTGATAATGATTGGAGGTGGTTGAGCAGATTTTCATAAGGAGAGGAGAGAGTGCATTCATGTTTACTTCTGTAAGTTTAAGCTATTGGGGATACTCGATGACAGTGAGATGGTTGATGTGGCCTTGAGGAAGCTGTTTTTTTTGTTTTTTTATCAAGATGAGTGATTATGGTGTGGGAGCTGAAGCAAATTTTCATGAGTACATGAGAAACAATTTTTAAACTCATTTGTTGTGCTATCCATATAGGATTTCACTGATAATCAACGACATGGCGAGATGGTCGGCGAGATGGTCGGCGAGATGGTTGGCGAGATGGTTGATGTCGATTGAATGAAGCAGGTTTTATTTTTCATTATGATGATTGATGATGGCAGTGGGGATTGAAGCATGTTTCCATGAGGAGAGGATGAGTGATGATGGTGCGGCAGCCGAAGCATATCATGAGGAGCTGTGGAAAGCGTTTAGACTCATTTTTTTGTTGTTTTTTACAGGCCATTGGTGGTAATCAGCGAGATGTTTGATGCAAACTAAATGAAGCAGTTTTTTGTTTTGAGATAAGGATGAGTGAGAAGCATAATTTCTTGACGAAGCATGTTTTATATTTTTCATTAGGATGACTGATGATGGCGGTAGGGATTGAAGCATATTTCCATGAGAAAATGATGCATGATGATGGTGCAAGGGCCGAAATGAAGCAAATTTTTGTTTTGGGATAAGGATGAGTGAAGATGTTGTGGGGGTCGAAGGACATTTTCTTGAGGAGATGACAACACGTTATTATTATGTTGTTAGACGTAGCTGAGTTTGGTGGGAATCGTCGACATGGTTGCACCGTATTTATTCAAATTGTAGAAGTTGTGAACAATCTGATCTATTTCAATATGTAGTACAAGATTATGCTTTCTCTCTTGGAGGAAAAAATAGCTTGTTGTACACACATGTTGAAGAAATGAGTTTACTGAATCCTTTTAGCATGGTTTATGGGAGATGTGGAATGCCATATGAAGGTAGCAAACTGCATAAAAAACTGAAGGAATGATGAGTAAATACATGATTCACCACATCATTTATGGTCCTTATCAAAGGTTGTTATTAAGTGGACTTGAAAATACCTCGAGGGAGTGTCTACTTACCAAGATACAACTTCATGGAATGTTGTAAAGATCCTAGCAAACAGACTCTTCAGTGGTCTTATGATTTCGGTGGCAACAATGCATCGATACCAACCATTGGAATTCATCGACAAAGTTTCGATCAGATTGCAAGGATTTCTAATGGTGGTAGTTTGCTAATCAAAATGAGAGACAGAATGCTTAGCAATATATTTGGCATAGACTCCATTAATAAAGGTCATTGGTGGTAATTCCTTGATTAATATGGATGTTAAAGGTGGTTGGATTGCTAAAGCTACATGATTGTTCGAGAGGTTTTCACTTAAATATGTTGCAATATTCATTGTAATAGTGGACTATTTTGTATATTGACTTCTTTAATACCAATGGAGAATTTATTTTTTGGAAAAAAAATAATTTTGTATACTAACCAATGTGGAACTATATATATAGCCCATTGTAATTGGGAGGAGTTTGAATAGGCTTTGTTCATACAGACCCCCTTGATGCAAACAATTGGTTCCGTAAGCAATTGAGGTTCCCCTTGTGGAGTGTCCACCCTCTTGAGAAGACGCCAACATAGATGTCATCTTCATCTTGTTGTCCGAATGAGATCAATGGTCGTGAGAGCTCAGGTACATGTCGGACATAGTGTAGTACTAGTGTAGAGCCACCTGGGAGGTTGAGCTCTACAGTGCCAATTCCAATTATAACACAGTGTTGCGAGTTTTCGACTTGAACCGAGTCGAAATGTTGGGTCGAATATTGCTGAAATTGGGATCTATGAGGGGTCACATGGTAGGACCACCAGAATCCAAGAGCCATGTGCTCGATTCTTCAGTCATAAGAAGAACTTCTAATTCGACTAAGTTTTCAATTGATAGTATATTGGGATCATCCGTCGATACTTCAGTTGAGGCACCGATGTAGTTGACCTCCTCCTGTCGGCCACCCTTATGATTAGCTCTCTGAGCCTTTTCATTTCTAGCTCTGAGGACGTGGCAATTGGTCTTGATATGTCTCGGTTTCTTGCAATAATTGCAAGTTCGATTATCCCAGGACTTGCTCCAGCTTCACTGATTGTTCGGCGGTCGGGAAGAACTTCTTCCTCAATTGTTCGATCGGTCGGTCAAACCTTGTACTATGACAGGTTTGAACTATGAAGGTGTCAATAGCCGAATCGTTTGCAAACGATTTCCTCCAAGCAACTTCCGTCAAGATTGAGCTCGTGACTTCGGAGTACTTCACAGCGGCAGTGGACACATTGCACACGGTTGTGACGAAAGTTTCCCACGAAGGGGGGAGACTACTCATGAGCAACATTGCTCTCAATTTGTCCTCGATTGTCGTCCCCTGAGTGGAAATCTAGGAGCTTAGACTTTCGTACTTTTTCAGGTGTGCTTGGACCGAGTCAGATGTTTTCATCCGAAGGTTGTAGAGATGCTGAATCAAATATATCTTTGTGGCGGAGACCTTCTTTTCGTAAGTGTCTGAGAGTGTCTTCCATAGTTGAAAGGCAGTCGAACACAATTGCACTAAGTACACTGACTCCGACAAGTGCATCCGAATCGTGGCGCAGACAATTTTGTCTAGCTTCTGCCACTCATTCGGCTTGTATCCTTCTGGACGTTTTCAATCTCGATTGGGTCAATCTGACCCTTGACTATTAGACAGTCCTGCATTTGCTCCTTCCAGAAGTTGAAATTCAATCCATCAAACTTCCTTAGACTCATTTCTGATGAGTGGGATGTTGATGCCATCTATGTCGCCCTTGGGAGATTCTATCCAGAGTTGGCTATGAATAATGGTAGGGTGTAGCTATCAAGGACGGGTAGACCAGGACAAGGATAAGTAGGCGAGCTAAATATTAAGAGAGAGATAAAGATAGATATATAGATAGAGAGAGAGCATAGAGAAGAGAACAAGTGAGAGAGAAGGTACACAAAAGAGCAAGAACTAAATTATGCTTCTGTAACTGGTGTTATTCACCTTGATTGTAATCAAGCTGCACCGAAACATCTAGAGAGTGCATTGAAACTTCTAGAGAGTGCATGAAGATGCATTCTCTAGAAGTTTCTTGAAAGTTCTAGTGATTAACATAGAATGTAATAAGTTGAAACTTATACAATACAATAATGCATAGATGGATGTAGCTCAATTGGTAAGGTTGCCCAATAAGATCAGGAGGTAATGGGTTCAACCCCCTACATTCCATCGTGTCTATGACATTATCCTCCCTCTAAGGCCGCCTCCCAGAACTCGTGGGTATCGTTGATGAAAATCGTGAATGGCCTCCAGAGCATTTTGTAAATGTGTAATAGGTTCCCATGTGGCATCCGAAATGGGGTAACCTTTCCATAAGACCAAATATTGGAGTTGTTGACGCCGATATCGAGAGTCGAGGATATGGTCAACCTCATATTCTTCGCCCATCGACAATTCCATAGGTGGCAGTGGAGGAGATTGTCGTCTCGGAATTTGAGAAGGATGGTAGAGTTCGAGGAGAGAAACGTGAAAAACATTGTGAATCCTAAATGTTGGAGGAAGTGCTAACCGGAAGGCGACTGGTTTGATCCACTCGGGGATACAGAAAGGGCCTAGACTTTTGTAGTCCAATTTTGCACAAGGATGTGTGGTGGCGATGTGGTGACGTAACAACTACCATGTCCCCAACTGCAAACGTCGATGCAGCCAAGCAATGTCGGTCCGCTTGATCTTTATATTGGGCGCTAGCTACACGGAGCTCCAAGGTGAGATCACGATGGACATTGTGTAAAGCGCGGGCACGCGTCTCTACCGATGGATTGACCGAAGTTGTAGGTATGGAAATGTTGAAACAAGGGTGAAATCCACAGTTTGCAAAGAAGGGGGAAACCTTAGTCGAAGCAGGGATACTATTATTGTAGGCAAATTCCGCCATTGCAAGGAAGCCCACCCAATCCTCTTGTTGGTAGCTCACGGTACATCGAAGGTATTGTTCGAGGATTTGGTTGACTCGCTCCATTTGTCCATCAATTTGAGGATGGTATGTTGAGGACAAGTTTATAGAAGTCTCGAATGTTTGCAGAAGTCGTCGCCAAAAGTGGGAAATGAACTGAGAACCTCGATAAGAGGTGATATCCTCGGGTAAGCCATGTAATCGGAAAACATTTTTAAGAAAAAGGTCAGTTGTCTCTTCCCCGGAAATGGTTTTGGAACATGGGATAAAGTAAGCCATCTTCGAAAACCGATTGACAATGACTAGCATTGTGTCATGGCCACCAACCAGAGGGAGGTCGGTGATAAAGTCCATGGATAGAGAGACCCATGGTTGACTTGGAATGGGGAGCGGGTGGAGAAGACCATACAGCCGATGGTGACGCATTTTGGACCGAGCACATACATCACATGTCTTGATAAATTCTTTGACAAATTTCCAAGGTTGGAGCCACCAAAACCCTCAAGATAGCAATTCCAGGGTTTTCGTGACCCCAAAGTGGCCGGCAAGAGGATCATCATGATAGTTTTGTAGTATCCGTGTCCGACATGGTCCTTCGGGAACGTACAAGAGATGATTACGATATAGTAACCCATCCTGTAATTTGGTTGAGATATGAGCTTTTCATGCCCGGAGATGGGACATTGATGCGGGCCATGATTTCTTTGGCGAATGGGTCTGACGTGGTTGTCGTGGCAATCTCGTTGAGCAAAGAATCATCATGCAACATGCAGGTGGCAAACATCTGAGGTTGATCGGGCCGCAACAAACAATGGGATTGTTGTGAATATGTGTCATCTCCTGGGCGCAATGCAAAATCAGGACGCCGAGAGAGGGCATCAGCTTTCCTATGTTGAACTCCAGGTCGAAACAAGATCTCAAAGTCGTAGTTGGCAAAAAAAGATGACCATCGGGGTTTCTCCGATTCAATGTACGACTAGTGCTGAAGTAAATTAGATTTTTGTGGTCGGTCAGCACCTGGATGCGATGTTGGGCCCCAACCAAATAGGGTCACCACTCGGTGAAGGCAGATATGATTGCTGCAAGCTCCTTGTCGTAGACCGGATAATTGATTTCCGGGGCGGTAAACTTCCGAGAGTAGAATGTAACAGGATGTAGTGTGCCCTCATCGTCTGGTTGGGACAGGACAACTCCAATGGCAAAGTCGGAGGCATCAGTTTCAACTTGGAACGGCCTTGTGGGGTCGGGGTGGACCAACATTGGGGCTGTGAGAAAAGTTGCCTTGAGGGCATCAAAAGCACTTTGTGCCGTAGAGGTTCAAAGAAATGGAGTATCTTTTCTAGTAAGCATGATTAAAGGTTGCACTAAAGAGGAAAAACCATTGATAAATCGTCGATAGAAATTTTCAAAACCGAGAAATGATTGTACCTCTTTCAACCGAGTAGGGACAGGCCAATCTGTTATTGCCGCTACGCTGTGTGCATCCATTGTGATGCCTGAGGGTGAAATCACGTAGCCTAGGAATTCGACAAAGGTTCGATTGAATTCACATTTCTCGCTTTTGATGTAAAGTCCATGTTCCCAAAGTTTGGATAGAACCAGTTGGATGTGTCGGGTGTGCTCCTCTATGTTGGAAGAAAAAACTAAAATGTCGTCAAGGTAGATCACCACGAAGTGATCGAGATACTCCCGAAATATATTGTTCACCATGTGTTGAAAGACCATCGCGGCATTGGTGAGACCAAAAGGCATCACCTTGTACTCGAAATGTCCATAGCGTGTTCAGAAGGCAGTTTTCCACTCGTCTCTTGGCTTGATCCACACCAGATTGTAGGCTCCCTGAAGGTCGATTTTGGAGAAGATACGGCCGGTTCGATGTCGGTCAAGGAGTGTTGGAATTAAAGGCAAGGGATAATGATTACGTACCGTAATTTTGTTGAGAACCCAATAATCCACACATAGGCGGAATGAGCTGTCCTTCTTCTTGACAAATAAGATTGGGGCCCCAGCCATTGATTTGGAGGGTTGAATGAAGCCCATGGCGAGGTTTTTATCCAGATATGTGCGAAGAGCCTCAAGTTCGGGTTTAGATAGTCCATAGATGGTCCCAAATGGTGGATGTGCACCATCTTGGAGTTCGATTGGGCAATCATAGGGGCGATGTGCCGGTAACCGATCTGCATTTCGCTTTTCGGACACGTCCAAAAAATTGCTATATCTTGCAGGCAAATTGGTGACAGGAACAGAGATGTCCTGTGACACAACGGGCATGGAAGCGACCACGCTAGAATCGACCACAATGGAATCGAAAACGTTGGAGATTGAGTTGAAATCAGAAGAATGTGCACCCACGCTGAAAGCAGACCCCACACTAGTAATGGTGTTTGTGGAAGAGACCCCGCTGGTGTTGGAGTAAAGATCATGGAGTGGCTGCACCAATCTACCATCGGATTGTGTGTTTCCAACCAGGAGAGCCCTAAAACAATCGGATGTCGAAGGGTTGCAATGAGATAGAATGTTAGTACCTCCTGGTGGAACCCGACTTGAAGTACCAACGGGACAATCGCTTCAGTAACCGCCCCCAAAGAGAGAACTTGTCCGTCGATAGCTTCAACGGATATGGGTTGTGTTGTGCGAACAATGGGGATTTTATGTGTTCGGATGAACGTGATATCGATGAAATAAATAGATGCATCAGAATCGAGCAAGGCATGAGATTTTATTGAAATAGACCCAAAATAAAGACTTACTTGCAAAGTAAAACCTCCTACTAGTGTGACTGAATTGTAGGAGCACAAAGAAGTAGGGCGACGGGAAGTGTCCAATGGCATGGCTCCTATTGCAACCTGACTTGCTCATTTTCCTGTTGTCCAGAAACCTCCGCAAGACGTGCATAATAGTTTTCTTGTTGTCGAGAAACCTCTGCAAGACGTGCACGATGGGATTGATGATGAGGGCCGCACATCGGGTAGTGGCGGATGACATGGCCGGGGCTACCACAATAGAGGCAGAGGCCATTGTCACGTCGATGTTGCCGTTGGACATCGGTTAATGGTTGGAACCGAGCATGGTCGATCTCCATTGGGGTACGGGGGTCGACCTCCATCGGGGTATGAGTATCATTGGAAGATGGCAACCGTGGCATGCTTGGCAAAACTGATATATATGGCTTTGTGAGTGGAGCATTGCGAGAGGAAGACGGAAAGCCTCGAGTCCCCCGTTCCTCTTGTCGAAGCTTGAAAAGATGATTATCACATTGAACGGCTTGGGAGATTACCTGGGACAATGATGTGGGCTCCGGAAATTTTAAGAGAAGAGTCTTGACATCATTTCAGAGGCCTCGACGAAACTAGTCGCATAAAGCTT
Organism: Azolla caroliniana; assembly: GCF_043228905.1. NCBI lineage: Eukaryota > Viridiplantae > Streptophyta > Polypodiopsida > Salviniales > Salviniaceae > Azolla > Azolla caroliniana. Next base: position 13,854,650 of record NW_028230436.1, read on the forward strand.
GGTCATCCCAGCTGACATCGCACGCGATCTGATGAAACTCTGAAGCATAGACGAAAGCTGGATGAGAGCCTTGTTATAAGGAATAGAGTTTCGTGAGTGTAGTTCGTCGTCGATCTGTCTCTCCGAATGTGGCTTCAAGATCCGCAAGGACGGCAGGAAAGTTGTCTAAGAGTGGGGATGAGGTCTCGATCAATGGTGCAAACCGCACTTGTGTTGGCCCTGAGAGAAGGGTGCCAACGAGGCCGACCCGAGAGAAATCACTAGCATAATGTTGGGGTTGCAAGCGATGATAAGCTGAATTTGATTGATGAAGCCACAAAGATGCGCCCTCGAGCCGTTGAATTTGTCAGGTAGGCTAATGTTAGGTTTGAGGACATATGAATGGGAAGAGGAATGGGTTGGGTTAGGTGCTAACGGAAGGTGAGGCTCAACGGGTAGAGGGTTGTTGGATGTGCTATTTTGAAGCTCCCGTAATGATTGACGAAGGCTTTCATTTTCTAATTGAAGTTGTTCCAAGACTGCCATTACTTGGCTTAAGGCCGAGTCGGACATGGTAACAAGAAGGGAAGGTGAACAAATTGTCACGGACGGGTAGACTAGGACAGGGATAAGTAGGCGAGCTAAATATTAAGAGAGAGCGAAAGATAGATATATAGATAGAGAGAGAGCATAGACAAGAGAACAAGAGAGAGAGAGAGAGAAGGTACACAAAAGAGCAAGAACTAAATTATGCGTCCGTAACTGGTGTTGTTCACCTTGATGGTAATCAAGGTGCACCGAAGTATTTATACAAGAATGTGGGTATGCATGCAAGCTAGGAAACATCTAGAGAGTGCATGAAGATGCATTCTCTAGAAGTTTCTTGAAAGTTCTAGTGATTAACATAGAATGTAATAAGTTGAAACTTATACAATACAATAATGTATAGATGGATGTAGCTCAATTGGTAAGGTTGCCCAATAAAACCAGGAGGTCATGGGTTCAACCCCTTACATTCCATCGTGTTTATGAAAGTATCCGACTAGCTCACCTAAATTTGTTCTAGCTGGATTTGGACACGAGTTTGCCAATTGGATTTTGAATGACTATTGTATGGTGTGTTTGCTCCAAGTGGCTACAAAGAATGGAGGGACAGAACGGACTGGTCTTCCCAAATATCTCTTAGTCGAGTGGGGCACAGCTATATGCTAAATAGGTTCCGAACACCAATTTTAGAGGCCGATCACAGATTATGTGCCTTCTTTTTAGGTCAATCTTGCTTCAAGTGATTACGACGATTTGAGGGGTAGATTTAAACTATTCTTCCCAGATTTTGTCTAGCCGAGTGAAGCACAAATGAGGTTGCTCCTAGGGATGGATTTGCTTTGAGTGGTTACGACAAACGAGTAGACAACGCCTAACCTGATAAAGCATGTTCGAGGCCAATTTGATAGAGATTCCACTCTGAGCGGTTGCAATCACAGAAGCAATGTACAACCCGGTTGGCTTACCTTAAAAGTGATCTAGGTTAGTAGAGTGCAAATCTTTAGTTGTCTTTCTCTTCTCAAGATGAGATCTTGAACTCAAGGTCTTCACGAAGATAGGGTCAAGACTGTTGTTGAAAACAGATGACAGCCGGCAATGAGTTGAATAACTTTGAGCTCTGATACCATATGTTGAAGTCTGAGACCGTCAGTGTAGAAACAAGAACATCTATGCTTAGAAGATCACCAAGTTAGCATGGTAGAGAGATCAAAGAGACAAAGTGATCGAGAGAGAGAGAGATAAAGAATGTCAAACAATATGTAATTGTATTATTGGAACTCAATGTTACAATAGAATGGAGAGAAAAAACACCAATTAACACTAGGCTACAAAGCTAGTTATATACCAACTAGGCTAGGGCAACTAACCTTTGACTTATTTACATTATTGTCCTAAACCTAGTTTGTCCAAGGGAGATAGTTGGGCTTTTGGAGTCGCTTCTTACGTAGAGGGAATTGTTTGATTTCGACATTCAGAAGCCGATTTGGTGAAGATATTGAGTAATCTTCGAATGCCAAGCACGCGGTGCTTGCTTGAGTCCATATAACAGCTTCTTGAGTCGGCAGACTGCGATCAGATGGTTGGTCAATTCGAAACCGGGTGGTTGAATCATGAAGACCTCTTCTAATTCATCTTGAAGAAATTTTTTCTTCACATCCATTTGATGGAGGTGCCACCGTCTAGCAGGTGTGAGTGCAATGATTGTTTGAAGAGTTGTCATCTTTGCCACTAGAGTAAAGGTCTCCTCATAATCAACTCTGTACGATTGAGTGTATCCTTTTGCTACAAGTCATGCTTTGTAGCGGTTTACCGAGCCATCGGCATTATACTTTACCTTGTAGATCCACCTGTGGCCGATCACTTTCTTGTGTGGTGAGTGGGGAACGAGATCCCATGTCTCATTCTCGCATAATGCCTACATCTCCTCGTTCATGGCTTCGACCCATCATGAATCCTTGACTGCCTTGGAAAATTTTTACAGTTCTCAGACTGTTGCCACCTTCATCATAAAGGCATAGTGATATGCCATGTAGTCATCATAGCCGAATCGGCTGACCAGATTTTTCTCTCAGTTAGAGCGACGGAGTTTCTCGTTTACGGTAACTATGGTTTTTTTTACTCCATTCATCTACATAATCGGAGTATCAAGTCCATTGAACTCACTATTGAGTGAGTGAGTCGATTCGTCGTCGTTCAGATCTTCGTACTCCGGCATTTTGGCCTTCCATTTTTCCATCTTCAGACTTGGCCGAGATGTGCTTTGGTCACTCGGAGGCTCTTGTGGCCCACTGAGCCTAGTCATAATTAGACTTTCGTTCTATTATATGCCTCGATCGATCATCATCTTCCATCTCTTGTTCGGCCAAGTTCTGGTCGATTGGGGTTGTAGTCGGAGTCGTCTCCGGTCGTACTAGGATGCCGACTCGTCGAAGACGGCGTCACAACTCAGTCAAACTTTTTGGGTAGATGGATTATAACATTTGTACCTCTTTTGCTCGAGTGAGTACCCTACGAGGATACATTTCTCCGACTTAGGATCAAGCTTTTGTCGCTTCTCATTGGGAATATGTACATAAGCAATCGAGTTGAATATCCTAACGTGGGATAAATACGGCTTCTTCCAAAAAAACTTCTTGTGGGGTGTTACGTCGTTTACTCCTAATGTTGTGCACCGATTCATGAGATAGACAGTTGTGTTAGCCGCTTCTGCCCAGTACGACTTCGGCAAGTTCTTTTCGGTCATCATTGCCCTAGCTACCTCTAATATGTGCCGATATTTCCTTTCAGCTACTCCGTTTTGCTGAGGTGTGTGTTGGCAAGTAAATTCTCGTTGAATTCCTTCCTTTCAGAGATAAGCTATAAATTCATTCGAGTACTCCTTTCCATCGTCCGACCAAAGGCATCGAATATGCTGACCTGTTGCTTTTTCGACTTCATTTTTAAATGCCTAGAAGTGTTCGAACACTTCGCCCTTTTGTTGCATGGGGTAGATCTAGGTGTGTTTGGGGAAGTCGTCGATGAATGTGACGTAGTATCGACATCCTCCGAATGTTGTCGTCTGAGCTTGCCCCCATACATCTGAATGTATTACATCCAGGATCCCTTTTCTTATATTCCTCTCTTTCGGGAATGGTTGTCGATGTTGCTTGCCAAATTGGCAAGCTTCTCACACTTCAGCAATCTCCTTCTCTGTAAACGTTGGGATTCTGATGAAGACTCCCTTTGATTACATGCCCTTGGAGCATTTGGAGATTGATGTGGCCGATTCTTTTGTGCCACACTTCCAAGTTAGTGTTGACTTTGAGGCCTTTCACGAACATAGGCGACTTCACCTCGTTCAAATCGAGGATGAACATTTGACCTTCTCTTCGACCTCGTGCAACAAGTCGACCGTCTTTTTCAATAAAGCACCCTTCGTGATTGAACCGTACTTGCATGCCTTGTTCTACCATCTGGCCAATCGAGATCAGATTTTTCGTGATGGTCGGGACATTCAAGACATTCTTGATGTAGGATGGCTCCCCCCTCTGCCAAACTCCCTTGGTGTGTTCCTGACCTCTTGCCAATTATAGGAATTGTGTTCTTGGATTGGCTCACCATGTCGATCTCATCCAAATCAACCTATGTTTCCTTGGCCGAATCCTCTTACCATGGCCTATTGGGTAAAAGCATGCTACGGTGTACCAACTTTTGGCCAAAAATTTAGTACTAAATCGAGGAAGAAAATAAACATAAAAAATTGAAAATAAAACAATTACTGCAGAAAATAGTGGATTATCATCCATTGAATGAGGTTCAAATTCAAATAACAAATTCAATACGAATGTATAAAGATATTATAAGTCACAATCGAAGTGTCCCAAGGCCGTATTTAATACATTAACTATAACTTCATTCTCCTAGGTAGAGTTGTACGAAAGTAGACCTAGAGAAGGTTTCGAACGTGTCAGTTGGTCAGTCTCTCTCTCTCTCTCTCTCTCTCTTCTGTCTCAAAGTTGTCAGTTAGACAGTGGCAGAAAGTTAGAAATCAATTGCATGTATATTACCTATCCCTCTCTTTCTCTCTTGCTCTCTCTCACTCCACCTTTGATTCTCTGTTTCCCCGCATTATTCTTGTTGTGTTCCTTCTGTACCTGATTTTTGTTGTTGTTTCCCTATGATCTCTGAACTCTGTATACGTAGAGATTGTTGTTTCCCCTCTATGCTCGTTGTTCTTGTTGTTGATGTGCTTTCTCTAAACTTTGTGTATGCTCGCTCGTTTGTCTCCTCTGCATGACCTTGTCAACAACCTCTTGCATATAGGTGATTTCCTCGGCTTGGTGTGCTCCCAAGGTGAAGAAATCAACACAGTGTGGTACCTCTGCCTTGACCTTGGCTCCATCTACCTTCGACCCATCGTTCCATCTGCAACTTGTACGACCTCTAGGTATTCTCTGTGTTGCATTTACAGTTTAGGGTTTGATTATTCATATTCTCTATGTTGCATGTCCAACTGGTATGTTTTCGTTTTCAGTATGTTTCATGTCCGTTTGTTTTCATTAGTACGTGTGTTTGACTTGGATGAGTTTTTGTCTGACTGTTTAGGGTTTTTGTGTGTTTGACATGGCTTGTACATGCAACTTAGATTGAGTTGGCTATGATGATTTGGTGGTTGTTGATGGTATTTTGATGAGTTTTCTTCTTGTACACGCATATTATTTCAACAAGAATAGTTGTTGAGCGAGCAAGCTCAACTGGATCCGGATCGGTATCCGGAAACAACCAGCCGGATCGGAGAGCCGGATTCGAGCGCGAACCAAAAGCCTAGTAGTAGCCTAGACTACTAGGTAATCATTGTCTCGTAGTTAGTGTTAGTCACACGTATGAGCATTGAAGTACTTGTCAGTACTTCTGTCAGTCCTTTATGGACTTTGTATAAATAGTGTTGTTATAGCACATTGTATGTACAGAGTTTTAGAGTCATTTTTGAATCTACGTTTACGTTCTACTCTCTCTGTCTCTCCTGTGTATTAAGCTTCTCTATTAAACCTTCATCTTATTCTCTGTTGCTATCCAACTAAGCTGGTTTGTCTAACGCTTCCACACGATAACATCCACATTGTATCAGAGCGCGAGGGTTGAGAACCTCTGCAGCCGACACTTGCTTTTGTAGATGAACCCTAAAACCCAATAACAACAGACAAGGAGAAGATATGGACAGAGGAATGACGAGTTCACTTCCAACAGAGAAGCTCGATTGGAGAAACTACGCATCTTGGTCATACAAGATGCACCAGTACCTATTGGGGCATGGATATTGGAGCTTCGTGGAAGGAATGAACGAGGTAGCACCAGAGCCGACACATAGTGACTTCCCGGTATAGGAGCAAGGAGTGAGCCGAGTATTGTACTGGCTCACATCTTGTGTGCCCAATCAGATGCTCGGCTACATCAAGGATGCAAAGATGCCGAAGGAGGCCTAGGGAAATCTGAGGAAGATTTTCGCCGCGAGTACCACAACTCGTAAGTTGCAGCTCTTGCAAGAGTTGAACAACATCCGACAAAGAGACATGTCGATTACGGACTACACCACCAAGATAAAGGAGATTTGTGACGCACTCGGGTCTATCAACGTGACAGTGGACGAAGACGAGATGGTACAAATCTGCCTTGGTGGTCTAGCGCAAAGGTACGGGCCAATCCAGACAGCGATCTGCACCCGGGAGAAACCACCGTCTTTCTTCCACTTGCAATCGATGTTAATGGTCGAAGAAAATCATGCGAGTGGGTCAAGGACCACTCAATCGGACGGCCAGATGTTGTACACGGAGACAGATCAGCCCCATGGACGTGGTGGATGAGGTGGGTCGGCATGCAATGGAGGCAGCCGGCAAGAGCAGGACCAGAGGCACAAAGATATTGCCGACAGCAATTCCGGACCCTCCACAAGTAGGGTGAGTCAAAGTGGCGCCGGGAACCGGCAAGGAAAGGCCGACACGGAATGCTGGTACTGTGGCAAAAAGGGCCACAGGGAAAGCAAGTGCTGGAAGAAGCGCGCCGATTCGGACAAATCCGGATACGGCAAAAACGGTCGGGAGAACCGGCAAAGCTCGCACTACGCAAAAGGATCGGAAGGATCTGGAACCGGGAAAACCAGTAAAGGGCCAGCCTTCGTGCTGAAACACAAAGCTAACTCGATGAAGAAGACTACTTCCAAATTGGAGGAACTATGGTACGTTGATTCTGAAGCGTCCAAGCACATGACGAGCCATGAAGAGTGGTTCTCTTTTTTGGAGAAGCCGGAACAATTGGGGATTGTCGAAACCGGAAACGACACCCCTCATCCGATTGTGCATGTCGGAGAAGTCCCTTTAAGCCATGTCAGACAAAAGGGGAAGTTGATGAACATACTACACGTTCTGACTATCACAAAGAACCTGGTGTCAGTTGGACAAATCGTCGACCAGGGGATGCAGGTGCGGTTTATGCAGCTAGGGTGCTTCATCGAAGAAGAAGGCCGGATAATCACGCAAGGGCGCAGAGAAGGGAGGATGTTCATCCTCAACACTAATGACGTCGACACCGCCATGTTTGCCAAAGGACAAAAGATTGAATCGGAAATTGATTTCTAGCACAAGCAGATCAGCCACGTCAATTATCGGAGGCTTCAAGACCTACAATCAAAACAAGTTGTGTTCGGATTGCCGAAATTTAGTGGTCGGAAGGCCGAAATTTGTGAAGCCTGCCAACTCGGGAAGCAACACCGACTTCCATTCCCCACTGAATGAAATCGGAGCCGTAACAAGCTCGACCTAATCCATTCAGATGTATAGGGACCGGCACAAAACGTTAGTCTTGTTAGAAATTGGCGCTTTCAAAACCTTCACCTCTCGGCCACAACCGAGGAAACACGAATCAATGCAGCAGTAAATCGAAAACACAGAGAGAGACTCGAATGCACAGGGTTTAGCGTGGAAAACCCTAGACGGGAAAAACCACGAGAGTGCAAGACTCCAACTATCACTATACGCAGGGAATGTACAATGGCGAGCTGCAAGGCGACGACCTTGAGCTCGCTGTCCTCGCCACAGGCGGCGGTATTACACAGAGGCGTCGACCTCTTCCTTTCTCTCTCTCTCACTCTCTCTCTCGGCTGCTCTCACTTCGCTCCCTCTAAGTGGAAAACAGAAAAATGAGCAACAACAACAAAACTGTTTGCCCTAAGTCATATTTATACACATATGACTTTCGGGCTATTTACAAATATAGCCTCGAGGGCCCTTGGCAAACATATTCACAAATATGTCCCCGCATCCGGATCTCTCTCCGGGTACATTCGTCATCCGGCTCCGTAACCGGGTCTTCATCATCCGGATCCGAAACCGGGTCTTCACCATCCGGTTCCGATACCGGGTACTCCTCATTCGGGTCTTCATTCCCGATTCCCGGACATCTGACCATCCCATCCGGAGGAACCGTAATCCCAACAAACTCCCCCTTCACTTCGGCATGGGATGTCTTTCCAGTCCGACCCTCTTCCGGCACGCTTCCAGCTTGTCGGGTGTGAGCACTTTGGTCAGCATATCTGACCCGTTCTCGTCCGTGTGGATCTTCGTCAGCACGAACTCCTGGTCTTCTATCCTTTCCCGGATCCAGTGATATCTTCGCTGGATGTGCTTCGTCCGGGAGTGATAGGCCGCGTTCTTCGCAAGGTGGATGGCACTCTGACTGTCGCAGTAGAGTCGGTACTCCTCCTGCCGGATACCGAGCTCTCTAATGAAGTCCTTCATCCATATTATTTCCTTGCCGGCTTCAACAGCCGCCATGTACTCCGCCTCCGTGGTTGACAACGCAACCGTCTTCTGCAGCCTCGACTGCCACGAAACAGCTCCCCCTGCATACGTCATCACATACCCTGATGTGGACCGGCTGGTATCTGCATCAGCCGACATATCCGAATCGGTAAAGCCGTCGAGTTCGGGCTTACCGGAGCCGAATCGGAGGCACACGTTTGCCGTGCCCTTCAGGTATCGGAGTATCCACTTGGCCGCGTTCCAGTGTTCTTTGCCGGGATTGCTCATGTACCGGCTCACCACTCCGACTGCATATCCTATGTCCGGTCTTGTACACACCATTGCGTACATCAAGCTTCCGACGGCAGAGGCATATGGTACTTTCATCATGTCCTCCTTCTCAGCTTTTGTCTTGGGGCTTTGCTTGCTGGACAACTTGCAGTTTGTCGGGAGGGTTGACCCGACCGGTCTTGCTTCCGACATGTTGAACCAGTGAGGCACCTTTGTCACGTACTTCTCCTGTGACAGCCACAACTGCTTCTTCTTCCGGTCCCGGATGATGTGCATCCCTAGTATTTGCCTCGCCGGACCCAGGTCCTTCATTGAGAAGGTTCGGTGAAGCGCTTTCTTCAGCATCCGTATCTTGACCTGGTCCTGTCCGACGATCAACATGTCGTCCACATACAGGAGGAGTATTAGAAAGTCTCCTCCTTCGAACTTCTTCACAAACACGCAGTGATCGGACTGCGTTTTGTGGTACCCTTCGTCGGTCATGAAAGAGTCGAACTTCCGGTACCCTTCGTCGGTCATGAAAGAGTCGAACTTCCGGTACCATTGCCGGGGAGCCTGCTTCAGTCCGTAAAGGCTCTTCTTCAACCGGCATACCAGGTGCTCCTTCCCTTTCTTCTCGAATCCTTCCGGTTGCTGCATGTAGATCTCTTCTTCGAGGTCACCGTGAAGGAATGCCGTCTTCACGTCCATCTGTTCTACCTCGAGGTCCATGCTTGCCGCTATGCTCAGCACCGTCCGGATGGAGGTCATCTTCACTACCGGGGCAAATATCTCGTCGAAGTCGACGCCCTTCTTCTGCTGGAACCCCTTCACCACGATCCTGGCTTTGTATCTCGGGGGGTTTCCGGCATCTCCCGGTTTCAGCTTGAACACCCACTTGTTTCGAAGTGCCCGCTTTCCTTTCGGCAACTCCACAAGTTCATATGTGTGGTTCTCATGCAGGGAATCCATCTCCTCCTGCATGGCACTTAACCACCTGCGGCTATGGGTGTCAAGCTTTGCTTCTTCAAAACTCTCCGGCTCCCCCTCGTCGGTTAGCAGCACGTGCTCTGGTTCCGGAAATCTCCGGGGGGCCCTTCTCTCTCTTAGAGGATATCTCCGTTCCGGAGCTTCGGTAACCGGCTCCTCCGTTTCCTCTTCATCCGAATCCATTCCGGGATCGGGGCCGGTTCCGGTATCAGTTTCATCTTCCTCGGCCGGTTCTGTTTCTTCACCCTCTTTGGCCGGATCCTCGAGTGCTAACCGGTCCCTTGCCGGTTGGGACTGCTCCTCGTAGAGTTGATCCTCACCGGTCGACTTGGAGCTCTTCATCTTCTTTTCCGACTCCCAGTCGGCGAGTGTCTTGTCCTCCATGAAGATGATATCACGACTCCGGAATATCTTTTTGTCGACCGGGTCCCATACTCGGTAGCCGAACACGTCATCGCCGTAACCGAGGAATATGCATGGCCGGGTCTTTGGATCTAGATTTCCTCTCCGGTCCTTTGCCACATGCACATATGCGAGACACCCGAACACCTTCAGATGCCGGTAGGATACTTCCCTACCGGTCCACACTCTCTGCGGCGTGTCTCCGTCCAAAGGTACTGAGGGTGATCTGTTTATCACGTATGTAGCCGTCGACATTGCCTCAGCCCAAAACCCCTTGGGTAATTTCGCATGCGCCAGCATACTCCGGACCCTCTCCATTATGGTCCGGTTCATCCTCTCGGCCAGCCCGTTCAGTTTTGGCGTCTTCGGCACAGTAAACTCGAGCCGGATTCCCTTCGAGCGACAGTACTCCTCGAACTGCCCCCGGTATTCCCCTCCGTTATCCGCTCGTATCGCTTTCAGCTTCTTGCCGGATTCCCTTTCCACTCTCGCGTGGAGTTCTTTGAAGACGCACAACACTTGGTCCTTTGTCTTCAACGGTGCCGTCCACAGCTTCCGGCTGTGGTCATCAATGAATGTCACGAAGTACTGAGCTCCGCCATGTGACTTCGTTTCTACTTGACACACGTCAGTGTGCACCAACTCCAATGGTGCGCTACGTCTCGTCGGTGGCCTTGAGTGGAAGGAGGTTCGGTTCTGCTTACCGGCCAGGCAATCGGTGCACTTCTCCAGGTGCACATGCTTCACTGGAATAAGGTTGTCTTCTGCAAGCCTCTTCATCCCCTTCTCACTCATGTGGCACAGTCTCTTGTGCCACAGCTCACCGGCAGTGTCGGCTGCCACGTTCAACTCCTCCGGACACAACCAGGCATTCATAAGGTACAGTGTGTTGACTTTCCAGGCCCGAGCCACTATCAGGCTCCCCTTGCTGAACTTCATTACGCAGTTCCGGATGCTACCTGTGTAGCCTTCATCGTCTAGCCTCCCGGCCGAAATCAGGTTCAATCGAACCTCCGGAACGTGTCGGACATCCTTCAGCAACATTTTGCATCCGGTCGAGGTTGTCAACCACACGTCTCCTATGCCGGCAATCCGGCACGTACCTTCATTTCCCATCTGAACACAGCCATGCTCACCGGCTGTGTAGGATGAGAAGTATCTTCTTTCCGGGGTCAGGTGGAACGACGCTCCGGAATCGACCACCCAGGTAGTCTCATCGCCAGCAATGTTTAGTTCACCTTCTTCGGTGATGAGCATGATCTCCTCTTCACTTGCCGCGAGTGCCGTCGTTCCTTTCCGGTCCTGCCCTCGCCGATCCAAACCATTCCGGTCCGTGGCTCCCCGGTAAGCACCGTTCCGTTCCGAAGACTTCTTCAAATCGGTGTCGTCGGCTCCGTTGTCTTTTCGGTAATGCCGACAATTCTTTCGGAAGTGCCCCGGCTTCCCACAGTGGAAGCATGTGGGCCTTCCTCTTGACTGCGACCGGGTCCCCGACTTCTCCCGTCTTTGCGGACTCCGGTTCCGTTGTCTTCCCCGATCCGATTCGGTAAGCAGCATCTTCGGATCGGAGGCCGGTTCTTTATCTCTCCGACGCGCTTCTTCGTTCAAAATGCTTGTCTTTACCGTTTGTAGGGACAAGTTATCTTCGGTGCAGGAGGTGCTGAGAGTCACCACCAAGTTCTCCCAGCTTTCCGGCAATGTACACATCAGCATGATGGCTTGCATTGCATCCTCCAACGGGAACTTGATCGCCGCAAGCTGGTTCACGAATCCCATGAACATGCTCACGTGTTCCACCATACTCTCGCCGTCCCGGTACTTGAGGTTCACTATCTTCCTCATCAGGGAGGTCCGGTTCAACGCATTCTTCCTCTCGTAGAGGCCCGACAGCTTCTGCCACATCTCATATGCGTTGGTGTCGTTCGCCACATGTTGTAGAACGCTCACGTCGACGTATTGCCGAATGGTTGCAACGGCTTTCCGGTTCAGAAGCCTCCATTCCGTCTCAAGTACCCCCTTGGGTATTTCCGACCTGTCGATCGGTTCATACAGGTCCCGAACAATGAGCAGATCCTCCATCTTTATCTTCCAGTCGGCGTAGTTCTGCGCATTCAGCACCATCATCCCCGGCTGCCCGCTGCTGCCGCCTTCCATTTTCTGCACTGCAGTCGCTCTGATACCAGATTGTTAGAAATTGGCGCTTTCAAAACCTTCACCTCTCGGCCACAACCGAGGAAACACGAATCAATGCAGCAGTAAATCGAAAACACAGAGAGACTCGAATGCACAGGGTTTAGCGTGGAAAACCCTAGACGAGAAAAACCACGGGAGTGCAAGACTCCAACTATCACTATACGCAGGGAATGTACAATGGCGAGCTGCAAGGCGACGACCTTGAGCTCGCTGTCCTCGCCACAGGCGGCGGTATTACACAGAGGCGTCGACCTCTTCCTTTCTCTCTCTCTCTCACTCTCTCTCTCGGCTGCTCTCACTTCGCTCCCTCTAAGTGGAAAACAGAAAAATGAGCAACAACAACAAAACTGTTTGCCCTAAGTCATATTTATACACATATGACTTTCAGGCTATTTACAAATATAGCCTCGAGGGCCCTTGGCAAACATATTCACAAATATGTCCCCGCATCCGGATCTCTCTCCGGGTACATTCGTCATCCGGCTCCGTAACCGGGTCTTCATCATCCGGATCCGAAACCGGGTCTTCACCATCCGGTTCCGATACCGGGTACTCCTCATTCGGGTCTTCATTCCTGATTCCCAGACATCTGACCATCCCATCCGGAGGGACCGTAATCCCAACAAGTCTTGGCGGGAGTCGATACTTAATCTCCTTCATCAACAACTACAGCCGCCACACGTGGATCTACCTCATCAAATGGAAGACCGAAGTCTTCAAATGTTTTCGGAACTTACAAAACTTAGTTGAACGGGAAACGGAGAGGAAAGTCAAATGCTTGCGGTCGGATGGTAGAAAAGAATACTTCTCCGGCCAATTCAACAGTTCTCTATGGCAGAACAGAATTCGGACAATATTCAGCTGCAGATACACACCGGAGCAAAACGGAGTGGCCTAAAGGAAGAACCGGTCGATTGTCGACGCGGCAAGGGCAATGTTGGAGGAGAAGAGCATGCCCCATTTCTATTGGGCTGAGGCAGTCCGGTCGGCCGTCTACATCCAAAACCGGATCGAAGACAAGGTGTCAACACATGATCTGTATTTCGGGCGGAAACCAAATTTGAGACACCTTCGAATATTCGGCAGCATAGCATATGTGCATGTACCGGATGAGAAGCGGAGGAAGCTGGATCCGAAGTCGAAGAAGTGCATCCTAGTCGGTTACTGAAATGAGCAAAAGCGGTAAAAGTGTTATAACCGCCGGACTAAGCAAGTCCGAGTAAGCCGAGATGTCAAGTTTGATGAGACGGCATCATGGTACTCCCTACCGACTCCAACTCCCGACGAAGACCCAATTCCAGAAGATGAGGTTAGTGAGCCCGAGGAGGTCCAACCAAAAGATGAAGAACTCATCACTCTAGAAGAGAGTCCGATCTCATTCCGGCTAAGTGGACCGAGTGACCGGCTAAGTCGGGATGACCAGTTGGATGAGGAACCAGCGAGTAGTGGAGACTCTATTGTGCTCTCCCCGCACAAGGAACTGAGGAGACGGTACACACGCAAAGAGAAGGGGAAGAAGAAGATGCCGGAATACGAAACTGGTAATGTTGAGTCGGATCGGAGCGAATCTGACTCCGGAAAGGAAGAAGGTAGATCTTCAGAAAGGAAGTCTGAATCGGTCAAGAAGGGCCTCAAACTGGGTAACGACAAGTTACGTTGATCATCCCGCCAGAAGAACCTTGTTAGGCGGTACGGGTACAATGAGTACATGGTGCATCACTATGCGTACATGACCAAAGTGGCGGAAGTGCGTGAACCGGAGAGCTACATAGAAGCGGCAAAGGACGCAAATTGGCATGCCGCTATGGAGGAAGAAATGCAAGCACTCGATGCCAACAACACATGGGACTCGTTGACCCTCCCTGACACTGTAAACTGGATTGGCTGAAGAAGCCTGAGCCGGATCGGTATCCGGAAACAACCGGCCGGATCAGAGAGCCGGATTTGAGCAGGAACCGGAAGCCTAATAGTAGCCTAGACTACTAGGTAATCATTGTCTCATAGTTAGTGTCAATCACATGTATGAGCATTGAAGTACCTGTCAGTACTTCTGTCAGTCCTTTATGGACTTTGTATAAATAGTGTTGTTATAGCACATTGTATGTACAGAGTTTTAGAGTCATTTTTGAATCTACATTTACGTTCTGCTCTCTTTGTCTCTCCCGTGTATTAAGCTTCTCTATTAAACCTTCATCTTATTCTCTGTTGATATCCGGTTGAGCCGGTTTGTCTAATGCTTCCGCATGATAACATCCACAATAGTGAAGACTAGGACAATGACGAGAAGGACACTCATAAAGAAGACATTGGTGAAAGAGAAAGTGAAGACACCAGTGAAGGAAAGAAAAAGGACACCTATCAAAGAAAAAGGACACCCACAAGAGAAAGGGTGATGAATTCATCAACTCAGAGAAAGAAGATATGCCACTCCATCATTCGAGACACACCTCTCGGATGGCATTATTTACTTCGAGCATGACCAAAAGTTTTTGAAGAGCTGAGAGAGTGGTTGATAAAAACCTGGGGGTCACCACATACCGATACAAGGCGAGGATTCCACATAAGTGGCTTGAAGAAGGAATATGTGAACTTATTGAAGACGAGATATGAACATGTTTATGATACTAATCAAATCTGTAACAATGAGGTGGGTACTGTTTTTGCACGTGCATTTGCATGTGAAGTTCAGGGTGGCATCGACGTAGATTGGGAAGATTTTAATTGTCACCGATCAGAACATTATAGCGGGTCCTCCAGTACCAACACTGGCTTGAAGTCATCGGGAACCTCTCATGTGGATATTCTGGCTACGAAACCTGTCCACCAAGTTCAATATGCAAAACTACGGGCCACAATGACGGAAAAGCACGAACAGATGATGGCCAGTTTGTCTAATACGAGTGTATATGGCCGTATTCACACTATCCTCTTTTGGATAGCCCAAGTTTGGGCTATTTCTGTAAATAGCATACAGGGCAGTTGCCCTAGGATAGTCACTATATATAGTGACTTTGTAACCTTTAGTAAAGGTCGGTTGGTTGTCATTTTTTGTATTTGTTGCTATTGAGAAATAAGACGTTTCTTTGTGCCTATCTGTGTGTGTGTGTGTCTTGTTTCATTCTCATACATAGGTCCTTCAACATAACAAATGTTGTTTGTTCTTCCGCACTGATGACCTTGTCCCCAACATTTGGTATCAGAGCGTTGGAGGTTCTTCAACCCACTACCAACCGTCATCGTATACCACAACATTCTATTTTTTGTAACTTCTTGAAGAACAGAGAAGAGAGAACACAAACAAGAAGTTTGCATCTCACTGTGTTAAATCACTAATTGGAGTAAGCTAGCCGGTTGTACTCTGTTCCTGTGATTGTAACCACTTGAGGCGAGCTCCTTGTGCAACACCCAACCCAATCGTGCTTCATTCGGTTAAACGACATCCGAATAGGTCACCGGACGCTATTCACTCGCTTGTTGTAACCAACCACTGCAGATTGGTCTCCTAGCAACAACCAAATTCGTGCTTCATTCGGCTGATCGACATTCGGGAGGATCAGTCGGATCCGTCCCTCTCATCGTTGCAATCATCTGAAGTAGAATCGGCCCAAACAATCGGTTTCTTGTAATCGGTATTCAACATACAGTCGGAAGCTAACCGGGCTCACTCCGACTCGGCAACATTCGGGAAGACCAGCCGGTTCTGTCCCTCAAGTTATCGGAGTCACGCCGAGCAAGTTCAGCAACAAGTATCCGAAACCAAACCGACTCGGGTTCAAAAACCGACTAGAACGATATCGGGTGAGCCGACCGGCTGCACCCCACTAAGGTTCGTAGTCAACTCCGAACCGAGTCTTACCAACCAAAACCAAAGCAGATGGCATCAACATCCGGCTCATCGGAGATGAGTCTAAGGAGGTTTGACGATTCGAACTTCAACTTCTGGAAGGAACAAATGCAGGACTATCTCATAGTCAAGGGTCAGATAGACTCGATTGAGAATGAAAATCCTCCAGAAGCATACAAGGCAAACGAATGGCTAAAGCTGGACAGAATCGTCCACGCCACGATTCGAATGCACTTATCGGAGTCAGTGTACTTCACAGTGCAATCGTGCTCGACAGCTTTTGAACTATGGAAAACACTGTTGGAAACTTATGAAAAGAAGGTCGTTGCAACGAAGATGTATCTGATCCGGCACCTCTACAACTTGTGGATGAAAGAATCTGATTCGGTTCAGGCACACCTCAACGAGTACGAAAGCATAAGCTCCCAAATCTTGTCTCAGGGGACGGCAATCGAGGATGAACTCAGAGCAATGATACTCATGAGTAGTCTCCCCTCTTCATGGGAAACTTTCGTTACAACCGTGTGCAATGCTTCAATAGTTGTCGTTAAGTACTCCGAAGTCACGAGCGCAATCCTGACTGAAGCAACTCGGAGAAAGTCTTTCGCCAAAGACTTGGCAGATGAAGCTTACGTAGTACAAGGTTCGATTTACCTATCGAACAACCGGGGAAGAAGTTCTTCCCGATCACCGAGCAATCAGCGAAGCCGGAGCAAGTCTCGGGACAACCGAATCTGCAACTACTGCAAGAAACCGGAACACATCAAAGCCGACTGCCGGGCACTCAAAGCAAAAACCGACAAAGCTCAGAGAGCAGATCAAAAGAGTAGCTGGCATGAGGAGGTCAACTACGTCAACTCTTCAGCCGAAATTTTGACGACCGACCCGAACATATTGTCCATAGAGAATCCAGTCGAATAAGAAGTTCTGCTTACGATTGAGGAATCGAGCACATGGCTCCTGGACTCGGGCGCATCGTATCATGTGACACCTCACTGATCTCAGTTTCAGCAATACTTGGACCGGCACTCCGACTCAGTTCGAGTCGGAAATTCGCAACACTATGCTATAATCGGAATTGGCACCATAGAGCTCAACCTTCCGGGTGGCTCTACACTCATACTACACAACGTCCGACACGTTCCTAAGCTCTCAAGACCCTTGATCTCAGTTGGACAGCTTGACGAAGCCGGCATCCGTGTCAGATTCTCATCAGGAGGGTGGACACTCCACAAAGGGAACCTCCTGCTTGCTCGAGGACCAAAGGTACATTCCTTGTACCCTTTATATGTCACACTCAAAGAGGGTGACCTATTTTTGGTTGATATCCCTTTGTCATCGTTATGGCATGGACGACTTGGACACCTCAGCAAGGCCGGCATAACATACCTATCCAGAGCCGGTTACATCCCCAAACTCTCCTTCTCGGATCACCAATTCTGCGAGCATTGCCAGTATGGCAAACAGGTAGCCACATCACACCCGACATCAACACCAAGAGAATCGAGTCCCCTCGATTTGGTCCACTCGGACGTATGTGGCCCGATGTCACATCAGTCTCTCGGCGGTGCTTCGTAGTTCGTTAGTTTTATTGACGACTCGACTCGGAAGGTGTGGGCTTACCCCATTAGAACCAAAGATCGAGTGTTCTTGATCTTCTCCGAATGGCTTGCAATGGTCGAAAATCAGACCTGTCGGAAACTAAAATGTCTCTGAACTAACAACGGAGGAGAATTCAAGTCTAAAGAATTCGTCAAATTTTGCCGGGAACGCGGCATTCGACGTGAATATACGGCACCCTATAGTCTGGAGCAGAACGGAATTGTTGAACGCATGAATCGAACGATTCAAGAACGCATAATATCCATGCTCCAACACTCCGGACTATCAGATGGCTTCTGGGTGGAGGCTCTACTTACGACAATACACATCATAAATATGTCGCCAAGTAGACCTCTAGGACTTAAAATACCTCAGGAAACATGGACCGGCAGTAAGCCGAATTATGACAAGCTGAGGATCTTCGGCTGCAAGGCGTATGCCCTCATACCGAAAGACGACCGCTGGAAACTCGAACCAAGATCAAGGAAATGTGTTTTCCTTGGATTTGGACCCGACGGCGAGACCGGATCCGACTCTGGGACCCCGAGCAGAGACAAATCGTCCGAAGTTCAGACATCGTGTTCAACGAGTCGGCTATGCATAAAACGGCCGACGGCCTATTGAATTCCGAAGGGTCATATTCTCCGAAGTGCCAACCCTTCATGAAGGCCCAGCCCACAACACGAGATCGGTTTCACGGGTAACTGACACCTCCCGCACTGAATCCACCGATTCAGCACAGTCGAGTGACTCGGCTTCCGACCATCCGACATCTATACCCGGTGCGACCAGTCCAGTCATACCTCGAAGATCTGAGAGACTGTCGCAACCTCCGGAAAGGTATTCTCCCGAAATTTTCTTTGCCGACACCGGCGAACCGACGTCTTATGAAGAAGCATCGGCATCTGCCGACTCAGCCACTTGGCATCTGGCAATGGAGTCGGAAATGCACTCCATTCGCGCAAACAAGACTTGGGACTTGGTCGAATTACCGGAGAATCGGCGTGCTCTTCCGTGCAAGTGGGTCTATCGATTAAAAGAGACGCCTGACTCGACCAACCCAAAGTACAAGGCCAGACTAGTTGCGAAGGGATTTCGACAAGAACATGGCGTCGACTTTGATGAAATCTTTTCACCAGTGTTGAAAATGACAACCCTTCGTTTCATGCTCGGCGTCATGGCCGCCGACAACTTGGAGTTGATTCAGCTAGATGTAAAAACGGCATTCCTCCATGGTGACCTACAAGAGCAAATCTATATGGAGCAGTCGAAAGGCTTTGTGGCATCCAGGTAGGAACATCTAGTCTGCCGACTCAGGAAGAGTTTATACGGCCTGAAATAGGCACCCCGACAGTGGTACAAAAAGTTCGACGACTTCATCTAGTCGGTCGGCTTCTCCAAGAGCGATGAGGACCATTGTCTCTTCACCAAAATAGCTCAAGACGGGTCTGACACGAACTACACACTCCCTATGCGCAACGCTCGGCCACAACCGAGCTTAGAATCATACACAGAAAAAAAAAACCAGGAATCAATGCATGACACAGTGAAGAGAAGAGTACACAGGATGTTTACGTGGAAAACCCAAACTAGGGAAAAACCACGGCAGCCCACAGGCTGCAAACTATCACTATGTTACAGTGTACAACAGTAAACCACTGAGGCAACAACCTCGAGCTTTCTATCTTCGCCACAAGCGGCGGTTACAACAGAGATACGAACTCTTCGTCTCTTTCTCTCTCTCTCTCTCTCTGTACACGGCTGCGCTATAATCTTGCCACGACAAGAAAATTAATAACCAAAAGTTTGCCCTAAGTCATATTTATACTAGTATGACTTTTCGGCTATTTACAAATATAACCACGATGGACTCTCAGAAACATATTTACGAATATGTCTCTTCATCCGATGAGCGCTCCTCACCGGGCCTACATCATCCGGATCTTGCCGGGCATTCGTCATCCGGTTCTCACCAGGTCTTCCGTTTTCGGGTACTCCTCATCTGGTTCTCACCGGGTCTGCACCATCCGGCTCTCCATAGCCAGGTACTCCTCATCCGGTTTCGGCCTTGGCCTATCAGCCTCGGCTGAGTTTGTTCATCAGTACTGTTCTTCTCACTTCCCATCCGAAGGGACCTCTCTCCCAACAAACTCCCCCTTCACTCCAGCATGGGGTGTCTTACTAGTCCGATCCGCTTCCGGCATGCTTCCAGCTTGTCGGGTATCAGCACTTTGGTCAGCATATCTGACCCATTCTTGGCCGTGTGGATCTTCGTCAGCGCGAACTCCTGGTTCTCCACTCTTTCCCGAATCCAGTGATACCTACGCTGGATGTGCTTCGTCCTGGAATGGTACGCTGCGTTCTTAGCAAGGTGGATGGCACTTTGACTGTTGCAATAGAGATGGTATTCATCTTGCCAGATACCGAGCTCTCCGATAAAGTCCTTCATCCATAACATTTCCTTGCCGGCGTCCACAACCGCCATGTACTCCGCCTCCGTGGTTGACAGCGCAACTGTCTTCTACAGCCTTGACTGCCACGAAACAGCTCCCCCTGCATATGTCATTACATACCCGGATGTAGACCAGCTGGTATCCACATCAGCCGACATGTCCGAATCGGTAAAACCGTCAAGTTGAGGTTTACCGGAGCCGAATCGGAGACACATATTTGAGGTGCCCTTCAAGTACCGGAGTATCCATTTGACCGCGTTCCAATGCTCCTTGCCGGGATTGCTCATAAACCGGCTCACCACTCCAACTGCGTATCCTATATCTGGTCGGGTACACACCATTGCGTACATCAAGCTCCCGACGGCAGAGGCATATGGAATCTTCATCATATCAGCCTTCTCTGCTTTCGTCTTCGGACTTTGCTTACCGGATAATCTGCAGTTTGCCGGGAGTGTCGATCCGACTGGTTTTGCTTCTAACATGTTGAACCGCTGAAGCACCTTTGTCACATATTTCTCCTATGACAGCCACAGTTGCTTCGTTGGCCGGTTCCGGATGATATGCATCCCCAGCATCTGTCTTGCCGGACCCAAGTCTTTCATCGCGAAGGTTCGGTTGAGAGCCTTCTTCAGCATCCGTATTTTGGCTTGGTCCCGTGCGACGATCAACATGTTGTCCACGTACAGAAGGAGTATTAGGAAGTCGCCTCCTTCGAACTTCTTCACAAACACGCAGTGATCAGCCTGCGTCTTGTGGTACCCTTGATCGGTCATGAAGGAGTCGAACTTCCGATACCATTGTCGAGGAGCCTGCTTCAGTCCGTACAGGCTCTTCTTCAACCGGCATACCAGGTGCACCTTCCCCTTCTCCACAAATCCTTCCGGTTGCTGCATGTAGATCTCCTCTTCGAGGTCACCGTGAAGGAATGCCGTATTCACGTCCAGCTGCTCTACCTCGAGGTCCATGCTTGCCGCTATACTCAGCACCGTCTGGATGGAGGTCATCTTTAACACCGGGGCAAATATCTCGTCGAAGTCCACGCCCTTCTTCTGCTGGAACCCGTTCACCACGATCCTGGCTTTGTATCTCGAGGGGTTGCCGGCATCTCCCGGTTTCAACTTGTACACCCACTTATTTCGGAGTGCCCGCTTTCCTTTCAGCAACTCCACCAATTCGTACGTATGGTTCTCATGCAGGGAATCCATCTCATCCTGCATGGCACTTAACCATTTGCGGCTGTGGGTGTCATCATTCGCTTCTTCGAAGCTTTCTAGCTCCCCCTCATCAGTTAGCAGCACATGCTCTGCATCCGGAAATCTCCGGGGGGCCCTTATCTCTCTGAGAGGATATCTCCGTCTTTGGGCTTCGGTAACCGGGCCCTCCATTCGCTCTTCATCCGAATCCGATTCGGGGTCTTGGCCGGTTCCGGTATCAGCTTCCTCTACTTCTTCTTCTGCCGGTTCGGTATCCTCACCGTAACCGGTTGGTTCCTCGAGTGCTAACCGGTCTCTTGCCGGTTGGATCTGTTCCTTGTAGAATTGATCCTTACCTGTCGACTAGGAGTTAATTATCTTCTTCTCCGACTCCCAGTCGGCGAGCGTCTTGTCCTCCATGAAGATAATATCTCGACTCTGGAATACCTTCTTGTCGACCAGGTCCCACACTCAGTAGCCGAACTCATCGTCGCTGTAACCGAGGAATATGCATGGCCGGGTCTTCGGATCTAGTTTTCCTCTCCGGTCCTTAGCTACATTCACATACGCAAGACACCCGAATACCTTCAAATGCCGGTAGGATACTTCTTTACCGGTCCATACTCTCTGTGGCGTGTCTCCGTCCAAGGGTACTAAGGGTGATCTGTTTATCACATATGTCACCGTCGACAGTGCCTCAACCCAAAACTTCTTGGGTAGTTTTGCATGCGCCAGCATACTCCGGACCCTCTCCATTATGGTCTGGTTCATCCGCTCGGCCAGCTCATTTAGTTCCGGCGTCTTCGGCACGGTAAATTCGAGCCGGATTCCCTTCGAGCGACAGTTCTCCTCGAACTGCCCCCGGTATTCACCTCCGTTATCTGCTCGAACCGCCTTCAGCTTCCGGCCGGTTTCTCTTTCCACTCTCACATGGAGCTCTTTGAAGACGGATAGCACCTGATCCTTCGTCTTCAACGGTGTGGCCCACAGCTTCCGGCTGTGGTCATCTATGAATGTCACGAAGTACTGCGATCCTGCATGTGACTTCGTGTCCACTTGACACACATCAATATGCACCAACTCCAGTGGTGCATTACGTCTCATCGGTGGCCTTGGTCGGAAGGAGGTCCGGTTTTGCTTACCGGCCAGACAATCAGTGCACTTCTCCAAGTGCACGTTCTTCACTGGAATGAGGTTGTCGTCTGCAAGCCTCTTCATCCCCTTCTCGCTCATGTGACATAGCCTCTTGTGCCACAGCTCACCGGCAGTGTCAGATGCTACGTTCACTTCTTCCAGACATAACCGGGCATTCATCAGGTACAGAGTGTTTACCTTCCGGGCCCTAGCCACAATCAGGCTCCCTTTGTTGAACTTCATAACACCGTTCCGGATGCTACCCGTGTAGCCTTCATCATCCAGCCGACCGGCTGATATCAGGTTCAGACGAACCTCCGGAACGTGTCGGACATTTTTCAGCAGCAGCTTGCATCCGGTTGGTGTTGTCAACCACACGTCTCCTATGCCGACAATTCGGCATGTACCTTCATTCCCCATCCGGACACAGCCGTGGTCACCAACCGAGTAGGATGAGAAGCATTTCCAGTCCGGGGTAAGGTGGAACGACGCTCCGGAGTCGACCACCCAGGTCATCTCGTCGCCGGCAAGGTTTATCTCACTCTCCTCGGTGATGAGCATCAACTCGTCTTCACTTGCCGCGATTGTTGTTGTTCCCTTCCGGTCCGTTCCCTCCGGTCTTTACCGTTTCGGTCCGGTGTCCACTTCGAATCGGTACCGTCGGTTTCCTTGTCTTTCCGGAAATTCTGATAGTTCTTCTGGAAATGTCCCGGCTTGCCGCAATAAAAGCAGGCAGGCCTCCCCCTTGACTTTGACCGTGTCCCCGACTTCTCCCGGTTCTGGGGACTACGGTTCCTTTGTCTTCCGCGTTCCGATTCGGTAAGGTGCGCTTTGGAGTCGGAGCTCGTATCCTTATCTTTCCGACACACCTCCTCATCTAGCAAGCTCGACTTCACTCTTGCTAGGGATAACCGTTTCCCTTCCGGCCCAGCGTTGCCCAAAGTGACAACCAACGTCTCCCAGCTATCCGGGAGGGAGCCGAGCAGGAGTAGCGCCAGTGCCTCATCGGCGAGAGGTACTTCCAATGACGTTGCCTGGTGAATCAGCCCCTGGAAGGCATTCATGTGCTCCGCCATGCTTGAGCCATCTTGGTACCAGAGTCTTACTAGCTTCCGGAATACCGAAACCTGGTTAACAACATTTCTGTTTTGAAACATAATGTCGATCTTCTCCCAAAGCTCATGAGCCTTGCTCTCTTCATTTAAGTTGTTGTATAGACTCATGTCGATGAAGCACCGTATGTACGTCGTTGTCTTCATGTGCAACACCTCCCATATCGTGGCGGTGATTTTTGTCCGGTCTCTTGTCCCCGAACTGAACTGGCAACCAAAGATCTTTAACCACGAGCATATCCCTCATCTTCGACTTCCACACTGAATAGTTGGAGCCGGTGCGCTTGAACATGCCGCCCAACGATTCGTCCATTTTCTGTGTCGTTTCGCTCTGATACCACTTAACACGAACTACACGCTCCCTATGCGCAACGCTCGGCCACAACCGAGCTTAGAATCATACATAGAAAAAAAAAACCGGGAATCAATGCACGACACAGTGAAGAGAAGAGTACACAGGATGTTTACGTGGAAAACCCAAACTAGGGAAAAACCACGGCAGCCCACAGGCTGCAAACTATCACTATGTTATAGTGTACAACAGTAAACCACTGAGGCAACAACCTCGAGCTTTCTATCTTCGCCACAAGCGGCGGTTACAACAGAGATACGAACTCTTCGTCTCTTTCTCTCTCTCTCTCTCTCTCTCTCTCTCTCTCTCTCTCTCTCTCTATACACAACTGCGCTATAATCTTGCCATGACAAGAAAATTAATAGCCAAAAGTTTGCCCTAAGTCATATTTATACTAATATGACTTTTCGGCTATTTACAAATATAGCCACGATGGACTCTCAGAAACATATTTACGAATATGTCTCTTCATCCGGTGAGTGCTCCTCACCGGGCCTACATCATCCGGATCTTGCCGGGCACTCGTCATCCGGTTCTCACCGGGTCTTCCGTTTCCAGGTACTCCTCATCTGGTTCTCACCGGGTCTGCACCATCCGGCTCTCCATAGCCGAGTACTCCTCATCCAGTTCTCACCGGGTCTGCACCATCCGGCTCTCCATAGCCGGGTACTTGTCATCCGGTTCTCCGTAGCCGGGTACTCGTCATCCGGTTTCGGCCTCGGCCTATCAGTCTCGCCCGAGTTTGTTCATCAGTACTGTTCTTCTCACTTCCCATCC
This sequence comes from Azolla caroliniana, assembly GCF_043228905.1. Classification (NCBI taxonomy): domain Eukaryota; kingdom Viridiplantae; phylum Streptophyta; class Polypodiopsida; order Salviniales; family Salviniaceae; genus Azolla; species Azolla caroliniana. The sequence goes on from NW_028230436.1 coordinate 13,879,269, forward strand.
GGAGGGACCTGTCTCCCAACAGGGTCTCCTGTCTTCCTCATCATTTACGTGGACGACATAATGCTCTCCGGCAGACATGCCGGAGAGCTCACCGAACTCGTTCAGAAACTAAGGTTGAAGTTTTCCATGAAGGACCTCGGTCCGGCAAGAGACATACTTGGCATGAAGATTAGTCGGCATTGCGATAAATGACAACTTTTCTTGTCTCAAACCGACTACATCAGACGTGTCTTGGAATGCTTCAACATGCACTCGGCCAAGTCTACTTCGACCCCGCTCCCCATTAACCTTTGGCTGTCTCAGTGAGACTGCCCGACATCCGGTCCGGAGGGGGAAGATATGAAGTCGGTACCGTATGCACCGGTAGTCGGCTCCCTTATGTACGCAATGGTCGCGACACGGCCTGATATTTCTCACGTCGTAGGAGTCGTCAGCAGATTCATGCACAACCCAGGCCGATCGCACTGGAACGCAGTCAAGCATGTGTTCAAATATCTAGCTGGCACAAAAGACCACAACATTCTTTTTGGCCCGAACTCAACCTCAGGCGTAGTTGGTTACACCGACTCGGACTTGGCCGACTACGTGGACAATCGGAAATCAACAACCGGATATTGTTTCAAATTCGGCAATGGAGCAATCTTGTGGAAGTCAAAACTTCAGGAATGCACAGCCACCTCACCGACCGAAGCGGAATATGTAGCTGCGTTCGACGCGGCAAAAGAAGCTTTATGGCTCGGTCGGCTGGCGCACACATTTCAACAAGTCAACCTCGACTCGGCTCCAGTTGTCTACAACGATAGTCAGGGTGTTGTTTCTTTGTCAAAAAATCCGGTTCACCACAACACCTCCAAGCATATCGACATTCAATATCACTTCGTTCGGGACTGCATCATTTCAAGGAAAATCGGTCTCGAGAAAATATCCACAACCGATAATGTCACAGATGGAATGACCAAGTGTCTTTCGGCGGATCGTTTCCGGTCCCTTCGGCACCAGATGGGCATAACGAAAAATTGGTCCGATTAAAGTCAGACACACAGCACATGATGGTTTCAGACAACAGACATCGGTTCTTTGAGGATCGGCTTTAGCTATTCCGGCCCGGCCGGTTCGGGCTTCAGTTTTCGGATCCTGCCGACTCGAACAAAACCGATCCGTCCGACAACCTTATACATACTTGTAACTTTAGTATAACCCATGTATACGCCCATTACGGGGGAGTGTCGAATACGAGTGTATAATGGCCGTATTCACACTGTCCTCTTTTGGACAGCCCAAGTTTGGGCTATTTCTGTAAATAGCATAAAGGGCAGTTACCCTAGGATAGTCACTATATATAGTGACTTTGTAACCTTTAGTAAAGGTCGGTTGGTTGTCATTTTTTGTAACTGTTGCTATTGAGAAATAAGACGTTTCTTTGTGCCTATCTCTCTCTCTCTCTCTGTGTGTATCTTGTTTCATTCTCATACACAGGTCCTTCAACATAACAAATGTTGTTTGTTCTTCCGCACCGACGACCTTGTCCCCAACACAGTTGCATAGCTTCTATGAACTCAAGAATACAAGCACTACTTGCTGATTTGGAAGCAGTTAAATCAGTTGAGATTCAGGCAAAAAAGCAATTCTCTTCAATAAAGACTACATATGAATGGATTGCATCGACAATCCAAAATTCAGAAAGTGAGGTGTTGAAAGAGGAGTTGAAGAAAGAGCTGAACAATATGGGCACTCAATTAGGATCACAGATGAGAGACCTTGATACTTGCAGAAATGCACATTGTGAACTAGATAATAAGTTGTCAGCTTTAAAGCTGCATTCCGAGAACCTTGCGTGCATGATGCAGGATTTAAAACAGAAAGGTTTTGAAACTTTGTGTCCATCTGTAATTGAGCACCCAATTGGTATGGAAAGTACCATTACTAGTATAGCTATATCACGGTATTGGCTTTAAAAGTTATTTATTTTTACTTCTGTGGTATAAATATCATATTAGCTAATATATTATAACTTGTGTTTGCAATCTGCCAGGTGTATATTTTGTGGCCTCGGATTCAAGCTTGAGCCTATGGATGTTGTGATTACACCGTGCTTGCACACATATCATGTGCTATGTGCTAAGTATCATTTTGAGAAAGAAAATACATGTATGGACTGTAAAACTACAGTTGCTGCTGAATGGTACTATGCTTGGGGTTTAAAAGTACACCCGTACAGTATGTAGCTCTAGGGTAAAAGCATGCGAGTGGAAACACTATTATAGCTAATTAGCTACTAAAATGGCCATAACTAATTAGCTATTTGTTTAGGTAGTCTTTTTTGTGGGAAAATCAAATATTTGAAAAACTAATTTATGAAAAAACTCAAATATTTGAACTTTTGTTTAAGACGTAGTGGAACTTGGGGAATAGCACAATCATCTAAGGTTGACTTCAATGTCATCAATTTCCTGTTTAGCCTAAGTTTGATTTTGAACGCAAATGCAGTACTCAGAGCACAAATGCAGACGTAGCTCCCGTAGCAGTAGAAAATCGACATTGCAGATTCAAAGCTACAACACAGAACCCGCTCGATCATCATCCAGGTATGTTTCAGTTATAGAAACCCCAAACATTTGTTTTTTCTTTTTGACTATTGTCTGAACTTTGGTGCCGATTCATATTTCCCCAAAATCGAATAGGGCGAAGTCCTTGGAGTCCCATACAAGGATGTCTCGCAGATCGGGGAGTAGCAGCAGGTGTGTTTATATTACCTTTTTTGTGTTTAATCCTGTCTTTAGTGATAATTGGGGTTTCTGATTAGGGTTTTTGTTTATAAATTTCTGATTAGAATTTCTGATTAGGGTTTGTGATTGAAATTTCTGATTAGGGTTTCTTATTGAAATTTCTGATTAGGGTTTTTGATTATAAATTTCTGATTAGAATTTCTGAATAGGGTTTTTGGTTACAATTTTGGATTACAGATTAGAATTTCTTATTAGAATTTTTTAATAGGGTTTTTGTTTATAAATTTTTTATTAGAATTTCTGATTAGGGTTTGTGATTGAAATTTCTGATTAGGGTTTTTTATTATAAATTTCTGATTAGAATTTCTAAATAGGGTTTCTGGTTACAAATTTTGATTATAGATTAGAATTTCTGAATAGGGTTTTTGTTTATAAATTTTTTATTAGAATTTCTGATTAGGGTTTGTGATTGAAATTTCTGATTAGGGTTTCTGATTGAAATTTCTGATTAGGGTTTTTGATTATAAATTTCTGATTAGAATTTCTGAATAGGGTTTCTGGTTACAAACTTCTGATTACAGATTTTGATTAGGGTTTCTGATTTCAAACTTCTGATTACAGATTTTGATTAGGGTTTCTGATTTCAAATTTCTGAATACAAATTATGATTAGGGTTTCTGTTTCTGGTTACAATTTTCTGATTATGGTTTCTGATTAAAATTTCTGATTAGGGTTTTTGATTATAAATTTCTGATTAGAATTTCTGAATAGGGTTTCTGGTTACAAACTTCTGATTACAGATTTTGATTAGGGTTTCTGATTTCAAATTTCTGAATACAAATTATGATTAGGGTTTCTGTTTACAAATATCTTATTGCAATTTCTGAAAGGGGTTTTTGATTTGCTAAGTTAATGATTTTGCACTATTTCTGTTGTTGTTGATTGGGGTTTCTGATTCTAACATATTTTGATTTTGCACTATTTCGGATTTCTCATTTGATATTTCAGATGGCTCGTTCCTCCGTATCCGAGAGTGCTAAACTTCGCAAAATTTTGCGAGACAAAGGAGGACTTCCACAACACCTATGGTCTGTCACTCGAGGGTATTGACCCTGCTGTCCTAAGTGATAAATTGATCAGTGATGTAGACTAGATGACAGTATATACAGTGCCTAGAGTCAAAGGCAAGGTCAAGTTGAAACATGTACGAGTCGACTTGTACGATGACTGCATGAGGTTGCACCAAAAAGTTCATCAGGAGATCCCAGTCAACAATGAGTTGTCAATTTCATTTGCTAGAGCATTTGCATATGAGTACTGCAAAACAACGAAGGAATCCAGAGACCCTGAAATGTATAGGGTAGCTTGGGCAGTCTTTGGTGAGGCATCAGTTGAAAGATGCCGAAAGATGGGGACCTTGGCACAAAAAATAGACAGATTTTGGAGCATGGCAGCTGTTGATGCAACTGCCGACTCCTAGCAAAACCGGGGGCATACACCACACCGACACCCAAGGAAAGCCAATGTCGATGATATAGGTGAGACATTGGTTAGCTATATGCTAAAAAATGTCCATGAAGCCTGTGAGACATTGGCATTTTTTAAGATTGATTTAGAGAAAGCCACAATGGCTTCTGCAATGGAGAGCAAAGTTACTTTAGCTGTTACAATGATTAGAAATAAGATTCAGGTAATTATTGTTTTGCTGGTATGTGATTGTGTTATAAATAACTTTAAGGGTAAAATGTGCTAATCAAGCATTGTCTGGAATAGGTTGCGCAACAGGAGCTTGAATTAGAGGGCCCGATGGATCCCCAACGTAAAATACAACTGCAAACAGAGATCCAGGTTCTTTCAATGAACCTGGACCTTCTAGGTGTAAATACTGTTGCAGATTACAATTTGGAAAAGCTTCAAGTAAGTTAACGATTCCTAAGCAAAGTTGGTGTATCTTTCTCAGACGGGAATAATTAATCGGTAAATTTCTCTGTTGCGTTGAAGGAACAATACATTCATCAAGAACAGGTAGTTAGTTGCCTTAAGAAGCAGCTACATTTTGTGGAGGGAATGGTAAGGAGCAGACAGGATTTGGACTGAACATTCTTGCTCCCTTACCAAATGAAGGAGAACCAGAAAATGATTTATTGACAGTTCAAGCACGTTGCATCGCTTGCGGGTTAGGTGTGGAGGACAAAACTATGTCTTTGTTGGTTCACCTACAACCATGCAACCACACATACCATCTACTTTGTTTTCAATATGCCTGTTAAATTGCTGCATTCTGTTTGGGAGATTGCAGTACAGCTCTACCAAATGAGTGGAGAAAACTAACAGGTATACCATACTGTAGCTAATAAGCTTAGTCTTTTCTAATTACCTAAGCCGTAAAAGGTATGGAAACTATTTTGTTGCTATCGTTGTAGCTAATTAACTAGTACCATAGTTGATTAAAGTAGCTAATAGCTATCCTAGTAGCTAATTAGCTACTGCCATAGTTTACTACAGTAGTTAATTAGCTAAGTGGCAGCTAGTTAGCTACTAGCTAATTAGCTATCCTACTGGCAGCTAATTAGCTATCCTACTGGTAGCATAGCTAATTAGCTAGTACCATGGTTGTGTAAAGTAGCTAATTAGCTATCCTACTAGCTAATTAGCTACTGGCAGCTAATGAGCTAGTAGCTAATTAGCTATCCTAGCTATTACCATAGTTGAGAAAAGTAGCTAATTAGCTATCCTAGCTACTACTATAGTTGAGTAAAGTAGCTAATTAGCTATCCTAGCTACTACCATAGTTGAGTAAAGTAGCTAATTAGCTATCCTAGCTACTACCATAGTTGAGTAAAGTAGCTAATTAGCTACCATAGTAGCTAATTAGCTATCCTAGCTACTACCATAGTTAGTAAAGTAGTTAATTAGCTATCCTAGCTACTACCATAGTTTAGTAAAGTAGCTAATTAGCTATCCTAAATAGTTGCCATGTTATTGTAGATCCTGTGGATTAAGGACGGCACATGATGTGTCGGGTGTTGATGACGCTGCAACAGATGAGGAGATAGCTGCCAACGTGGCTGAAAGTAAGAGTCTTGCTATCACATCTCCTTCAGATCAGCTCCACCCTATTCTTTTGGAACAGTGTACTGAATTAGGCAACGATGTGAAATGCCATGAAATAGTGGAAACAGCATGTAAAACTGAGGTTCACAACAATAGTGTTTTTGAACACTTGATGCAACATTTCGTCGAATCTCAAGACCTTGATTCCACCCCACCGAGCCCAACTACTAAAAATGTCCAAACTGATCCCTCTGTACTTGAAAAGCTAGCGCAAGAAATGATTGATGTGCAATTAGTTGCTGAGGCGATGGGAAGGTTGTCAGAGGAGGACACACTTGCGCATTGGGTGAAAGAAGCAAGGCTAAATAGGCAACCGACCAGAAAAAGGCTGAAGAAGGGGCCACGATCGAGAACAAGACCAATTACTCGGTCAAGGGACCCAGACGTAGTGGAGCGAAATACTGTTTAGTTGGATATGATTGTTAGCTTAGGGATTTTGCTAGGGTTTTATGAAGTTTTACTATCCTGTTGGACAAGTAAAACCTCAGATTGGTTGTTGCTTGATCCACATTATGTAATGGAACTCTATGATGTTTTTCCAAGATAATTTGAAGAGTGTTCTATGACTGAAACTCTTTGATGTTGATTGTGTTGTTTTGTGAGACTGTTAGTTACTTTGTGAGTGTGAATATGTTGGTGTTTTCTGATGTTGCAGAGTCCAAAGGGTTTGATTCTATTGCTCGTAAGGCCGATGGCAGTGTGGATATTGTTGATGTTGCGGCGTGTTTAAAGGGTCCCATCTTGAAAGTAGATGTAGCAACTGACACAAGTGATCTGGTCACACAAGTTGATCAAGCATGTTGCACGAATGACTTGATGTTGTAGGTAGATACAGCATGTGATACCAGTGGACTGATATCGAGCAGATCAGTAGCTACATGCACCGAGGTAATCCAAGGATTGATAACTAAGTCGACAAAACAAGAGCACCAGAATGTGAAGCCAAGCCCAACACAGTGGACTAGGGGTTTGAAGAGGAAAAGGACGCCAATTGTGTCGGCAGAACCTGAGCTGATTGAGATTAATCGTGTCCTACCAGAAAATGGTGTAACAACGGCTCAGTTTCAGGAATGGAAACCTAAAGCACTAGAAGTCGAAAGAAGAGCCTTGATCTTGGAGCTTGATAATTCTTGATGAGTTTGAGATATATGCAGCCAAGGAGGGACGCGAATCAGTTTCTAGAGTGGGTTGTGCAATACTTTGATTTGTTTATTTGGAGTGAAAAACCAAAATCAGATGTGTGGAAGTGTTTAGCGAGATTCTTCCCAAAATGGCGAAGTCATTTTAAAGGTCAATGGGCACAAGAAAATTGTGAGCAAATGGAAGCTGCAAGATTCAAGAGACTTTCTGATTTTTGGGCTACTTGGCCTGAATATAATGCCGACAACACATTGATTTTGGATACAAACATTTCCGGCACTACTTCAATATTCGGAGATGTTGTCTCATTCTACCCGAGGAAATGCCTGAACAGTACCTAGTGCAAACAATGAGCTGCCAACTAGGTGCATGGTTGTGGACTCCATACCGAGCTCGATATGCGGATAATATATGTAGACTCGTTCCACTGACTAGCAAGAGCTTAGTTGTTTATAGGAGATTTGTAGACATTTCCAATGGTAATTTATAAATATGTAAAGAGATGACATTATTCAATGAAGAATTTAATTACTTGTTCCCACTGTACTTATCTATTGTGTAATTTGAGGAATATGTTGCAGATTGTTGATTTCATGCTAGTGCTTTATTTAACTGTATTTTCGAAATACATGTTTGTTTTACACGAAAAGATGGTAATTGCTACTTGTAGCTACAAGTTACATGGCATACTGTTGTACATGGTTCTATTGACAGCTAATTAGCTATCGACGATTATTTAGCTACTGACGGTTAATTAGCTACTGACAGCTAATTAGCTACTAGTTGTATACAAGAAATTGATTCTCAAACGAATTTATTTAACTGTTTTCGCAAAATACATGTTTGTTTTACAAGAGAACATGGTAATTGCTACTTGTAGCTACAAATTCCATGGCATACTATCGTAAATACATTCATACACATTAGCACCAACAATGTATAAACCTAAGCAACTATTGTATTCTGACATTGGGACGTTGATGCACCTGACCAAATGAGAGTACATGTACGTCGTTGGTTTGTCTTCTAACAGCCTGTACACATATTCGTAGTCATCTAGTTTTGCATAAAAAATGCCTTCGATGTAGAATGTCCCGGCAGATACAAAATTTCCCCATGCATCTATAATATTCTGCCTTGCACACTGTTTACTAACCGTGCCTTCTTCAGCATTTACAGCGAAGTTATCCCCAACGTTCAGGACATCACTCAAAGTATCTCCAAGTCCCTCATATGTGAAGTCAGCATTCTGCCCTATTTCTCCATCAACTGCTTCCTTATCATTCAGAGTGTGATACTCCCAATTCTGAATGTATGCTTTGTTTAGACAATATCTCCAATTTCCCTACACACAATGGAAGCAAAAACAAGTCAATTCTCTAACCGCAATACAATGACCATCCAACCTCGAATAACCGCGAACAGCATGCAGAGATCGCAATTCAGGAATTCCTTGGCACTCCCAGGTCTTCTCCCTATTTACTTCATCTATCTTCACTTCCCAAAATTCACGTTTGATATCTCGGACTTGCGAGGAATAAACACCTATTGCACTCATTGACATATTTGTTCTTAAAAATTCAACTACATGTGCACACCATCTGTCTTTAGTTGTTCATGGGTAAGTGCCCGCTTTATAACAGCCCCTGCACCATCATGTTCACCTTTACCATGGCCAGACCCAAAAAAATTCCATCTCATCTCCAAACCTGTTATAGTAGGATACCTCCCCACAAAATAAAATGGACGTCAAGCCTTGAATTGTGACGCAGCTCCGTCAGACCAGACCCAATGTTGAGTAAGCTCCAAACGTTGAGCTAATAACCACTACCAATTGTGAAAGTGTTTTTAGAAGCTAAGCCATTGAACACTAGATGGATATAAAGTATGGATAATTCACATTTGGAGGCTAAGAACACGAACCAAGACCTTAGGAAGAAGTCAAAAGTAAAAGTAAGAGACCAAGAGAAAAGTAAAAAGAGAAAAAGCGGACCATAAAAAACAGTAAAAAAGGAATGGTCATAACTCCTTCGTTTTTCACCCAAATATTATGTTTAAATATGGGTTAGAAAGCTTGTAAAGAGAGCTATCTATAGCGTTTTAAATCACTAAATTCGGAGCTCTGAGGAAGGAGATATGACGATTAGAAGGTCGTTGGGTCTTAGCTAAAAACAGGAGATAAAAAGCTTCTAAAAATAGCGTGAACGAGGAAGAAGAAGAAAATTATAAAAGAGGAAGTGATAGTCATAGACGGGGGAACGAATAGGGAGAGGATCCTAATAGAGGAGAGGGAGTCTTAGGAAGAGAAATCTTAGTAATAGAGGAAGGGTCTTAATTGTGGTTTTTGAGTGATTGGTAGTAAGAAGGTATTTGGTTTCTTAGTTGAATGTGGAGTTTATCTCCTTTGTATTGTCTTGATGATGGAATATCATAACAATATTATCTCTTTCACATCTTCTCTATCTTTTTTTCTTAATTTCTTGAGTCTCTCTTGATCTATATAATATATTATGAGTCACAACTCCATCTAACCGGTTTGGTCAAGCCCTCATATTGTGTACGACTATCATCTGTCTTAAACACCCTATCACCAATGTAACTTAAAACATTGTTGGACGAACAAGGTATCATGCTTCTTATCATCAGAAATAAAGAAATGAATTACTTTTTTAACATACCTGAAACTCGAAAATATGTTATGTGCACCTGAAACTCGAAAATATGTTCTGTGTACAAAAATGGTTACCTGAACTGAACACCAATGCATAGATTGAATTTCATTCTACTGCTTGAAAGTATAATTCTCTGCGAAATCTACTACTGAGACTACTACATCATTTGGGAAATCAGATATGCAAGTCTTAAACTGATGGACCTGCCATGAATAAATGAAGTTGTGTTTAATGAACTTTCCTAGAGATACTACAAACAGAGACACCAAATCCCTTGGTTTAAGCATCTTCCGAACTAGATCCTTTCTTTTACACACCTTTCCTTCGAAATTGGTGTTCACTGACTCAAATAACTTCACAGAGATCAATATTTCACTACTCAATTCATTTGGACACCACCTAAATCTAGTAGGGCCACAATCTTGACATAAACCCATGACACATTTATGACTATGGAAGATAGCATCAGTTTCTCTCGAACACAATATTGAATCTAATAAATAACTCATGGAAGAGATAACGTGCTCAGATGATTTACACTCCTCTTGCGGGCTTGATTGACAGATTGGGCACCCACATGTGCAAACTGTATTAGTTAGGGATGCACAATGGTGACGTAGTAGATTAACATAGTCCTTCAAAAAACCCATCTGTACATGGTAAATGCAACAACATGTGTATCAATCCTTTAAGCGTCTCACAAAGTGTGGCTTAAGAGACTCGAATGTTTATAGTTGAACTTTGATATTTGGATGCATTCGTTTGAACCTAATAAATAAATCGACCTACGTAATAAAGGGGAATTAGTTATTCTCGTAACTAGCTAACTATCCTAGTAGCTAATTAGCTATTCTAGTACCTAATTAGCTATTCTAGTAGCTAATTAGCTATTCTAGTAGCTAATTAGCTATCATGGTAGCTAATTAGCTATTCTAGTAGCTAATTAGCTATCATGGTGGCTAATTAGCTGTCCTAGTAGCTAATTAGCTATCATGGTAGCTAATTAGCTATCATGGTAGCTAATTAGCTATCATGGTGGCTAATTAGCTGTCCTAGTAGCTAATTAGCTATCATGGTAGCTAATTAGCTTTCATAGTAGCTAATTAGCTAATAATAACGAAATTAGCTATCCTAGTAGCTAATTAGTTGTCCTAGTAGCTAATTAGCTGTTCTAGTAGCTAATTAGCTATCATGGTAGCTAATTAGCTTTCCTAGTAGCTAATTAGCTGGTAATAACTAGAGTAGTTAACTATCATAGTAGCTAATTAGCTATCATGGTAGCTAATTACCTATTCTAATAGCTAATTAGCTAATTACCTATTCTAATTAGCTATTCTAGTAGCTATTTAGCTATCATGGTAGCTAAAACCCTATTCTAATAGCTAATTAGCTATCCTAAAAGCTAATTATCTATTCTGGTAGCTAATTATCTGGTAATAACTAAATTAGCTATTGAGAATAGCTAATTAGCTATCATGGTAGCTAGTTAGCTATTTTGGTAGCTAATTATCTGGTAGTAACTAAATTAGCTATTGAGAATAGCTAATTAGCTATCATGGTAGTAGCTATTGAGAGTAGCCAGTTACCTATGTAGTAGCTATCCTAGTAGCTAACTGAGGTAAATGTAACTGATAAGCTAATTAGCTTTTTTGCTAACTGAGCTAATTAACTTTCTGTGTACAGTCAAAACAAATGTTGAGATAAATGTAAATACCTGAGGTACATCAAGAAGATGAATGGGATGCTCCTCGTATTGATTTCTTCCAACACGTTTCTAGCATAAATCCTTTTTATTGGGTGAAACCCTACTCTTATTAGTCCAAAACATTGTGATTACATCCTTGATTTCTGATGTTATGGGTGTCATTGGCTTACATCTTGTAGTTAGCTTTAGTAGACTAGTTCCTTCACCCGAGGAAATTATACGGTTCAATGTATTGTACATTATTTTTCTACTAACACCAATTACATTAGATAGCTCACTGATGTTTATATCGTCAACATCACTATTAAGTAACATCATTAGACTAGACCTTTTTAAGACAAGATCATCTTCTGACCTGCTCATGGATACGAAACTATTACGAAGATTATTTACTAAAATAGATGATATGTTTGCCTTAAGACCATCACAATCAACTAAGTCCTTTATCGATGGATCATTTAATATTCCATAAAGTACTACCTTCTTTTCTTCATTGCTGGTGTGCTTGGTTTGAACATTGAAATAGTCTACAACCTTTCTCTCTATGATGATAGTTGCATTACTTACATTCTCAACTAAACTATCCTTACCTTTACTGAGTGTGGCTTTCGTATCCTTCAACAATTGACAATGTTTCCTTTTTTTTTTCTGCCCAATAGTTTCGTATGGCTTGTTGTGTCTTGATAGCATCATCCCTATCCTTATGATCATTGAGGGGTAATTCTAAACACCCTTCTTCCCCTTCCATTTGGCTGGACATATTAAAACCCTAAATTTCCAGGAAAAAAAAACAAGTATTTAAGATGGCTATGGGCAACAACAATACACAAAAATATTCCACAATACACAAGATTAGACACAACAATACACAAGATTAGACACAACAATACACAAGATAATCAATAGACAGAAAAGTTATTGCAATCCAAGACCGAACAATTGAGGAGTTCACTCCGTTGGATCGAACAGTTGAGGAGGCGATCCAGGACCGACCAATGGCGACAACTAAGTGTAGAATGTTGTCGTTGGATGAGTGAACTCTTTCAAATCGAAATATGGAAGCAATCCAGGTCTGGATAGTAGCGGCAACTAAGTGTAGAATGATGGCAATGGAGGAGAGAACCCCATCAGATTGAACAGTTATCGATGATGCTTGGAACGCATAGAGAAGGCAACTGAGAGTAGAATGGCGGTAGTGTTGTTAACGCCGTCGGGTCGAAAAGTGGCAGCAATACACGACCTTCACAGTAGTGGCCCACTGAGTGTAGAGTGGTGGCAGGTGGACTCAATAGGGTTTAGCAACAGTGGTAGCAACTAACCCACAATACTCAACTAGAGATGGCCTACGTGATGTGGCAAAGGATCATGCATAATGGACCTAGGAATTCGATATATAATTTATGGTACACATTTATGGTGCACTCAATTTATGTTGCACGTTTATGTTGCACATTTATGGTGCTCATTTACATATGTAATTAAAACACTCTAGTATTTTTCAATGGTAGTTTTTGCATAGTTAATTTATTAATAATGGCTTTTTGCTAAAATGACTATTTATCAATGGTAGCTTTTTGCATAGCTAATTAGCTATGTCAAGGACATAGCTAATTGTTTCCACTCTCATGCTTTCACCCTCTACTATTCTATTGTTTGTATTATATGATGTCAATTTACATTTGGATTAGAACTAGTGTACGCCACAATTCATATTTCAAATTTAGGAAAACAATGGATTAGTACTAGTGTAGCTCCAACGACTAATATGTGGAACCCTATTTGTGGGTTAGTATTGGTAGTACTCTTAATATATAATTGGTATGGGTAGTTGAACGAATATTTTCCAGAATTAGTACTATTTGAGTAATTTGGGAATCAGGTGTGACATTGTTCAGGATTGGTACTAGTTATGTAATTTGAGCACAAGGTATGTAGTACACTATTAACGATTAGTACTAAACATGTAATTTGGGAATTAGGAGTGTAGAACACATATCATGATTAGTACTACTTGTATGCAAAATACCACTTTAGTACTAAAGAAAGAAGTTGTTTAGATGTATTTGTTGGATAAGTTGTTCGTCCAATCTATATTACAACTTGCCTAGTACTAGTTTAGTACACACTATACTTGTAGTACATTGTTCACTATTAGTACTATTTGTGTGATTTGGGAATTAGTTGTGTAGTACATTGTTCACGATTAGTACTAGTTATGTAATTTGGGAACAATGTGTATAGTAAATTGCTGAAGATATAGTATTGTTTGTGTAATTTGGAAATGAGGTGTGTCAAACACATATCACGATTAGTATTACTTGGGTGCAAAATACTACTTTTGTACTAAAGTAGGGAGTTGTTCACTTGGAGTACATTGTTCACTATTACTATTTCTGTTATTTGGGAATTAGTTGTGTAGTACATTGTTCACGATTAGTACTAGTTATGTAATTTGGGAAGAAAGTGTGTAATAAATTGTTGAAGATTAATACTATTTGTGTAATTTTGGAATTAAGTGTGTAGAACACATATCACGTTTAGTATTACTTGTGTGCAAAATGCCATTTTAGTACTAAAGTAGGAAGTTGTTTAGATGTATTTGTTGGATTAGATGTTAGTCCAATCTATATTACAACGTGCCTAGTACTAGCGTTAGTACACACTATACTTGTAGTACATTGTTGACGATTAGTACTAGTTGTGTAATTTGGGAACTAAGTGAGTAGTACATTATTCATTATTAGTACTAGTTTTGTAATTTGGGAACTAAGTGAGTAATACATTGTTCACGATTAGTACTAGTTGTGTAATATGGGAACTGGGTGTAGCCTAATGATTTAGTAATGCAGCTCTTGTCACCTACATTGTATTTTTTATATCACGGTACTAACGTTGAAGGTTTCTTTGTTTCTTGCAATGAATGTTGTAGTGTCAAGCAACTCCACACCAGGGAAGGTAATGGAACAACCATCTCATGTGCCTAGACCCTCGGTATCTGCTGCACATTCCAAGGTTCAAGGACCTTCATTACCAGTAACCTATGAGTTTTATGATGAAGATGAATGTATGAGAAGAGCCATTGGAGTAGTGGAACATATGCTTCTACAAACAAATTCCCCAAGCTCTGGTCAACATCACAACAATCTAGGTACCACAAATTGAGTTAGCATATCTTATTTCTCATTTGTGTGTATGTTGAATGCCTAATGTCTTTAAAAAAGAGCCCACTAAGAAGAGGAATGTTGCAAGAAAGTTGTATGGAAAGGGCAAGAAAGGCAGAGTTGAATGCAATGGTGAGTCATATATGTTCTCACCTATCCGGAGAGTTGTCAAACTAATGCATTGTCTAATACCATGTACTTGTGTTACTAGCTGATGACGAAGTGATCTTTGGTGAGGGAGATACAAGTCCAAAACCTGATCATGAAGACGAATTTATCACACTCCCAGGTACACGTCAAAAGCCCTCTAAGAAAACAATGATTTAGATCATAACAACCCTATTATAGTGGTGCTTTTGGTGTATTCTATAGATACTATTATGAAATCTTCTCTTGACAATGAGCTCCAACCTGCGATTGTCACCATCCCTAAATCTGATGAACACTTAAGATGTTGTGGAGAAGATGACTGAGCCAACCACTTGCAATGGGTTGTCTACGGTTGTACAGTATGACGATGTAACAATAGGTAAAAATGTGGCTATTAACCCTATGTTCATTGCAAACTTTTGAGTATGTGAGTTGATACTAATATTCTCTGGGATCCCATTATTTAGGTTTACAAGAGCAGTCTGACTCCCAACTGCAATCAAATGAATCGGGAACTATATGGAGCACAAGTACAGAGTCAGGTTCTGGGATTAACCTTTGCACTGAGGCAGACTATAGAAGCACATCTTCCACACATGAGGATTGTGAAAAGACGGACGCATTCATATTTGAAGAGCAGCTGGCATGTACAAACAACAATTTGTCTAAAGAAGCCCATGAGGAGTGTGGAAAGAATATCGCTAGTATTGAAGAGGAGCCTAATTGTACTGAGAATGTGCTAGTAGTGTCTATAGAATCCCATGAGGAGTGTGGAAAGAATATCGCTAGTACTGAAGAGGAGCTTGATTGTACTGAGAACGAGCATACTAGCATCACCCATGAGGACCAGGCAATAAAGACCACCCAAGAAGGGGAGCACAATTGTCTTAAGAATGAGGTGACAGCCACCGTACAAGAGGAGTTGGCCATGAGTATTGCCACAGCCCACATACAAGAGTCTGATTGTACTAAGAACGAGGATACTAGCATCATCGATACCACCCAAGAAGGGGAGCACAATGGTCTTAAGAATGAGGTGATTATCACCAGCCAAGAGGAGTTCACCATGAGTACTGTTATAGCCCACATACAAGATCAACAACATGTGGAGAACAAGATGAGTGATAATTTGACTATCAACAATACCTTTGTGGATGCGTGTACAAGCATTGCAGTTGCAGAAAACACAGTTGCTCTCTCAAGCTTGCCACAAGGTGCCCGTACATCCACGCATGTCTCTGATAACTCTGATGATGAAGTGCCACTTAGTAAGCTGATACCTAAAGGCTTTAAGATAAAGAAGAATGTAAAATCACAAAAAATTGGCACCGATAACAAGCGGATTACAAGATCGGCGAAATTGTGAAATGGTGTCTGATTGTCTTTCTATTGTACTTGAACTATAGCTTATCTGTGATGTTGTACTTGAACTATTTGGTATACCAAAATACTGTCTAAATTGCTAATGTGAAATGTTGTACTGAGTCCAATTCACTCATCTAGTGTTGTTAACATAATGTGAAATTCTATGTATTCTATTGTCAATTGTCATGCAGCCATGATTGTGTTGGACTACAACTGAACTGTTATTGATGTCTATACTTGAACTATTTGTAATACCAGCGTAAGACCATATCACTCATTTAGTGTTGTTAGCGTAATGTGAAATTCTATATTGCTAATTGTAGAGAATGAGAATGTATTCTATTGTCAATTGTCACAACCATGATTGTGTTGATTACAAATAAAATTCTCCCCATGTCTAATTGTAGAGAATGAGAATGTATTCTATTGTCAATTTGTCATGAATGTATTATGTCTGTGTAGCTAGGAACATTTGACATTCATATTAGTACTAAAATAAGATGTATGTATCCGTCTAACTGAGATACTTTGGGAGACTACTATGTATTAGTGAACACTTACAATTGACATTAGTACTAAACTAATATGTATATTGTAATAAGTTTGGGCTATATTGATACTTGCGAAGTATGGTCTCCTTGAGTGCACATAGTCTGAGTTGAATAGAGACTTAACACAATAGGGATTAGACTACTGGTATTGATAGTTTAATAAGTTTGGGCCATATTGATGTTACTAAGTATTGAAGACTTCACACCCTAAACCCTAGAAACAAGCAACCCTATAATTACCATGAACACTTACAAAACAAGCTCAATAAATACTCTAAACACTTTAGAAGACAAACAAAATATATCAATTCATTTGTCAATCATCAAAATTAATAACCAATCTAGATACAATGTACAAATAGTGAACTACAAGCGGATGTTTTTCAGTTGCCAACTACAATGTATTAATAGGTAACTTTCAAGCATTAAACAGAGAGACCTCCCCTAATATGTGCTCATGAACCTCTTGGGGAACCTTGTAGGCAGTGTTGTATCCCTTAACCTTGTGCTTTGCTTGAGTCATATTGAACTTGATCGCAAGAATGGCAGCAGCGTAGATTATTGCGGTGGGTGCATCTTTTAGTAATGCATATGTGTTCTTGCACTGCGGCAACTTTGCATAATAGTTTCCATGAACGACAAACTCACCAACATTGAACATGTTGCCCCAGCCATCCCTCACCACTTCTTTCAATAATGTCTTTCCTTGCTTGCATACCTGTAAGAGACATGTACTAATGTAAGCATTAGATAAGGATAGAATATAGATAAATAGATAGAAAGGAGAGAGAGAAAGAAGGGTGCCGATCCACCCGACCACCCCCGAGCGAAGGGATCGAGACAAACTCGAGCCTCGATTGGCGTCCCATACCACCGCCGTGGCGTCGAGTCGTACATGGTGTTGGCGCACTCGTTACAAGAGTTGACCCACCACAAGATAGAGTCTCAACGTAGTCAACAAGATGATCCAATGAGGGTAGCTAGGCCTCTTATTTATCACGATACCCAAGGCCCCCAGGCAAGTTCACACTTGGCCTAATGGGTTGTCTCAATCCCGAGGATTAAAAGTAATCCTCCCCTTCTTTACACTCTCGTTTAACCCTCACACTTATCCACGTGTATAGAATACTACGGTAAATTCTGACCACGGGATATTATATGGTCATGCCCGTAACAACACCACAATGTAGTAGTCTTCTAAATCTTCATTCTGAGGAGATTTGAGCACTGCAAAATTATCTCCAACTTCCAATAAAATTGCCAAGTCTTGATGTTGGTTGTAGTATACAATATCGTTTGAATGTGCATCCTCTTCAATATCATCTTGTCGTTTAGGCTCAAGCTTCAGTAGCTTCCAGGGCTCCATGATTGATAGGTTGATGCATTCATCCCAAGCTTCATCTATACACATGGAACAAAAGCATGATAAAGTACGGAGTAACAATTGTGTTGTGTCCTTGCAACTAAACCCTAATACACAATGGGTGTACAACCATGTGATTTAGTTCCATCGACCTCAGCAGTGCGAACCTCAACAAACAATCTGTTCTTACCATCATTTGACACCTTCCATGTTAGCCACTCCACAACATCATGTGCATTTTGTAACTTAGCACCATTATTATCCAACTGCTCAATTGTAAGAGCACGTTTGATCACAACCCCTGCACCATCATGCTCTCCTTTTCCATGTCCAGACTCGAAGTAGTTCCATTGCATACGAATGTTGAATAGGGAGAAGTACCTGCTTTTGTATCCCAGGTTTCCAACAAATATTAGTACTATGTTGTCAATCGAGAGTATTATACATCCATTAATATTGATTTAGTACAAATACAAAACAAAGCATAGCACAACATATCCATGGAGAACACTCTACACCGATTAAAAGATAAATAGTACTATGTTGTCAACCAACAATACTTAGCATCCATTAATACTAATTTAGTATGGATACAGCACAAAGCATAGTACAATGTGTTCATGGAAAACACTCTACATGTATTAAAAGATAATTAGTACAAACTCTTCAATATAGGACAATACTATGTTGCTGACGACGAGTACTTTACATCCATTAATACTGATTTAGTACAGATAAAACACACGGTACAATATAATGTGTCCATGGAGAACACTCAACATGGATTAAAAGAAAATTAGTACAAACTCTTCAATATATGACAGTACTATGAGTACAAGCTGTGTACTTTACATTGTTCAATAAATACTGATTTAGTACAGATACAACACAGAGTACAATATAATGTGTCCATGGAGAACACTCAACATGGATTAAAAGAAAATTAGTACAAACTCTTCAATATATGACAGTACTATGAGTACAAGCTGTGTACTTTACATTGTTCAATAAATACTGATTTAGTACAGATACAACACAGAGTACAATACAATGTGTCCATGGAGAACACTCAACATGGATTAAACGATAATTAGTACAAACTCTTAAGAACGGACAATACTATGAGTACAAGATGAGTACTTTACATCCTTCAATAAATATTGATTTAGTACATATACAACACACAGTACAATACAATGTGTCCATGGAGAACACTCAACATGGATTAAAAGATAATTAGTACAAACTCTTAAGAATGGACAATACTATGAGTACAAGACGAGTACTTTACATCCTTCAATAAATATTGATTTAGTACAGATACAATGTGGCTATGGAGAACACTTTACATGGATTAAAAGATAATAAACACTATTTCATGTGACAGGATAATACTATGTGATCAATCAAGAACACTTAACATAGTTACAAACATAATTAGTATGCATGCATCCATTTGAATAGTATTGTGTTGTCTATCAAGAGTTTTTAATGTAGCTGAAAACATTAAATAGTATTGATGCACAAGGGCAAACAGAACTAAGTTGGAGGTGACATGATAGAAGAATACCCACTTGTCTTGCAAGAACACTAAAACAGGGAGTACAAACGCAATAGGGAGTACCATATTAAGATGTAAACTTTGAACCCAACAAGTAGGAGAATTACAAGTAGTACTGATTCACGTGAAGAATGAGCACTAACACAAGAATTACTTCCTTAGACATTGCATTATAAGTACTAAACATATGGATTAAAAATTACATGGCGATAAAGTAGAACGATCGTACCGCCTTAAACTGTGAGGCAACACCATCAGACCAAACCCAATGACAATTAAAGTTAAACCCTAGAGACAATAAATCTGCATGGTGAAGCTTAAAATAATGTTGAACAAATAGTGTATCATGCTTTTTATCATCTAAAATGTAAAATATTGATTTCTTATGTAACTCACCATCTTGTCTCCAATAGCAAATATGTACAAGTATTGTACATTGATCATTGTACGAATGCATTGATTGAACCTCATTTTGAACTTTAAATGTATAGTTTTCTGCAAAGTCAATAATTGATACGATGACACCCGTTGGTAAGTTATTAATACATTCCTTGAACTGTGAATTTTGCCAATAACTCCGGAAGTTATCTGGAATGAACTCCCCAAGTTGTTTCTTAAATTCTAAGACAAGGGTGGCAGCACATGTCTCCTTATATACTTCCTTGATATGCTTAGTTACAAGCCCCTTGCCAATATTTTCAGTCACATACTCTAAATATTTCCATTTCACAATATGACTGTTTCCACAATCAAGCTCCTACCTACAAAATAATGGTAGCAGACAAACCTTACATGTTCTTAAAAGACATGTACAACGATGCCACTCACATGACGGTTCTTTTTCACAAACACAATACCTCCATAACTCAGAAACAGATGCATAAGTCATGTTTCGTGCATTACACCTATTATCCTCCCCATTTGGTCTACAAACCTCACAAGCGTAGACACATAATACGTTGTGTATACCCTTAGAATCAGTATGCATTGCATTCACTCCAAGCCTTACATGTCCATCTTCACGTGGTACACACAACAACATGTCTTCCTCTCATTTAATTTTCTAACATAATATGGTTTCAAACTTTGGAACTTGCAGAATCCAATAGTCAAGATTGGATGTTGGTCTTTAAAGTTCATGTACAATTCAGCCTACATCAACCAATATATATAGCAAACATTAATATACACTTGGTCAAAACAAAAATTTATGGAATGTGAATTGATATAAAAAAATGGAATACCTCTGTCATCTCCAAGAAGTGTCTAGGGTGAATCTGGTACTTACCCTAACTTATTCGTTATCTACACACGTCCTTCTTATTTGGTGAGACACGCGTATTTTTTGCCCAAAATGAATCCACTTTCTCGATAATCTCTTGAGATAAGGCATCGCATCATCGTCTACGTCCCAACCCTAGCCACTTGAATTGGCTTGAGTGTATATTTCAGCGATGTTTCCTCAAGTTCCTTCTTTAAATACCCAGGGCTAAGGCAACTTTAGTATCACTATATTTTTTTTCTCTCGCACCGTTCACAACCATGTGTAGGGTTGCCCTCTTTGCAACAAGTTTGTTTATGCTCTCTACACCTTTCACTAAGTCTAGGGATGACTTCATAGACTCTACAATTTCTTCTGAAACACATTGGTCCCTAAATTTTATTCTCCCCATGTCTTCATTCAAACGTTGTTGGTGTAACACTCTACATATAATATCCCTACGATCCTCTTCACTAAATCTCTTCGTTATTTCTACCAAATAACGGACTATGTGAAGAACCACTCGTCTCTTGGTCCTTTTAGATATACATTAGTTACTTGACAACTCACTCTCATTGGGGATCCCCATTTGGTCACTAGATTTATCCAAAAAAATTAAGTGTCTTGCGAGAGTAGTTAATGTTATATAGACTACACTAAGAAATCACAGTCAAATATTTTAAAATGTGGCCTGCAAAGTGGGAAATCATTCGTTTCAAACATTAGAATTACGGCTCAAAATGACAATTAATCATTTCTTTATTCTCAGATTTCTGAAAATGAAAAAATAGATTTACGAATATGAGACTATAGAATTCTATAAATGTCAAAATTAAGAATAGGGGTGCTTACCAAATAAATCAATTATTGTTGAAGTCTCAAACAAGTATTGGAATACTTTCAAATGAGTGGAAGAAGTGACGAAGATGAATGTCGTATTATGCCTCCAATCGATGGGCAAACCCTCAAATCAATGGAGGATGCCTTGTATTTCAGCAACAATATGCCTCAAATCGGTGGAAGGAACCTCCAATGGTGAAGGGAGCCTTGAATTTGTGTGATATGCCACCTCGATTCGGTGGAAGGATCCTCGCCTCGGTGGAGGGAGCCTTGAAACTGTGTGATATGTTGCCTCAATTCGGTGGAAGGATCCTCGCCTCCGTGGAAAAAGCCTCAAATCACCGCAAGATAAACTGCAATCGGTGGAAGAAGTAAGAAAATCATTCTCGAAGAAGTCACTATTGGTTGTTATAAGAGGCCTCAAAACAGTCTCTAATCCTCAACTCAAACCTTAAAACATGTTTAGTATTGAAGCATGTAAATGATTACTTGCGGAAGCGCTAGAAAACAGAGAAAGTAGGGAATACACAGAGTACACCGGAGAGACAGAGAGAGCAGAAAGTAAAAGCTATATTCAAAACGATATAATCACTCTATATCTTACAACTGTGCTCAGTAGCACTATTTATACAAGTCCTCATGGGACTGACAGAAGTACCACGTACTTCAATGCTCACACGAGCTTCTGACACTTACTACGAGACTATAATTGCCTAGTAGTCTAAACTAATACTAGGCTTCCGGTTACCGATTGGATCCGGCTAACCGGCTCCCCAGCTCACCGACTCTATTGCTTGCCGGCTTGGTTGCTCATGGCTTACCGATCTGTCTCGCTTGCCGGCTCAGGCTTATTCAGCCGATCCAGCTCCAGTTGAGCTTGCCGCTCAACACTCCCCCTCAAGCTCAACTTGAGGTTGGATCCTAGTGTCAGTCTCTGTGGCAATCGGTTCTTCCAACCAACTTCGTTTGGCGTCGCTCCGCCTTGCTCGTGCTCCTCGTCCGGTCCGGTTCTGTTTTCCGCGACCCCTCTTGTTCTGCTCGCCTCGACCTTCTCGGTCGGTATGTCTGCTCAATAGGCCCCTCTCAGCTCCTCCGCTGCTATGACTCCGGCGCTTGCCGATCCGTCGGTTCCTCCGTGATGGCCTCGACTTTCGCTGCATCCGTGTCTGCTTGGCCTCCAGTTCATTCGGTTCATTCGGATCCGTCTGTTGGTCCGAATCGGTTGTCCTTGATTCGTTCTAGCTCTTGTCCGAGTCGGTATCCTCCGACTCGTCTTTTGCCTTCACCACATCAGACCACGTCCGGGTCTTGGCCTTGCTTCCATCCTCGTCTTCTTCAGTCTCCTTGTCTTCCCCTCTTCTGGTTCTTCCATTACCGGTGTCGGCAACAGTCTCTTTGCCTTTGCCCGTTTCGACGATGTCTTTGCCCCTTCTTCTCCCCCTCAAGTGCGGCACGTCGAGATGCTGAACACCAAGCATGTCGGCAAAGTGTTGCAACTTGTCCTATCCAAGCGGCTTGGTGAAGATATCGGCAACTTGCCGATCCGTGTGAACATACTGGAGTTCAACTTCACCGCTCAGGACCCGCTCACGCACAAAGTGATAATGCACTTCTATGTGCTTCGTGCGAGCGTGGAACACAGGGTTCTTGGCGAGCTGCATGCTGCTGATGTTATCACAATAAATCGGGATCGGGGTCGGTACCTCGATCCGCAAGTCTTGCAGCAGTCGCCAAAGCCAAATGGCTTCATAGGTGGCAAGGTAGCGCCACGATACTCAGCCTCAATGCTCGACAGAGGAATTGTTGGCTGCTTTTTGCTGCTCCACGCAACAGCCGCGCTACCAAGGGAAAACATGTAACCGGAGGTTGATCGGCGATCTGATGCATCGTCGGCCCAGTCGGCATCCGTGTAACCAAAGAGCTCTTCGGGTATACCTCGCCGGTATAACAGTCCCCGGTCCTTCGTGCTGCTGACATACTGCAATATCCTTTACGTGCACTGAAGGTGCTCCACAGTCGGCTGCTGCATGAACTGACTTATCATTCCGACCGGATAGCTGATGTCGGGTCGCGTGATAGTCAAGTAAATAAGGCTTCCGACAAATTGTCGGAACCGTTGCTCGTTGCAGGCCGATCCGGAGTCGGGATGAAGCTTCTAGTTCCGGTCCAGGGGTGTGGATACAAGTCTGCATTCTGTCATGCCAAACTTGTACACCATATTCAAGACGTAATGTCGTTGTGAGAGCAATATGCCGTCCGGGGTTCGGATCACTTCGATCCCTAGAAAATAATGAAGGTCCCCTAGATCCTTCATCTCAAATGCGTCCGACAACTTGGATTTGACCCAGTTGATTTCTGGAACACTCGGTCCGGTGATGACTAGATCATCAACATATAGCAGTATACATACCGGACCGGCTGAGCCTTGCCGGATGAACAATGAAGAGTTCGATTTGGAGGCCACAAACCCTATCTTATGCAACCGGTGCGTGATCTTCGCATTCCAAGCTCGAGGGGCTTGCTTCAGGCCGTACAACGACTTCTTCAACCGGCATACCGCCGACTTGTTCATCTCCGATTAAAAACTGGGAGGATGAGTCATAAAGACTTCTTCTTCAAGATCACCTTGAAGAAATGCATTCTTCACATCCATCTGATGAAGATACCACCCCCTTGCCGCAACAACCACCAGCACCACTCGAACCGTCGTCATCTTCGCTATAGGAGCGAAGGTCTCGTCGTAGTCGATTCCGTGGGTCTGCGTGTACCCCTTCGCCACTAACCGGGCTTTATACCGGTTAACAGAACCGTCGGCGGTGTACTTTACCTTGTATATCCACTTGCATCGGATCGGTTTACAGTGACGAGGAGGGTCAACCAGGTCGCATGTCTTGTTGACATCAAGTGCCCGCATTTCTTCCTCCATAGCGGCACGCCAATTTGCGTCCTTGGTCGCTTCTGCTCCGGCTCACGCACTTCCGCCACTGTAGTCATGTACGCATAGTGATGCGCCATGTACTCATTGTACCCATACCGCTTGATGGGATCCTTCTAGAGGGTGGACCGGCGTAATTCACCGTTACCCGGTTTGAGGCCCTTCTTGGCCAGTTTGGTCTTCGTTGCCGAAGATCCGCCTTTCTCCTTGCCGGAGTTGGATACACACCGATCCGACTCATCGTTGCCGGTTTCGAATTCCGGCATCTTCTTCTTCCCCTTCTCTTTGCGCGTGAACCGTCTCCTCGGTTCCTTGCGCGGGGAGTGCACGACAGAGTCTCCACTACTCGTTGGTTCCTCATCGGACTGGGCAGATTGACTCAGTCTCTCGTTCGGCCTGCTCAACCGGAATGATTCCGGACTCTCATCCTGAGTTCACGCTTCATCATCCTCTACCTGGGCCGGTTCAGGCCCACTAGCCTCATCCTCCAGCATCAGGTCAGATTCGGAAGCCGGAGTCGGTAAGGAGTACCACGATGCCAATTCATCAAACTTGACATCCCGACTAACTCGGACTTGCCTTGTCCGGGGGTTATAACACTTATAACCCTTTTGCTCTTGAGCATAGCCGACTAAGATGCATTTTTCCGATTTTGCATCCAGCTTCCTCCGCTTCTCATCCGGTACATGCACATATGCAATGCTACCGAAGATCTTGAGGTGTCTCAAATTCGGCTTCCGCCCGAAATACAGCTCGTGAGCTGACAGCTTGTCACCGATCCAGTTCTGGATGTAGACAACCATTCAGACTGCCTCCGCTCAGTAGAATTTGGGCATGCTCTTCTCCTCTAGCATTGCCCTTGCCGCATCAATAAGCGACCGGTTCTTCCTTTCGGCAACACCATTCTATTGCGGTGTGTATTTGCAGCTGAACTCTCGCCGAATTCCCGTTTGCTGCAGATAATTGTTGAATTGGCCGGAAAAGTATTCTTTCCCACCATCTGACCGCAGGCATTTGATCTTTCTCTCCGATTCCCGTTCCACCATGCTTTGGAGACTCCGGAAACACTCGAAGACTTCACTCTTCCGCTCGATGAGGTAGATCCATGTGTGCCGCGTATAGTCGTCGATGAAGGAGACGAAATATCGACTCCCGCTAAGACTAACATTTTGTGCCGGTCCCCACACATCCGAATGGATAAGGTCGAGCTTGTTACGGCTCCGGGTACGTTCGGTAGGGAATGGAAGCCGGTGTTGTTTCCCGAGTTGGTAGGCTTCACATACTTCGGCCTTCCGGCCGTTGAACTTCGGCAAACCGAAAACAACTTGTTTCGTTTGCAAGTCATGAAGCCTCCGGTAATTGACGTGGCCTATCCGCTTGTGCCACAAGTGAATGTCCGATTCGACCTTCTGTCCTTTTGCAAACAGAGCGGTGCCAATGTCATTGGTGTCGAGGATAAACATCCTCCCGTCTCTGCGCCCTTGCGCAATAATCTGGCCCTCTTCCTCGATGAAGCACCCGAGGTGCGTAAACCGCACCTGCATCCCCTGGTTGACGATCTGTCAAACCGACACCAGGTTCTTCGTGATTGTCGGAACGTGTAATACGTTCATCAGCTTCCCCTTCTGTCCGACGTGGCTCAAAGGGACTTCTCCGACGTGCACGATTGGGTGAGGAGTGTCGTCTCCGGTTTCGACTACTCCTGGTTGATCTGGTTTCTCCAAAAAGGAGAACCACTCTTTGTGGCTCGTCATGTGGTTCGACGCACCAGAATCAACATACCACACTTCCTCCGATTTGGAAGTGGTCTTCTTCATCGAGTTCGCCTCATGCTTCATTACCAAGGCTGGCCCATTATCGTTCTTGGATCCTCCCGATCCCTTCGCGTAGTGCGAGCTTTGTCGGGTCCAGATTTGTCCGAATCGGCGCGCTTTCTCCAGCACTCGCTTTCTCTGTGGCCCTTCTTGCCACAGAGAAAGCATTCCGTTGCAAATTTGTCTTGCCGGCCTCTAGCACCGCCTTGACTCCCCCTGCCTGTGGAAGTCTCGGAATTGTTGTTAGTACGTGCTCTGTGCCTTCGTTCTTGCTCTTGCCGGCCGCCTCCATTGCGTGCCAACCTGCCTCGTCCACCACGCCCACGGGACCGATCCGCCTCCGAGTACAGCATCCGGCTGTCAGTGGGTGCGCTAGTTGACGCACCAGCGTGGTTCTCCTCTACAAGGAGCATCGACTGTAAGTCGAAAAATGACGGCGTATTCTCCCTTGTACACACCGCCGTTCGGAACACTTTGAACTTAGACGCCAGGCCCCCAAGACAGACCTGTACCATCTCCGTCTCGGATGTGGCTCAACAGCTGGTCTCCGACACTGGACGCGAAGTAGTACATCACTGGGAAGTCCTTATGCGCCGCATCAGGTGCTGTTTTGTTGGCTCCTTCGACGAAACTCCAATAACCATGCCCAAGCAGGTACTGGTGCATCTTATACGACCAAGATGCATAGTTGGATCTGTCGAGTTTCTCCACAGGGAGCGAGCTAGCCATCCCTCTATCCATCACTTCTCCGTCTGCTGTTTTACGACTTGTTAGGGTTTGCTTTCAAGCGTTTGTTGGTTGCAGAGGAGGTTCTCAACCCTCGCGCTCTGATACCATGTAAACGATTACTTGCGGAAGCGCTAGAAAACAGAGAAAGTAGGGAATACACAGAGCACACCGGAGAGACAGAGAGAGCAGAACGTAAAAGCTATATTCAAAACGATATAATCACTCTATATCTTACAACTGTGCTCAGTAGCACTATTTACACAAGTCCTCATGGGACTGACAGAAGTACCGCGTACTTCAATGCTCACACGAGCTTCTGACACTTACTACGAGACTATAATTTGCCTAGTAGTCTATACTAATACTAGGCTTCCAGTTACCGATTGGATCCGGCTAACCGGCTCCTTAGCTCACCAGCTCTGTTGCTTGCCGGCTTGGTTGCTCACGGCTTACCGATCCGTCTCGCTTGCCGGCTCGGGCTTATTCAGCCGATCCGGCTCCAGTTGAGCTTGCCGCTCAACAAAGCACCCAAATATCTGAGATATGCTCCCTAAACCCTAACAAACCTGTGAGATTGGAGGAAGACCAGAAACCTGACATGGATGTCTAAGATGAAGAGCTCAAAGGGATAGAGGAAGAGGAGTTGGTTTGAGGGGAAGCGCCAAAAAACGACGTGAGGGGAAAATAGCCCCCAAAATGGAAAGAACATCTCCTCATGTGTTCCCCCCCACTCCTTGTCTTAAATGTCACTTGTACTACGCTTACTCCACTCCCCAAAATCGATTTTTCTTTTCTCTGATTTTTTTTCTCAATTATTTAGTACTAACAGTATCGAAAGGAATGGCATTTTTTGTGGCCAAAAACTGTACTTTTCTGGTACACGGTAATGTTGCAAACAATGCTCGGCCACAACCGAGGAATGGGATCAACTCACAGAAAACAGGAAATACAAAATGCACAAAACAATAGAGAGAAAGGTACACTGGATGTTTTGCGTGAAAAACCCTAAATGGGAAAAAACCACGGGAGTCCTCAAACTCCAACTATCACTATGAACAGGGATGTACACTGGTGAAGCTACAAGGCAACAACCTTGAGCTCACTGTCTTCGCCACAGGCGGCGGCAATACACAGAGGCAACGACCTCTTCGTCTCTCTCTCTCTCTCTCTCTCTCTCGGCTGCTCTCACTTCGCATAAAAAATTAAGCAACAAC
The DNA here is from genome assembly GCF_043228905.1 of Azolla caroliniana. Taxonomy (NCBI): domain Eukaryota; kingdom Viridiplantae; phylum Streptophyta; class Polypodiopsida; order Salviniales; family Salviniaceae; genus Azolla; species Azolla caroliniana. Next base: position 13,907,570 of record NW_028230436.1, read on the forward strand.
AAAAAACTGTTTGCCCCAAGTCATATTTATACATATATGACTTTCGGGCTATTTACAAGTATAGCCTCAAGGGCCCTTGGCAAACATATTCACAAATATGTCTCCGCATCCGGATCTCTCTCCGAGTACATACGTCATCCGGCTCCGTAACCGGGGTCTTCAGCATCCGGCTCCGTAACCGGGGTCTTCATCATCCGGCTCCGTAACCGGGGTCTTCATCATCCGGATCCGCAGCCGGGTACTCAGCATCCGGCTTCATGTCGGGTACTCTTCATCATATGGTTCCGTAACAGCCTCCGGGCTTGCCGTCATTCATCTCCGAACATCCCATCCGGAGGGACCGAAATCCCAACAAACTCCCCCTTCACTTCGGCATGGGATGTCTCTCCAACCCGATCCTCTTCCGGCATCCTTCCAGCTTGTCAGTTGTGAGCACCTTGGTCAGCATATCCGACCCGTTGTCGTCCGTGTGGATCTTCGTCAGCACGAACTCCTTGTCTTCTATCCTTTCCCGGATCCAGTGGTATCTACGCTGGATGTGTTTCGTCCGGGAATGGTAGGCCGCGTTCTTTGCAAGGTGGATGGCACTCTGACTATCGCAGTAGAGTCGATACTCCTCCTGCCGGATACCGAGCTCTCTAATGAAGTCCTTCATCCATATCATTTCCTTGCCGGCTTCAACAGCCGCCATGTACTCCGCCTCCGTGGTTGACAGCGCAACCGTCTTCTGCAGCCTCGACTGCCATGAAACAGCTCCCCCTGCATACGTCATCACATACCCTGATGTGGACCGGCTGGTATCTGCATCAGCCGACATATCCGAATCGGTAAAGCCGTCGAGTTCGGGCTTTCCGGAGCCGAATCGGAGGCACACGTTTGCCGTGCCCTTCAGGTATCGGAGTATCCACTTGGCCGCGTTCCAATGCTCTTTGCCGGGATTGCTCATGTACCGGCTCACCGCTCCGACTGCATATCCGATGTCCGGTCTCGTACACACCATGGCGTACATCAAGCTCCCGACGGCTGAGGCATACGGCACTTTCATCATATCCTCCTTTTCAGCCTTTGTCTTGGGACTTTGCTTGCTGGACAGCTTGCAGTTTGTCGGGAGGGTCGACCCGACCGGTCTCGCTTCCGACATGTTGAACCGGTGAAGCACCTTCGTCACGTACTTCTCCTGTGACAGCCACAACTGCTTCTTCTTCCGGTCCCGGATGATGTGCATCCCTAGTATTTGCCTCGCCGGACCCAGGTCCTTCATTGAGAAGGTTCGGTGAAGAGCCTTCTTCAGCATCCGTATCTTGACCTGGTCCCGTCCGACGATCAACATGTCGTCCACGTACAGGAGGAGTATTAGAGAGTCTCCTCCTTCGAATTTCTTCACAAACACGCAGTGGTCGGACTGCGTTTTGAGGTACCCTTCGTCGGTCATGAAGGAGTCGAACTTCCGGTACCATTGCCGGGGAGCCTGCTTCAGTCCGTAAAGGCTCTTCTTCAACCGGCATACCAGGTGCTCCTTCCCTTTCTTCTCGAATCCTTCCGGTTGCTGCATGTAGATCTCTTCTTCGAGGTCACCGTGAAGGAATGCCGTCTTCACGTCCATCTGTTCTACCTCGAGGTCCGTGCTTGCCGCTATGCTCAGCACCGTCCGGATGGAGGTCATCTTCACTACCGGGGCAAATATCTCGTCGAAGTCGACGCCCTTCTTCTGCTGAAACCCCTTCACCACGATCCTGGCTTTGTATCTCGGGGGGTTTCCGGCATCTCCCGGTTTCAGCTTGAACACCCACTTGTTACGGAGTGCCCGTTTTCCTTTCGGCAACTCCACCAGTTCATATGTGTGGTTCTCATGCAGGGAATCCATCTCGTCCTGCATGGCACTCAACCACCTGCTGCTCTGGGTGTCATGCTTTGCTTCTTCAAAGCTCTCCGGCTCCCCCTCGTCGGTTAGCAGCACGTGCTCTGGTTCCGGAAATCTCCGGGGGGCCCTTCTCTCTCTTAGAGGATATCTCCGTTCCGGAGCTTCGGTAACCGGTTCTTCCGATTCTTCTTCTTCATCCGAATCCATTTCGGGATCGGGGCCGGTTCCGGTATCATTTTCATCTTCTTCGGCCGGTTCTGTTTCTTCACCGTCTTCGGCCGGATCCTCGAGTGCTAACCGGTCCCTTGCCGGTCGGGACTGCTCCTCGTAGAGTTGATCCTCACCAGTCGACTTGGAGCTCTTCATCTTCTTCTCCGACTCCCAGTCGGCGAGTGTCTTGTTCTCCATGAAGATGATATCACGACTCCGGAATATCTTCTTGTCAACCGGGTCCCATACTCGGTAGCCGAACTCGTCGTCGCCGTAACCGAGGAATATGCATGGCCGGGTCTTTGGATCTAGCTTTCCTCTCCGGTCCTTTGCCACATGCACGTATGCAAGACACCCGAACACCTTCAGATGCCGGTAGGATACTTCCCTACCGGTCCACACTCTCTGCGGCGTGTCTCCGTCCAAAGGTACTGAGGGTGATCTGTTTATCACATATGTCGCCGTCGACATCGCCTCAGCCCAAAACCCCTTGGGTAATTTCGCATGCGCCAGCATACTCCGGACCCTCTCCATTATGGTCCGGTTCATCCTCTCGGCCAGCCCGTTCAGTTCCGGCGTCTTCGGCACAGTAAACTCGAGCCGGATTCCCTTCGAGCGACAGTACTCCTGGAACTGCCCCCGGTATTCCCCTCCGTTATCCGCTCGTATCGCTTTCAGCTTCTTGCCGGATTCTCTTTCCACTCTCGCGTGGAGTTCTTTGAAGACGGACAACACTTGGTCCTTTGTCTTCAACGGTGCCGTCCACAGCTTCCGGCTGTGATCATCAATGAATGTCACGAAGTACTGGGCTCCGCCATGTGACTTCGTTTCTACCTGACACACATCAGTGTGCACCAGCTCCAATGGTGCGCTACGTCTCGTCGGTGGCCTTGAGTGGAAGGAGGTCCGGTTTTGCTTACCAGCCAGGCAGTCGGTGCACTTCTCCAGGTGCACATGCTTCACTGGAATAAGGTTGTCTTCTGCAAGCCTCTTCATCCCCTTCTCACTCATGTGGCACAGTCTTTTGTGCCACAGCTCACCGGCAGTGTCGGCTGCCACATTCAGCTCTTCCGGACATAACCGGGCATTCATCAGGTATAGTGTGTTGACCTTCCGGGCCCGGGCCACTATCAGGCTCCCCTTGCTAAACTTCATTACGCCGTTCCGGATGCTACCTGTGTAGCCTTCATCGTCTAGCCTCCCGGCCGAAATCAGGTTCAATCGAACCTCCGGAACGTGTCTGACATCCTTCAGCAGCATTTTGCATCCGGTCGGGGTTGTTAACCACACGTCTCCTATGCCGGCAATCCGGCATGTACCTTCATTTCCCATCCGGACACAGCCGTGCTCACCGGCTGTGTAGGATGAGAAGTATTTCTTCTCCGGGGTCAGGTGGATCGACGCTCCGGAATCGACCACCCAGGTCATCTCTACGCCGGCAAGGTTCAGCTCCCTCTCTTCGGTAATGAGCATGATTTCTTCTTCACTTGCCGCGAGTGCCGTCGTTCCTTTCCGGTCCTGCCCTCGCCGATCCGGACCTCTCCGGTCCGTGGCTCCCCGGTATGCACCGTTTCTCTCCGGTGACTTCTTCGAATCGGTGTCGTCGGCTCCGTTGTCTTTTCGGTAATGCCGACAATTCTTCCGGAAGTGCCCCGTCTTCCCACAGTGGAAGCATGTGGGCCTTCCTCTTGACTGCGACCGGGTCCCCGACTTCTCCCGTCTTTGCGGACTCCGGTTCCGATGTCTTCCCCATTCCGATTCGGTAAGCAGCGCCTTCGAGTCGGAGGCCGGTTCTTTATCTCTCCGACGCGCTTCTTCGTTCAAAATGCTTGTCTTTACCGTTTGTAGAGACAAGTTATCTTCGGTGCAGGAGGTGCTGAGAGTCACCACCAAGTTCTCCCAGCTTTCCGGCAATGTACACATCAGAATGATGGCTTGCATTGCATCCTCCAACGGGAACTTGATCGCCGCAAGCTGGTTCACGAATCCCATGAACGTGCTCACGTGTTCCACCATACTCTCGCCGTCCCGGTACTTGAGGTTCACTATCTTTCTCATCAGGGAGGTCCGGTTCAACGCATTCTTCCTCTCGTAGAGGCCCGACAGCTTCCTCCACATCTCATATGCGTTGGTGTCGTTCGCCACGTGTTGTAGAACGCTCACGTCGACGTATTGCCGAATGGTTGCAACGGCTTTCCGGTTCAGAAGCCTCCACTCCGTCTCAAGTACCCCCTTGGGTATTTCCGACCTGTCGATCGGTTCATACAGGTCCCGAACAATGAGCAGATCCTCCATCTTTATCTTCCAGTCGGCGTAGTTCTGCGCGTTCAGCACCATCATCCCCGGCTGCCCGCTGCTGCCGCCTTCCATTTTCTGTGTTACCGTCGCTCTGATACCACTTTGTTGCAAACAATGCTCGGCCACAACCGAGGAATGGGATCAACTCACAGAAAACAGGAAATACAAAATGCACAAAACAATAGAGAGAAAGGTACACTGGATGTTTTGCGTGAAAAACCCTAAATGGGAAAAAACCACGGGAGTCCTCAAACTCCAACTATCACTATGAACAGGGATGTACACTGGTGAAGCTACAAGGCAACAACCTTGAGCTCACTGTCTTCGCCACAGGCGGCGGCAATACACAGAGGCAACGACCTCTTCGTCTCTCTCTCTCTCTCTCTCTCTCTCGGCTGCTCTCACTTCGCATAAAAAATTAAGCAACAACAAAAAACTGTTTGCCCCAAGTCATATTTATACATATATGACTTTCGGGCTATTTACAAGTATAGCCTCAAGGGCCCTTGGCAAACATATTCACAAATATGTCTCCGCATCCGGATCTCTCTCCGAGTACATACGTCATCCGGCTCCGTAACCGGGGTCTTCAGCATCCGGCTCCGTAACCGGGGTCTTCAGCATCCGGCTCCGTAACCGGGGTCTTCATCATCCGGCTCCGTAACCGGGGTCTTCATCATCCGGATCCGCAGCCGGGTACTCAGCATCCGGCTTCATGCCGGGTACTCTTCATCATATGGTTCCGTAACAGCCTCCGGGCTTGCCGTCATTCATCTCCGAACATCCCATCCGGAGGGACCGAAATCCCAACAGGTAACGTGCTTCCACCCTATTGGAAGTAGAGCATCCGACTGTTTGGTACATTGCCCCTTGATCGGACGTGATTTTCTTCGACCAACAGTATTGGCTGAAGGTCGAGAAAGGAAGGAGGATTCTTCCTTGCAAGGATGGGCGATCTAATTGTATTGAATTGTGGTGCTAAGACACCAAGGCATATCTAGACCATTCCGTTGTCGTCAATGCTGACGTTGATTGATCCAAGGGCATCGCACAACTCCTTGATCTTCAAGGTGTAGCTGGTGACCGACATATCCCTTTGCTAAATAGTGTTCAACTCCTGTCGGAGTTGAAGCTTGCGTGCAGCTGTGTTGGCTGTAAAGTTCTTCTTAAGGTTGCCCCAAGCTTCTTTCGGCGTTTTTGCCTCTCAAATGTAGCCAAGCATGTGATCATGCACGCATGATACTAAGCTGTACAACACGCAACTCCCCACTTGCTCCCAAGCTAGGTATTCGGCATGTGCTAGGTTGGGTTGATTTTCTTGAGCTCCTTCAACATACCTCCAATAGCCTTGACCCACAAGGTATTGGTGCATCTTGTATTCCCAAGATGCAAAGTTTGATCTGTCGAGTTTCTCAGTGGGAAGAGCGCTTCCCATTTGAGTGTTCATTGTGTGGTTTTTCTTCTATCATTGGGCCAATTGTGTTTGATTGTCGATGAGCAACACAACACAGTTGAGCGAATCAGACTACTACACATTCTAATACCATGTAAAGAAATGGAAAGTGTAGGTGATCTTGTGCAGCAGAAGGAACTCTGTGTGTGTGTGTGTCAGAGAGAAAGAAGAAAGAGAGATATATTAACATCTTCTAAGGCCAAATTTGGCCCAACTTAGAGAGACAAAGAACAAGAAGTTGTATTAGCAAAATGCAAAATACATCCAATAGTAACTTGGTTACAAAAGAGTTGGTTTAAATACCAATTAACTTTGGAAACTGCCCTTTCTACTTTTTACAAAACTAGCCTAAACTTAGAGTGTCCATTGTTAGTGTGAAAGCCATTCCATTGGGAAGTTGGGTTTGACTCTCAACAGTCCCACTTAAAGGCATAATTTTCTACAATGGAGTACAATACACTACCATTGGAAAGTGCAAATGTCCACAAGGGTACAAAGTGATCATTATCCTATGCTTAAGAGTTTTTTGAGGTGTACACACCTCTCTAGTGCTAGACATTTCATAAGAAGATCTTTAGGGTTATCATTACACATCGTTTGAAATGATTGCACACCTCAATGTTTGAGCCTCGCCATGAATACCAAAACCTCCCACTAGGCAAGCAACCCATATCACTTCTTTGTATACCTAAGATGCAATGATGCATTTTTGCCAATATTGTGGAAAGGGCCACACGCTCATGTGTTCAAGAATCAAGATCTCCATGAAACTAACTTCTTGCTAATGTGAACATGTAAACAACTAATGGACATGCTATCTTCCATGATGGTAGCTGAATATATGATTGTCATGATCCAACAAAATGAATATTCAAGTCATCTATTCCTTATGAGATATATTCAGTGCCGTGGTCACAACATTAAAACAAACTTATGAATATCTTGTACGAACATTTTGGAGCAAATATCATTTAGCCAACTCTCCTCCGTCTCTTAAGAGAGTTCAATGTGGGAAGCCGTCATCCTTTCGAAATGCTTGACCTGTGGTTGTCAAGTCAACGGGGTCTTATTGGAGAGGGAGAGAGAGAGAGAGAGAGAGATGGTTTTCAGAGGTCGTTGTTTCTTTAAGATACCGCCTCTTGGGAGGTCCTGTGCAAACAACAACATGAGGGAGCCACTCAGCTTTGCAAGGTCACATATTTTTATGGAAATAAAGAAAAGCGTAAGAGGAGAGCAAAAATTATAAATATACAGGAACTCATCCTTATCTTCTTGTAATCGGGGGAACGAATAGGGGAGAGCCACGTGGCCGTTCGTACAGGTGGCCAAACCTCCAACGGAAACGTCTCTCTCTCTCTCTGCGTCCGCGTCTTGGCTATAAATAACAGACGCAGGAGATGCACCGCTTCATCCACTTCTTTCTTTCTTCTCTGTATTTCTCCTTCTCTGTTTTTGTCTTGACTGATTAATTCTGAGTCTGTTCGTGACGACTCGCCTTTCTTAGAGCCCTAGAAATTATTACCTTGCTGTGTCCTTCATCGCCAACGTTCGAACATGCAGATCTTCGTGAAGACCCTGACTGGCAAGACCATCACTCTTGAGGTGGAGAGCTCTGACACCATCGACAACGTGAAGGCCAAGATACAAGACAAGGAAGGCATCCCTCCCGACCAGCAGAGGCTCATCTTCGCCGGTAAGCAACTGGAAGACGGCCGCACCTTGGCCGACTACAATATTCAGAAGGAGTCCACGCTCCATCTGGTTCTCCGTCTGCGTGGTGGGATGCAGATCTTCGTCAAAACCCTAACTGGTAAGACCATCACCCTTGAGGTCGAGAGCTCTGACACCATTGATAATGTGAAGGCCAAGATCCAAGACAAGGAAGGCATCCCTCCCGACCAGCAGCGTCTCATCTTTGCCGGTAAGCAACTGGAGGACGGCCGCACCTTGGCCGACTACAATATTCAGAAGGAGTCCACGCTCCATCTGGTTCTCCGTCTGCGTGGTGGGATGCAGATCTTCGTCAAAACCCTAACTGGTAAGACCATCACCCTCGAGGTCGAGAGTTCCGACACCATTGATAATGTGAAGGCCAAGATTCAAGATAAGGAAGGCATCCCTCCCGACCAGCAACGTCTCATCTTTGCTGGTAAGCAGCTTGAGGACGGCCGCACCTTGGCAGACTACAACATCCAGAAAGAGTCGACACTCCATCTTGTTCTGCGCCTGCGTGGTGGAATGCAGATCTTTGTGAAAACTCTAACTGGTAAGACCATAACCTTGGAAGTGGAAAGCTCGGACACTATTGATAACGTGAAGGCCAAGATTCAAGACAAGGAAGGCATCCCTCCTGACCAGCAGCGCCTTATCTTTGCTGGCAAGCAACTTGAGGATGGCCGCACCTTGGCTGACTACAACATCCAGAAGGAGTCTACTCTGCATCTGGTCCTCCGCCTGCGTGGAGGGATGCAGATATTCGTCAAGACCTTGACTGGTAAGACCATTACTCTGGAGGTTGAGAGCTCTGATACCATTGATAATGTCAAGGCCAAGATCCAGGACAAAGAAGGAATCCCCCCTGATCAACAGCGCCTCATCTTTGCCGGCAAGCAACTTGAGGATGGCCGAACCTTGGCCGACTACAACATTCAGAAGGAGTCCACACTCCATCTTGTTCTCCGCCTGCGGGGAGGGATGCAGATTTTTGTCAAAACTTTAACTGGCAAGACAATAACCCTTGAAGTTGAAAGCTCTGATACCATCGATAATGTGAAGGCTAAGATCCAGGATAAGGAAGGGATCCCTCCTGACCAGCAGCGTCTCATTTTTGCTGGCAAGCAACTTGAGGACGGACGCACCTTGGCTGATTATAACATCCAGAAAGAGTCTACCCTCCACCTCGTCCTCCGCCTCCGTGGAGGTGGTAAATTTTAGAAAAATTGTCTTTCTATACATGCTGCAGTTCTTGTGTTTGCTGGTTTTCCTTCCTAAAAAGCTTTGTGGTATTTTGTCAGTTGTGGTGTTGATTGTCTAGTTCAGTCTGGCTTTGGCTTTGTAGTAATCTTACATGAAAGGAATTGGACTTGGAAGTTGTTAAACCTTGTTTTTTTTAATTTAGTTTCATATTTCTCTAGCCCACCTGTCTTTTTGTGTTATTGTTCTGGTCAATATTTTCAGACCCTCATCTCTAATTTAACCCGCATCTGTATCCACTGGTCATTACGTATTGTTCTAACTGTTAAACGGATTTGATCCTGGTAATAGGGCATTGTGAATCACTTAATTCCTGTTGCATCTTTGCAAGTGATCACAGTAAGTTAAAATCACATATCTCAATAACATGCCAATTTATGAATCACTGCATCGTTGAAAGTGATCATGGTAAATCTTTGTGTACCTTTTGCATGGGTAGAAAATTAGATTGTCATTTAATGCATGTTGCCGTACAACACAGCTCGACCATTACCACACATTGCCAACAGCTGGTATAATTATTTAGAGTTCCATTGTTTATATTCAGTCATCTTCATTGCTGCTTAGTGAATAAGGAAAATCCAGTGTTTGGTTTTTGCAAACAATTTTTGTAAAGAAGTTTAGGGTTTAGGGTGCCAACAGTTGGGATAATTATTTAGAGGTACATGGTTTATATTCAGTCATCTTCATTGCTGCTTAATGAATAAGCAAAATTTGCAAATCCAGTGTTCAGTTTTTGCAAACAATTTCTGTAAAGAAGTTAATGATAGGCATATCAAACCTTCACTATACGCTTGAATTGAAAATTCTTTACGTCCATCCAGATACGATTGAAAATTCTGTGTCTATCCTGTTTTTGTGCCCAAATTCACCTCCATTTTTTCAGGTTTTTGCAGACAATTTCACCTCCTCCATTTTTTCTTCCTACCCTGATTGTGCATCTGCATATCCAAAGTGTCTTGTGACTTGGTGAGTCGTGCCAATGATGTTGGGCAGATCTCCTTTCTCCAAATGATAGGAAGAGCCGACTTCTTGCGGGAAGTATTGGTATTTGTGATACTAGGTATTGTGGGCAATTTATTATTGTTGGGCAAATCACCTTTCTCCAAATGATAGGAAGAGCTGACTTCTTGTTTGAAGTATTGGTATTGGTGATACTAGCTATTGTAGACAATTTATTGTTGGGCAGATCTCCTTTCTCCAAATGATAGGAAGAGCTTGACTTCTTGCTGGAAGTATTGGTATTTGTGATACTAGCGATTGTGGACAATTTATTGTTGTGACCGTTAGTTGAGGCCCTAGAGTATTGCGCAACCACTTCTACCAAATTGATCTCAAAATAATGAGATTACAATAACTGCTCTCCCAATTGTATTTCTGCATTTTCTAGTCTGTATTGTTGGCATGCAACAAGGTGGTCATCAGGCAAGGTTCAGATCAGGTAGGTAACTTCACTTTGGTTTTACCTTAATGATGGGATAATAACTATTATTACCAATTTGGCCATATTCAACCGAGTTCTACCATAGAGGGAGGACACTTTTGTCGGTAAAGCAACAACCACCCTCAATGACTGACATTCACCTCTCACCTTACATTCCTTCAAACCATGAGAAGAAAGACATGCACTTAGTGCAAACATGCCTTGAAGCAATGAAGCCTTTGTGCAATCACTTAGCCTCACCAAGGATCTCATTATCTATGTAGGGGTTACCCTTTCAACATGTGAACTAGAAGGCATGGTTGGTAAAAAGAAATTTGGGTTGAAAAGATGGAAGATTGCTTGGAGAGGGAACAAGTAATGACGAGGGAGGTAGTTGGGATTGAGATAGGGTTGATACAAGCAGGGGGGGGGGGGATATATGGAGAATGAAGTGCTTCCATATCTGGAATAGAGCGGGATATTGACCATCTTTTTGAAGTCTCATTGGTAGGACGAGAGTGGGATGGTCGCATCTAGACACTCATCATTGGGCACGTAGTAGGGTCTTTATCGAGGTTGAAAGCAAGGCCCCAAATAGGATGGTCACTTTGGTGGAAGCATGGATGCTCAAATGGATGTGGGATCAGGAGAAGTCTTAGTAGTGTAAGGAGACAAACTATCACTTGGATATCATGATCATGAATATTGATATATTTGTCAATGAAGTTCTTTGCGATACATAACATCCTCCAATAAGTGGGTTTATTGTGGCAAGGGTAGGGGAAGGTTTCATTGACATACCACACCACTCATTATCGACCACCATCCTATTTATAGGTGTGTCCTTTTCCAAACCCACACACCACCACTCCTCACAATGCTACTTTTTCTTAATCATCTTTATGACTTCTCCTAATTCTTCTTTAGGAATTTGTGTAAATCATCATTAGAACTTTTGCTTTCTGTTCTTAGAACTTTTCCTTAATCATGAACAAAGATTTTCTTTTTCATCTCTAGAGCTTTACCATAATCATCTCGAAGAGTTTTCCTGTTTCTAGAACTTCTCCTTAATCATGAACAACACTTTTCCTTTTCATCTCTAGAGCTTTACCATAATCATCTCTAGAATATTTCCTTAATCATCTCTGGGAATTTTCCTATCTCATTCTTGAGACATATGTTTTATGTCCATGGAACTTTTCCTTAATTGTCTCTACTATCTAATTCATCCTTATGATTTATTGGGGCCTCTCTTTAAAGTTTGCTAAAGTTTTTTGGCAATTTGTTTAACAAATTGTTGACCTTTCCCTAAAATATAGGGAGTTCATCAACTACCAATACAAACATGATGCCAGACATTAAAATCTAGTGGTTTGTATTGTTCAGAATATTGTATGGTTAGTTTAATGTTGAATGAGTGATCACTAGATGACTTATATTCATAAACAAAGTTTGTTAGAGGCTTGTTAGCATAGAGAGCTGCAAGGAGCCACACATTCTTGGCCTACATTTTGCATACTTTGTTGTGTATAAAGCGGGTCGTCTTTTGTCTTTTCTATTACCACTCATCTTGCTTGTAGAATGTTGTCAAACATCCCTAACATCAACGACCTAGCTTAACATAAAGAATCAATGGAATAATCAAGAAAAAATCAACAATAATTAATTATAAATTATACAAATTTAATAAAAACTAACCAAAAAATGATAAATAATTAGGGTTTGGGAAAACAATATTTTGTCTCACTAGGTATTTGTAGGCTTCACAACTTATGAAGAATTCAATGGATCATTTGTGAGCATCCACCATTTTCCAAAGCAAAGCCAAATGTTGCGATGATTGACAATTTCCTTAACATTAAATCGTTGAAAGGAATATGCTAGACATTGTTGCAAGCATATGTGCTTGTGTGAAGTCTTGAGTGTTACCATTGGGAACTTCAACCAAGGAAGATGGTCCATCGATGAAGAGTTGCGAGATTTATCGGTTGAGATCACACTTCTTTGGTCTTCATTAAGTTGAGCTTCTTAACTCTATTCAGGTAGTTGCCCATATAAACACACACCGTGTGTGGGAAAATATGCTTGTACTCAATTATTCTATGTGTCAAAATGTGAGAGTGTAAGTGTTGTGTCAGCATTTATGCATTTATGTACATGAAATTGAATTGGTGGAATGTGTAATTTAGGTTCAAATATTCATGCATTATTGTGATAAACGATGTCATGAAGCCTTAGGTTGCGACACAATACCGCAATCTTTATGACAACGTGAATATGATTTTGTAGGTGTGCACTTTGCGATTGTATGTTAGTGTACATGCAAACATGTGTGTTCGTATATGTTTATATAGAATTGCATGTGTGCGTGTAAATGTGGAAATGTTCTTGATATGCTTTTGTGTGTGTTTGTTTGTATGTGATCATGTGAACACACTCGTGGGAATGTGCATGGTGTGTGTGCAATATAGTGGGGTAATGCGGGTATGTATGTACTATGTATAAGTTTATAAGTGTGCCTATCTTTGCATTTACGTGTGTATGTGTATTTATGTATATGTGTGCCTATATGTATTTGAATACATTCCTGTTTGTGTGTGGTATGTTCCTGAATGTATGTATATGTGTGTTATGTGCAGATATAGGCCTTGGTTTAGCTTAACTATTGACAACGGTTCAGCTTGGTTTGGTTCGAGAGTGTCAAACTCAAACCGTCTAACATTGAACCATTTAAAACAATTGAAACTTAAAACGAACCGAATCGAACCACAAACCCATTGAAACCGAACTGCTACAAAAAAATAAGCTCAAACCAAACGGTTTAGCGATTTTCAAATTGTTAAACCATTAAACTTTAAAGAAAAAAAACCCAAAACAAAATATCCTTCCATTAGTGATATCGAAAGCTCATAACAGTTCAATATACAAAGTATTTTTTCCCAATCTCGTCTTGTGTAAGATAATGGCTTGGGAAACAAATCTATGTACTCCAACATAAAGAAAACAATCCAATAACTACAATCTATTCCCTAGACACATTGCAAGGTATCCATATCCATAGACAACAACAAAAGTAGCTCTATTCAGAAAGAAGCCCTCTGAGATCATAGTTATGAGCCATTCAATACTTCTTCAACCTGTACATCTCGGATTTGAAGAAGATCAACTACTTTGTTTGGTTTTTCAAGAGAACCACGATTGACATTCGTGAGTGTAAAGTCAACAACTATGCTTCCTCTTTCCACATCAACCATGTTGCCGAATTACACCAAATTCTTGTACATACAACAACAAATTAAGTCAAGTTCCCTCCTCTCCTCATGAGCTTATTCTTCAGCCCCCACACCATCATCAATCGTCCTTATCAAAAACATAAAAAATGCTCTGAATACCACCAAATTCCTGCACATAAACAATAAAATGCGTGTAAAGTTCTCATCTCCTCATGAGAATATGCTTCGACATCCACACCATCATCACTCATCCTTATTGAAAACATAAATTCTACTTCCTTAAGTCCACATCATCCATCTCGCCAAATACCACCCAAATCCTACAGATACAACAATACAATGAGTCTTGTTTCCTCATCCCATCATGAGAGTATGCTTCACCCCCCACACCCTCATCACTCATCCTTATCCAAAAACATACATTTGCTTCGTCAAGTCCACATCAAACTTCCACCGATTACTGCCAAAACCTCTACATACAAACAACTAATTTAGTCTAGTCTTCTAAATAGACTATGCTTCAGCCCCCACACCACCAACACTCATTCTCATCAAAAACATGCATTTTGCTTCTTCAAGTCCACGTCAAACTTCTCGCTGATTACCACCAAAATCCTGTACATACAAACAACTAAATGAGTCTAGTCTTCTGAAGAGACTATGCTTCAGCCCCCACACCACCAACATTCATTATTATCAAAAACATGAATTGTGCTTCATTAATCCACATCAACCATCTCACTCTCGTTGATTTACCACCAAAATCGTGTACCCTTTATCCAAAATCAGAAGATGCTTCATTTTCCGCATCCACCATCTCGCCCCTGTCATTCCACAGGATTGTCCCAATCCCATTCGTCTCTTTTATGTCCTTCCTGTCAACCTGCAAGATAAAGAGGAAAGAAGAAACTATATACCTCATTTTGTAGGATCTATGTATCAATGGAGTTAACTCCTCGATGTCGTTCGTAGAGTTCGAACCGGCGTATACCCTTTCGATGGTGAATCGGGCGGAGATGGTTGTCGGACACCTCCAAGCCTCACACTCACTTAACGATTAGTAGATGATTAAGCACAATATCTGTCTCACTCTCTCAAGCTCGCTCTCATAGACAATAGGGTAATGAATGTGTTGGGAGACAGGTCCCTCCGAATGGGAAACGAGAAGAACAGTGCTGATGAGCAAACTCGGCCGAGGCCGAAACCGGATGACGTTTACCTGGCTACGGAGAGCCGGATGGTGCAGACCCGGTGAGAACCGGATGAGGAGTACCCGGCTACGGAGAGCCAGATGGTGCAGACCCAGTGAGAACCGGATGAGGAGTACCCGGCTACGGAGAGCCGGATGGTGCAGACCCGGTGAGAACCGGATGAGGAGTACTCGGCTACGGAGAGCTGGATGGTGCAGACCTAGTGAGGAGTGCTCACCGGATGAAGAGACATATTCGTAAATATGTTTCTGAGAGTCCATCGTGGCTATATTTGTAAATAACCGAAAAGTCATATTAGTATAAATATGACTTAGGGAAAACCTTTATAGTGTGGTGGTTATTCTTGTTTGCGAGAGATCAGAGCGCGTAACTGTGTACAGAGAGAGAGAGAGAGAGAGAGAGAGGAAGAGGTCGTTGCCTCTGTTGTAACCGCCGCCTGTGGCGAAGATAGAAAGCTCGAGGTTGTTGCCTCGGTGCTTTACTGTTGTACATTGTAACATAGTGATAGTTTGCAGCCTATGGGCTGCCGTGGTTTTTCCCTAGTTTGGGTTTTCCACGTAAACATCCTGTGTACTCTTCTCTTCATTGTGTCGTGCATTCATTCCTGTTTTTTTTGTGTATGATTCTAAGCTCGGTTGAGGCCGAGCGTTGCGCATAGGGGACGTATAGTTCCCGTCAAGTGGTATCAGAGCAAAACGACACAGAAAATGGACGATTCGTTGGGAGGCATGTTCAAGCTCACCAGCTCCAACTATTCGGTGTGGAAGTCGAAGATGAGGGACATGCTCGTGGTTAAAGATATTTGGTTGCCGGTTCAGTTCGGGGACAAGAGACCGGACAAAATCGACGCCACGATATGGGAGGTGATGCACATGAAGACAACGGCGTACATACTGTGTTTCATCGACATGAACCTATACAACAACTTCAATGAAGAGAGCAAGGCTCATGAGCTCTGGGAGAAGATCGGCATTATGTTTCAGAACAAAAATGTTGTTAACCAAGTTTCGGTATTCTGAAAGCTAGTAAGACTCCGGTACCAAGATGGCTCCAGCATGGCGGAGCACATGAATGCCTTCCAGGGGCTGATACACCAGGCAACATCATTGGAAGTACCTCTCACCGATGAGGTACTAGCGCTACTCCTGCTCGATTCCCTCCCGGATAGCTGGGAGACGTTGGTTGTCACTTTGGGCAACGCCGGGCCGGAAGGGAAACGGTTATCCCTAGCAAGAGTGAAGTCGAGCTTGCTAGATGAGGAGGCGCGTCGAAAAGATAAGGATACGAGCTCCGACTCCAAAGCGCTCCTTACCGAATCGGAACGCGGAAGACAAAGAAACTGTAGTCCCCAGAACCGGGAGAAGTCGGGGACACGGTCAAAGTCAAGGGGGAGACCTACTTGCTTCTATTGCGGCAAGCTGGGACACTTCCAAAAGAATTGTCGGCATTTCCGAAAAGACAAGGAAACCGACGGTACCGATTCGAAGCGGACCCCGGACCAGAACGGTAAAGACCAGAGGGGGCCGGACCGGAAGGGAATGACGACAATCGCGGCAAGTGAAGAAGAGTTGATGCTCATCACCGAGGAGAGTGAGATAAACCTTGCCGGCGACGAGATGACCTAGGTGGTAGACTCCGGAGCGTCGTTCCACCTTACCCCGGACCGGAAATGCTTTTCATCCTACTCAGTCGGTGATCACGGCCGTGTCCGGATGGGGAATGAAGGTACATGCCGAATTGTTGGCATAGGAGACGTGTGGCTGCCAACACCAACCGGATACAAGTTGTTGCTGAAGGATGTCTGACACGTTCCGGAGGTTCAACTGAACCTGATATCAGGCAGTCGGCTAGATGATGAAGGCTACACGGGTAGCATCCGGAACGGTGTCATGAAGTTCAACAAAGGGAGCCTGATTGTGGCTCGGGCCCGGAAGGTCAACACTTTGTACCTGATGAATGCCTGGTTATGTCCGGAGGAAGTGAACATGGCATCCGACACTACCGGTGAGCTGTGGCACAAAAGGCTATGTTACATGAGCGAGAAGGGGATGAAGAGGGTTGCAGACAACAACCTCATTCCAGTGAAGAACGTGCACTTGGAAAAGTGCACCGATTGTCTAGCCGGTAAGCAAAACCGGACCTCCTTCCGACCAAGGCCACCGATGAGACGTAATGCACCACTGGAGTTGGTGCATACTGATGTATATCAAGTGGATACGAAGTCACATGCCGGATCGCAGTACTTCGTGACGTTCATAGATGACCACAGCCGGAAGCTGTGGGCCACACCGTTGAAGACGAAGGATCAGGTGCTATCCATCTTCAAAGAGCTCCACGCGAGAGTGGAAAGAGAAACCGTCCGGAAGCTGAAGGCGGTTCAAGCAGATAACGGAGGTGAATACCGGGGGCAGTTCGAGGAGTACTGTCGCTCGAAGGGAATCCGGCTCGAATTTACCGTGCCGAAGACGTCGGAACTAAACGGGCTGGCCGAGAGGATGAACCGGACCATAATGGAGAGGGTCCGGAGTATGCTAGTGCATGCAAAACTACCCAAGAAGTTTTGGGCTGAGGCACTGTCCACGACGACATATGTGATAAACAGATCACCTTCAGTACCCTTGGACGGAGACACGCCACAGAGAGTCTGAACCGGTAAAGAAGTGTACGCTACGCAATGCCCAACAACAGACCGCGGAAAGGCTCCTGCCTTGAATAGTATTATGGCTGACGTACAAAACGTCACAACACGTAGCAAAGCCCAGGCTACCCCATGGCAAGTTCAGGACAAAGTCCGGCAAGCAGCCAAAGAATGGATGGATACGGCCATTAAAAACAATGTGGTGCGGATGCACACGGAAATGGGAGATGCAACCATTAGAGCAACACAGTCCTCGGCTCCATCCACGGCGGCAAAAGATGACCAGCTGTGGGACACCCTTACCAGTTCCAGGATCTGCTTACCTCTGCATAAACTCTTACCACTCATGCCGCATTTTCGGGACACCTTGGCTTCACACACGGCCAACAACAAGTTCACCGCCCACATATGCACCTGACCGAGCCAGGAACGGGTTCACCTCTCATGGATGCGCAGAATCCAGCCATAAAAATTATGATTAAAGGGAAGGACCTGCACGGGTGCATAATCAACGGCAGCTCTAGCGTGAATGTCATCAGCGAGGCTACCTGTCGTAAACTCGGCCTGAATCAATGGGAACCTTGCCCCTTTTGGCTTCGGATGGCCGACACACGATCGGTTCGCCCCATCGGATTAATCCGCCACCTCGACTTTACTCGAGGAGGCCACATGTTCAGTATCTCAGCCGTTGTCTTACGACTCGAAGCACAAGGGTCTTACCCAATGTTACTGGGCAGACCATGGTTGCGCACAGCCAATATCAAACAACATTGGCAGCGCAACATGATCTCATTTCGTCGAGGAAAGACCAAGGTCCGGATCATAACCGAAGAACGCGTAACCGCGCCCCACAACACCTTGCTGTTATACGCAGAAGGGGTGCACATGCTCGACGGATTAGCCGATGACGAGGTGGATGATTTCCTAGAAGACCATCCCACTATCATAGCTCTCTTCGAAATCGACGCCATGTCGGCCGTCGGCACACCTCTAGACGAGGAGGTCGCGGTGAATACACCTCCCAGGGATGACCCCGATCCCACCACCATTGCCGAATTACAACACGCTCGGGACGCTTTTGAATGTGAACTCGCCATCTCCCAACGCGTGAAGGCATCAACGCTCGAAACACTGAACCTCGGTTTGGACGAGACCCCTCGGACCCTACAAATGGCTAATAACTTACCAGCTGGCGAACGAGCAGCCCTCATCCACTTACTCACCGATTACCAGGATGTATTTGCATGGTCTTACACGGATATGAAGGGTTTGGACCCACAATACTACCAACACTAGATCCACCTTCTCCCGGACACTCGGCCGGTTCAGCAAAGACGATACCAGATGAACCCCAATTATGCGGCTGAGGTCAAGGAAGAAATAGACAAGCTCCTCCGAGTCGGGTTCATACGACCGGTAAAACGCGCCACATGGTTAAACCCAATCGTAGTTGTCCCCAAGAAAAACGGGAAAATTTGAGTCTGTGTGGACTACCGCAAGCTTAATGTTGCAACGATCATGGATGGATTCCCTCTCCCGTTCACGGATAGTGTTCTCGATACGGTGGCAAGTCACGAATGCTATAGCTTTCCAGACGGGTTTAGTGGGTACAACCAAATCAGAATGCACCCGAATGATCAAGAGAAAACAACATTTGTCACGGAATGGGGTGTTTTCGTGGCAGAAGTCATGATGTTCGGTTTAAAAACAACACCGGCCACGTTCCAACGCATCATCACCGAAATTTTTAACGAGTATATCCCGGCGTTCATGCAAGTCTTTCTTGACGACTTCGCCGTATATGGACAACGATTGGAACACATGACCCAGTTACGCCTCTGTCTTGATCGATGTCGCCAGGCTCGGTTAAGTTTAAACCCGGCAAAGTGTGCGTTCTTGGTCACAAGCGGCAACCTACTCGGACACATCGTCAGTCAAGAAGGTATCGCCATGGACCCAAATAAAGTACAAGCCATCCTAAAAGCCCCGGCACCCTCGAACGCAAAAGGCCTTAGCCGATTTCTGGGACAAATCAGATGGCACAGCCGAATGATACGCTACCTGGCCGATTTCGCGACAACATTACACGTGGCGGTGCATCGACTCCCTTTTCAATGGACTTCAATCGAGGACGAGGCTTACCAAGGATTGAAATTAATGCTCTCGCATGCCCCAGTTGTACAGCCACTGAGATGGTCGAAACCTTTTCACGTCTTCGTGGACGCATCAGATATTGCCATCGACAGCGCACTTATGCAATGCACGCCCCCAAATTGGTATCGGCCAGAGTATTATGTTAGCCGACGTCTCTCGGCCGTGGAAAAGAACTATTCAACCACCGAACAGGAGGCCCTCGATATGATCTACAGCATCAGTAAATTTTGGCATTACCTCTTAGGCCGAAAATTCACCTTTCACGTCGATCACTCGGCCCTCCTCTACCTGGTTAATAAACAAGCCCTGACAGGTCGACTGGCTCGATGGATGCTCCTATAACAAGAGTTTGATTTTCATATACATCATCGACCCGGAGTTCAACACGCCGTCGCCGATTACCTAAGCCGCCTCGAGTCCGGAGACCCTGCCGAGCCCACGTATGACGATCTACCCGATGTCGACTTATTTCATCTCGCAACGCTAACCGACGACAAAGAAGATGAATGGATCACGGAGATGACCTATTTCCTTAGTACTGGCTTGCCTCCCGACCACATGGCCGTCGATGTACGGAAACGACTCGCAGTACGTAGCCGCAACTTTTGTCTAGTTTCCGACATCCTCTATCACAAAGGCTCGGACGGAATATGGCGTCGGGCCATTCGACAATTCGAGAAGAAGGCCATCCTCCAAGAGGCCCACCTCGGAATCGCCGGCGGACACTACGCCGGAGAGTCCACGGCACGGAAAGTATGGCAAAGTGGGTTATGGTGGCCTACAACGAAAAAGGATGCCCACGAGTTCTGCCGACAGTGCGACTTGTGCCAACGGTTGGGACAGCCGATGGAACAAGCTCGAATGCCACACCAACCCATTCTTCCATTGGAACCATTTCAAAAATGGGGGTTAGATTTTGTGGGACCCTTCAAACCAGTCGCGTCCCGAACTGGTAATAAGTATATCATCGTCGCCACGGACTACTGCACAAAATGGGTCGAGGCAAAGGCTTTACAAGACAGCATGGCAGCGTCCACGGCCAAATTCGTGTACGAACATCTCTGGTGCCATTATGGATGTCCAATTGAGCTCGTTAGTGACCAAGGTGGGCACTTTATAAACCGTATAATACGCGAGCTTACGACTCACTACGCAGTGGTACATAAGAAAAGCACACCATACTACCCACAGGCAAACGGATTGGCAGAATCGACTAACAAAATTCTCCAAACAACCTTGAAGAAGATCGTCAATGAGAACCACACCGATTGGGATGACAAGCTCCAGAGTGCACTGTGGGCTTACCGCACGACATTCAAAACAAGCATTCAATCCACCCCCTTTCGTATGGCTTTTGGTCTAGAAGCCGTTATGCCCATCGAGTTCCACGTCCCGAGTCTCCAAGTGCAAGTTAAATCACGACTTCCCGAGGCCCAATCTGAACAATTGAGGCTGGAACAACTCCTCGAACTTGGCAAGGACCGAGTAGCTAGCATGGCCCAACTTGAACAGCGCCAACACCAACAAAAAGCCTTTGTGGACCGACATCGGAAGGGAATGGAACAAGAACTGACCATAGGCAAACCGGTCCTCGTTTTCCAGACGCGACTCGGTACTATGCCAAGAAAGTTACGATTTCGATGGACCGGCCCCTTCTGGATTATTAACGAGTTTAACGGCACGTTCCAGCTCGGCACCCTCACCGGGGAAATAGTCAAAAGCTGGGTGAATGGATTCCGACTACGACCGTACCAGGGAAATACCCCAGCCAACCCTTTCGCCGAGTCTCACGACCATGAAGGAGGCCACACGTCCCCCTCGGTAAGGACCCACTAGCATTCCAAAGTAGACATTAGGTAGGATTAGGCATAGTTTTAGCAATTAGTTAGTTCCACCTACACCACCTACCACCTACCACCTCACCCAAATCACGTGAGGTTAGAGGCCCCCATTAGTAACTTTCACATTCACTTAAGTATTTAAAGGCACATGCACAGCATCCAAGGCGCAGCACTAACTCCCTAGGACACGTGGCCATAATATCCTATTATGGCATCCACGCCCAAGAATCTCCAGGCTCCTTTTCATGCACAAAACCCTAGGCGTTCGCTAAAAAACAGTTACCCCAAGCCCACTCCACACACAGACGTTTTCTTGCACACCCAGCATTCATCGCTTCCACGCTCTCAAGCTTCCTCTCGTTCTCAACACGTTCATTGCTCCCACCGCTCTTGCTCACAAGCCCTCTCTTGCCCTCGTAGCCCCGCTGCCGCACCACAACCATCTCCTTCCCTCACTCTGTCTCGGCCTGGTTGAATCCTCCTTCCCCAATCTTCCACACAGCAGAACCCCGAGTCCAGTATGCCTCTTGTAGCTTCACAGGAAACCCGCTCCTAGCTTCAGGAACGAGGCTTGGGTGGTTATTTAAAGGTGATTGATGCCCCTACGCACGCTGATGCCCAAGCGGTCGCACGACGAATCCACCCGGACACAGTCACCGACAATATGATTCGTGCTGACTTGGACCTGAAACGAGGAGGTGACCATGAGGTCGAGATTCCCCCTTCCACGACCCTGAAGGAATACTTTGGTGCGTATTCCATATCTGGTAAAGCCTACCGCACCTACGGTGGATCCAACAAGGCATTCGGGGAACTCACTCACATCCTGATGGAGTACGCGTTCATGCATACCAACCCTACCAGTATGCCACAGAGCAAAGCGGTGATCATCATCAGTGCTTACGAGGGAAACAAAATCGACTGGGGAATCATCACAGGTGAAGGAATCCGGGCAGCGCTCGAATCCTTCCAAACCGGTAAGCGTCTGTTGCCTGTGATCAACCACTTCCTTACAGTCCTCTACCCACCTCCTTCGGTTTCCCCTCGTCGCACCCTGATCTCTCTGCCACCACCACGGAAACAACGCGGGCAGATTTTGGAAATAACTCAGGAAGCATGGGAAGAATCCCGCAGGCGTTTGGCACCCCATTTCTGCCTCGGCCCCACCCCCACCAAAAACACAAAGACAACGGGCGGTGACAGCAACCCGTGTCAAATGGGATGAGGCCGAGGAGGCCATCCCCGAGGATGTCACCATACGCTAGAGGCCACCAAGGACATCAATGACCTCTCCTCAACTGAGCCCACGGCCCACCAGCCAATAGCCCTCGGCCATCCGGCAGCAGAAGAGGAAACCGGTCGAGGAGCCAACACCATCGGCCCCGGACGCGCAGGACCAGCCGCCAAAAAGACGTCGTATCATTCGAGAGGCAACCACAAAAACTGAAGGCGACCAACGGCAGAAATCAAAAGAGGCTAGCCCCCCCTCCACGGACATAGTACCAGTGTAGTCATGGCTCCAAGTCGGAACGATTGAGCATGGCCAAACCACGCACATATCAGAGGAGGAAGTCCTCGGGTACAAAGATCTCCCCGCGGAGGCATACGAGTTCAGTGCCCTACTTCGACTGGGCACAACTTACGAGTTAATGGATTCCCTCGCACGCGCCCAAGTAGCTGTCGTCGCTCGTATGGCCGAGGAGCACGCCGAAACAAGAGATGATCCAACGCGCGCTAATGGGTGAAATCGAACCTCACGAGGATTGAGCCTTACAAAAGATAGGACGGAAGAAGCAAGTCCAGAATGCTTCGCTTCTCATGGAACTACTGGATCTGAACATGGCCTTAGTCGAGGCATATCGCAATCTACACCACACTACTCGGGCAGCCAAGGACATGGCCCGACGTATCAAAACGGCATATTAGCAAGCCAAACGGGCTACCGACCTATGGCAAGCCGCCGAGGAGAAACTGGCGACACTCACACAGCAACAGCCACCCTTAATCCTCCCTGCGCCGAGTGAAGTTGTCTCACCAGCCACTCTTCTAAACTCGAACCCGAGTGCTGAAGGTACCGTAGCACACAAAGACGACATCACCCACCCCACGGTAGCCATGGCCGAGGCCAGCACAATGACAGACTCGGTACATGCAAGTGAGCCATCCTCACGAGCAAATATCAACCCGCACCCCCAAAACAACCACTCCTTGACACAAATGCCACCACCTCCGGAAGTCATGGAACAAGCGACACGGGCAAACAAGGAGTCCTCGGCACAACTCCAACTAGCGGCAACCCAGACAGGGCCTCCCCTTAGGGACTACCAGGAGGAGCTTTAGGCCCAAATCACATTGGCCAAAATAGCCGAACAGAATCACAACAACATTCTTGGCCAGCAACGAGAACAAGTCGCGAGCCGCGAAGCGAACCTTAAGCGCTTGCTTGCTGAAAGGTCGGCCACGCTTGAAGCACGAGAACGAGAGGTGATGACCCTCCAAGTCTCGATCACTGAGGCTAAGGAACGGTTCATCAAAGAAACTGAGCGGAATAGCCAATGGGAACAAGAGCTCTTCGCCGACAACCAGGAATTACGTCGTCATCAACGAGCCTTCCAGGACATGGCCAACGAACATATGCAGAAGTGGAGGATCTCGGAGGAGCAACGAGCGAAAATCTCCGATGCATATCACCAGTTGCAATCCGAGCACATCGCCGTCAAAGAACAACACCGGGACGCTTGGCGACTGGAAAGGGACGAAACTATAGCGCAACTGACCAACCGTTATGAGCAGACCATCGCGCTCATCACGATAAAAGCAAAAGATAATCAAGCTACGTTAGCACTCTTCGCCCGCAAAAGCCAAGCAGAAGCTAAGGCCGCAAGGGAGGCACTGGAAGTTCACCGCGCGAGCATCGGCATGGACGATACCAAAATCAAAACCCTAATCCAGAAGTATCGCCAACAATTCACCACGAAGATCAAAGAAATGCTTGACCATGTTTGGCAGAAGTGGTCAGCCCAAGCCGTGGACCTACACATACTACCCGTAGATGCCGAGAACCGACGGAAGGAGGGCCGAGGGTTTTACAAGATGGATAACACCAGCATCCAGACCCTCCGTGAGGACTTAACGGAAGAATATCATAGCTTGGCAACATCCCACACTGCGGCCATTGAGCAACTCTTGGAGGAATTCAACAACGATCTAATGGTGTTTCGTTTAGAAGCCGAAGCGTACAAAGAAGAGTGACTCGCTACCGAGAGTCACAGAGCTCCCACAAAAACCGAGCAAGGAACCGAGTCACTCCCCACGGCAGCTAGACCAGAGGAGTCTGCTCCTACCGACGTCCACATCCCACCGGAACCACAGACTATAACCCCGACCCTCCCTGCATCGGTCCCAACAGAGGAGGGCACACACGCCGACACCGCCATCCCCAACTCGGCAACACCAACCCCATCACCAACCCCACCAGCCGAGCAGCCAGCCCAACCCCACACCCCCGAGGATATCCTCGGCATATTGGAAGAAGAATAAGACCAACCTCTAAGCCCTATAGGAACGGGCCATTTTTGTAATTCGTGTGGTTTTGTTAAATCCATGGTGAACTGTGGGTGCCACGAGCGTGCCAAGTGTTGTCCATAGGCCAAAAATAGAAATTAGTTAAATATAATACGTCAAAAGTAAGGCGAGTAGGTAAGGGAGAATTAGGTAAAACGCCGAGTTTCAAGCCTCACAGTCAGCCAACCGCTCGACGCTGTATGAAGGAAAAGAAGTATATAAACCGAGGTCTGCATACCTCGGCAAGAGAGAGATCCAAAGCCTAGGGAGGTCGGTTCATAGTTATAAGAGCTTTGTAAGGCTACCGGCTGTGGGCCGTGTTCTTTTGTAATCATCGCTAACTATTGCAGTAATACATATCTATAGCTCTTGTTGTTTTCATCTATGTGTCGTCCGCTTTTAAGGTCTCAACTACGTATACGACCCGGGCTCTATTCCGGGTATGCTCTCCGTGTTCTCCCCCTAACAACACCTCCGTGCACCAGTATTCACGATTACACTTCCCTTGATACCGATAGCTTGTAGGCATATCAAAGGTGTTTCCGGTAGAACGGTTAACATATTCAAATGAAATGCGAGACCCCACGCCGGGTGGTCGTGTTGCTTGAATGCACGTGTTTCATAAGGGCCAGAGTCAAGGAGGATGAGCAGCAGTTGCAGAAAACGAAGGTTGGCTTGAATGTCGGGGTCAGGGATGTCGAGGTATGTACGGAGGAAACATTGCATGACCCGGATCATTCTAGCTTCCGTTGGAGATGTGCGAGGGGGTCGTGGAAACACAGGCCAGTTGAACTGGAGGGTGGGTAGTCGTGTCTGGGCTACTTGAAATTCGTGCCATGGCCAACGGCGTGGGAGGGGGAAAAAGAAGGGGTTGGCGCACATCTCTGGAGGGTGTAGGGCAAACCATTCCCGGAAGGACGAGTGCTCGAACCAGGGGAGGCGCCACGGGGAGGCGCCACGGGGGTTTAATGTTGAGTGGCTTGATGAGGGAGTCCATCACCGGGTGGCACCATCCTCGAGTTGAGGTGGGGTTTGCGGCCACCCAAGTAGACATATTATCTCGGTAAACGTGTCGATAAAGGAAGATGTCGACTTGTGGTTTGGAGGCGACTTCGGGGTAGTAGGTGTAGAGGCGGGTGATTAGTAGGGGGGTCTCACAGAAATCAAACTCCCAGGTGGCGGGTGTGGCAGATTGGCTATCGAGGCGGGTGTCCCAACCACGTACCGTGTTCGATGTAATCGAGAGCGGCTTGGAGGCCATGGGTGAGTTGGTAACGATCGACCAAGTCAGCATTGAATCGGGTGCTCGTGTTGTGGAGTGGGGGGGGGGGGGGTAGTGAAGATGGGAGGGGGGAGTTGTTGGTGGAGCAGGAAGTGCGCGAGGGGGTGGTTGAAAGGGAGGGCTTTGCAGAGGATGGCATCTGTGAATGCCCGACCTAGGTGTGTGACAACTCATGTGTGGAGCGGGAAAGGATCGACTGGTGGGGAGGTGGGAGATGGGGAGGAACAGGGATGGGCAAGGGGGGGTGTGCGAAAGGGGTTGCAGCCGAACATGGGATGTGTATGATCAGGTACGTGGTATTCGTTAAGGTGTGGGCGTGGGAGGGAAGGGCTTGGAGGTGGGGGTGGTTGGTTGTCGGTATCATCAGGTGAGTTGGGGTCCCACTCTGGGTTGATCTTGGGTGGGGGGTGGGCGAGGTGCGGGGTGCGGGGTGCGGGGATAGGAGTGCGCGGGCCTGAGCCTCGTCAAAAGTCATAAGTTGATACTCACGGGAGACGTCGAAGTAGAGGGCTAACTCTTGTATGTTGTCAGCCTCGAGGTCGGTGGGCCAGTTGAATGCCGCACATTCGATACTGAATATGGGGGTACAAACCCCAATGTCCCAGGCGGTTTGCCAAGCGCGTATTAACCAAAGGAACACGAAAGGGGGCACGTAGGCAATAGCGCTCTCCAACAGGGTGTGAGTGAGAGTGTCGGCGATTTGGTGTAAGCGCAACAGCGTGGTGAAGAGTTGGGCCAACTAGTCTTCGTTGACTTGCATCGTGACATCGGAAGGGTAGGCGAAACATACCAGGTCGATGATGTCTAAGTTCGGGGTGATGACGGTATGGAGGTAGGCCATGCCTTCGAGGAACAAAATAGGGAGGTGTTGGGGGAAGAGGCCGTATGCTAGTGGTGAGGGTTCATCAATGGCTTCCGGGTATAACATAAAGAGGGCGAGGGCGTGGTTGTCTTCTGGAAGTACTCGGATGAACGTCTGCCGATCAGGGGGGGTGGTCTCATCGAAGAACGTGCGACGTGTAGCGGCTAATGACTAAGTACGCATGTGGCCTGGGCGAGAAGGTTACGCGGTGTACGCGGTGTAGTGAAGAGTTCGGAGAGGTGAGATGTCAAGGTCACATACACCGAGAGTGCCTGAATCATATTCGGAGTAACGAGCAGAGTAGAGAGGGGTGTCTGAATGGTGGAGGTGTCGGTCGTGCCTGGGCTGAGGGCGTGCTCGAGGGCGGCTTTGGTCGTGCGGAGTTGGGTGATGTCCTTCTCCAGTTCGGCACACTGGCGGCGGTGCTTGATGAGGAGGCATCGATTCCATTCGTTGGCGACCTCCGCTTGTTGGACCATAGCATCATGTTCAGCTTTGAGTGTTGCGATCTCGCTCGTGAGTCTATAATTTATGGCGGTGGTGTTGGCCAGGGCCTCGGACCATGCAGAGAGGTCAACCGTCATCGCTGCGAGTTGGGTTTCCGTCTGTTGGTGTTGTGTGGTGAGACGTACGTATTCGGTAGAGAGTTCATCGTGTGTTTGCGTTGCGCTGTCGTAGTGTATTCCACACACTACGTGAAAACCATAAAATAATATATCCGAATTTAGATACATATAAATAAATAAATAATATATCAAAAGAATTTATCACATGCATAGGGCAAGATTCGAACCATGCACCTCCACGTAGATAAACCCCAACTTTACCATTGTAATAACTTATCTTTAGTGTTATAAATATAGATTTAATACATATAAGACCTTTATTTACACATACCTTTATTAAAAGGTAAAAATCATGTATTCTTTAGAGTGTGAATATTTTATTTACACGTGACATTAAAAGTGACTCATGCACATCTAGCGTGCACGAGCCCTATATTTAGAAAATGACAAAGCATCACATGCACATTTAGTGTGCATGGACACTTTAGGTGAAAAAGCATGAAGCCATGCTTAGCCTCTTCCATCTTTATATAAGGAGGAGAAAAATATGTATATGGTTGTTGATTAATATACAAGTTTTTGATCAATCTAATATATTCCTGGGATTCACTAATTTTGCCATCTAATTGCTCTAATAATCTAAATATTGTTTTAATTACACTAAACTCGTGGGATTCACGAGGTTACTATCTTACTTCTCTTCCTATTATTGATAACTAGCCTTAAGTTGTATTCCTCTTCCTCCTAGTCCAAAACCTCGGCGGTTCCCACCCGACTCACGTCAACGATCCGGAGCCGAAGGGCACGACACAGTTGGTGAACCCGACGTGAAAAACGGGTGGCAAGGAGATGGAAAATCAACAAGAGGCTAGCAACATGATGATAATGTTCGAGCGCATGCTACAAGAACAACGCGCGATGTCGGAGATAGCGGCCTCAGTGGAGCGGCTCGTGCAACGAAACGGGCAATTCAACGGGAAAGACGTGTCGCGGTATCTTCGGGACTACAAGGCGGAGATGCTACGGTGCGGAATATCGGAAGGACTGCAAGTGACGTCCTTCAACCGGGTGGCGACCGACGGGCTTCAAGCAAGCATCCATGGGCTACGACAACAAAATCCGACATGGGAGGCGTTTGAAGTAGAGCTAAAGAGGACGTTCGCCATCGAGGATTCCTCCAAGGCGACGCGAAGGGGATTCGAAGATTGGGTGGAGACGCCGGACAAGGGATTGAAGGTCGTTGATGTGTTTTTGGCATTCGAAAGCCGGTTCGGGAGGTTGTCCGCGAGAGATCAAGCTATCCTCGTACCGGACAAGGTGATCATGTTCTTGCGAGCCGTGGATGTCCGGGACCGGAAAGATCTCGGAGTGCTCTTGGAGGACACGACCACGGAGAGCGGCCCCACCGAAACATGGGAAAGCGTGCGGGATATCGTCGCGCGATACACGAAGAGGGGGCAATGGCTTGCCGACGAGGAAAAGAGGGTTTCGGAACCGATTCCGAAACCGAGAACCGGATTGGAAGACCATCAACTGAGGGCTCGAGAGACTACAACCGAGAAGGGGATTGATGCATCTACGGTGGAGCAACTATTGAAGGAGATGGAGAATCTGAAGATCGCGATGGTGAAGAAGTCGGATGACCGCCCCACAAGCTCCAAGTATACGGACCGACGGTGCATATGGTGTGATAGCGCCGAACACGATCGGAGGGATTGCGACGAGCATAAGGAGGCGCTACGACGGGATCTCATCTACTACGAGGGAAACCGGATTCATTCGATGGACTCTCGGAAGCCACTCCGACCGAACTTCCGGAAAGGCGGCATGAAGAAGGTGCTCGAGGAGGAATTGGCGGCAAGAAGCAACTATGCGACAACCGCGGGAATATGTGTCGGGGAGTCATTGAGAGCAAAGACGTCTTTTTGGCCGGAAGTTCTAGAAAACACCGAGAAAACCGACTCCAACGAGATCCAAAGCACCGCGGAAGGCGTCCGGGAAGCTACGGGATGGGAGTGCCCTGTCGACAAGAATAGCGTATACGCCCTGTGTCAATTGCATAAGGTGTATGTGGACGAGAAACGACGACGCACGGAGGATGCGGCCGGGCCATCGAAGATACCGGAAAGTTGGAACTCCGGAGGTAAGGGAAAAGAAAAGGCGACTCCGGCATTCAAGCTCGCCTCGGACATAGAACAACAAACCGACTTGAAAAGAGTGTTCGAGGAAAGAATCTTGGATAGCCGGGTAGATTTCTCGCTTCGGGAGCTACTCGGAATAGCAAAGAAGGAGTTCCACGATCTTCTCGTGGATCTCGTGAAGCGAAAAAGACAAAGTACGGAGGAAAATGCTCCAAGGGTGAATGCGAACACCGTTTTAATGAACGACACCGAAGCGGAGGACGAAATTCCGAACTCCCACTATACAAGGCCACATTGGGCACGCGCGACTACGGAGACTCCGGTCCGAATCGGCAACATCAAAGAACCCGTGCTAGCATTGATTGATCACGGATCGGAGATCAACTTGATGTCCAAGGAGTTCTACCGGAAGGGGAAGTGGCCTATTAACACCAACCATGGATGGAAGATTCGGGCAGCCACCAAAGCAACGGAAGATCTATTTGCGGCTTATCCGGATGTGACGGTGAAGATCGGGGATGTCGAGATCGACCAAAATTTCTTCGTGCAAGATGAGGTTTCACATTCCGTCATCCTTGGCCAACCCTTTATCACGGCATCACGGATGGAGACGAAGGTGCTCGATAGCGGTGCGGCTTTTGCACGAATTCGGAGCCAAAACGGTGGGAAATCCGTCCAATTCCTAACGGTGCCGGCAAATCACGAAAGGAACAAGAGGGAACTCTTGTCCCAAGTGAGAATGGATTTTTAAAGCGGACTGTTGCGGAGTGGGGAAGTGATAGTCCAAGAAGCCCTGATACCCCACACAGGAAGAAAACTCTCGGAGCAAAACATGTACGAATCGGTCCGGATGGGGCATCTACGTACACGACCGTAACCGGAGGATTGAAGAAAGGATACCGACAAGTGGAGGATAAGTTGCGGTCGGCATCAATAATAAAAGAAGATGAAGAAATCGTGGGGATAGTCGAGGAAGTGTTCTATGGGAGCACGCTACAACGACTTGAAGAGCTTGCGGAAGATAAAAGCCAAGGGAACCGGGTAGTCCCGGTGGAATCGGTCGAGATGTACGAGATCATTGCGAAAATGGAGCCGGATACGCTCCGTAAAGAAGAAGCAATGGTAAGTACGAAATACAAGACCATGGAGAAGAAGGTGAAACCGGCCGCGGGACCACTACCCGCCGATAGCGAACAAAAGAGGAAAGAAGTCTCAGGAGATCCGACACTTCGGAAGTCCGTGGATATCGGACATGCCTTCACGGATGAGACCCGGAAGAAACTTCGGATCGATGGAGGTGGGTTCCTATTTCAGAAAGAAGAAGAACGGTTTCGCGAGATGTTGGAGCAACACGGCAAAGCGTTTGCATTTACATCAAGGGAGATAGGGTGCGTCGATCCAAGAATAGTGGAGCCGATGGTGATCTTTACGATTGACCATGTACCGTGGAATCTGAAGCCGATTCCGGTGCCACGAGCGCATATTCCGAAAGTCATTGACTTGCTCAAGGAGAAGGTGGCGATGGGGATTCTAGAGCCATCAACTGCTCCGTACTCAAATCGATGGTTTACGGTTCCGAAGAAGAATGGGTCACTCCGATTTATCCAAGACTTGCAACCGGTGAATAAGGTCACGATCCGGAACTCGGGAGTCGGTCCGATAGTGGACGAATTTGCGGAAGCTTTTGCCGGTCGTGCGATATACTCCATCGGAGACCTATACTCGGGGTATGACCAATTCCAACTAGCCGTGGAGAGCCGAGACATCACAACCATGCGAACACCGATAGGATTAGTCCGAATGTGCACACTACCACAAGGAGCGACAAACTCGGTTGCTCATATGATGAACGCGATGAACAAGGTGCTTCGAGACTGCATTCCGGAGATAACGATGTCGTTCCTCGATGACATTCCGATGAAAGGATGCGCGGTCGAAGAAAAAGATGAGACTATGGATGATCGGGGATGCCGAAAGTTCGTGGTCGACCATATTCATGCTTGCGAGAAAGTGTTGCGAAAGCTAGAAGATGTGCACCTAACACTTTCCGGGGAGAAATCGGCATTCGGGCAAGAAGAAATATTGGTGGTCGGACATCTATGTGGGCCCTACGGCCGAAGACCGTCACCAACAAAGATCGATGCGATTCAAGCTATGGAGGAAGTATGTGAGTCAACATCCGAAGTCCGAAGGTTTCTCGGTGCATGTGCATTATATCACATATGGATTCCGCACTATGCACATATAGCGGACCCGCTCTACCACTTGTTGCGGAAAGGTAAGAAATTCGAATGGAAACCGGAACACACCAAAGCCATGAAGAAATTGAAGAAGACACTTCGGAGGGCGGAAGCACTTAAGAAGCCGAGCTACGACCGACCGATCATAGTAACGGTTGATACAAGTCCAACCGGTATCGGGTGGGTCATCAATCAAGCCGACTCGGATGGTTCGCGGTATCCGATCCGATTCGGAGCAAAGGTTCTCAACGAAAGGCAACATGGATATGCACAAGTCAAAAGAGAATTGTGGGGAGTCGTGTCGGCGATAAAATCGGATCGGGATTATTTGATCGGAGCCGAAGTGGTGATCGAGACGGATTGTCTTCCGATACTCGGGATGATGCGGTGTTGTACGATACCAGATGTAGCTATGCTAAGGTGGGTTGCATATGTCAAGTCGCTTAATCCGGAGGTTCGACACATCTCGGGGAAGGAAAACGCGGTAGCGGATATGTTATCAAGGGCTCGGTTCGGAGACGACATAACCGAATCGGATAATGAAGAAGTTTCCGAAGACTACTTCGCATCGGAGCACATATGCCGAGTGAACGTAATCCGAGAATTTCGGGAAGAAGAATATGAGGGAGAAAGTTTGATGATCGGAAAGATGTTACAAGAGGCCGAGGACTCGACAAACGATAAAGGAAGAAGAGCCGAGATCCGAACGAAGAAAAGGCAAGTCCAAAAGTTCTTCTTGGAAAACGGATTAATATGGAGGGCGCCGAAAAGACCGGATGGTATACCACTTCGAGTAGTCGGGACAAAAGAGCAACGAAACCGGATAATGTCCGAGTTTCACGAATCCGATTGGGCTGGACACCGAGGAACATGGGCAACATTTGTGAAGATCAAGCAAAAATATTGGTGGAAGAAAATGTACAAAGATATCGCGGAGTTTACGGAAAGCTGTGAGAAATGTCAAGTCTACTCCGGGGTTCGACATCGAGATGAGTTACATCCGACATTCTCACCGACAATCAACTTCAAGTGGATGGTCGACATAGTGGCCATGCCGACCGGGATCGGACAAAAGAAATACTTGGTATTAGCTCGGGAAGATCTCACGAATCAAGTAGAAGGTCGAGCGCTTCGGAGGAAAACGTGTTCCGCGGTATGCCAATTTCTTTTGGAGGAAGTATTTTGCAGGTACGGGTGCGTAGGACAAGTGATTGCAGACCGGGGAGAACTCGACTCGGACAAAGCTAGGGGATTCTTCGCTAAACACGGAGTTCGGTTATCGCTGACAACGGCATACAATCCGGAGGCCAACGGGAAAATCGAACGAGGACATAGTCCGATCGTAAAAGCACTTGCGAAGGCATGCGATGGAAAGGTGAAGGACTGGCCGCAGATGCTTCCGTATGCACTATGGACGGATCGGACGACACATAGCTCCATAACCGGTTACATGCCGGCAGAACTCATGACCGGACAAGCACCGGTATTGCCAACGGAAACCGCGATCGCGACATGGACAGTGCTACCGTGGAAGGAAGATATGAGCCGGGAAGAACTACTAGCGGTCCGGATACGACAACTAGAGGGAAGACCGGCAGACATAGCGGAAGCAATACGCCGACAACAAGAAGCACGATTAAGGAACAAAAGCCGGTTCGACACAAAGCACCGACTACGACCGAGGAGGATTGAAGAAGGAGACTGGGTGATCGTCTATGACAGTAGTTTGGACCATCAACATACAACGATGCGGAAATTCGCGAAAAGGTGGTTCGGGCCATACGAGGTTCGGAAAGTCTTCGACAACGGAACGTACCGACTGTCCGAGTTGGATGGAACAATACTACGAGTGCCTATAGCCGGGAAGCGGGTGAAGATTTTCAAGAAGCGGACCGACGACAAACCCTATGTGATCCAAGCCAAGGCCGACTACGAGGAGCAATCAGACGAAGACCACGGGGATGCGGGAAGCGAAGAACGTGAATTACAACTCATAGTCGACATAAGGGGAGAATCGGAGGAAGCTTTGGGTGAAGACGGATATGGGGAATCGAGAACTTTGGCACATACCGGAGGATGTGCGGGTTCAGAGGGGGCGAGTGTCGTAGTGTATTCCACACACTACGTGAAAACCATAAAATAATATATCCGAATTTAGATACATATAAATAAATAAATAATATATCAAAAGAATTTATCACATGCATAGGGCAAGATTCGAACCATGCACCTCCACGTAGATAAACCCCAACTTTACCATTGTAATAACTTATCTTTAGTGTTATAAATATAGATTTAATACATATAAGAACTTTATTTACACATACCTTTATTAAAAGGTAAAAATCATGTATTCTTTAGAGTGTGAATATTTTATTTACACGTGACATTAAAAGTGACTCATGCACATCTAGCGTGCACGAACCCTATATTTAGAAAATGACAAAGCATCACATGCACATTTAGTGTGCATGGACACTTTAGGTGAAAAAGCATGAAGCCATGCTTAGCCTCTTCCATCTTTATATAAGGAGGAGAAAAATATGTATATGGTTGTTGATTAATATACAAGTTTTTGATCAATCTAATATATTCCTGGGATTCACTAATTTTGCCATCTAATTGCTCTAATAATCTAAATATTGTTTTAATTACACTAAACTCGTGGGATTCACGAGGTTACTATCTTACTTCTCTTCCTATTATTGATAACTAGCCTTAAGTTGTATTCCTCTTCCTCCTAGTCCAAAACCTCGGCGGTTCCCACCCGACTCACGTCAACGATCCGGAGCCGAAGGGCACGACAACGCGTTCTTGGTCGTGGTGCGACGTTGTCCGGGCCTGGTGGAACTCATCGGCTAGTTCGTGGTGTTGGGTTCGTTCAGCAAGCAATTCTTTCTTGAGGAGGTCATGGGCGGCGGCTTGGTATGAGTTGGTATGATGGGCGTTCCTCACTTCAGCGGCCAAGATCGCGTTCCTTGAAGAGGCCTCCTGTTGTTCGATGGTGGTCTGTTGCGCCTACGTGTGGACTTGGAGTAGGCATCAGTTCACGATCGAAATCATCTTGAGGATGCCGGTCACCATGTCGGCTAAGGGTTTGTCGATGTGCCAAATCGGGTGCGTAGTGTCGTCTTGGGTTTCGACATAGCCGGGTCGGTCCGGCTCTCGAAGTTCTAGGAACCATTCTTGATGTGACATCATATGGTTCGAGGCACCAGAATCAACAAACCATATGTCTTCCGGACCGGAGGCACTAGTAGAAGTAGAGGTCGACATAGAATTCGCTCTATGTCTCATTACAAATAATCCACCGTAGTCGTCATACTCAGAGTCGGCGGCGTAATTGGTGAGTTGTTGACTAGTGGAAGCCAACTCGTGCATCTTCTTTTGGTACCCTTCTTCGCAGTGGCCGACTTTGCCGCAATATATGCATTCGATTGAGGTTTGTCGGCTCGAACCGGAATGGTGGCTCCCCCTTCTTTCGAAGGTTCCTCGATGGCCTCCATCTTGTTGCCGTAATTGAGAGTTGTTTTCGTAAATCGGGCCTCGTTCGCCTCGTCCTTGGCCGAATCGGCCTCTTCTTGCACGAATGTCATGAACATCGACTTGAATTTTAGCCTTAGGTTCTTGTATATGTACATTTCTCTTAAACAAACTTCAGATTTAAAACCTTTGTATAAAGAGTGGTATGTAAGACTCAGTATGTAAGACTTGGCATGCAAGAATTAGTATGCTTGATATTATAGTATGTAAGACTTGGCATGAACATGCTTATCATGCTTCACTACATGTATAAAAAGGGTTGATCTCGCTTGTTAACATCAAGGAAATCAACACCAGTCATGGAATACATATTCTTGGTCTTGTTGGCAGCGAAAATCTTTCATAGATTCTCCCACGCTTCCTTCGGCGTCTTGGCTTCTTGAATGTACCCGAGCATGTGGTCATGAACATAAGTCGCCAAGCAATACATCACTCGGCTTGCCGCTTGCTCCCATGTTGCGTAGTCAGCATCTTTGGGGTCGAGTCAGTTTTCTTGTGCTCCTTTGATGTAACCCCAATAGCCTTGGCCAACAAGGTACTGGTGCATCTTGTACTCCCAAGATACAAAGTTGTTTCGATATAGCTTCTCACTAGGGAGAGCGCTCCCCATTTGAGTATTCATTGTCGATTAAGCTTCCTTTCTTCTTTTCCTTCTCTCTCGAACACGAGCTATGTAGTGGCACTACGATAGCGATGAGTCAGTTCTTCTTGAACGTTGGCGTAGAGCACATCACAAGATCACGATGAGGCGAGTGGGCTAGATCGAGCTACCAAATCACTCTGATACCATGTAAAGAATCGATGGTGATTCTTGTGCAGCGAAATAGATGTGTGTTATGTGCGTATATGTGTGAGAGAAAAAGAGAGGAGAGAAAAGAGAACTCAAGATAGATCAATGAGAGGAAAATAGAATACTCAAGAAGAAGGTGTATATTTCACAAGTAGAATAAGATTTACAAAATGTAGCATAACAAGGAGTCACAACTAACTTAGTATGAAGTAGGAGAAGGGTGCTTTATATATAGTCACCCTCTCTCTTCATTAACTAACTATAACAACCACTCTCTTGGGAAATGTGAAGACTCATAGTCATGGGGAATATGTAACTCATTAGTTATGTGTCATAGAATATGATTCTATGACACATAATTAATGTGTAGAGAATAGTGGTGTAACTCTTGACCTTTGAGTAATCATAGATTCTCAAAATGTGTGTTCACACGTTGCACTATGTTGAGCTTGATTCTCAATAGTATGCTTAGAAACATCTTTTCATCTATCATCATTACTTGAGACTTTAACCAATGATCTACCACAATGCAAGTGCACCCTCTTGTTTTGTTTGGAACATACTCCTTCATTTTGCTACAGTTGTCTTTCTGAGCTAAAATCAGGTATCAAGACTAGACTATCATATATCAGCTTAATGGTGAATCAGGCAAGAGTGATTGTCGAGCAGTCTCGAGTTACTAACACTTTTGTAATTAGACGTCACGATGGTTTAAGCATTAATCATATTAGAGATATAACACATACTCTAATAAGAAAACCACACTTCAATAGGGCTCATGTAATTTATGAGAGAGAGAAAGAAAGAATGCTCTAGCATAAACCTAAGTGATAGCTAGTAACTACCCTACAACAAGTTCTATTTTTTGTAACAAATGATGTTCATCTAATGTGTAAAATAAATATTACATCCACTTTCCAATGGTTACTTCCACTCTATACAGAACCAACCATTTCTCAACACCAACCATTTCTTAACACTTTTGGACATTGAATCATGAATAAAAGGCTTAGTGTTGGCTATTACCTTGTGACTTGTCTTCGACCAATAGTTTGACATTGTTGAGAATCAAACTCAACTTCCCTAGTGTGGGAACACACCTTCGAAATACCCAAGTGTGTGAACATCCCATCTCCTTGTATCATAACTGACGTGTCATAAGAGACGTCTCCACCTCCTTCCCAAGAGACGGTGATAGAAAGAGAATGTAGAGAGAAGGTAACTACATAAAACCTTCTCCTCCTCTTTGTAACTGTTGGTTGTTTTATAATTCTTGTTAATACAGTTTTCTAGTTTCTATATATTGTATGTTCTCTCTCTCTCTCTCTCTCTCTCTCATTATACCACACATGTTGCACCTAACTACACAACCATATTCTTCGCAAAACGGGGGAACCGTACACATTGATACATGTTAGAGCCCATCCCATTATTTGCCATTCGAGCCATTGCTTCCATGAGACTTTGCTCACATGCATTGCAAGGTGAGACGGGGTGTTGGGGCACAAGTGATGAGAGTGGTCGACTATACACACTTTGCCCTAAACAAGTATGAGTATCACACTTTGATACAATGCTCTGCCTTTGATTATATTCGACCATGCTTTCCACAAATATTCGACCAAGCCCAATCTTTGCACGAATTTCTCTCACAACCACAATGTGCACTCTCGATTGCAATGTCATTCATTGGTAAAGTTCTTGAACATCAAGACTTGCTACTCACTTTCACACGTATCACGTGAAATGAAATATTTTTGGTCTCATAGGTCATATTTGACCTTCGAAGATGATAATAGAATCTATCTATCTATCTTCTCACACACACACATCCATACATACACATTCCACTGCACATAATCACTCTCGATTCTTTACAGACATCATATAAGACATACAAAATGCCTCCTTGAGTTGGAGTAGCCATACATTTATTATTCATGACATTGTTTCACGAAGTTCTTGAGTCATTATAAATAGTTAGCATGTGCACGACGACGTAATAGCAGGTGGTGCAACAATTCATCTTCGAAAACCTCTCCCTAAGTTCTTGCAACCACTTATATGCATACGAGCTCGGAAGTTCAAGAGTGACACTATACGATGCAATGATGACACGAGTACGTCAATCCACTCCCAGCAAAACCGGGGGGGGGGGGTCCATCTGGCAAGGGAAGTGTTTGATGGAGACTCTAGAGCGATAAGGTAGGTTGACCTGACCTGTCTTGACACGGAGAGATATTTGTCTCGTATATTCTTCCTCAATTGGATGGATACACATGATATATCTTAGAGATATGGAACTCTGGGAGAGATGATGATGCTCACTCATGATAGTGTTGGTGTTGTGGGGCCCAAATGTACCCCCTCTTTCCTTTCATTCTTACTCGCTCAATCACTCACTGCAAAAGAAGAAAAGCTCAAAAATCCCCCCTCATTGCCCACACACACACACATACCAGTTTTTACCCTAAACCCCCTTCTTCAAGAGAAGAAGCCATGGTAGCTGCTGCAGTTCCCGTCAGAAATCTGTGCTCCACCGAATCCTTCTACGTCTTGCAGACCTCGTCCTCTCCTTCTCGAACCCCCATTTCAAGATCTCTGATCAAACCTCAGCGAACTGTTTCTTTGTCTTCTTCTTCTTCTTCTTCTTCTTCAAGTCACGGATTCATATTTGTCCAGACAAAGAATCAAAGAAGAAGAACGGCAAGGAGAACAAGCAGGAGGTGTGCTCATACAGTTTCCGTTCTACAAGGTTCAGGGAATATCGATCAGAGTTCAAACGAGAGGAATTTTCTCTCTCATGATGAAGAAGATGACGATGCAAAGAGTACGAAACTAGCGGATTATAGTCTAAAGATTGAAGGAGAAGTAGAAGGACCACGCTTTCCCAAAAGAATTGCTTTTGATTATGGATTTCAAGCCAAGTTTCTGAGGAAAGGTCCCACTGTTCCAGGAAATGTTGTGAAGCTGGCTTTCGAGAACTATAGGAGGGAATGGAGGGTATACTTCTTCTTTTTTGTGAATTTCATAGAAAGGTTAAATGCCATTCCTGTATTTGGTGCGGTTTTCTGAGAAAGATTAAGGCGTTTCTAAAATTACTTTCTGAGAAAGACTAGGCTGATTCCAAAATGGAAGTTTGTTACTTTCTGAGGAGGGATCAAAAAGTTTCTGAAACACTCCATGGGAAAAAGTAAGTCGTTTCTGTAATGGCTTTCTATGAGCAATACTTTTTGTGCCTTCCTGAGAAGGATTTAAAGTCATTTATGAAGCAACTTTCTTTGCAAGATAAGTTTTGAGAGGGATTCAAATGTTTTTGAAACATTATTCTGAGAAAGATTAAACACTTGCTGAAATGCCTTTTTTATGAAAGGTATGTTCTTGCAACTTTCTAAGAAAGATTTAGCCATTCCTTGACATATCTTTCTTTAGATGATATGTCTTGTAAGTTTTTGACAAAGAAGAAGCAGTTCTGGAATGCTTTTCTATGCAAAGCTCAAGTGTTTGGGAAAACGGTGAGTTTATTTGCTACAGTGCTGGCAGATATTTGAACTGTGATTGAAATTATTTACGTAGGGAACAAAATGCCATTGAAAATTCCTATAAATTTGCTGTATTTCATACATTAAAAGGAAACATGGCCAATGGAACAAAACCTGATTCAAATATATCAAATTATTGCTGAATTTCTATCAATATAAATATGTGATATGCTATTATAATTTCTGATGTGGTGATCCATGAATAGAAACACAACCAATTAGACAGGACTGTTTCCCAAATAATGCTTCAAATTATCTGCATTTGACATACACAACTTTGCAAATTTGTTATTAATTTTCACATGCTAGTGTCATCTTCCGTTTCCGCGAATGGAATGATGAGAGAAACACGCAAATTATAGGCATTCACTAGAAATTTGATATATTTTGTCTCATTTTGTTGCCTTCATAAATATTTCTAATGGGAAATCCTAAAGAGCTCATGGTTGTTTCGTGAATGAGCAAACCATTTTCCTAAGCATTTATTATAACATAGTTGACAAATTTTCTATTGTTATTAGAGGGCATTACAACCTCATAACATGTAGCTTTTTTTTCTTATGTAGGCTTTGCGTAGAAGCTACTTATTTCGAGAATTGGAAGAGATCAATAGTAAGTGTTTCTATATACTCGTTTTTACCTGCCCATTCTTATCTTTTGTTTTTCCAAACCTAGTGTGTGAGGGAAACCAA
This sequence comes from Azolla caroliniana, assembly GCF_043228905.1. Lineage (NCBI taxonomy): Eukaryota > Viridiplantae > Streptophyta > Polypodiopsida > Salviniales > Salviniaceae > Azolla > Azolla caroliniana. Next base: position 13,948,087 of record NW_028230436.1, read on the forward strand.
ATACCCATTGCCTTTTGTGTGTGTATCTTAGGCTATCATCATTATAACATTACAATAATACATCAATGATTTTTACATTTTAAATGGATTATTTTATTTTGGCAGTCAACAAGATTGATGGAGGCACTATTGGTATAATTTCTACATACCTCGGGAGAGGTATTGTTCTCCTTCTTAGAGGATTTGACAAGTTACTGCAGTTGTATGATGGCCTCCCTGAATTGAAGGAAAAAAAACAGGTATTACCCATTTAGTGTGAATGCAACAAGTGAATGCTTAGAAGTGCTTTTGCCATGTATGTGATCACAAGCAAATGATTTATGCTCTAGTCTCATTTTGAAACCTATACTCAATGAATTTTTCACAAATAGAATAACAAAGAACAAGTAAGATCACAGTGTCCACAAGATGCCATAATCAAGGGGGTATAGCCCAACATTAAGGCCCCTAGATCACCATGTGCTCCCACATTATTGCATAAACGTGTGCATGTGGTACTCGAGCAAGACCACGAGGGTTGTGGACTAGGGAGGACACAAGTCTAGGAGGGTGCGGATGTTGGGGGACTCAAAGGCTTTTAGGAGTTGAAAGCTCGACAGAGTCGAGAGCTCTTAGGGGTTGAAAGCGTGATAGAGTGGAGAGCACCTAGGACTCAAAAGCTCTTGGGAATCAAAAGCTCCTAGTACTCGAAGCTCTTCGGAGTCAAAGGTTCTATAGGTCGAGGGTAGCGCAGAGCTGAAGGGAGCGTAGAGTCAAGGGAGCACAAAGTTGAAGGAACACAGAGTGGAAGGGAGCGTAGAATCGAAGGGAGTGCAGAGTCGAAGGGAAGAAAAGTCGAAGAGAGAGCAAAATCTAAGGGAAAGATGTGGCCGGCGATTAATGCATGAGGTTAGGGTGGAAATAAGTGATTAATGTAATGAACATAAACTTAAGGATGGACAAACAAGATTAAGAATGAGGAGACTTGTTTCAGGCTAGAGCCGAAGAAGAATAAGAATATCTAAAATGCCTAAAAATACCGAACTAGAAGTGCAAAGTGTGCCCTCTTCCACTCCTTTTATAAGAGGAGAGCGCCTCAAAATGTCGTTATTAGAAAATGAAAGGAGAATAAAATAGTCCTTGATTTGCTGCAGGGATCTTGAAATCTGCACCGTCATTCATTATGTTTTCATAATTTTATATGTACTACTTTTCTTTTCCCTCCTTTTCACATTCTCTCCCCTTTTTCTCCACACGCGTCCGCCCTTTCCTTTCCCACTTTCTACCTTTGAGCCACGCCACAGCACGACAACGTGCCACTGGTCCTTATGAGTTTTTCCTAACTCCTAGGATAATTGGTTTCCCACTTATCTTACCCGTAAACCATTAAAATTAGTTTTAGAATGGGTTCTTAAGGTTATGCCTACTAATTGTTCCAAATAGGTTTCAAAACTAATTACCGTTTTGACGACGACCATCTTCATAAATAATAAAAAACTTCTATGTTCCGATGTATCTATGGAATCCTCGATCAATAAAGTTTTGTAAGTCAGAGTTTCGGTTAGAGCAGTGATGGTCGAAACTCATAGGGAAATGAAACGAGGCAAGTATCCATAGAGATACTCCATGGAAGAGGTCTAGAGATCTCACTAGAATCAATTTGAATTCTAGCCTCTGATTCATCTTCTTCGGTTTCGTCATAGTAACAACAGATATTGATGGTATTCGCAAACCTGTCTCGGGTTCCTTGCTACAGGGAAACAACATCATCTCTTGTGCATCTTTACCCCCTTCACCAAATACGAAAATAGAATTGGTTGCTTGTTAGATGAAGGCATATGAAATGGGTTTAATGTCCAGTTGTGAACACCTTGAAAGAAGATTGGCACATGTGTAAACAAGGTGCTCTACCTCTGAGCTAACATACTCTATGTTTCCAAACATTGCACTCTTGCAATGACAAAGCAAAATCAAGAAAGGCAGATTTAAGAATGTGCTCTTTCTCCCAAGTGGCATCATGCACAATTTGATCCAACCATTTAATTTTGAATTCTTCGATTTCTTTAGATCTCAAATGTTTGGTTCGAGCATCAAGAAGTTTTTCTAATGAATTTCAATATGTTTTATGGTTGATATGCTGTTAGAACCAATAGTTTCTTTTAGGCAACTAACATGAAAAATACGACAAATGTGAATACCATCATGAAGATCATTTAAGATTGTATATTAAAGTTAAAAAAAATCAATTAATGAAGATTTGATGAAAGATACATAATAATTGATTAAAAGTATTTATAATCATTGTTTAGAATTGTAATGTCTAAGGATTAGAAACACACTGAAACATTGATAAGATTGTTCGTCTTGAGATATTCGGCAAAACTTTGAAATATCAAAAGTTTTAAAGACATATTAATCAAATGATTTCCAAATCATTATCAAAGTGCTAAAAACTCAAGATCAAAAGAGAAAAAAAGAAGAATACTGATTTTTTTCTTCGTAGTTCTTAGACAAACACAGAATCTCGTTAATTGCTCCAAAAAATACAATAAAAGAGGAAAAAAATCATTAGTATAGCCTTGATAGCAGTTATTACGAGTTGAATAATGATAATCAGTATAATAAGAGATTTAGGAAAAGAATAGACACTAGCCTTGCATAGCGGATCCAAAGAAAAGAGCTTAGCCTCACCAGTAGAGTCTTGACAATGTCTCAAGATGTCATAATAAAGGGGGTAGTTAGTCCCCTTAATATAGCCCAACACCTAAGGCTCCTAGACCACCACATGTTCCCATGTGTCATATGCCCATATATAGGTCTGTCCCAAGTCCTAGGATAACTGGTTCCCCTAAGCCTTTAAAACTAGCTTTAGAATTGGTCCTTAAGGTTATGTCTATAACAATTTACCAAGAGTATATGAGATGTATTCTATACCATCAAGAATATGATAAACTAAGTAATTTTTGAAGAAGACTATTATGCCATCTGGATGAGGAAACGCGTATTGAATCCTGGAAGTTCTGAAATGGCGACAATACCAAGATGCACACCTTGGAGGCTAGACTCACATAGTATGACCATGTAACCATGTTTCTCATGCACTCATCAGATAGATGCACGCACCATTTCAATAAAGCATTTCCTACATTTATATCTAGGGGCCTGAATAATCAACATTTGGATTCCAGGGAACCTAGATGACTATCAAGGGATATTGTGAGGCAGGCCCCTTATGTTAGAGATTGAAATATCACCATGCATGAGAAAAGAACTATATGATACGCTAGTTTACACTAGGGATGTATCATGAGCTTTGACATGTTGATGAAAATTGTATGTTGAAATCTAGACTATACCCAAAAGTCTGGGGAATCACATAGCTGCAGCAAGTCTTATACTCATGTCAGTCTAAAGTTACAATTATTGATTCATGAGTCATAACAAAATTCATGAACAGTTATAGCTTAATAAGATGAATAGGCCTCACTTATGGGGAAGTGAAACAGAACTTTAGGAATTATTATAAATGCCTTACATGCCCTAGTTTTCATTATGCTTGATACAGCTATATGCTGTTTTCAATGTGCTTCTATACTCAATGAAACACTATTTTTATAGCACATCAGTTTCTGACATTTCTCACATCAATGTATAAGGCACTAATAGATAAAAGCTGAAACCTAATTAAGTATTTGAGAAAGTCAAATTCTTACATTGTGCACCATTTCAGATTATGGATGACGAAGTAGATGAGCTACAGAAATCTTTAAAAAAGTTGACATTGACTAATGATGCTGTATGGGAACGAGAAAAGAGTCGGCCAGCAGTTGAAGCACCATGGTGGATACTCGGTCCATATTATGCTCTCTGTCTTGTACTGTTCCTTAATCCCTAATGTTGTTTGTTGAGTGATAGATATTAAGTTATCATATTGTAATATTTTTCATAAAGTACATTGTCTTATTGTTTAACCAAGATAATCTAACATGTGAATTCTCTTCAGATGCTAGATGTTATCTTCAAAGACAGACCAATTCAAAGATTTTGGTTTTTGGAGACTGTTGCACGGATGCCATACTTCTCGTATCCTTCTTGAAATTGTTGATAAGGATGCAGTCAAGGTCATGAACTACAGGGGTCAATGTGAATATGCATTTATATATGCATGTGTATATTTATATTTATATATTTGTGTGTATAATTGTATTTGTAGAAGAGAAAATGAAGTTAGATATATCATATGTAAAATATAGCCTTTGTTTTACTTGTATTGAGGGGTTAACTATTTTCTTATCATCTGTATATATCGTTGCTAATATTGTATCTCCTGATCATTGTGAATTGCTTTGATGTTTTGCATCTTATATTTACTACCAAGTGTATATGGATGGAAAGACTTGTGTGAAAAGTCTTTCACGCTGCATGAAAATTTTCTTAGCTACTTTTCCAGATATATCTCTATGCTTCACTTGTATGAGACCCTTGGATGGTAAGTCTGCTATTTTTTGTCTGTGAAAGCTGTTTTTGTGGGATAATTTACTTGGATGGTTATGCATAGGTGGCGTGTTGGTGCTGAAGTACGCAAAGTCCATTTTGCGGAGGTATGGATTTTGTGTTTAATTTGTTTCCTTAAATTATTTAACATTTATGGACATAGTTTTAAATTTACTCAATGAAAATTTTATGTAAAAGGAATGGAATGAAATGCATCATCTGAAAATAATGGAATCGCTAGGAGGTGATCTGGAATGGGGCGATCGATTTTTCGCACAGCATGCAGCCTTTTTCTACTATTGGGTATTTCCATTTAGGAATTTGAATCATGTATTTTTCCCATGAGTTTCTGAATCTGAGAATTTACATACCAGTGCAGATTTTAAATTTGATGTTCCTTATATCTCCAAAGGTTGCATACAACTTCTCTGAGCTCATTGAATTTCACGCAGGTGATGCATCTAGATCCCCTCTGTTTCTGCTAAAAGGAATTTATAGTATGTCTGGTGTATATGGGTGGTTTTTTAAACTTTAATGGGTTTAAGAAGGTCATATCAACATAATTGTGAGTCTTGTGTATGAAATCATTCACTATCCACGGAATTGATGTTTTGACTGATGCGCATGACAGTTGATACATATAGTCAGTTTGTTGATGAGAATGAAGAGCTTCTCAAATCTCTGCCCCCTCCACCTGTTGCAGTCGACTACTATGAAAGTGAAGACCTGTACATGTAAGTTTTAGCATCCTGAATACGGAAATAGTGATATATACTTTTAATAGTGTTTCTTTGCTTACCTGTATCTGATGTGCATAAAACACTTGCACTGCAGTCATTCATGAAGATATTTGCCTAACATTTTTTTCTGACAATGCTTGATGCACTCAGTATGACCATGCTTCATTTTTCATCTCCTTAGAGGGATTCTTAAGGTGCCATGTTTGATTATCCTGAAAATACTTTTATAATAATGTGGTTGTTGTTGAGCTCTATATTGTAAGAGCTATTTTTTGCATAGCTAGTTGATCGACTAGATAGTATTGTCGCTTTGTTAGGTTGGGGCTTCAGATTCTTGTTAGTTAAACAGTTTCTTTTTGCAAAATATGGATATCAATTAGTTATATTGGGAGCTTAGCTCATTATTGAAATACCAGCAAAGCAGCTAAAATAGCTGCTTTGCCAGTATTATATCGTAAGTAAAATAGAGTTTAAATCTGATTCAAATAGAGAACAAATCAGACATCATTGTCCTGAAAGCACAACTAGAAACTTGCATTTACCTGCTGATACCTAAATTTCAGATTTACATCTGACAAAATTAACTTCTAATTAATGGAAAACCCTTTCAAATTAGACCTGCAACGGGAACTTCAGTCTCTAAAGGGCAACAAAAGTAGTAGTACCTATCCACAAACAACAAAATCAGAATATTTAACGGACGTGCTCACACAATTCATATAGCCTAAGGATAGTGTAACACGATGAGAACAGAGTTTGTGAACAGGAAATCATCTGAGCGTACAAAACGTAATCAAAATGTGATAAGCTCCGTTCCTTTTTTACTTGGTTTTCTATGTGAAGCAGATTTATGACAGAAAGTTCTTTCTTGTTCATTATTTCTGCCAGAGTTTTGTTGTGAAGCATGATTTTCATGTAAAAAAGGTCATGATAAGTTTGTGTAATGTTTGAAAGTGTGATTCTGTGTGGATGTTTGGAAATATTCATCATGCAGCTCAAGAATACTGCTTCTTGTCTGAGTGATCCCGTGTCACGATGTTTCTGTAGGTATGATGAATTTCAAACAAGTCGGCTGCCTGAAACGCGGAGGCCAAAAATCAATAGCCTTTATGATGTATTCAACGCAATAGCAGTAAGTTAACTTTGTTGTATGTACTATATACACATGGTTCAAATCATGGCTTGTTGTCTTATTTGGTTAACGATTGAATTTTGGATTAGGGGGACGAGTATGAACATGTAAAGACCATGATAGCATGCCAACAGCTAGACACGCTTGTTGTTAGTCCACACAATCCAAAGAGCAGAGGAGAAAAATTGCGGCCTTGAGTTTTCTACGCAACTCTTGAATTTGTAAATATATATAGCAAGAGACATTAATACATCAATTAAGATTGAGCTAAAACATACGTGATTAACTGTAACATATCATTCATTATTGATTGAACTATCAAGAGTTATTATTTGTTCTCCTGGTTTTTGTGTTGATTTTTAATTTCAGCCATAATGTTCATCTCTTTGAGAATGCTGCATATTCATCAGATTCAGGATTAAAATTATTGTTCCTCCTATTTCTGAGATAAAATCTTTTAATGGGTCAGCATAAAATCCAAAGTTGCAAAGTTTGCCAACATAAAAGTTTTTTCGAGAGGGCAATCTACTTTCTCTCATCAGTGGGATGGAGATCATTGCTAATGGTTTGATCATATAGGTCATACTTACGATATAATACTGTCAAATATTTAGGAAGCTTACAATTCATGATAAGGTTGATGAAGTTATGGAGTTCAAATGTGACCAAATGGAATCAAATTTGAAGATTCTATACATAGTATGTGGGAAATTGTGTAGTGATAGTCATCCTTCAAGAATTTTACTAATTGCAATCAAGAGTGCATATTGTGATTGTGAAAGGAAAATAATTTTGAGCCAGATTGATGATTTTGAAAAGGAGACTCAAATGTGGTTGAATGCAATGAATAGTCTCCTCATTTATGTCCCAATGGCACATCCCCAATCTTGCAATGCATGTATCCTTGAGTGTAGTTTTCCCATTTAGAGAAGAAAGTGGTTTTGTAATTTGGTGCAACATGTGTTATAATGAGATTGGCATTGAAAAATGTCAAACGCCTTCTTCATATCTTGCATCCATTTGGAACTCAAAATATTATTTTTGAGAGCCTTTTGAATCTTTTCACTTGCCTGCTTGTTTTAGGAGGTAGATGTGGTTTTTAAACCTCACTTATTGATGTGGTTGATCTAAATGGGGAGTGACATGGTCTCAACAAGTAGGGCCCTATATGACCCTTGCATAACCCAACTTGAAGAAACTTCATAATAAGCAATTTTTAACATTTTCAAACTCATTCTAAATTGACACAGGTTATCGTACCGTACTTCCATGTCTAAAAGCATTGGTGCTATTAAGTAAGATCAACTCTTAATTTCTCCACCATTGTATATGTTCTCCAATGCATAGTAAGACTGTTTTTTTGGTTCAAAGCAATGTGTAGCACATTCATTCCATGCATGATTGGGAGGAAGCCTCAAACTCGAGATGTTCTAAAGCTTATTGTGGTTTCAAACGGTTCATTATGGTATACAATGTACGGTTTTAATTTATTTTGAGTCTTCACAAGCATAACCTTCCTTAAAGAGTTATCAACACAACTTAGAGTACATATAACAAAAGCATGATAACTGCATTCTAATGGTAACTTCTTTAATGCCTTCTAGTTGTACGAACTAGTAGACTATTCTTTCTGATTCATTGATGCATAAGCAAAAGAGAGTTGGTTAGAGCAAGCTTTCTTTCTTAACACCAATAGTGCTAATAATAAAAGCTTAAACTATAACATGAAATATATCTTCTTATGCATTAACGAAATTACAAGCAAATATTCACTAGTATACAATTCTTCCATTCATCTCAAAAGATACTCAAAGGGCACCATATCAAAAGCTTTCTTAAAGTGTACAAAAGCAACAATACAGTCTTTTAGCTTTGAAATCACCTTCCTATATTAGCACTTGAAGAGGTACAATGTAATTGATTAATGGCACAATGTTGTTTTGAAAATTAGCTTATCAACAAGCCTTCTTACCATTTTACAGCCCATGCACTTTACTTAGCTTCCATTGCACATCCAAATAGCTTTAAGATAAGATAACTACTCCAACCATAATTGATTCATAGTTATGTACATTATTTTTGTCAACTCCTATGCTAAGGTTTATCAAATTTTTGCTCCAATCATGAGGCATGCCACTTATTCATGTGCTTCTCTTCTCATCCATTTGGGCATTTATCTTCGTAATTTTATGATTTCTTACCTTGCCAGTGGCCAATTTCTTAACCTTTATGCATACTTATTCATTGATAAAGGAGGACTAGTGTGAAAGAGAACCGTTATACATAATCTTTGCTCAAATAGATCACGTAATTTCTTTGAATGGATCACAACTCCATAAGAGTTGAAGTAACTATAATTCTCAACATATTTTGTATACACTTCTGATGATTTCCTCTTCTTTTACTACATCTAACGTTACAAGTACTTTCAAGCTTCATGACATTCCTTACAAACTATTTTTCCCTTGAACTTTATTTATTGGTGCACCAATAGCAAAACCAAAAACTATTGTCATCCATAAAAAATTTGAATTCTACTATCGCACTACTTTAAAACTTCATTTTTTGTATGTCATGTTTAAATGCAGAGTCGAACATATCACTTGACCACTTGAGCATTTCAATCATCATACCTTGATGATTAATTACCTTGCAAATGGCCAATTTCTTAAACCTTATTCATGTATGCTCATTAATAAAGAAGGAACACTTGTGTGAAAGAGAACCATAATACATAATCCTTATATATCATGAAAGTTTTTACAATAATGGATACCTAGTCCATAAGAGTTAAGTCACCATAGTTCTCAACATGTTTCCCCTTGTTTCTCTTTCTTTGAATAAGTCTTTTGTATACATCAATATAAGTGATGCCACATTTAAATGCATAGTGAAACATATTACTTATCCAAACATGTGCTTCCTTTCTCGATCATTTGAGCATTTCAATCTCATACCTTGATGATTTCTTACCTCACAAGTGGCCAATTGTTTAAGCCTTACACATACATGGTCACTGCTAAAGTCGGACGAGGATAAGAAGGAACTGAGCATTTCAATATTCATACCTTGTTTATTTCTGACCTTGCAAGTTGTCAACAATAAGGAATTGTGTGAAAGAGAACCATAAGACATAAACCTTCACTAAAACATATCATGAAAGCTCTTACAATGGATATAAGAGTTACAGTTACCATTATTCTCAACATGTTCACATATACACGTATCTAACAATCGGCAATGGTTCGGTTCAGTTTGAGAGGGTCCAAACCAAACCGTTTAAATTTTTTGAAACCTAAACCAAACCAAACCACAAAACCGTATAATTTTCAAACCGAAAAACCCACGGTTTCATGGTTCGGTTTCGGTTTTCAACATAGGTCAACTTTTTAATTTTTAACTTTTAATTTTTTTAATTTGTAAATTTCATTATTTTAATTTTTTTAAATTTTTAAGATGTTCCTAAAATGTGAGAATAAGGTCTAAAAATAAAAAGATTGTTTAAAAACAATTTTTAAAATATTTTAAATTTTTTCTAAATTTAATAAAAATCACTGACTGTTGAAACCGAACCATTTTAAAAAACCTGAACCTGAACCAAACCGTTGAAGCGGTTAAGCCGCAGTTCGGCCCGTTGCCGATTGTTACACGTCTCCACAAATTACCATAATTCTCATATCCTTCCATATATTGGTCAGTGACTAAAGAGAGTTGTTTAGCCTTTAAATTCTAACCTTACTACATTGTATGGATCATTTTCATTGGGGCAAAAACGGGTGTTAATTGAAAGCGCAGCACACTGCTGCTAACTGTGATTCAGAATACAATATTGCATTGCATGCATGGGTCTACCAACCACTACAGGGTCCTATAACATACAACTGATTACGAATTGTGCAAAACTGAATAACTCTTAACTCAAAACATTCTATGGATTGATCTCATTGAAGCAAAAGAGGATGTTAATTGAAAAAAGCACATCTTATGTGAAAGCACAATACAAACAGCTGCTAACCGTACGCAGAATTCAATAATGCATGCATGATGAGTCTTCCCCACCCACTCAAACCTTTCTACATTCGATTAATATCAACTCTCCAATTCACATAAAACAAAATAATGCCAACCTTTCTACATTCTATGGACCGGCCTCATTGAAGCTAAAATGGATCTTAATTGAAATAAGCACATCTTATGCGAAAGCACAACACACTTAGCTGCTAACTACGATGCATGATTCAATAAAGCATGCATGATTGGTCTTATAACTCACGACAAGGGCCTACCACACACCCAACTGATAGACCCTACGAATTTCACAAAACCAAATAATCCCAGCCTTACTACATCCTACGGATTGGGGTCTTGTTGACGCAAAAGAGGATCTTAATTGAAATAAGCACATCTTACATAAAAGCACAACACATTGCACCACTAACTGCAATGCCAACTACAGTACTGTATGCATATGTCTTACCACTCACAACAATGGCCTACCATACATCCAACTGATCTTGACCCCAAATTTACGCAAATTGGATACAGCCACTGTAATTTCAACATAAATACGTGAATTTTGCAACTTGAAAATATCACAAAAGCTCAAGCCATTCTAGATATTGAATCAAATAAGACAAAGTGAATGCTAATTTAAACAGTTATTTGAAAGCTAACTGCTATATAAATTGAGAATATACATATTCAGGGCGAATTAAATGCACATAATATCACTGCAATATAGAACACTATCTATGAAAGAAATCACTCAGCTTTGAACTTCAAAAACTCATTTAACTCCAGAAAACATCAGCACTGTTCCAAGTGAAGTTTTTCAAGCATCAACAAAAGCCAATCCAGCCCAATAGAATGAGAGGAGAAAATGTTTGGAATTGATACTAAGAAAAATAACTGGAAGACAAGTTCCTCAAGTGCCAACAAAAGCCGATACATATTCAGAAAAAAAAATATCCCAGCCAATTCCAGGGAAAAGACCTAAAGCCCGAGCTTAGTCCTGCGCCAGTGCCTTCTCTTAGCATTATACCTGATTTAGGTCAAGATTATGTAAGAAACAATTCTCGCAAGGAAGAGCAAAGTTGAGCTTCAAAAATCAAACACACAGAACATGCATGCCATAGAAAAAAGAGATCATACATAAAGAAAACTAACAAGAGAGATCACATATATAAAGCACAATATAGAGATCAATCATCCTGTACAACAAAATTAAAACCCACAATACCAATTTAATACCACAGAAATGGACAATACAGGAAAAATGAGCAGAATCCGTTACAAAGATAGAAACATATAAATGCAGGTGTGTGTGTGTGTGTATACGGAAAAATACTGTACTTATGTATTACCTGATGGTATTATCAGTCCGCATTCGAATCCAGTGAGGGATAGGCCTATTCTGTTTCTGCTTCTTCGCAAGCTTTTTCTTGATGATGAAGGTCTTGTGAGAAGGCTGGAAGAAAAACAGAGTGAGAACAAGAACGAAAAACAAAACAAGTGTAAAGCAGAAACAAAATCAGAAGAAGAACTCTAAGATTGACAAAACGACAACAAATTCTTCTTCTCAAAACCTAACAATGAATCACCGAATAACGAAGCTAAGAGATCTCTGATTTGTTGGGGAAAAGAAAATACGATACCATTTTGGTTCGTTCGACCAGATATGAAAGAAGCAGAAGAAGAAGAAGAAGAAGGAAGGGGAGAGTGATGAGGAACCCTAAAATGCATGAATCCTGTGTTGGGCGAATTTACAAACATAGGCTTCTTGTTATTATACTCTCTACAGGCCCAGGTTGCATGGCCTACTACCTAGCCTAGCCTAGCATTGGCAGGCGGCTGCACCCGGGGATATTGTCTGTTGTCGAACAGGTTCTCCCGCAAGCGGGCGCTCCTTGTCCTTTGCCTTACATACATATGGGTGAACACGAAGATTACATAAATGAAGCGACATTGGGGTGTCGAAGCTCGCGTTTTAGGACATTATAATCAAAGTCTTCCCTGATCCACTTGCTAGAAACGCCCTCTTGCTCCAAGTTCTTGTGTTGTAGAATATTGTGGCCAAGCTTCGACAAACAATGGAAATATTGAAACATTACCTTTTGGAGTTTTCCGTCGTCCTAGTTCTGCTGGATCCCACGTCAAGTTCTTCAGGCATGTATCCTCTAAGATCTAGATTTTAAAAGCTACATCGTTTTTGCATCTCTCTAGGTCTACTTCCCATTGTTTTTTGGATCCACTAACCACTCTAATCGGCATCAATTCTTGAAATTCCACCCTTGTATTGGAGCTCTCAGCATATGCATTAACTCGTTGAATGTCCTAAATAACCCCTATGGCATTGAAGTGCCCCAATCGTTTACATCCCTGAAAGCCACGTTCTGCCACATGAGCTTCCCAAGGATACATCCATAGAATTTTTTATGAGTGTAACCATTTTTTCTTGCCACTTTCCATTATGTTACTAATTTCATGTTGGTGTTCCTACCACTTAGCCATTGTGGGCCGGCGTTGCTTTTCTAAATCTGCCTAAGGAAATCCCACATCCATTCCTAGCATTCAGGCGTTAACATCTGTAATGTTGGGATTCCATGGAAGAGGTTGGCGAGCCCACTCCATGGGAGAGGATGGCTGCCTCTAATGTATTTCCTCCCTAAGAACCTTCCAAGCATGATGGAGAGCATCATATGGTCTTCAGGCGCTTTGGAAGATTTGAGCTTCATTTCTTGTACAAAAAGCCATATGTTTGTTGGCAACCAGTTGCCTCCCATTTTAGGAGACCACATATCAAATCTACAGACTACACCTCATCAATAGTCCCCCCTCTTTCTTGCATCATGTTATCTTCTTCCATGCAACTTTGGTGCCCACTTTACCCTCTAATTTGCTTGCCCATAGAAATATGCAAATATCAGATTTTATACCAGTTATACGTTTCTTGTCAAAGATCGAACATGACAGTGTATGCCACATGGTTGCAAGCAATATCTTATTTGCTATGAGTACTCTTCCCGCTAGTGAGAGTTGAGCAGAATTCTGATATTTCAACTTATTTCTTATTGAGCATTGTAGCCCCTCAAGTTGCATACTCTTCGGAAATACGAGTTATCACATGGCATCGAGTTTTGGAAAAATAATAGATTTAGGTACAAACTGTAGAGGAGGTGCATGTGGGATATCCAAAAACCTAAGTAATTGGTTGCCACTTTTTCTTGCAGCCAGCAAAAGGAAGGATGTGAATACCACTTTGGTTGCTGGCCTCCAATCCACAACCCTTGGACTTGTGCCAATTTATCTTGCCCCCTGAAACTCTGAAAAAACTCTTAATCAGATTTTCACATCTATAGAGGTTTTCTTGCATCCCATTGACAAACAACATCGTATCATCAGCGAAGCCTGATATAATCAACTTAGCGCAATCTAAGTGAGTATCACGCGGTGTTTGCATGAATTGGCTAAGGAGGCCGACCGAATAACTGAGATCGGGTCAAGTGATCGTGAGGTAGATGAGACTCACGATGACTTGTAGAAAGGCGTTCTTGACGTCCATTTGATGGAGGTGCCACCCTTTCGCCGCAGCAATCGCAATTACGGTCCGCACCGTCGTCATCTTTGCCACCGGGGCAAAGGTCTCTTCGTAGTCGACACCATGCGTCTGAGCGTATCCTTTCGCTACGAGTCGAGCTTTGCAGCGGTTTACGGAGCCATCGGCGTTATACTTCACCTTGTAGATCCATCTTCATCCGATCGCCTTTTTGTGTGGTGAGGTGGGAACGAGATCCCACGTCTCATTCTTCCGTAGTGCCTACATCTCCTCGTTCATTGCTTCGATCCATCCCAGGTCCTTCGCGGGTTCCGAAAAAGTTTCCGGCTCCCGTACTGTCGCTACCTTCATCATAAAGGCGTAATGGTACGCCATATAATCGTTGTAGCCGAATCGGCTTACGGGGTTCTTTTCACGAGTGGATCGGCGGAGCTTTTCATTTGCAAAGATGAGGGCTTTCTTAGCTCTGATTGGTACCTCGAAACCACCGAACTCATTGTCGAGTGAGTGAGTCGACTCATCGTCGTTGAAGCGACCTTCTTCGTATTCCGACATTTTCGCCTTGCCTTTGTCCATCTTTGGGCTAGGCCGTGATGTGCTTTGATCACTCAAAGGCTCTTGTGGTCCGCTCAATCGGATCGTGATCGGACTTTCTCCGATCATGCGCGTAGGGCGATCTTCATCCTCGATCTCTTGGTCGGCAGATTCCGGGTCGAGTGGAGTCGGAGTCAGAGTTGTCTCGGGTGCGTACCAGGATGCGGACTCATCAAATACGACGTCTCGACTTACTCGAGAGATTCAAGTTGAAGGGTTGTAGCACTTGTACCCCTTTTGCTCCAATGAGTATCCTACGAGGATACATTTCTCTGACTTCGGTTCAAGCTTTTGACGCTTCTCGTTGGGGATGTGTACGTACGCTATCGCTCCGAATATGCGGATGTGCAATAAGTTCGGCTTCTTTCTGAAGTATTTTTCGTGCAGAGTGACCTCGTGCACGCCGGATGTTGTGCACCGGTTCATTAGGTAGACGGTCGTATTTGCAGCTTCAGCCCAATAAGACTTGGGCATATGCTTCTCATTCATCATTGCCCGCACTACTTCGAGGATGTGCTGATTTTTGCGCTCAGCTACTCCGTTTTGTTGCGGAGTGTGTCAGCAAGTGAATTCTCGCCGAATTCCTTCCTTTCGGAGATACGCCGTGAAATCGTCCGAGAAGTACTCCTTGCCACCATCCGGTCGAAGGCATCGTACATGTTGGCTTGTGGCTTTCTCGACTTCATTCTTGAAATTTTGGAAGTGTCCGAACACTTCGCTCTTTTGCCGCATCGGGCAGATCCAAGTGTGCCTAGAGAAGTCGTCGATGAAGAGCACGTAATATCGGCATCCGCCAAATGTAGCCGTCTGCGTCGGTCCCCATACGTCGGAATGGACTACGTCGAGTAGACCTTTGCTCACGTTCCGCTCTTTCGGGAATGGGTGTCGGTGTTGCTTGCCGAATTGGCATGCTTCATATACACCTTCAATCTCCTTCTCTTTGAATGTCGGGAGTCCGATGACGACTCCTTTCGATTTCATTGCTTTGAGTTTGTTGAGATTGATGTGGCCGATTCGCTTGTGCCATAGCTTTATGTTGAAGTCGACTTTCGTGTTTTTCACGAACATGGCGGATTTCATCTCGCGTGAATCGAGAATGAACATCAGGCCCTCTCTTTGTCCGCGTGCGATGAATCGGCCCTCTTTTTCGATGAAGCGACCGCCTTGATTAAATCAAACTTGCATCCCTTGCTCTACAATTTGGCCGACGGAGACCAAATTCTTCGTAATGGTCGGTACATGCAAGACATTTTTAATGTAATTTTGCTTACCTTCTTTTCCGAACGGAACATTGCCAATGTGTCGAATCGGGTGCGTAGTGTCTTCTCCGGTTTCGACATAGCCGGGTCGGTCCGGCTCTCGAAGTTCTCAGAACCATTCTTGATGTGATGTCATATGGTTCGAGGCACTGGAATCGACGAACCATATGTCTTCCGGACCGGAGGCACTAGTTGAGGTAGCGGCCGACATAGAGTTTGCTCTATGTTTCATCATGAACATTCCGCCACGGTCGGAGTTGTGCGCATACATTCCGCCACGATCTTCGTAGTCGGAGTTGTGCCCGTACATTTCGCCACAATCTTCGTAGTCGGAGTTGTGTGCGTAATTCGTGAGTTGTCAGCTTGTGGAAGCCGATTCACGCATCTTCTTTCGGCACTCTTCTTCGTGGTGGCCGAGCTTTCCGCAATATCCGCATTCGGTTGCGTTTTGACGGCTCGGGCCAGAGTGGAAGCTCCCCCTTCTTACGAAGGTTCCTCGTTGGCTTCCGTTTTGTGGCCGAAATTGGGAGTTGTTGTCGTAGGTCAGACCTCGTCCGCCTTGTCCTTGGCCGAATCGGCCTCTCGCTCGTCTACGTCCTCTTCCTCCATTAGAGTGTGTGTAGAGCATGTGGCCTTCCGACTCATTGCTCCTTGTACGCACGTGGTTTTCTTCGACCAATAGCATTGATTAGAGCTCGAAGAAGGAGGGAGATTTCTCTCGTGCTAGAACGGCGGTTCGCATCGCGCCGAACCGTGGTGCAAGGCCGTCGAGGCATATTTGCACCATTTCATCATCATCTATACTTATGCTTATTGAGCTGAGCGAGTCGCAAAGCTCCTTGATCTTCAAGGTGTATGTCGTGATAGACATGTCCCTTTGTTGAATGTTGTTCAACTCTTGGCGGAGTTGAAGCTTCCTCGCGGTCGTGTTCGCGGCGAAAATCTTTCGTAGATTTTCCCACGCTTCCTTCGACGTCTTAGCTTCTCGAATGTAACTGAGCATGTGGTCGTGAACACATGTCGCCAAACAATACATCACGCGGCTTGCATCTTGCTCCCATGTCGCGTATCCAGGAGCCGCTTCGGCAGGTCGGTCGGTCTTCATGCGCTCCTTTGATGTAGCTCCAATAGCCTTTTCCGACAAGGTATTGGTGCATCTTGTACTCCCAAGATGCGAAGTTGTTTCGATCCAACTTCTCGGTAGGGAGAGCGCTCCCCATTTGAGTATTCATTATGTCGATTCTTCTTCTTCTTCTTCTCTCTTTGAATGCGAGCTATGTAGCGAAGCTACGATAGCTATGAGCCGGTTCTTGGTCGTCGGCATAGAGCACAACACACGATCACGATGAGGCGAATGGGCTAGATCGAGCTACCAAATTGCTCTGATACCATGTAAAGAATCAAGAGATGGATTCTTGTGAAGCGGAAGAGATGTGAGTTATGTCTGTGTGTAAGAGAGAGAGAGAGAGAGGGTGAAACATAGAGAATATGCAAGGTAAAAGTATATTGACAAAGGAGAAAGACACAACACTATACAAGGTGGGAGGAGGGTGCTTTATGTAGTCACCCTCTCTCTTCATTAACTACAAGGCTCATGGAGCATGGGGAATGTGAAAGCTCATAAGTTATGTGTCATAGAATATGATTTTATGACTTATACTAAATGCTAGAATACAAAGAGGTGACTTAATGGTGACTCTTGACCGTTGGAGTGTCTATTCACTCTCAAGGTGATTCACACACTAGACCAAGTTGAGCTTGATTCTCAACAATAATCAACTCTTTATTATGCCCCGGAATTTTCAGGCCTTTAATCTGAGGCCCAACGGCTCATTAACTTGCAGAAAGAGACTCCGCATATAAAATGAATAGGTGTGGGGCAAGTAAGCATCATTGTCTTACCAAACGAGTTATTTCAAAACCTTGTCTCATATTTCCTACAATTAGTACATAGCTCCTTGCAATTTTATATAGTGTCCACATCCCATAGATTCACCTATATGGGAATTCCATTGTTTTCAATATTTTATCTAAGAACATCCAATTGACCCTATCAACGGCCTTCTCAAAATCTAACATAAGCATAGTTGTTTCTTGTCGAGTTTGTTTAGCAACTGCACATGCTTCCCAATAGGTGACAACATTGTCTAGTATGCATCTCTCCTCCATGAAACCCGATTGGTTGTCATGTACTAATTCTAGCAAGTGAGGCTTAAGTCTACACGCAAGGATTTTTGCATAGATTTTGTAGATCATATTCAAGATAGTTAACAACCTCCATTTTTTTATGTCTTTTGAAGCAATGACATTGTTTAATTTTGGAATCGAATAGATGAGCCCTTTCGTGAAAGACTCTAGCATCCATCCAAAGTTCCTGTTGAGATATCAAGCTCAACTTAGTTTAGCTATTTAGTTAACCATGTAACTTAGTACTTACCTAGATAGAATCTAGTTAGTGTGTTGACCTTAAAGCCTTAAATATGATTTTGTACTTGAGTGAGATACATTCTTGATCCTCCACTCACATGTACATTTAATATAGGACTTACACATTTGTAACTATATTCTCCTCACACATGTGCACCCTTGCACATGAGATGTATATATACCTCATTGAGGATATTGTTGTATTTTGATGATGCTTTTTAACATAGTTAATCATCCCCCATCTTGTCTCGTTGTTCATAAGTGTTCTTTCTCTCTTCCTCTCACACTCTTACATACATACACACACACATCACATAATCTTTCATTGCTTAATCAAATAATTAGGTACTAATTAACCCCTAGTTAATTACATCATTCTTGACATGGTATCAGAGCGTGTGGTTTAGCATCCACTAAGCCCACCCGACTCTTCGTGATTGTGTGTTCGAGACGCTGACGACAAATCCAGCTATCAGTTACCATAGTGCCGCTACGTAGCACGTGTACGTGATCGAAGGAAGAAAATCCAAAGAAGAAAAAGAAGAGAAGATGTTAATCACAAATGGGTAGCTCGCTCCCTAGTGAAAAGCTAGACCGGAGCAATTATTCATCTTGGGAGTACAAGATGAACCAAACCTGACATCACAAACACCAACTACCCAATGTGGGAGCAAGGAGCGAGTTGGGTAATGTATTGCTTGGCAACATGTGTCCATGATCACATGCTTAACCACATTTGAGACGCCAAGACACCTAAAGAGGCTAGGGAGAATCTCAAGAAGATTTTCGCCGCCAATACAACGACACGCAAGTTTCAACTCCAACAAGAGTTGAACAACATTCGACACAAAAATATGTTTGTGTCGAACTACATTGCCAAGATCAAGAGCATTTGCAACTCGCTTGGCTCCATCAACATAAACATTGATGAAGATGAGATGGTTCAAGTATGCTTGGGCAGCCTTGTGCAATGATTCGACTCGTTGAGGACGTCAATCTTGGCAAGGGAAAACCCTCTTCGTTCTTCGACCTTCAATCAATGTTATTGGTCGAAGAAAACCACGTCTCAACCAAGACCAAGAAGTCAGAAGGACAAATGTTCTTCACGAATTCGGATGGTGGTCGAGGACAAGGTCGAGGCGGTAGAAGAGGTCGATTCGACCCATCTCATGAAGGAAACTCAAACCTTTGACAACAAGACGGAAGCCGTCAAGGAATCTTCGGAAGAAGGGGGAGCTTCCATGTCGAACAAGGTTGACAAACGAGGCCCTCTACGTGCAACTATTGTGGAAAAATCAGCCACCACGAGGAGGAGTGTTGAAAAAGGAGAAGTGAGTTGGCTTCGACAAGCTGACAACTCATAACCTACGCCACCAACTCCGAATACGATGACTATGGTGGGATATTCGTAATGAGACATAGAGCAAACTCTATGTCGGCCTCCGACTCCACAAGCACCTCCAACTCAGAAGACGTGTGGTTCGTCGACTCCAGCGCCTCACATAAGATGATGTCACACCAAGAGTGGTTCCGTGACTTAAGAACGCTGGATCGACCTAGTTACATAGAGACGAGAGACGACACCACACATCCCATTCGGCACATGGGCAATGTTCCATTCGGCAACGACGACCAAAACAATTGCATCAAGAATGTTCATTCTCGATTCGAACGAGGTGAAATCGGCCATGTATGCCAAAGGTCTCAAAACCGAGATGGACATCGAGTTGTGGCACAAGAGAATCAGCCACGTCAACCTCCAACGGCTCCGAGCAATGCAATCAAAAGGAGCCATCATCAAACTTTTGACATTTAAGTCGAAATGAGTCGACCGAGTGTGCGAAGCATGTCAAAACGGCAAACAACATCGACTCCCATTCTCGAAGGAGAGCTACGTGAGCCAAGGCCTCCTCGACGCCATACATTTAGATGTATGGGGACTGGCTCAAACGTCGATGATCGGCGGATGCCGATACTATGTCACCTTCATCGACAACTACTCCCACTACACGTGAATCTTCCTGATGAAGAAAAAGAGTGAAGTGCTCTCCCACTTCTAAAAGCTCAAGGGCCAAGACGAAAAAGAAACCAGTCAGCACATTCGATGCCTACGATCGGATGGAGGAAAGGAGTACTTCTCCAACGAATTCATCTCCTACATCCAAGGTGAAGGCATTTAGAGAGAATTCTAATGTCGACACACACCCCAACAAAATGGAGTAGCTGAAATGAAGAATCGGCACATACTCGAGGTAGCACGCGCCATGATGCATGAGAAGCACATGTCGAACTTCTATTGGGCCGAAGCGACATCCATTGCCGTCTATCTCATGAATCGATGCACCACTAATGGAGTACATGAGCTAACTCCATACGAGCTCCTTGTCGGAAGGAAGCCAAACCTTTCGCACCTCAAAGTGTTTAGAAGCATTGCGAATGTATGCATCCTGAATGAACAATGACAGAAGCCCGACGCGAAGTCGGAGAAATGTATCCTCATAGGATACTCGTCGGGAAAAAGGCATACAAGTGCTATAACCCTTCGGTTCCACCCAACCCGACCAAGGAAGAGTTGAACGTCACCTCAGAGGACGATATTTGGACAAATCCTCTACCAAAGGACAATCCAAGCTCTACCGAGCTAAGTGAACCACCCGAGCCTTCAAGCATTCCATGCACGTTCCGCCCAAGTACGAACTTGGACAAAGGCAAAGGTAAGATGCTCGAATACGAAGTCAACCACCCTGATGGCAGTGATTCGGATGTCTCAGCTCGCTCACTAGACAGTGAGTTTGGTGTACCCATTATGTGGACACCCAGAGTAACAAAGGCGCTCACATCGGCGAGCGAAAAACTTTGACGCTCATTTAGAGAAAAGAACCTCATCACTCGGCTCGGATACAACGAGTATATGGCCCATCATTATGCCTTCGCGATGAAGGTAGCGCTCGAACAAGAGCTCGAGAGCTCGACAGAAGTGGCTCGTGACCCATGATGGGTGGAAGTAGTGGGCCTTTGCCCATACACTACAAGCCTTCATCACAGGCTTGAGGGGGATGAAACTGCCTCGATAATGCCAACGTCGAAAGCTGAACAGAAGCCAACATCGAAAGTCGGACAATGCTGAAAGCAAAACCGAATGTCAAACGCCTCACACTTGAGCTTGAGGGGGCATGTTGAGATATCAAGCTTAACTTAATTTAGCTATTTAGTTAACCACATAACTTAGTACTTACCTAGATAGAATCTAGTTAGTGTGTTGACCTTAAAGCTTTAAATAAGATTTTGTACTTGAGTGGGATACATTCTTGATCCTCCACTCACATGTACATTTAATATAGGACTTACACATTTGTACCTAAATTCTCCTCACACATGTGCACCCTTGCACATGAGATGTATATATACCTCATTGAGGATATCGTTGTATTTTGATGATGCTTTTTAACATAGTTAATCATCCCCCATCTTGTCTCATTGTTCATAAGTGTTCTTTCTCTCTTCCTCTCACACTCTTACATACATACACACACACATCACATAATCTTCCGTTGCCTAATCAAATAATCAAGTACTAATTAACCTGTAGCTAATTACCTAATTCTTGACAATTCCAAATTTTAGTAAATCCCCCCAGCATTGGTTCTTTCACATGCTCCCAAAACATCTCGTAAAACATCCTTCCTAGCTTGTCAGTGCCTGGGCCTGCTTCCTTATTTATATCCCTCAATACATCCGAAATTTCCACCAAAGAGATGGGTGTATCCATTTATAACTTCACCATCTCTTTCATACGCACATTTAGGACTTCTTCACCCTGTTGAGTACCGACCCCTTCCTCATTCAATAAGCCATTGTAAAAATGAGAGACAATTTGCATTATTTCTTCTGGATTTTCAGTGGTAGAGCCATCTCCTTGTTTTAGACTCATCATTTGAGTGCCTCCACATTTGGCCTTGGTGCTGTTGAAAAATTCAACATTCATTCAGTCCCCTTTGTGGCACCACCAAGTTGCATTGCGTCTAATTAGAAAGGTGCTTTTCGTTTGTAGCAAACTTTGCAGTTTTTGTGTAGACTCATTTAGGATTGATTTGGTCCAAACACAAGTTGGATCTTTTTCCTGCAGCCTCTGGGCTGCAACAAGGCTTCTCTACAACCGATTCTCTTTTATTTTCAATGTCAATAGTTCTTTTTTACAAGCATCTTTTTGTACTGTCGAGGAGTCGTCTATTTTGCTAGCTAGCTGCATGGTAGCCAATAGGCCCCTTTGTTTTCTGACCAGATGTTAATAATTAACAATTCAATAACCTCATTTTTGAAGATTTTATAGGGAATTCTTAAATTTATTCATTTAGGATGCATGTTGCTATAGGAGAAAACAATTTGCACGAGTTTGTGAACTGAGAAAACAAAACCCAAGATCATTCCTAAATTTCCCCCTCGCATTTCTAGGTTTGGGCTTTTACGTATATTCTGTCCAATCTTGTGTGTGAATGTTCCAACATGCCCTTACCATCTCTTGAGTACTGTAAAGTGTTAGTAGCTTGACAAAATCGATTCAAGTGCCACATATATGTTATCTGCATTTTCCATGTGAGTTCGCTCCAAGCATGTAACTCTTGCCCTTTGATTGCCAATGCATTTGAATTCCCTGAGGTGTCCATCTGTGATTTAGGCATATTGAAATCTCTTGCCACAAGCTTGTCTTCAGTTTGCGGCAAATTATGCATCAAAGCAATCAAAAGCTCTCTTCTATCTATTTGTCTATTCGGTGCATAGATATTCAATACCCCCACACACCTGTCACATGTCTGTATTACAACATAGACTACTCTTCCTTGCACAATTTTGCCCCTGTCTAAGGTGGGAAAATGGCTATTTTGTTGTTTTAGAATGGCAACCCCACTGTTAATTCCATTTTCACCATAAGTCGTTGAACCATAGTACAACCATTCTTTTTGTAGCATTTTTGCAAATCTTGTTAATCACATTTTGTTGAGGTGATGTTCTTGGACAAGCACAAAATCTACTTTCACATCATCCATTAATGCATTCAGTTCCATTCGGAATTCTCTTCCCTCCTTTAGGCAATCTGCACCTCCCACTCCATGAATATTCCATGCTATCACTTTCATTACAAAATATAGGGGGGAACACTCTCCAAGAGCAAACTTAATTGCTCATCTATTGGCCAATGTGCACTTTGCTTGACTGCGCAGTTCCACATTTCTTGTAATCCTTGCTAGGATCCAAAAATCAAGTTCTCCACATGGAAATGAAGGCCCTCTTGCATTTCAAGTAATCCTGCTTGCATCTCCATGAATAATATCAGCAAATCTTTATTTACAATTTCAGGTGCAACTTTTACTTTCCAGTATTGAGAGCACTGGCTCCATATCATTCCATCTCTGTCATCAATTTCTCTGACTATTTTTCTTTTATCTAAGTCTATATATTGAATGCCGAGTCAATCAACGATTCATTACCCTCTATTACATCTTGGAATCCCAAAATAGTAGAGAACGCCCATGGGAGCACGTTTTCTCATTGATGGGCCATAGTGTTATAAGCCGGATTCTATGGGGGAGGGCCCTCCACTTTCGTCCTAGGATATGTAGTTGCACTCCTAGCCTTTGCAGATTTGCTTTTCTTATCTCTACTGCCTCTTTCGACATACCAATGCTTCAAGGTCCTTGATACCAATATTGTTTCTGATCCATGCTTTTGTTGCCCTGAGGTTGTTTACATTGTTTTCATCAAGCGAACTATCAAATTTCATTCCACTATTCACCACTTCACGCGGGGAGTTAGGAACTCTATCTACTTCCTCTTCCTTAATCATCACGGATTTCAATGATGTGAATAGATCACTAGTCTCAATTGGCAAAGTTGCATTGGAAGTTCCTTCTCCAATCCCTCTACTTTCTACTGCATTCTTTACAACAGAGGGTTTGAATGCTTTAGACGGGGATATCCACTCCATTTCTTGTCCCCCTTCCATTTGCTTCCATGAGTCACTTGCTTTGGAGTAACTGTTGATGTTTGCATTTTGTGTTCTTCCTACATTACCAATTGTCTGTGCATTGTGCACTCTCCTAGTGTTTCCCGTGTCTGGTAATTTTCTATTCAGACATTTTTTTTGGTTAAGTGTTTAGTTTCTCTGCACACATAGCATTTCCCTGGTTTCCCATAATATTCAATGTCTATCTTGGACCAACCATAGTCCTTGGTATAGACATTTAATTTAGACAACAAATTCTCAATGTTGTTTACGAGGATCCTTACTTTAGGCAATTCGTAGAGCTCTTCTACAATTTGGACAAAAAGTGCCTAGTTTGGCACAGATAGCTGGTATCAAAGGCTTCAAGTGAGCCGCCATATTAGGGAAGGCTATGGAGATAAGTTTCGGATGGCCTGATTTAGCATTCACCTCGGTCATGTTAAAGGAGACTGACCATTCCATTAGGATGCCCTTTCCATAAATTAGGTCGAGGGGATTAGCCTCCAGGATTTCCTTGATGTTTGCATTCATTCTCCTCCAACTCTATGTGAAAAAAACTCATGCCGAGTGGGTGCACCCATTTGGATTGGTGGCATAATCTCTTGTAGAGCAGAGCTTGTAGAAGATCTCTTACCATTTCTTAGAAAACTAGGAGGAGGGAGGTTGAGGGGTAGAGCGAGAAATAAAGTAAAAGAGAGTGAAGTGAACCAACCCACAAAACTGAAAGTCTAGGGTTTAAAACACACACACACACACACACACACGAACAAACACAGAGACAGACAGACAGACAGAAAGAAAGCATGGAAGCTTCGCAGGCTGAGCGTGAGGAGGAAGACGAACAGCAAGTCTTTTTCTTTGTGGACGTAGGAAATCTTCTCGTCTCTGATTCTCGCGACACCGCAATTACCTCCTCTTCATCTTCCAGGTCAGCTCACCAAACTTATGTTTTTTTTTTCTTGTTACTGTCTTCTCCCCCTTTTCCCCTCCCTTTCGATCTCTCTGTTGTTGCTTTCGCTTTGGTTTAGTGTCCATCGATTTTCTCTCAGAGAAAACATCGTTTCTTCTTCTTAATCTTGTTGTAGTTTTGTTTCTCAGAGATGACACCGCTTCTTCTTCTCCGAAATGTATTCGTTTTTGTTGTTGCTTTTCCGCTTTACTATTTCTCCCATTAAATTTGTCTTATAAACATCACATCTTGTTGTTTTTGCTTTTCTCAGAGATTATATTGCTTCATTGAGTTAGACCTGATGATTCTCTTTCCTATCCTCCTCTGCCTTCTACCTTGATGTTTCTTCCTTGCTGCTTAATTTTTCAAAATGTTCAATGATGAGCTATTTTGTTAGGGAAATAGCCTTGCCTTTGTTCGCTATTTGTTTATGTTTTTCCTATTCCCCTTGTTTCTCCTTTGCCCTAGTTTCCTCAGAAGTAAGATCTCTCGGTGGTCAGAGTAACCTTGTGTTTCTTTGCCTTCTTCTGAAGCTTTCAGGTTTCATATTGTTTTTGTTTTCTTCTCGTTTATGTTCTAATTCTCTATGAAATGAGATCAGTTAATGGTGTAAAAATCTTGCCTTCATTTTCTTTCTTTGTGTTTGCTGCTTTGTCTTTCGAAGAGTTCATGCTTTGCCTTTTGTTTTACATTTTCACATCATTTTATCAGAGATGATATTTCACGAGAATGCTTGGAAAGAGGACAAAAAGCTCTTCAGGCTTTGGCTGAGAGGCTTTTCAAGCTTCCTTCCACTCCAGAGAAGATTGGACGACTCGTGAAGCTTCCTTCTCCCTTGATACAGCTACCTCGAGAGAAGCCTGTGAGTACTTTATGTTCTGTCGAAAAGTACTTTGTTCTATTCTCATCAAAGAAGATGTGGCTTGTATGTTTATAGCTTGACATGAGAGGGTATTGTTTATTTTTAATAAAAAAATTTGTGCTATTTTATAAAAGAAAATTCAGTACATAGTTTGATCTGTAAAATTAAGATTCTTTATTCTCTTTTTGCCATGTTTAAACAGCTGCCTAAACCTAGGCCCCCTACTAAATGGGAGATTTTTGCTCAAAGAAAAGGTCTGAAGTTTTTTGGTTCAGTCGGTTTTGTATTGTATTGATTTGCACCAGAATGTAAACGGATGATTTGTATTTCAGGGATTCAGAAGAGAAAGCGGAGCAAGCTTGAGTTCAATGAACAGACCGATGATTGGAGGCGGCGATATGGCTACAAGAGAGTAAGGGACGAGAACGACATTCCTATCATTGAAGCAAAGGCATCAGATGGTTTGTCAGCTCTTATCATTCCTTATGTTGGTCGCAACAATACTATGCTTGTGTGTTTTATGTAATAGGCTGTAATAAAAGTCATCCTTCCATCCACTCACACATATCAGAGATCATTTCAGACATATTGAAGATCATTTCACACATATCAGAGATCGTTTATAGTGTAAAATATATTTTGAGCACCTGACACATAAATTATCTTTGCGGTTTTAAGACATCTACAGCATGAAAATGCTGTTTTCTTTTTTTGTTTCATGTTTTGGACATCTAGAGTCTCGTTTTGTTTGATATTCCACGTTTTACACTGAATCACTATAATTGTTTTCCTTGATTTCAAAGTAATTCAAAGCAACAAGGAGTTGAGGACAATTTGACGGAGTCATTAAAATGAACATGAAAATTTTGAAAAGAAACATGAGATGGAGGGTGCTATGTGATAAAAGTGTTAGATTGTTTGTGAGATTTCACAAATACTTGCTGATTTTATCATTCTTTAGAGTAGCTCGATCATAAATAACTATGAATTTTAGGTTTGACCAATCTTAATGAGAAACATGAGATGAAGGATGCTATGTGATAAAAGTGTTAGATTGTTTGTGAGATTTCACAAATACATGCTGATTTTATCATTCTTTAGAGTAGCTCGATCATAAATAACTATGAATTTTAGGTTTGACCAATCTTAATACCTCTTGTACTATAATGAAGGAACCTATTTTCTTACCGATGATTGCATGACTTCTCTGGTTGGATCGCAATATCAAGAAGATAGATAGATATGTTTTTGTTCGAAGTCTTTCTGGTATTTTGACTTTTTATGTTTGTTAGCAAGAAGGATATTGGCTATGGCTAATACTTCCTTTATTAGGAGGAAGAAGGAATATCAAATCAAGTGCTTAAAAGGTCCAAGGGCTCAGAAGTTTCAAAATCTGGTGTTAATTTGAACTGTGCTCTATCATCCTTTTAGATTGCACAACTAGCATTTTTAATTCACTACTCTGCGATTTCAAAATCGATATGTAAAAAGCATGGTCTTCCATGGTTGTGTCTGCAGTATTTAGCTGTTTGTCCTTCCATTCACCTCGCCAGATTTTGCTAGCTTCAACTTGCAGGGATGTGCAAAGTCTATGCACTATCAAGATACTTTCTAAATACTCTTGTTATTTATGCCCAGTTATGGGCATTGAACCAAAAGTAGAATAAGAAAAAAAATCCAAGAAACCTGATGTATAAGAATCTTCATTGACCGAGGATTTGCGAGAAAGGATTCTTTCTGGTTCTAATGACCGTTTAATTTAGAGTAGATGAAAGTGAACCCTTGTTTTCTATAACTCTATATTCATTTATGTTTTTCAATTTATATGACATTATTTTGATATTGTCTTGTGCAGAAGTGGGTTCAGATCCATTTGCTCAACGGCTTAGTGAAAAGAAATCCCGTGTTGCAAAACAAGAGAAGAATCAGTTGGAAAATCTGAAGAGGGCTGCAAAGCTTGGGGGCAAAGGAGCATTGCCAAGGTATAATATATATCTATTAGATTTGAACCCTTTGGAGCAAACTAATTATGATCAACAAATATATGGTATTATGCTTTTTACTGAACTGAAATTAATTGTTCGGTTTTTAATTAATATGAAGCACTGTGCAATTGGCTGCAACAAGTTTGCCTATCACTGGTACTAAGGAAGCACCTAGAAAGATAGGAAAAGGTGAAATAGGGTTCGCAGCAGGTCTTGCAAGCAGTGCAACTGCAAGTGGTGGAAAATTTGATCGCAAATTGGATGGAGAAAAACCTGCAAAGAACCCTGGGAAGCATAGAAAGGTAAAGATGCATTATTACTCAGTCTTGCAATTTCTATACCTTTTTTGGTTAAGAACAATAAGATAGTTAGTCATACAAAATTATTTTCTCCTGTGATTCTTTAATATTTTTGTGAATAGGTTATGGCCTTGTTGTATTGGATAAACCTTATAGCTGCCATTTCTTTTCAGTTCCTCCCAGTTGTAGAAGGTTCAGGGATTGGACAGCAAGAAAAACTACAATTTGAACGTGTTCTAAATAAACTGCTTGCACAGAGTAGCCACGAAATTGTGGATGTGAATAAGGTGGGTTACATGTAAAACTTTCATTGGAAACAGTTTGTTTTCTATGTACAAAAATAAACTTAAAAAGTACCTGATGAACTATTACTACAGGCTGTGAGTGTTTTGAATGTTGAAGAAGAGAGGCAAGCACATAAAGCAAATATGACAGGAACGAATAAGAAAAAATGGAATCCGAAGAACAAAGGTCAGAAGGGTGGATTCTCAAGACCATCAGGTAAGCAACATGGTAAGAAATCTGGGTCAAAAGGCAAAGTAAAATAGGCCCAAATTTGTATATGCGCTCATGATTGGAATCTTGCGTCATCAAATTATATTATTCCAAGTGAATATAATGGTCATGGTGTGAATGCAATTGGATGTGAGTGGAATCCAATTCTTTTCTTTAATTTCAAGTGAAGAGTGTTTCCAAGTCACGCAGGGAATTTTCTCTATTTTGTTCATGTGTCTTGTGCCATATGTTTTGAGAAAATTTGGGACTTTCAGAGATGTGCTCTATGCATACCATATTTGGGACCAAAAAGAGAATTATCTAGTTTGGGTTTTACATAAATATCTACAAATCTTAGTAATGTTGAAGACAACTATTCAGTACATACCTTCCCTATTTCAAACTTCACTATGTTGACATCTGTGTAAGTCGGATAAATGTTTGAACTTGAAGAATGTTTGAAGACCTTTCTAAATTTGCGTGAAGTCCAAAATGTAATCTTTAATGGAACGTATCCAAAATACCTGAAATTTTCATTATCTCCTTAAGTTTTTACTAGTTACCCGAGTATCCTCTTACTGCTTGTCAAGCAATTACTTGTCCCATTTAATCAATTGTATGGTCAATTCACTCTGTTTCTCTTCTCGGAGTTGACCAGGGCATAAGATTTGGGGGTATTTTGGGTAAATAAAGAAAGCAGTTGATTTGATGTTGATGGAGGTGGTGGGTCAAGTTAGACTGGGAAGAGGAGATATATTACCTTTTTTGTCAAATGCAATTACAATGTATATTGAACTCTACTTCTAGCCATAATAACCTATGGACTTTTTGTAAACCAAGTCACTTGCCAAGTATTTTTTTCTAGTTAATTCTGAGATATGTGGGTGAGTATTTTTTTAAAGATGTTCTTTTGGCGGGGGGATTCTATTTGTGCCTGAAACATCTTCTGATAAGAGAAATGGCAACTCATGTATTGCATTTTCATATTAACAGCCATAAACAATTCATAAGAGTATAAAGTCTAGCAGATGTAGCTCTTTCTTATTGGTCAGTTTCTTATTGACTTGTTTTTTATTATTGTCAGTGGTTCACAATATTCAGAATAGTTTAAATATTAAATGGAAAATGATGCTAGCCTGAAAGTTATTATGTCCTAATATCTGTCATATTTGTAAGCCATTGGATTGCTGCATAATTCCATTCTAATGATAATGTAGCCATGCATGCAGTATATGCAAAGGAATCATGCTGTAATAACCACGCTCACCTGTATGACAGTGAGCTGCTATTCAGCTTCATTTATTGATTTTATTCTTCGAAGGAACCCAGTTTAAATACGTAAATATGGAATTGTTTATCATGAATTAACAGTAAGTAATATGCAAGCCGAGTTCGGCTATACACAAGTCCAGACAAATATATATGGGCCAATCACAGTGAGCGACAAGCAGTTATTCATACAATTAATTGATGGAATATGAGTTGAGTTATATGCTTACTTTTAATGCATTTGATGTTATATGAGGTTCTTGAGCATCCTGTTGGGAAAACTGATGTAATCTACTCATGTATTTCAAGATGTATGTTAACCCTAAACTATAACCAGAACATCCACAATGTCTTACTACACTCAGATCATTTCGATGCCTTCACATGAACATGCAATACACTTGCTGTATCAGGAGAAATACATGCCTAAAGGCATTGAGGTGACAAATACACGCTGTAACAAATGCACATGCATTAGGAGCATGTGCATGAATATATTTGCCCCTCATTTCTATATGCACTCCTTTCAAAAAGGTACTTTCTCTAGTCACTCAAATTTTGATGTAAAGTGTGAGCATTAAGATTGTCATTACTTAATGGACAAATATTTCCTTGATATTGTAAAATGCCTCAAACTCTCTTCCTTCTTTCTATTACATTTGAATGCTTTTATACACCTTGGTAATACATTCCAAGATACATTCGGTTATCTTGGCACACTTACCTCTAACTAACCTCTTACTAACTTTAGTGTAACTAATTAACCCAAGGTCTAACTCCCTTAACCCTGGTTATAGTGACTTGGGTTAGGGGAAGGGTTTTGGCCTGTGGTTTTACCACGCGATCCCACAACTCTCCCCTTCAAAAAATTTGAGTATGTCGACTGTGTTTGATGGTGCCTCTTTGCCTCCGTCACTGTGGGAGCGACATCCGCCGCGTTGCTATGGCAGAGGGCATCTCGATTGCTTGTGTGCGGTGGTGGCTCTGCTTCGTCCTGCTGGTTGGCTGCGACTGAAGGGTTTTCTGATTCATCCTCGCAGGGGACGTCATGGTGAGTTTCTTCCTCTTGTGCTTCTTGAGTTGTGGATTGCTGATTATATGGCATCATCCATATCACGTGCGCATAAGTAATCCGCCCATTAGCATCGCGGCGGAGGGAATAAGTGTTGGCTCTCATTGAACGGATGACCGTAAAAGGGCCAATCCATCGATGCATCATTGATTCACTGAGTCCTTGTCGGCGGATCGGGAAATAGACTAGGACCTTTGTTCCGGCTGTGTACTCGACCGCTCGACGACCCTTATCATAGCACCGCTTTTGGCGTGACTGAGCCAATTGTAGATTCTTGTGTATGCTCAACCGTAAGATAGGTTGAACCTGTTGCAAGTGCAACCACCAATCCATCGCATCGGTTCGAGTATTTTTTTTGGGTAGATCCACCTTGATGTCGGGGGGTAAACGGGGATCTCTTCCATATAGTGCTCTGAAAGGGCTGATTCGAGTCGAGGCCTGCACCGAAGTGTTATACGCATGCGTGATGAAGGGTAGGATCAAATCCCACGTTGTGTGTAGTGGGAACAATTGATGTGGAAGGACGTAAAAGGTGTGTGTGATCGTGGTGGAGCCTAGCTTGAGTGTGCAGACGATTGTGGTGTTGGACTTATATAGGCGTTGGTGATCGCCGAATAACACCTTGATGGGGGAGGCTTTGGAGGTTGAAAGATTGAGGCGATCAACCAGATCTTGACTGATGGAAGATATGCTACTACCGGAATCAAAGAGAACTTCTTGCGGACTATGGAGAATTGTTGCCATGGCCGTGCACACGGGAGAACTTGAGGATGTGGATGCTTGTATGTGCGGGGGTTGTGCTCCCTTCAACACCCCGCGACTTAGTTTTCCGACAGGTCGGTCCGATAACTATTGTCAGCCAACTGTACTTGCACATTTTGCTTCTGTGTTTGGTTGTTCCATTTCCGACAGTGTTTCTTCACGTGCCCATAGTTGTTGCAAAAAAAACACTTAGGTCTTCCTTGTGCATCGCGTGTTGGCAGGTTCCTTCTTGCTTGTAGTTGAGCGTTCTGGATATCGATTTCCATTGGCGTGGCGTTGCTATTGTATTGTTTCTCGGAATTGACATTGGATGACCAGCTCATTTGGAGTTCTGTTTGTGTTGCTGCTTCAATGCGTTGTGCAATGAGGATGGCTTCTTGAAATGTTTTGGGGCCTTGATCGCGCACTCGACGATATATTTCTGGGCGTAGCCGTGGCCATAAGAAGAATAGCTTCATCGATTCTGGCATTGTTGGATTTGCGTGAGTAAGTAATTGTTGTAATCGGATTGCAAATTGTGTCACTGGCTCATGTTGTTGTTGTTTGATTGTCTCTAGTTGCTGCAAAGCCGTCTGAGTTGAGTCATGGTGAGCGAAATTTCCGATCATTAGGGATTTAAGTATCGACCAATCGTTCTTGGACTCCTCTGTTTGCTGTATGAACCATGTGGCCGCGATGCCCTCCAATAAAGTTCGCATCTCTAGTGCTTTCCGTGCTTCAGGCCACTGATGATAGCTCGCCACCATTTCAAAATGATCGAGCCAAGAAAGGATGTCCTCAGACGACAGACCTGAGAAGGATTTAGGTCGTACTCGTGGGTCTGGCCGATTAGCGTGCCTATCTGTCTGCGAAGAGAAAAAAGATAGCATGGCCTGATTAGTCAAATTTGATTGTATTGCGATGTTAGATAACGCTTGTATTAGTTGATCCAGCTGGAAAGCTTGACGGTTTTCTTCGTGTTGTTGCAGAAATTCTGGATTCATGTCGGTGCATTCTGTTGCACCGTTGTTCTGTATTGGAGATGCCATACGTATGTTGATTTCGACTTGCTCTTGTTGCGTCTTGTTGTGTTGGGTAGTGTTGCGGTTTCTTCTTCTTGATGTGGTGGTGTCTAATCTGTTGGAGTAGCGTCCTGTTTTGTTTCAACTCTTTCTTGATTTGGTGTCTTCAGTGTTGCCTGTCTTCTCCACCAAAGTGTGTAAAATGCCTCAAACTCTCTTCCTTCTTTCTATTACATTTGAATGCTTTTATACACCTTGGTAATACATTCCAAGTTACATTATGTTATCTTGGCACACTTACCTCTAACTAACCTCTTACTAACTTTAGTGTAACTAACTAACCCAAGGTCTAACTCCCCTAACCTTGGTTATAACTACTTGGGTTAGGGGAAGGGTTTTGGCATGTGGTTTTACCACGCGATCCCACAATATGTTTAAGGCGTGTTTTTTTTATAAATGGGGGAATATAGCAAGGAATCTTGGATGTTTACTAGGGCTTGCTTTTTTTTTTCCCTTATGCGCAACGCTTGGCCACAACCGAGATTATTTTCATACACAGAAAATAGGAAATAGAACACAACACAAAGAGGAAGACAAATACACAGTAGGTTTATGTGGAAAACCCCAAACTAGGGGAAAAACCACGCCAGCCCACGGGTTGCAAACTGTCACTATGTAAGAATGTACAAAACTGTGAGTTCACGGAGGCAACGACCTCGTGCTCACGATCTTCGCCACAGGCGGCGGTTACAACAGAGGCAAAGACCTCGTCTCTCTCTCTCTCTCTCTCTCTCTGTACAGTTGCGCACTCTCTCTTCTTCTTGCACCAACAAGGAAGAATAACAACTACATACTTAGTTTGCCCTAAGTCATATTTATACTAATATGACTTTTCGGCTATTTACAAATGTAGCCACGATGGGCTCTCAGAAACATATTTACGAATATGTCTCTTCCTCTGGTTCATACCGGGTCTGCACCATCCGGCTGTCCGTAGCCGGGTACTCCTCATCCGGTTCATATCGGGTCTGCATCATCCGGCTCTCCGTAGCCGGGTACTCCTCATCCGGTTCGTACCGGGCCTGCACCATCCAGTTCATACCGGGTCTGCATCATCCGGCTCTCCGTAGCCGGGTACTCCTCATCCGGTTCATACCGGGCCTGCACCATCCAGTTCATACCGGGTCTGCATCATCCGGCTCTCCGTAGCCGGGTCCACCTCATACGGTTTCGGCCTCGGTCTATCAGCCTCGGCCGAGTCTGTTCATCGGCACTATTCTTCTCCCTTCCCATCCGGAGGGACCTGTCTCCCAACAAACTCCCCCTTCACTCCGGCATGGGGTGTCTTCCTAGTCCGATCCTCTTCCGACATGCGTCCAGCTTGTCGGGTGTCAGCACTTTGGTTAGCATATCTGACCCGTTCTCGGCCGAGTGGATCTTTGTCAGTGCGAACTCTTGGTCATCTACTCTTTCCCGGATCTAGTGATACCTAAAGGTAAAGAGGGATGTTTGACGGATCAGCTATTGAGAGATGACGTTCAGCAAACAGGACTGTAGTAGAGATGAGAGTAGAGACACACAGATCTTTGGTGTACCCAACCGCCTTGATTGGTACACAAGAAAAAAAAAGGTTATTATATTAGTTAACCTTACATAGAAAGTGGTGTGTTCACATTATAAAAGGAGGTGTCCTGTCCAAGTGAACAATGTGTTCACATATACGAATAATTACCTAATTTGTGAACTACGGGCCTTTACACCTAACAACCTCCCACTTAAAGGTCCGATGTGAACATTCAAGTAACTCCCACTGCAT
Organism: Azolla caroliniana; assembly: GCF_043228905.1. Taxonomy (NCBI): domain Eukaryota; kingdom Viridiplantae; phylum Streptophyta; class Polypodiopsida; order Salviniales; family Salviniaceae; genus Azolla; species Azolla caroliniana. The sequence continues at coordinate 13,982,778 of NW_028230436.1, forward strand.
AAGCAATATCTGGACGAGTAGCTACCATAGCATACATTAGAGAACCACATGCTGATGCATAAGGAATTCCCTTCATAGCATTGATTTCCATCTCATCCTTTGGACAATCAGCCTTGCTGAGTTTAAGATATGACGGCAAAGGAACTCCACGGGACTTTGCTTCTGCCATATTAAATCTGTTAAGCACTTTTTCAATGTACTTTTCTTGTGACAAAAACAACAATTTGTCTTTTCTGTTTCTACTGATTCTCATGCCCAAAATATGCTCTGCATTTCCCAAATCTTTCATAGAGAAGACCAATTTCAGTTGATCTTTTAGAGCATCAAGACTAGTCTTTCTTTTCCCAGCTAGCAACATATCATCCACATATAGAACAAGTATGATAGGACTGTCATCGATATCCTTTTTCGTGTATAAACAATGATCTGCATAGCTACGATCAAAGCCTTGAGAAAGCATAAAAGTATCAAACTTCTTATACCACTGTCGTGGTGCTTGTTTTAGGCCATACAAGCTACGTTTTAGTTTGCATACCAAATGCTCCTTGTTAGAGACTACAAAACCCTCAGGTTGTTTCATGTAGATCTCTTCATCAATATCACCATGCAAAAAAGCGGTCTTTACATCCATTTGGTACAACTCCAAATTAAGCATTGCAGTGAGAGCAAATAGCACACGAAGTGTGGTCATCTTCACAACAGGAGAGAAGACCTCTTGGAAGTCAATACCTTCCTTCTGTGCATAACCCTTGGCAACTAATCTTGCCTTGTATTTTGGTTTCCCTTCAATTTCCTTTACCTTATAAACCCACTTATTTGGAAGAGCTTTCCTTCCTTGAGGTAAGGACACAAGATCCCATGTATCATTTGCATATAAAGATTTTATTTCTTCTTGCATTGCAAGCTCCCACTTACTACTAAGTTCACATGACATTGCCTCCTTATAAGTAAGAGGTTCACCCTCATCTGACAGCATGACATAATGCAAAGAGGGGTCATATCTATATACCTGCCTCCTTGAACGATTAGACCTACGTACCCAATGATCAGTATTTTCTGGGATTGGTTCTAAATCTGGAGGAAAATCATTTTCAGCACTTTCTGGCTGTTGCGAACCATGTCCAACATGTTGTTCGACATCTATATTTTGTTCTTCAGTACCTTCATCTCGTTGACCAATATCTTCATGAGCATCTCTTTGCTGTCCAACTTCTTCTGGCTCAAAGATAACCGGTTGACCATCATATTCAACCTTTGGTATAGCATCATGAGGTTTATTTTCAGATTTTGTGGATGGCTGTAATTGCTGAAATGTAACGCTCTTAGAGTTCCCAACAGAGGAACAAGCATTTTTCAGCAATTTTTCTTCATTAAAAACAACATCCCGGCTGCGTACAATTTTTCTGGACTGAGGTAACCAAATCCTATAGCCCATTTCACCTTCATCACCATAGCCCATAAAAATGCCCATGGTGGACTTAGCATCGAGCTTATTTCTCAGCTCACTTCTAATGTGTACAAACGCATCACAACCGAAAATTCGTAAATGGTCATATGAGGCTGGTTTGCCAGACCAAACCTCCTCAGGGATTCCATTTTTTAAGGACTTGTTGGGAGAACGATTACATATATGAACCGCGGTTTTTAATGCTTCTCCCCAAAATTCATGAGGGAGATTAGCTGTGGACAGCATGCATCGTACTCGCTCACACAAGGTCCTATTATACCTTTCTGCCACCCCATTTGATGAAGGGTTATATGGAGCAGTAAGCTCTCTTTTAATACCATGTAAGTCACAATAAGACTTAAATTCTGCAGATGTAAACTCACCCCCATTATCTGTTCTGAGACATTTCAGTTTTGTCCCTTTTTGAGTAGTCACAAATGCATGAAAAGATTTAAATGCATCAAATGCATCACCTTTTCTTTTCATCAAGTACACCCAAATCTTCCTAGAATAATCATCGATAAAGGAAATAAAATATGCAGCACCGCCCAAGGATTTTACAGGCATGCTACATACATCAGAATGCACCAAATCTAGCACATTTGGTTTACGAGAGATACCAGAATAATACGAATTTCTTACTTGTTTGCCAAATAGACAATCATTACAAAAAACCAACTTTGATCCTTTAACATCAAATCTTTTTAAAGCAGAAAGGACTTCAAGTCCTTTTTGGCTCATATGTCCTAATCTCTTATGCCAAAGCTCTAAACGAGAGTCGAATTCAGCAATAGCAAGAAACTTTCCAGGTAAAGCTTTGCATTGCAAACAGTACAAAGTGCCCTTTTTGCAACCTTTCACAATAACCATAGATCCTTTCTTTAGTTTCCATAATCCACCACCGAATAATGTGGTGTAACCATGCAAATCCATCTGTCCTACAGATAGCAAACTTTTCTTTATGCCAGGTACATACCTAACATCTTTGAGCACAAGCTCTTGACCATTATTCAAAGACAAGTGTATGGTTCCAATACCATCAATATTGCAAGCACTATTGTTACCAAGATAAACTTTTCCATAACTGCCTGCATCAAATGTGGTAAAGCACTCCAAACATGGAGTAACATGAAACGAAGCCCCAGAGTCTACTATCCATGTCTGTGTCAATCCATCATCGATTGACAATAAAGCATCAATAACATCTGTTTTGGTGATTTGCATGTCTTGAACATGAGCTATAAAGGCATCACCTGTAATACAAAGTACATCACCATCTTCACCAGATAGCTCTTCAATGATAACATTTGAAGCCATATTAGCTTTCTCTGTTGTATTAAACTTATCCTCTTTGTTTTTCTTCTCTCCAACATTCTTCTTCCTTTCTAGTTCCATCTTCCAATATCTACAATCAGGTTTCTTATGACCTTTACGGCCACAATGATAGCAAGTGATATCTTGTTGTTTTCCTTTCCCTCTACTCTTACTTCTATTTCTTTGTCCTACATTTGGGTTCCTCTTATCATATCTCCCCCTAATATTGTATGCTGAACCACTACCTTCTCCGCTAGATTGTCTTCTAATCTCTTCACTGAGAATAGAGCCCCGCACACCATCGAAGGTCAAGGTGGGGCTATTAGATAGTGAAACAACTAATGTTTCCCACGAATCCGGTAAAGTCATAAGTAGGAAGATAGCTTTGAGCTTGTCATCAAAAGCTGGTAATCCTGAATCTTGTAGTTGGGAGAGAGTACCTGTGAATAAAGATAGATGCTCTGTTGCACCTTTTGACTCATCAAGCCTCATACTGACAAGTTTTCTCATCAAATGCACCTGATTCACAGGAGTAGTATTCTCGTAAGTTTTCTTAAGTTTCTCCCAAACTTGATGGGTAGTAGTCAAGCCCTTTACATCTACAAGAATTTCATCAGAAACAGCCATTTTAATATATGTAATGGCTTTCTTATTCAAAGTGTTCCAAGCATCATTTTCCATGCTCTCTGGTTTCGTTTCTACAAGAGCATCTTCACAATCTCTTAGAAAGAGGATGCCCAGCATACGCTCTTTCCACAATTCGAAACCTTTTCCATCAAATCTCTTGATTTCAAAGAGGTTTTTCACTTCAGCTGAAGTGGAGGCCATTGCTCCCAAGATTTATGACAGATGCCTTCAGAAATTGAGCAGAATACCAATAGAAAAGGGTCTGACAGATTTTTATTTTTATTTTTTAAAAATCTGTGTTTTCTGCTGATTCTGAATCTAAAGAAAAACAGCAAAGTAGAGGAAAGAGATTTGGCTCTGATACCAGTTAAAGGTAAAGAGGGATGTTTGACGGATCAGCTATTGAGAGATGACGTTCAGCAAACAGGACTGTAGTAGAGATGAGAGTAGAGACACACAGATCTTTGGTGTACCCAACCGCCTTGATTGGTACACAAGAAAAAAAAAGGTTATTATATTAGTTAACCTTACATAGAAAGTGGTGTGTTCACATTATAAAAGGAGGTGTCCTGTCCAAGTGAACAATGTGTTCACATATACGAATAATTACCTAATTTGTGAACTACGGGCCTTTACACCTAACAATACCTCCGCTGGATATGCTTCTCCGGGAATGGTAGACCGCATTCTTAGCAAGGTGGATGGCACTTTGATTGTTGCAGTAGAGTCGGTATTCCTCTTGCCGGATACCGAGCTCTCCGATGAAGTCCTTTATCCATAATATTTCCTTGCCGGCTTCCACAACCGCCATGTACTCCGCCTCTGTGGTTGACAATGCAACCGTCTTCTGCAGCCTCGACTGCCACGAAACAACTCCCCCTACATATGTCATTACATACCCGGATGTAGACCGGTTGGTATCCACATCAGCTGACATGTCCGAATCGGTGAAACCGTCCAGTTGAGGTTTTCCGGAGCCGAATCGGAGACACATATTTGAAGTGCCCTTCAAATACCGGAGTATCCACTTGACCGCGTTCCAGTGCTCCTTGCCGGGATTGCTCATAAACCAGCTCACCACTCCGACTGCGTATCCAATGTCCGGTCGGGTACAAACCATTGCGTACATCAAGCTCCCGACGGCAGAGGCATATGGAATCTTCATCATATCTGCCTTCTCTCCTCTCGTCTTCGGGCTTTGCTTGCCGGACAGCTTGCAGTTTGCCGGAAGTGTCGATCCGACTGGTTTTGCTTCTAACATGTTGAACCGATGAAGCACCTTTGTCACATACTTCTCCTGTGATAGCCATAATTGTTTCACTGACCGGTCCCGAATGATGTGCATCCCCAGCATCTGTCTTGCCAGACCCAAGTCTTTCATTGAGAAGGTCTGGTTGAGAGCCTTCTTTAGCATCCGTATTTTACCTTGGTCTCGTCCGACGATCAACATGTCATCCACGTACAGGAGGAGTATCAGGAAGTCGCCTCCTTCAAACTTCTTCACAAACACGCAGTGATCGGCCTGCGTCTTGTGGTACCCTTGATCGGTCATGAAGGAGTCGAACTTCCGGTACCATTGCCGGGGAGCCTGCTTCAGTTCGTACAGGCTCTTCTTCAATCGGCATACCAGGTGCTCCTTCCCTTTCTCCACAAATCCTTCCGGTTGCTGCATGTAGATCTCCTCTTCGAGGTCGCCGTGAAGGAATGCCTTCTTCACGTCCAGCTGCTCTACCTCGAGGTCCATGCTTGCTGCTATATTCAGCACCGTCCGGATGGAGGTCATCTTTACTACCGGGGCAAATATCTCGTCGAAGTCCACGCCCTTCTTCTGTTGGAACCCCTTCACCACGATCCTGGCTTTGTATCTCGGGGGGTTGCCGACATCTCCCGGTTTCAACTTGTACACCCGCTTGTTTCGGAGTGCCCGCTTTCCTTTCGGCAACTCCACCAATTCGTACGTATGGTTCTCATGCAGGGAATCCATCTCATCCTGCATGGCACTTAACCATTTTCGGCTGTGGGTGTCCTCCTTCGCTTCTTCGAAGCTTTCCAGCTCCCCCTCATCGGTCAGCAGAACATGCTCTGCATCCGGAAATCTCCGGGGGGCCCTTCTCTCTCTGAGAGGATATCTCTGTCTTCGGGCTTCGGTAATCGGCTCCTCCATTTGCTCTTCATCCGAATCCGATTCGGGGTCTTGGCCGGTTCCGGTCTCAGCTTCCTCTACTTCTTCTTCTGTCGGTTCGGTATCCTCACCGTAACCGGCTGGTTCCTCGAGTGCTAGCCGGTCTCTTGCCGGTTGGGTCTGCTCATCGTAGAGTCTATCCTTACCGTTCGACTCAGAGTTCATTATCTTCTTCTCCGACTCCCAGTCGGCAAGCGTCTTGTCCGCCGTGAAGATAATATCTCGACTCCAGAATACCTTCTTGTCGACCGGGTCCCACACTCGGTAGCCGAACTCATCGTCACCGTAACTGAGGAATATGCATGGCAGGGTCTTTGGATCTAACTTTCCTCTCCGGTCCTTTGCTACATGCACGTACGCGAGACACCCGAACACCTTCAGATGCCGATAGGATACTTCCTTACCGGTACACACTCTCTGTGGCGTGTCTCCGTCCAAGGGTACTAAGGGAGATCTGTTTATCACGTATGTCGCCGTCGACAGTGCCTCAGCCCAAAACTTCTTGGGTAGGTTTGCATGCGCTAGCATACTCCGGACCCTCTCCATTATGGTCCGGTTCATCCTCTCGGCCAGTCCGTTTAGTTCCGGCGTCTTCGGCACGGTAAATTCGAGCCGGATTCCCTTCGAGCGGCAGTACTCCTCGAACTGCCCCTGGTACTCTCCTCCGTTACCTGCTCGAACCGCCTTCAGCTTCCGGCCGGTTTCTCTTTCCACTCTTGCGTGGAGCTCTTTGAAGACGGATAACACCTGATCCTTTGTCTTCAACGGTGTGGCCCACAGCTTCCGGCTGTGGTCATCTATGAACGTCACGAAGTAATGCGCTCCGGCATGTGACTTCGTGTCTACTTGACACACATCCGTATGCACCAACTCCAGTGGTGCATTACGTCTCATCGGTGGCCTTGGTCGGAAGGAGGTCCGGTTGTGCTTACCGGCCAGACAGTCAGTGCACTTCTCTAAGTGCACGTTCTTCACTGGAATGAGGTTGTCGTCTGCAAGCCTCTTCATCCCCTTCTCGCTCATATGACACAACCTCTTGTGCCACAGCTCACCGGCAGTGTCGGATGCCACGTTCACTTCTTCCGGACATAACCGGGCATTCATCAGGTACAGTGTGTTTACCTTCCGGGCCCGAGCCACAATCAGGCTCCCTTTGCTGAACTTCATGACACCGTTCCAGATGCTACCCGTGTAGCCTTCATCATCTAGCCGACCGACTGATATCAGGTTTAGACGAACTTTCGGAACGTGTCAGACATCCTTCAGCAGCAACTTGCATCCGGTTGGTGTTGTCAGCCACACGTCTCCTATGCCGACAATTCGGCATGTACCTTCATTCCCCATCCGGACACAGCCGTGATCACCGGTTGAGTAGGATGAGAAGCATTTCCGGTCCGGGGTAAGGTGGAACGACGCTCTGATACCACTTGTCAGGAACCCAACGTTCCTTATGCGCAACGCTCAGCCACAACCGAGATTATTTTCATACACAGAAAATAGGAAATAGAACACGACACAAAGAGGAAGACAAATACACAGGAGGTTTATGTGGAAAACCCCAAACTAGGGGAAAAACCACGGCAGCCCATGGGCTGCAAACTGTCACTATGTAAGAATGTACAAAACTGTGAGTTCACGGAGGCAACGACCTCGTGCTCATGATCTTCGCCACAGGCGGCGGTTACAACAGAGGCAAAGACCTCGTCTCTCTCTCTCTCTCTCTCTCTCTCTCTCTCTCTCTCTGTACAGTTGCGCACTCTCTCTTCTTCTTGCACCAACAAGGAAGAATAACAACTACATACTTAGTTTGCCCTAAGTCATATTTATATTAATATGACTTTTCGGCTATTTACAAATGTAGCCACGATGGGCTCTCAGAAACATATTTACGAATATGTCTCTTCCTCCGGTTCATACCGAGTCTGCACCATCCGGCTCTCCGTAGCCGGGTACTCCTCATCCGGTTCATACCGGGTCTGCATCATCCGACTCTCTGTAGCCGGGTACTCCTCATCTGGTTCGTACCGGGCCTGCACCATCCAGTTCATACCGGGTCTGCATCATCCGGCTCTCCGTAGCCGGGTACTCCTCATCCGATTCATACTGGGTCTGCATCAACCGGCTTTCCGTAGCCGGGTACTCCTCATCCGGTTCATACCGGGTCTGCATCATCCGACTCTCCGTAGCCGGGTCCACCTCGTACGGTTTCAGCCTCGGCCGAGTCTATTCATCGACACTGTTCTTCTCTCTTCCCATCCGGAGGGACCTGTCTCCCAACAGTTCTCCCATATCTGAAGCAAGACATCAGAGAGACGTTGATATGCTGCATCATAAAGTCGGTTGCATCGACATTTCCATAATGCCCATAACGTTATTATAGTCATTGTTTTCCATACCTAGACAGATCCCATCTGCTTTCGAGGTTGTTGAAAGGAGTTGACCAATATCAATCTTCTACTATGTACCATCATTTCCTCTTGAACATAGTTAGCCTCATACAACATCAAACTGGAATGTAACACTCCCCACATCGCTGATCCCCATGAAAATAGGCAGCCGCATTGATTGTTAAAAATAACGAAAGAACTTTATTCCATACTTGTTGAGCCAAGGGACAAGACCAAAAGGCATGATTGGTAGTCTCCTGAGCTTCATGGCAAAAGTCACATTGTCGAAGATTGGGTGTTACATTCTCTTTCAATGAGTGACCAACTGGTAAGGCCGTATGCATTAATAACCATATGAAGAGAATAAATTTAGTTGGCCCCTTGAATGACCAAATCCATCTCCAGTAGGTTTTCAAATGCCAAGTTGAAACCCCCCAACTGGTCCAATGTTTCTGAGCTGCTGGTATCCTTGCATTTCGAGAGAGCAATAGTGCTCTTCCAAGTTTTACTGAGTATTGAAAGAATGGAATCTTTATGATCTGTTCACCCAAGGAATGTGACCAAAACCAACCCCCCTCGGATCCCATGTTAATCTTGCAACCGGATCTTTTGCATATAACCACAAGATATCAAAACACATATGAGCAATTGAAGGATAAGGATCAAGCATCCATTTCTTTCCAATTTTAGCAACCATTTTGACTGGTGCACTTCACAAGTGTTGTAGATAACTGCACTCAAATATGTAAGGTTGTAATGTATGATTGTCTAAGACCTGAAAATAAGAAGCGCACTCGTTACTAGGTGAAACAGCCTTGACAACCATCAATGTGTCATGTATGAAGCATCCAAACCACATATGTTCCTTCTTGGGTTGAAAGGTTGTAGAAAACGAAGAATATGTTGCTGATATGCTAGCGGTCATTATCTTGGCACCGTGAACAAATTGTAAATGTGCAAGTCGATCTTCTTGTGACATTTGTTGAAATTGAATCCAAGTTCTTACAGATGCATCAGGCCCGTTATCCAATTTTTGCCAAGGAAGGTGAGTTCTTAGGCCCACCACTTTTCCTGCATTATCCCGAAATAAAGAATTATCAAGAAGAGGCTAATTAAGTAGTGCATCCCACATAGAAGGCTTGTCCTTAAGCAAGAATCACTTAATCACATCCCACACCCTTATGATTCCTCACAAAAATCTATTAGATGCAAGATCCCACCTTAGTGTTTGTACATCATTCAAGAATAACCACTTTAAAGAGGGTGACCAAACATCATCCGTTTTAGGACTTAACTACATCAACTGATTTAGAAATATTCCTTTCTAGCTTCTGATCTTGGCAACAATCCTCTGATCACAAACTTAGTCAAAAGGGCTCTTGAATGCATTAAAGGATTCATTAAACCCAACCCTCCATTGCTTTTAGGTTGGATTAACACATTCCAAGCAACTTTGGCTACTATTGGAGATCCTTGTTTCCCCCCCCAAAGAGAATTTCGAATCAAACTTTGCACTTTGGTTATTGCAGATCTAGAAAATAGCCAAATAGATGTTATAAACCACATTGAAGCCAGAGATACAGAGTTTACTACTACAACCCGACCTGCAAAGGACAATTGTTGGGCATCCCAATGTAGTAGTTTACATTTTATTGACAATAGTAATGGCGATAGCATTGCATCTGGCCACAAATCTATACTAACCATACATCCTAAATAACGAACTAATTCACCATTATGATGTCAAGATTCGAACTCTTGACACGACCATGTTATAATCTAGTATTATGAGTTAACCAAGATATCTAGTACTAGTTATGTATATAATTGGTCCTTATTATTTTGCTAGCATCATGTGCATAGTTGCTCCCTTGTAGTATTTACACTTGGCACATGCATGCATACCTACATGCTCTATTGTAGATTCACATGCGTGCAACAAGTATGCATGCCATGTAGTATAAATAGAGGAGTTCACCTTGAAGGAAAATCAAGGTGAACAACACCAGTTATGGAGTCTTTCCTTTAATACTATCTTCTTTCTTGTCCATTTGGTTATCTTCTTGCTTGTCTCTTGAGTTTATGATTCGTGACAGTTTGTTCACCTTCCCATCCTCATAGCTCTCCCTCTCATAAGCCATAGCTATGTCCGACTCAACTAGTGAGTTAGGCCAAATAATGGTAGCCTTACGACAACTACAACTTGAAAATGAAGCTCTTCAAAATTCTTTACAAGAACTTCAAGTCGGTACCTCCCTATCCTCACAACCCCCGAACCCTAGTCTCCCACAACAACCTAGCCTAGAGCCCGATCTTCTACCAACATCTAGCCTAGCTTCGTCACAGTTTCTTGAGCCTAAGGTTAGCCTCCCAGAAAAAATTGATGGAACGAGGTCGCGTTTCCGAGGGTTCATCAACCAAGTTCAACTTATCATTCGGCTACAACCTCAACGTTATGGAGATGGTCTTCTACAAGTTGGCCTTGTGGGCACCCTTCTCTCCGGTCCGGCCCAAGCTTGGTTTGCACCATTGGTTGAAACCTCATCACCTTTATTGGAGGACTTTCCCGCCTTCCTTGCCGAGTTAGAGGCCACATTTGGAGAGACGGACCGACGACGTACAACTCTTAACAAGATTTATGCACTCGAACAAGGTTCACGTGCAACTTCGGTCTATGCTTCCGAATTTCGACAACTAGCATGCGACGTCAATTGGGATGATCAAGCTTTAGTTGATCACTTTCGGCGCGGTCTTCGAAGCAATGTCAAGAATCTTCTCTTAAACTTTCCGGAGCCCACCTCGTTATCCCAAGCGATTTCACAAGCAGTCCATTGTGACAATCGTCTTTTCGAATTTCGCTAAGAAGAGCGCCGGACTTGGGTTCCACCTCATTCACTTCCACGCCATGCCCTGGTCATACAACCCCAAGCATCCTCACACTCGCCTACTTCGGCAGATGCTCCTGTCCCCATGGAAATTGATCAAGCCCAATTTTGGCCATTGACTGATGTTGAACGACAATTTCGGCGGGCTAATGGCTTGTGCATGTATTGTGGCGCCTCTGGTCATGTCGTTCGCCATTGTCCTAGGAGTACTCGCCCACAATTCCATCGAGCTAACGGACCCCAACATCCGGGAAACGACATCGTTCGGTTGCAGTAGGAGCCATGCAAATGGACATCTCCCGTCGCCCACATTCTCTTGGTTCCATTGCCGGACCATAAGGCAATTTCACATTGGAGGTATGGCTTTCGTTTAACTCTAGTTCCATTCAGTCTGTTGCTTTACTTGATTCTGGGGCATCTTCTTGCTTCATCGACGTCGCGTTTGCCCAAGCACATGGCGTACCTGTCGTTGGCCTCTCAAAACCCATTCCAGTTGAAGCCATCGACGGGTGCGTCCTCTCGTCAGGTGCAATTACCCAAGCTACAATCCCATTAGGGCTTCGGGTGGGCTCACACCAAGAGGAGCTCACCTTTTACCTCATCGCATCTCCTCGACATCCGATCATCTTAGGACTAACGTGGTTGGAGGCGCACAATCCAATAGTGGATTGGTGCAACCGCTCGATCACATTTAGCAAGCCATGATGCTCGTGCAAAAGTATGAAGGTAAATTCAGTTTCCTATCCTTCAGAGACGGTCGACTCCGAATTGACTACCCCATCATCGGTCTAGGATGGGTTTGTTTGTGGCGCCATTTCTAACACACTCCATGTTATTCCCGAATAATACCAACACTTCTCCGATGTATTTGAAAAATGTAATGTTGATCGTTTGCCTGAACACCGGCTCTACGACTGTCCGATTGATCTTCAAGAAGGTGCGTGTCCACCCTTTGGTCCTCTATATGCGTTGTCTGCACCAGAGTTGAAGGCCCTTCGTGTGTATCTCAATGAGAACCTCGAGAAAGGATTTATTCAACCTTCTAAGTCACCAGCCGGGGCCCCCATTTTATTTGTGAAGAAGAAGGACGGCTCTCTACGCTTATGCGTCGACTACCGAGGTCTCAACAAACTCACTGTGCGAAACCGCTATCCGCTACCTCTGATCCCCGAACTCCTTGATCGGCTCCGAGTTGCGCGTGTCTTCTCCAAAGTTGATCTGCGTGGAGTGTACAATCTAGTACGCATCAAGCCGGGGGATGAATGGAAAACCGCATTTCGAACACGGTATGGGCATTTCGAATACAAGGTAATGCCTTTTGTTCTTACTAACACTCCCGCAGTTTTTCAACATATGATGAATGATATTTTCCGGGAATATCTTGATCTTTTTGTTGTCATTTACCTTGATGATATTCTCATTTTCTCGCCAAACATGGAGGCGCACACTCACCAAGTCCGATTAGTTCTTGCCAAACTTCGCGAGCATGGCCTTTATGCCAAAGGCGAGAAATGCGAGTTCGACCGTACCTCGATCGAATTTCTGGGCTACATCATCTCGCCCACTGGCATCACCATGGATATGAAGAAGGTCTCTGTCATTCAGGTGTGGGCGACTCCAAGGCGACTTAGAGATGTGCAATCCTTCCTCGGCTTCGCGAATTTTTACCGTCGCTTCATCAAGGGGTTTTCCACCCTAGCACAACCTCTTATCGCTCTCACCCATAAAGGCACTCCATTTTTATAGACCTCAGAGGCACAAAATGCGTTCGACTCACTCAAACACGCATTCATCACTGCCCCGGTGCTGCTACATGCCGACCCCACAAAACCCTTCCAAGTCGAAACCGATGCCTCTGACTTTGCCATTGGCGCCATCTTATCCCAGGCAGACAACAACAACCTAATGCACCCAGTGGTTTACTATTCCCGGAAATTTACGGCATCCGAAATCAATTATCCCATTTACGACAAGGAGCTTGCTGCTATCATTGCTGCCTTTGAAGAATGGCGACCCTACTTGGCCGGCGCACAACATCGTGTCCAGGTAGTGACTGATCATAAAAATTTAGTTTATTTTTCCACCACTCGTACTTTGAATCGAAGGCAGGCCCGTTGGTCGACATTTCTCGCCGACTACGATTTTGAGATCGTATTTCGACCTGGTGGCCAACATGGGAAGGCTGATGCCCTTTCTCGCCGAGCTGACCTTGCACTCCACCCTAGGGATGCTGCTTATGCCCAACAATCTAGACGTTTGTTGAAACCCGACCAATTGCATCTTTTTGCCACTTGTATATTGCAGGATGATTCTTTACTCCAACAAATCACTGATGCATCCAAGACCGATGCGTTCGCCAACGAGATTCGAGATAGTTTGCAAAACCCCTCCAAGGCGACCAAAAGGAAGGATCTTGACACCTTCACCATATAAGAGGGTTTGTTGTTCCGAGATCATCTCTTATACGTCCCAGAGGGCCCATGTCGCACCCGGGTGTTGCGGGAATGCCACGATGACCCACTTGCAGGTCATTTCGGGGTCGCGAAAACCCTCGAGCTAATCTCTCGGGGGTATTGGTGGCCACAACCATGGAAGCTGGTCAAAGAATACATAAAGAGTTGTGAGGTTTGTGCTCGCTCCAAAGCCATTCATCATCGGCCATACGGCTTACTACAACCGCTTCCATGTCCTCGTCGTCCTTGGGCCTCTATCTCTATGGACCTGATAACTGATCTACCCTTGGTCAATAGCTATGACTCGGTGTTGGTCGTTGTCGATCGGTTTACGAAGATGGCTCACTTCACTCCATACTCCAAAACCATTTCCGGAGAAGGAATGGTGCATCTCCTACTCAACAATGTGGTACGCTTGCATGGACTCCCCGATGATGTCATCTCGGATCGCGGACCCCAGTTTGTCTCTCACTTCTGGCAGCGCCTGCTACAAACTTTAGGCATCTTTGTCAAGTTGTCCTCCTCTTATCACCCCCAAACTGACGGGCAAACGGAGCGTGTCAACCAAATCCTTGAGCAGTATCTTTGGTGCTCGGTTAGTTACCAACAAGATGATTGGGTCAACTTACTTTCGCTCGCGGAATTCGCCTACAATAATTCTCTCCATGCATCGACTGGCGTCACTCCCTTCTTTGCCAACTACGGTTTACATCCTCGCTTCAACATTTCCCTTCCTACCACTTCCGTGAACCCTTCGGCGGAGGATCGCGCCCGCATTTTGGAAGAACTACATCATGATTTATCCCTGGAGCTTAGTCTTGCTAGTGAACGATACAAGAAGCAGGCTGATTGCCATCGATCTTCCACTCCACACTTTGTCGTTGGAGACATGGTCTGGTTGTTACGTCGACACATCTCTACTACTCGTCCATGTGCGAAACTTGATTACAAGAAGTTGGGACCATTCCGTATCATCGAGTGCATCAATCCTGTCGCCTTCCGGCTCGCCCTTCCATCCCACTTCCGGATTCACGATGTTTTTCATGTCTCCCTCCTCGAACCCCATTATGCTTCACAACTCCCAGGACGTCAAGCCCCACCACCACCACCTGTGCAATTGACGACAGGGGAGGAATACGAGGTTGACCAAATCCTTGACTTGTGTTGGCACCGTCGACACTTGCAATACCTCGTCCTATGGAGGGGTTACCCCATGTCTGAGGCCACATGGGAACCATCGGCAAATTTACAAAATGCCCCAGAGGTCGTCCAAGATTTTCATCACCGATATCCCCACAAACTAGCAGCCGATTTGGGAAGGCGGCGTAGGAGGGGGGATAATGTCAAGATTCGAACTCTTGACACGACCATGTTATAATCTAGTATTATGAGTTAACCAAGATATCTAGTACTAGTTATGTATGTAATTGGTCCTTATTATTTTGCTAGCATCATGTGCATAGTCGCTCCCTTGTAGTATTTACACTTGGCACATGCATGCATACCTACATGCTCTATTGTAGATTCACATGCGTGCAACAAGTATGCATGCCATGTAGTATAAATAGAGGAGTTCACCTTGAAGGAAAATCAAGGTGAACAACACCAGTTATGGAGTCTTTCCTTTAATACTATCTTCTTTCTTGTCCATTTGGTTATCTTCTTGCTTGTCTCTTGAGTTTATGATCCGTGACATATGAAGCCATCAGAAAGAAGGACTTGGATACCATGCAAGGTGAGTTTCTTCACCTACCCTAAGTTTGACTGACTTGTTCCAGTTAAGTGATGCACCTGTAGCATCTGAGAAAACTCGCAAACCATCGTGTGCCCGACTAAGATTACCAATCTCCCCGTCAACATAAAGGGCCGTGTCATCTGCAAATTCAGCATCCAATACAATAGGTTGTGTAAAAGGTAATGATATGCCTTTTATGCCTGCCGAAAATGATCTTAGGTAGGAGGACAGGGCTTCCCCAAACAAGATAAAAAGAAACGGGGCGAGAGGGCATCCTTGCTGAACTGACCCGAAGATAGGAAATAGTGGCCCATATCCTTCAGTAAACAAAACGGAACTAGAAGCATGCATATATAGGGCAAAGACACCTTTAATCCATGCAACAGGAAAACCTAATCTTGACAGCACTTCCTCAAGAAAGTCCCAATCCACTTTATCATAAGCCTTCTCAAAGTCAAGCAATAATACAACAAGCTGTTGTTTATTTTGCTAAGCTAAAGCAACCATTTCCCAAAACAAAAAGATGTTATAAAAAACGCTTCTATCTTGCAAAAAACCAGATTGTGTGTCATGAATAATAGACGAAAACATGTCCAATCTTAGTATGGGAGCAATGGTTTTTGCCACAATCTTGTACACGTCATTAAGCAATGTTATTGGCTTCCACTTGGCGACTTCATCACACTAGGCATCTGACTTAGGGATCATATATATGATTCCTTCCATCCATTCCACAGGCATATTACCGCTTGAAAATATTAAATTAACCGCTCTAGTAAGTAGAGGACCCAGAAAATCCCAAAAATGCAAATAGAAGCCAACTCCTTTTCCCAAACAAACATCCTTTCCTAAGGATTTAGCTGCAGAAAAAACCTTCTGCTGTGTGAATGGTTGCAATAAATGAGATGCCATTACATCTGTAAGCTTTTGTTGAATAGTTGCAAGCACAACTTGTCGCTTATAAAGATTCGCTACCGAAAAAGATTCCACAGACAATAACTGATGGTAATAATCCGAGACTGTATCTTGCACTTCAGAGTCATTTGATGTATAAGCTCCATCAAGCCGCTTCAAAGAAGTAATAGAAAGAAGTTTATTTTTCCGTTTAAACTGATTAAAGGATTCTGTGTTGATCCGATCGTGCCTCTTACTTGATTCTTTAAAGGAGTGTAATGTTGCTCGTTGCTCGTAGTGTTGATCCGATCCGATAGTAAAAGAACATTGAGAGTTCCTCTTGCTTTTCTTTTAAAACGCTTTTCTTTTAAAACGCTTTTTACTTGTTGCAAGTCACAACGTAGCATAGATGAAATTGGATACCTTTTCAACAGTTGTTGTGCTGCTGCAAGAGTACGACACAGGTTGACAATTTCTGAATTGCAATGATAAACCGAAGTTGCAATTATTTTTGTGAATAGAGTCTTTGTATCGAGTATGACATGAACCATATTGCTAAGCAAATACTTGTCCGAGAAGTTGTAGCTCGACGATATCTGAGTGATTGACATCTTGTGACTATCATTAGATAGCAATGAAGGAGGGATGTGCAATTGCTTGGAATATCACCTCTTGGTAAATGTAATATCTAACTTCAGAGGATCATGGTTAGAGGTCACTGATCTTGGAATAATTCCTAGGGACCCGCCCGCCTCCCAAAAGACACTACTAGTGTAAAATCTATCTAGTCGAGACAAATTTGTAACAACCACATTCCCATTTGATCGAGAGACATGAAGGGGTCCTTGTATGCGTGAAAATGAGTGCACCTTCCATAAATCAAGCAAACCAAAGGCAAAACAAAAATAATCCCAACACTTAGCCTCATGTCCTGAAATAGTAGTACCGAAACCTCCCAATCTATCAACAACTTCTTCAATCATATTTAATAAAGTCACCTCCCACCAACCAACAATCCGCATAATCAGAAAGAGATAACCATAAATCTGCCCTTTTTGACACATAATTACTTGGGGCATAGAGATTCATGAGGCCAACCTTTTGGGATTCTCTTTTTAAAATAAGGAATTGTGCCCGTTTATTCATAGTAGTAGTTGCTGACACGATGTTAGACTACAATTGTTCTCTAATAGCAAATTATGCATAATCCAAGCCGACGACCATTAAGGCCAAATGCAGGAACCCAAAAACGAGTTCATCGTCCTGGTAAAATGGAACCATATTTCCGAATCCTATCCATGCACAGGTGATGCTCATGTAGAAACAAAATATCAATAATACCAATAGTAGAAGTACCTAAATCTGATCGTAAGAGTCCTTTAACTCTACGAAAGGCCTGTCCACCCAGGCCTTGTACATTCCAGGAAAGAAAATGTAAGGTGTCCATATTACATAGGTTTTAGTGATGTCCTTTTCTCAAGAAGAGCCTCTTGACGGCCTTTCTGAGCACCCTCATGAGCTCTCTCTTGTCTTTTTAAAACCAAATAATTCCCTGCATACTTATGCACCCTATGTTTCTTAACCTGCTTTTGAGCGATTTGAATTGTCAAAGTATCTTGTGAAACTGTAAATTGAAATCCAGTACAAGGGAGTTTATCTACACCCTTAGCCATTTCAACACCCAGATTGTTTGGTTGACTAGAAACAAGTTTTCCCAAGAGATTATCGACAGGAATTGAATTACTAGAGACTTCAAACTATTGGGTTGCTTCAAATCTCGTGACACTTTGAGGCATTTCCACATCCATTGTATCTTGAGTGGAAACAACCTTTTCTTTTGATTTTTCAAAAGAAGCCAAATTAACAAACGTAGACAAATGTTGATTCTCCACAATTTTCAAGAGTGGTTGGCCTACTACCAACCTCGGGAAGGACTTAAGCAACTAAATGGAATGCAGATTTGTCTTTTGTGAGGAAGAATCTGGGTCGAGCCTTTGTTGAGGAAGGCGGGATGATGAGTGGTCCAAAACATTTACCTCGTGTGAACGGTCCTATTGTACATTGAGAGTAGAATACCTATTTTGTAAGGGAGGAAATTCCTTTAGGTTGTTTCTAGACACATGGTGAGGTTTGTCGTGAGATACTTGTGAAGTTGTCTTCCTACGCCCCACCCCAATCCAACCATCAGATCTATCCTGATGGCATTATAGTTGTGATAAGGGCATGTTTGTCGGTATCTTTAGTAATTTTTGGACAATTTTTTGCCAAAATGTCCAAATCCAAAACAACGAAAACATTGATTTGGTAAGCCCCTATGCAAATTTTTCTGAGAAAAAGATTCTTGCCTTTGGTCAAGTAAATTGGGCAACAATATATTTGAGGGCAGAACTGCGGATTTAGAAATCAAAAGTTTTGCAGATGCGGTTCCCATTGACTTTTCTTCGATCTGACGAGGCTTATCATAAGTTTCCAAAATCATACCAATATTACCAGCAATTAAATGCATGAAAGGCATCCATTCTTTATGCAAATTGGGAAACACCACCACACATGTATGCTATAAATCTAAATCATGAAGTGCCTGATTTGCGGAGAAGTTGTGAATCCATTTATGAAAGGCAACCCATACTCCCTTGACTGCCACAACTTTCTTCTCCAGTATGATTGGCACCATTCGTTCCAGCTCAAATTCCACCTGATAGTAATTCCATCCAAGCATCTGTACATCTGTGATGTTATCAACATCTTGTTTCAATGCCGCTTGCAACAATAAACGAAGGTCAACGCGTCAAGGACGAATGCCCAAAACATGTGCAATGGCCGTGCTCTTCTCTAGAGATCATGTGTGAAACTTATTAATAAGCTTAGAGTATGTAAGCTATGAGTATATTGAATGGTTAGGAGGTTACTTAATGCCATATTATAGTGAATAATTTATAGAGTCGCCAGAAATGCTTAGCTAGAGAACAATTGAGTTGTAAGCATGCTTAAAGCAAAGAGGGTTAGGTAAATATACATTGAAGAGGTGGAGACTTGGAGTAATTTGTTTGTAGATGAAGAGAAAACAAAGAGATCGAAAGCATATGCTTTAGTGATTGTGCCAATTCATAGAGCATGGGGTCTAGAGATGATTAAATTTGACTTTGGTAGGGTCTTTATCAAGATATAGAGGCATTCCTACGTACTATAGGCAAACACAACAAAAGTTTATTGAGAGGGTTATTTTTCCATTCCCAACAACAAGTGTTGGTTCACTCCAAATGTGCACAAATGATTAGAGCTAAAAGACAACAACAAACCCCAAGAAAAAGGTCGTTGGCCCCCATTGTAGATAGATATATTGAGAAGACCGGATCCAAATACACCCATATTGCCCATGGATATGCCAAATGGTTGGAAACCCTCTAATGTGATAGGATACTTGTCCCCGACTATGCTCGGTCACAGCCGAGACGTCGGAGCAATCACAGAAAACAGGGATGTGGAGAGGTGTAACTACACACGAAACAGTAAAGAAGAGAGTGCACTGGATGTTAACGTGGAAAACCCAAATATGGGAAAAACCACGACAACCCTCAGACTGCAAAATATCACTATATCAAGATTACAACAATGGGGCACAGAGGCAACGACCTCTTGCTCCCTCGCTTCGCCACCAAGCGGTTACAACAGAGGCAACAACCTCTTCCTCTCTCTCTCTCTCGCTCTCTCTCTCTTTGTACACAGTTACGCACTGAATTATCGCCACAACGATAATGACACAACCAACTCCCTTCATACAAAGGTTTGCCCTAAGTCATACTTATATTGATATGACTATTCGGCTATTCACAAATATAGCCCCAATGGGCTCTTAGGAACACATTTATGAATATGTCCCTTCATCTGGTGAGCACTCCTCACCGGGCCTACATCATCCGGCGGATGCCAGGTCTTGCCGGGCCTTGTTCATCCCATCCGGAGGGACCGATATCCCAACATAATGTTTGTTTTAGAAAAAGTATCACTCACCAATCATAGATGGTTCTAGAATTGTTAAATCCACAATACAAGCAATCGTTCTTAAGATTATGACAAGAAATACATGTAAAAGATCGTTGGACCAAGCGGGTTCTCCGTAATAGTTGTGTCATGTCCCTGGTGCCTTCGCTCCACGCCCACACATGTATTTTACTTATACATATCCATTATTAGAGGCTATAACTAGTATGTTGTAGTTTTTGCTCATCCTTATTTAAAATAGGCATATGTGCATTAGGTAACGGTGGATGTTACTACAAATCCTCCTCCTCCTCCTAATACTATGAGATAATATATGCCTTTCACATTTCATTACTATAGTCTATAATTGATGTGTCATTTTTTGCTATTGCTCCTAATATTAGAGGAACATCCAGCTTTTAACATTTGATTAGTCTTATGGGCAAATCTTGGCCTTTAATAGACATCACAAGCTTTGTCATTTAACATCACCATGAAAAAATTATTGTGTTTTGAACATTCAAGTGAAAATTCTTTGACAACCTACATTTAACTTAGACCATTGGCAATCCATAGTCTCTCTCTCTCTCTCTCTACAAGTGGTACCTCTCTCATGGGGTGTACAAAGGCATAAGATGGTGGGGGTAAGAGGTTGACAAAATAAAATAAATGTTGGATCAAGTGTGAAATGTTGAATAGTATATAATGTATAGAAATATACACATATAGTATTAGATATGGACCGAGAGAAAAGTAGACAATGTATGTAATATCACCTTTCTAACTAGCAACATGTGTGCCCTACAATTTCCATCCACAATAGTGCCATGCACTGGTAGTGTGTGTACGTACACACAAAAAAAGATCAAACCACTATATATCCCACCCGAAAAGTTATGATATGCAAAAGGAGGGTGCATTAATTCATTAATACTTATACACATATACATACAAAATGTGGATGCAACCCAATCGTGCTGGCAATTGTTTATACCTTTCATTATTATTTTTGTTTAATCTAGTATTGGTTCAACTGGTGTTTCTCTTTTTTTTTTGCTTTTTCGATTAAAATAAATGTATTAATTGTTTAACTCAAAAGCTTCCAAGAGCCATTGTTCCCGTAAGTGGACATTTTTCTTAAAAAGGTGAAACATAAGTTGTTGACATGGAAACATGCTAGACCCATGCAATGTAGGTTTTTCCTTTTTCTTTTTTGATAATTGGATTTTCACTAGCGCGTTAGTGGAAGTGGAGAGGCTTACTTTTTCTAAGTGTAGTTTTCCTACACCACCATTGTCATCCATTGTAATGGTATACTAATATTTAATTAGCTATTAATGATGTATTATGAAAATTTCTTAAATCATTACTAGATGCAATAGGATAGATTTTTTCATTGTCCATAGAGGTGAAACTATGACTTGTGGTACAATAAAAATAGTTTCATGTAATATGTGCAAAGTTCAAAAGTGAACTCCCGAAGTCCCCACATGCTCAATAGTTCCAACATAAGCTTTGCAATCTATGGTACACAATGTATGAAGGCGTGCAACGATGTATTATATTATATGAGCTGTGATCCCACATTTACAAAGATGTATACTAATAGGTCACAATGTGTGAAGATCATAAAAATGAAAAAAGTGGTGCAAGACGTACTCTAGACACCTGACGGACAATGTCTCTTATTAGAGTACAAATTAAGGTGCCCTTAACAATGTTGACGGAGGATATGGTAAAGAATCAAGGGTTTGATGTAATCAATAATAGTTTCATTATCATCATCATCTAATGTTCATGGTCAAGTTTTTTAATCCAATGTTAAAAATGTGATTCATCTAATGAAAAGGCTTTAGTTACCACAACAATGAATAATGGAATTGAAAGTTGATATAACGATTTAGGAGGGTAAATTGCACAACTTTGCATTCCAAAAAATAGACAATGACATGCAATATGTGCTTAAATTTAGTCTTCTGGAAATTTACAACTATCGAATAATGGCATTACAAAATTGAGCAAATAATAGCACATTGGTGGAACAAAGAAACAATTTGGTAATGAACTACTAAAATTGTTTGCATATTTTTACCCACGGTTGTGAAAGACAAATGTTCGATTTCATATGGAAATAATGAAATTCAATTGTGGCATGCCGCATAATATGTGGGTTGGGTGAATGAGAAACAATTGATCCTTGTGAGCTCAAGAGATTTGGTGCAAGGATTTTCAATGCTTAAATTGAATTGTGCGGTGCCCCATGTGGGGTAAAGCAAAACTACTAATTCATCTAGAAATACTACTTAAAATTATCATTCCCTTGAACTCATGCACATGGATAGATGAGTGGGGTACCACACCAAATCTTGTGTTTGCGTGTCTTGATTCATAGCAAAACTAAAGTTGCGCAAAAACTTGTGGGGGACACGGTGACATTTGAGAGGCACTTAGATGTGTTTGCAATGTGCATGTCCCACAACAAGTAAGAACAAAGTGTCATAGAAAAGTTACAAATAGTAAAATACATTTATTTTGTATTGTTAATGTAAAAAGTGGCGTGTGTTACGATCCAAGGGAAGATTTGTTTATCTCTTGTGTGATAAAATTTGATGAGCTGAATGAAATCGTGGGTACACATCCTTCTAAGAATATCGAAAGTGACATGATTCAATGCGAATGAAGAAGAAAAAGAAGATTCAACTATCGATCATTGTATGGTAAGTGAACGTCTACAAGGATGAGGAAAAACTTGTAAAACGACAACATATAAACCCTTTTATCTTAGAGTCGAAGGAAGAACACAATAGATATATTTGTAACAACTTTCAGTAACCAAAAGTGGTGAGCAATTAATGCCTTGAAGAAAAATGAAACTTGGGAGTTAGTACCGAAACCCTTAAAAAAGGAAAATGGACATATACACTAACATTGACATAATGTCCAATGTTTAAATGAATATGGTAAATTTAAATGAATTTGGCGGCTCTGATGGAGTTGAAAGACAATGAATAGCCTTCATCCAACAATGGTCGTCCTCTCCCTTTCTTGAGTCAGTGGGCATCCACATAAGATGGAACTATTGCGTCCCTACAAGGATTTGTACATAATCTTGTAAAATTTTATAACTAATAGAAAGAGTTTTTTTTGGATAAAAAAATAAAAAAATAAAATGGTAAATTTAACCCAGACTTCGAGCAAATCTAACAAACGGAAAACCTCGCACACATAATATAGATGGTTGTGAAGTGGAAGGTAAGTGTCGGATCAACAGATAAAATGGCTTGTGCCCCTTGTTCTTGACATATTTCGTGGATTAACCTAATTTACTAATAGCACTTTGGCTTGGCCTTTCCCATTGTGTATGCTCATCCGTAGATGGTGCTTTAACATAGGTAATGTGAGTTGGGGGCAACGTGATGAAAAGAGAGTAACTCTAGTTGGTCTCTATTGATTACATTTGCTTCCACCTTAGGGTTGCTTGCCTTGCTGAAATTTCTATCTTGAAACAAAAATCAAGAGTTATTTATCACATTCTTTACAATTAGTAAGTTTTTCGAGATCAATATGTTGTCCATTTGAGCAATCTGTTTACAATGTCCATACCATGGAAATGCATGAGTGAAAGCAAATAGTGCAATCTATCTAGATTCCATTTCTTCTTTTTATATTACTAATGAAACTAATTATCAAGAAGACTTACTCTTCTTTAACGTTTGACTTTGAACAATGTACACATGAAAGAGTTGTCCGTGCATCACTAATATAACACCATGATGATTCTAATTGCCAAAAACTCCAAAAGAAATAGTTTTCTTAATAAGTTTTTCATGAGTTTCATTTCCACATACTGTTGATAGTCACCATTAGGATGTCACATTGGCCCATAATGGAAGGAGAAAATATATACTTCATGATAAAATCTCTTATATTATATATTGACAATTGTATCCGAATGCTATACAATACATTTGCAAAACACCAATGTCTTTGTTTGTTTTCCAAAGTTCGATTGTTTCGTTCCATGTGGCATGTGACATGTTTTGTTGCTTATTGTTCCATTATGTATTACATTGGAATTTGGATTACCATGTTGTAGCAAGACATTAAGAACACCAACTAAGCTCAAATACTATCCATTTCACCCACCTTTATCGCTTTTGAGTTTTTGTGATTCTAAATTTATTTTTTATTGCACCTACACATATAACTTCTACATTTATTAATGCAACCACTAGAAACATGAATTATTCGATCCAACATTGAATGAAAGAAAGATGAATGGAAAAATCTTTCTCCCCATAAAATATGGGCCCAATTTTTTTGGCACCAAAGACCTTGCAATCTAGTAGATAATGCTTGTAATAATAGTAAAGAGAAACACACAAGGAAATGACAAGTCGAGGCATTATAGTGGCACGCATAATTATTTTGATGAATTTGTTTTGACAAACTTAAACAATGTGATTCGTGATCATTGTTCAACATTGTATGGTAATCCATTGTTCCTTGTTGCAATGCCGCAATGGTGCCAACCTTCATCTATGTGACCAACATACCAAACAATGTTCATCTCACATGAGAGCCAAAACTCCACTTGGATGACACAAATGTGATAGTAGTTAATGTACTAAAGATGATAGTTTTGACCTCAAGGCATTTCTAGAACATGATTGACGATCTCTACGTGCATGCAACCCAACTAACTAATATTTGGTATGAGTGATGGAGACATAATTGCCTGTTAAAGTTTGGTCAATTTGATGATATATCCAAGCAAATCCAATATAATTAATTCATGAGTTAATGCATGATCAAGTTGATGATATCAACAATGAAAACCATCTGCCAATGTTTGGTCTTGTTAAAGATTAGATACACATACTCAAGAAACCCAACACAATTATTACTCAATGTTATGGATGTCATTTGGTCACGTTGAAGATGTATATGCAAGAAAACAATACCTTTGCTGATATTGTTTGATATAAACCAACATAAAACTCTAATTTTATGCGGGCGCACACATACACATTTGTACGGTTAGATAAGGGCAAAACTTTTGGAATATCACATTTTTTTGTACTTTTTGCTGATAAAATCACACTTAAGGCCAAACACCAAATTTTGTGAGCTACGCTTGGAGAAATTTCCTCTAAAAGAAACCCTTTGAATGCATTAAAAGAGAACTTTTTTCACAACCTTGGAAATTTGAGAGAGAGAGAGAGAGAGAGATGGTTTTAGCAATGGTTGGGTATACTCTTGAGTCTTGACTTACAATTTCACAACATTCAAAAACTTTTAGATATAGTGGGTCACTATGGGGTGAATCTATATCATGTTTCAAATCTTGGGCATTTCCTCAAGTTTAATTTTTGCAACCTTAAAAAAAAGGCAATGTTTGAATCATGAAATGCCTTTCTCTCTCTATAGAGAGAGTAAAAAAAGAGAACTTTAGATAATATTATTTGTGAGGAGAGAGAGTAGTGGGTCACTACGGGGTGAATCTCATGACACAGAGAGTGAGCACTATCAGGTGTTTAATCTTGAGAGAGAGAGTAGTGGGTCACTATGGGGTTGGATTTATCTTGGTTATGGACTTTGAAAAGATACACACAAGAGGGATCTTGGCATTCGAGCCCCCCCCCTTGATGAGTGTTGGACTAGGTAGTGCTCACCAGCTCCACTTGCTTTCTTCTTCAGCATCGGCTCTCTCTCTCTCTCTCTCTCTCTCTCTCTATTATGCACACATTGAACGATAAATGTTGTAAGTGGTCCTTTCACGTCAAACAAAAGAAAACCCATTCTTTTGATACATGCATATATACATGAAATGCAAACATACACACATTTCATTTTAACACTCCATAATGTATGCAAACCAATACACATACATAACATAGTGTACATTCATACCTAGATAAATGCATTAATTGCAAAAATACATCCATATAATTTCGTAAAACTAAAAGTTCTATTTTTATCTCATGCATAGAACATCCACATACATAATGTTGAGAACATGAAGGCGTAAGTGCATATTTTGCAACTCAATCAATTTTTAGTATGATCTTCCTAATGCACCACTTTGACTTGGTGGCACTAGCAATTAATAGTCCACAAAGAAGAGGGACAAACAATGCATGAATGTCCTAGAGTGTTGGGGTACTCGATACCACAATTACACAATCAAGAGATCCAAGAGATTCATAGCCCACACCAACACAACTTTGAAGGGGGAGTGTTGTGAGGGTGAAAATATGGATTTGGAGGCAAAAGTTTTAGGAGCAACAACAAACTATGGGGTCTCATTTGCTGTGGTGCATGCATGCAAAAGGTGAAGCCATAAAGAATGATAGAGGATTGACATTGGCTACCCAATGGTTAAGCGATTAAGTGTAGAGGGAAAACAAATTGGAGTGTGCAAGGGGGTCTCCTCGCAATCACATTAGTCATATGCCTAGGGAAGCACACAAACACATTGTATATAATGTAAGCAAGGAGGGAAGAATAGCTAGTAGAAGGAGAAACACATACTCATTAAGGGCATGATCCCAGTTTTAATGCTAGTGTAATTTTGCTAATGAGAAAGTGGGAGAGTTTATGTGAGTAAGTGATATCCATGTGGTGTAGGAAGTATCCTTCAAGAGGATGCCCACTATGAGAGTCCTAGAGAGAGGGAGAGAGAGAGAGAGAGAGAGAGGAGATGATCGCTAAAGGGAGGTATACTAGAAGGTAGCAATTGGCAAACCAAATGGTAAAAAAAACTTGAATTGAACTAAACCGAGGAACTTGTTAAACCAAACTGGTAGAGGGATTTACAAACGGTTCAAGAGGATTACAAGCTGTTAAGTTTTGGTTTCATTGTAGACCAAAATGGAAGCTTAAACCAAATATTTTTGGTTCGAAGTTTTCAAACCTTTTAGGTCTCCTCATAAACCAAGAGAAGAACAAATATTGAACCTCAAATGTTATAACTTATTATAATAAAAGGATATATAGCTCTTAAGTTGTTGACTAAAACTTTAAAAAGTTAAATTCATATTTAATCAATATTACAGAAATTTCTTACCCCGTATACCATTAAGCAATTTAAGTGGTGGTTTAAAACAAAGTTAAACCACAATCTATTAAGTTGATAACTGAATTGAACCCTTGAACCCCCTAGCCAAATCGAAATGAAATTGAATGATTTACAAATTTTCAAACTTGAATCAAACTTTTTAAACTATCAAGCCATTGACCCGTGTTTATGTGGTATGGTTCAACTCAAACAAAACCATTGCCAATTGCTACATGAACATCGAAGGGATCTTCATCAAGTGAAGAGATAGAGAGAGTGATTTGCGAACAAGTGAGATGAAGGAACATGTACCAGGACAAAATCTTCTTTAGGTCTCAATTTGGGAGTCATCTTAGCGATAAGGATTGAACTCTAAACTTTTACCAGTGGCCTATTCTTGTCGGCACCTACACAAAATAGGGACATTAACATACATGAGCTCTCTCATGTGTACGTGCTATGCTGCCTACATGTTTCACATGGATGGAGGTATTTGTTATTGCATATTATCTAGTACCGATGTTCATATTGCATGCATGGACCACAACCCAAACGTTTACAATTATGGATATGACTATAACAATTACTTGGAAAGGTGAGACGAGGTAGTTGGGGCAAAACATGGAATGTAGGATCCACAATATCTTTCGGGCTATAGGGGCCCACAACTCTTTTAATTCTATCACAATAACATGAGTTTGTGTGTATGTATGTATACATGGGCATTGTGGATCCTAATGAATGAGCAAAGAGGTGGGGAGGGACAAGTTGGGTCCGTGTGGTTGGGCCACTACTTTGGCCAAGAGTCAACACACACACACACACACACACACACACACACACACACACACACATACACATACACACATACATACATGTGTGTATGTATGTATGTATGTATGTATGTATGTAAGTGTGTGTGTGTATATGTGTAGTCAGTGAGTAGGGAAACCCAATAAAAGAAGAGATGGATGTATGTACAAATACATAGTGGAGCTCTGCAACACACAACAACATCAACAGAGTAGAGAGAGAGAGAGAGAGAGAGAGAGAGAACAGAGTAGAGAGAGAATGTGTGTGATTAGAAGGAAGTTGCTTCACTGTCAGAGGGACAGGTCTCCACTACAACAAACACACACACACACATTCTCTCTCCACCCTACCCCCCCCCTACTACTATGCTCTCTCTTCTTCTTCTTCTTCTTCTTCTTTTTCTATTGAAAACACACTACATACATACTAACAATACTCTGCTCTGTTCTCTCTCTCTCTCTCTCTCTCTCTATCATTGCACCCTCACCCCCCCACACACAAACAACTACCACCACCACCACCATTACCACCATTACCATTACTTCAATTGAGTTTGAAGAAAGATGAATAAAAAGGAGAATTTCCCACTTCCTCCTCCTCTTCTATATGTATACCTTCCCCCCTTATAATCCCTCCCATCCCCCCCCCCCCCCCCTCTCTCTCTTTCACTGCTCTTAACACACAACCTTCTTCTCTATCTTTCTCTCTGCTAACAACAAATCCGTCCTTACCATCTCTAATCCTTGTCCACACCCAAGGTATATGCATCTGCATACTTCCTGCATCTATCTTCTCTCTCTCTCTCTCGTGATGTATTATATATATATCCTCCATCATATGTATGCATACCCTATTTATACATTCACTTGAGAATGCTATTTGTGTTTGTGTGTGTGTACGTATGTATGTATGTATTCTCATTGCAATTCAGTGTATATGTATGTATGTATGTATGTATATCTGCTTGCAAAGGACGTATGTATGCATATTCCTCTCCCAATCGATGTATTCATGCATCAATTTGTCCCTCATTCTTTTGTTGCTTTACATTTTAGGGTTTCCAGTCATGGCATCCGCAGACATCCTAGTAGTTGAGAATGAAAGCAAAGCCGATCCCACTCATGGTATCAGGGTTTCCTCCCTCATCATGGAAACCATCTCCTCTAGCCATGAAGTAAAGAGACGAAAAGTTACTCACGAAGCAGAGTATCAGGTAGATTATATATTAATTATAATAATGTATAATTCACGGTGTTTTCCATTGTTGTGGAATGAAATTCGAGTTCGTAATTCTAGCCTATAGTATAGTAATTGGCATCATGCAATGGGATGCAGAATGATTCAGATTCAGATTCCGAATCCACAGGCGCAGATGAAGACGAATCCACTGAGGCAGATGAAAGGAGCACACAAGGTGCTATAGAGGTAATTCATCGCAAAATCATTACGACTACTGCATACATAGTACAAGGAAAGCTTGCTATGAATGTGCATGTGGTTTCTTACATCCACAACACAACTCTCTCTTCCATGAAATACAGGTGGATTCTGTGAATGAAAAGTTGAATGCTCTGCAGAATCTTCTACCACATGGCCTCGAAGTAAAAATTCCTCACCCATTTTCTCCATCCAACCTTAATATCAAAACACACACATACACACACACACACACACATACTCAAATAGGATACACACATGAATGTGTAAAGAGGATATGCATACATACATGATACACGAGAGAGACAGAGAGAGATAAATCGTTTGGCTTTGTTTATCTCTGTAGCTAGAGGAGGATGAAATATTAAGGGTGGCTGTGGAGTATGTGAAAGAGTTGGAGATGGAGATTCAGGTATGTGTGTTGATTTCTAGCAGAGTGTGTACAGAGTATTGTTCTACACACAGTCATTTACAGTGAAAACATTAACTTTGACACACATTCTCAAGGATTCCATCCACAATGCAAGCATATATATTCACTTTGACACATTCTCTTGCTCATTCCTCACCATAATACATCAAACTTGTACCCGTGATGCTGCCTGACATTTATGAGTTGATTTCTCTCTCTTGAAACTTACAGAGCTGATTAAATTTAGTGCACATTCTCATGTTTTCTTATGTGTAGATGTTTGGAACTTCAACAGAGGATTGGTATGGACATAACAATGACATGGGCGATGCACCCTTGCAAAAGAGAGGCCTATGCATAGTTCCCCTATCAACTCTTGCTAAAGCTAAAGCTTTATAAGGAAAAACATAGATAGAAATCCCTCCCTCTCCCCCTCTCTTAGTATCTGTGGGCATGTTTCCCTATCTCGCTTGGCCATCTAGCTGATGGCATGTATTTGTGCAAGATGATGAAAGATCGCACCATGCAAAACACCTCTTTTGCTTTGCACTTGAGAAGTTTTAAGGAAATCAAATTTAATCTTGAATTTGGTACAATGCATCTTAAGGTTTTAAGAAAACCAAATTTAATCATGAATGTGATACAATGCGATGCATCTTAATCCGTGATATATCTTAGATGGGGGCATATATCACCATACATGCAAAGGAAGTCTCTAATGTGATTTACATGCTTATCTCAAATTCAAGGAAATTATTCAAGGAACTTTCTACCCTGCGCCATGTTTCATGTACTATATTTAGGAACTTCATTGAAGGTCTAACAAGGGGTTCATCCTTGTCACTGTTACTGATGATCAATTTCCACACGATACAATACACAATGACATAATGATCATAACTAGTACAACTAATTATTGGATAAGGGGTAGGTATAAAAGATGAATTTCTTGAGAATACAAGGCTATGGACAATGAACGAGAGTTACAAAAAGGATCACATAATGTTCCATTGGTAGGATTGTATCGAATACCTGTATTGACAGTAAAACATAAAAGATCTACCGCAGTCATTGACAATCAGCAACATTCTATCAAAGGAACCATTTCCTCATTATGTAGACTGAATATATATATTCATTAAAAGAACTAGGCACATCATAGAAAGCAATGAAGGAAAGAGGCCTCAGTACACTATGCTATGTCCATGAAAAGCTACAGCCGTTGCACACTGAGACAAGCAATCATAATCTAAATCATTTCCTCAAAGAAAAAGAATGAGAACAAAGTAGCACTCCCATTTTCCAGATGAAGGTCACTCGGAGCTAGACTCTAGAATGTATGTACTATGACTGCTACAAACAAAAGTTACCCATCCTAACAAATAATAATGTTGAACCTATGTTAACAAATAGTATCATGCCATACCTTATCAAACATACAAAACTCGAAGTTAATTAAATTGAAGGTTTTGCAACTTGATTTTTTAAAAATACAACCGTCATTAAGATATTTGACTTTCAATACAGTGGATTCATTCCATGTTATGTTGCAGTTATCCTGATAACACTGCTTCTGACATTAGTAAGCACATGTTTTTCAGTGTGACAAAAAGCATTGTTCTTATCGACAAACAACGCAACTGTCAAAATTACTATATGATACTATGTGAAATGAAAGCTAGAAATCATTGAGGGATGCCTTTATTGAACCTTAGAGAATGATCAGTTCCTCCACAGGTTTCTATACCCATCCAATGTCTACAGCTAGATAAAGACTTGACAGAAGACCATTATTCTACAGGAGAGGAATGTGGCATCTTTACTCCAAACGCTATATAATTGACACTTGTATCTTCCGATAAGGACCATCTTGTCGTCAATGGATTGAAAACCATTCCTGCCATTTCGTTGAGCTGCACTTATGTCAAAGCAAATATGAAGTTAAGAATCAAGGAACTGCATTGTTAACAGTATTTAGTAATGGAGGTAGAAACTCCAACAAAATAAAATAAATATAGATGAAGCCATTGACAAATTCTCACTCCTGTCCCCAATAATGCAGCTAAGATGAAGCCATTGATGAATCTTTGCTATAATGCAACTAAGCATCTCTACAAGAAAACACAATTCTCTAAATTTGTTTTCCTTCACCGTTCCACATGCTCGAAATGTTATTGCAAAGTATGTTTGCACAAAATTTAGGTCTTTCACAAATATAATCAATTTTCGTTGACAGCAATCCAATATGTAGAAGAGCTGCCAATCCTCAAGGACATGGCCTTCATGGAAAAGGAAATATAAGAACGTAAGTATCTTGAGACATGAACCGGATGAGGAGTACCCGACTGCGGAGAGCCGGATGGTGTAGGCCCGGTATGAACCGGATGAGGGGTACCCGACTGCGGAGAGTCGGATGGTGTAGGCCCGGTATGAACCGGATGAGGAGTACCCGACTGCGGAGAGTCGGATGGTGTAGGCCCGGTATGAACCGGATGAGGAGTACCCGACTGCGGAGAGCCGGATGGAGAGTACCCGACTGCGGAGAGCCGGATGGAGCCCATCAAGGCTACATTTGTAAATAGCCGAAAAGTCATATTAGTATAAATATGACTTAGGGCAAACTTTGTTTTGTGTTGTGGTTGTCGTTTTTGTGATTATTCTTCGTTGTTGGTGCAAGAAGAAATCAGAGCGCGTAACTGTATAGAGAGAGAGAGAGAGAGAGAGAGAGAGAGAGAGAGAGAGACGAGGTAGCTGCCTCTGTTGTAACCGCCGCCTGTGGCGAAGATCTGTGAGCACGAGGTCGTTGCCTCAGTGATCTCACTGTTGTATATCTCTACATAGTGACAGTTTGCAGCTTGTGGGCTGCCGTGGTTTTTTCCCCTATCTTGGGGTTTTCCACGTATACCTCCTGTGTACCATTCCTCCTCTTTTGTGTCGCGTTCCATTGCCTGTTTTTCTGTGTATAGAAAAGAATCTCGGTTGTGGCCGAGCGTCGAACATAAGGAACGCCGAGTTCCCAACACTCTTAAGGTAAAAAAAGAAAGAGTTTGAAACTTAGGTATCCTTCAAAACTATATTCGCTCTCATGTCAACTAAATCTATAAATCATGTTCTCTATATGTCATAAATGACTTGTTCATCCACCTTGTTCATATCATAATACTTATACTCTATAACGCACCATTGTAGGTGTGAGATTCCTAATCACCTCTAACTTCCCACAAAGTCGGGTAGACTTAAACTGAACTACATATAGCATATGGCATAATGAATGAGCTGTCTACTAAAGGGTTAATACATCAAGGTATCAGACAAACTAGATTTTGGACAATAACAAAACTCACAACAAAAGAGAACATGTTGCACCTAATATCTGTGATTAGAAAATACTCTAAAACAACACAAACTTACTTAAAGCACGCCTGCACGAATGGAATCAAGGAAATTCTATTAAACCATGTTTCAAAAGAGAAACAAACCTTGATACTTGTTTGAGCCATAAGAAGTGCGACCTCATCTGGTGTAACAAACTTCGTCCATTCATGGGTCCCCTTAGGCACCTGACCATGAAAAATAAAAGATCCTCATATAAACAAACTCCTTGGAAAATGCAAGTTAATTGAATAATCAAAAGATATGCAAAAAAATATTCACTTTCTAAGCATTAAACTCTCCACTATCAAAGATAACTACAGATACTCCAATGGATGTGCCAGTAGCAATAATGAAATGCAGCAGTAATCCTAAAGGTTACAATTAGATAGAAATCTACTCTGATATGAAAGCCTTACACAGTTTTTCCATTAGAGTTACATAAATGAAGAGGTCTGGACCTAGACCTTGAACTGTTATTAAAACTTGCTATTACCAACCATTTTATGGGGAGAAGTAAAACATCATAGGAAGGCATAGCAGAACCTTGTCAAAAACACAGCGAAAGGGCATCTGGCCCTTGGGAGGGGAAATCCAAGAAAATTAACTAAACTGCTTGTTATGTAACAGCTGAAGGGATTAGAGCTCCAATGCAGGGTGCTTGGTTCAAATGCATAGATTAGCTGTTTGAAGCAACTTGTCTTGTAAAACTTATGGTATGTTAAAAACAAAAACTCATTGGGGGGATAAACATCTATTAACCACCTTTAATGAACATCAAATACTTCTAATACAAAGGAAAAATCATCCCTACCCATTGTAGAAGATGCTCAGCTGCGACAATTGCTAGGAAGAAGCCAGATAGTGATCTGTTGATGGTTGATATTACAACTGCACCACCCGGTTTTGTAAGAGCTGATAAGGAATGTAAGAATAACTTGGGATCTGACACATGTTCTATAACCTGCCCATGGTACATAGGAAAACAATTATGCGTCATCTGCAATGTGCACATCGTGCATGGTGTGAAGTTGTGAACAGATTCGTCTGATTAATAACCATCTAGCAAGTGTTTACAGTTCTAGACTGTGATGAACAGTAAAACTGACGGGATTTATCCCAACAATATATGTAGCATCACAATACCTCAAGTGAAATAACAACATCAAATGGCTGTTGATTCTCCTGAACTAGTTGCTCTGTCATAATGTAAATGTATGGATATTATTAATATGATATAAAAAGGAATATATGATATACAAATGATCATATAGTTCTCTACCAGCAGTTAAACAGAAATACTCAATCGATGCAGTAAGAGGATCCTTTACCTATAAACGATACCAAATTCAGCTAATATTTTGCAGGAAGACTAAAAGAAAATGTGAGCAGCAGGTGTCCAAGCCTTCATTAATACTTGTTGCAAACCAACTATGATACAGAAATCTAGATGTGATGGTTGTAGTATTCTAAACAATAATAGCATGAAAAGATGCAAATGAATCACTCAAAACTTTGCTGTTTTTTCTTAGAAACTTTTCTACAGTGAGCCACTGAAAAGCATATCATTCCTGATTTTGCTTTTCTATTTTCACTCCCTCTTTCTCTATCTCTCCCTTCCTTGCCCATTTCTACCCATGCCCTACCCATGCCTAACCATACTATTTGAACTATGTCTTTGCTTTTTCTTTTTTCCATTTTCCTTTCGTTTTGATGCAATGAAGCTTAATGCTATATTTCACCTATTATCTTCATGTTTCAACGAATCACTTAATTAATTATTTAATTTTAATCAAGTTTATTATTATTATTTAAGTATTTTGTTGATACATTAATGACCTGAGAACTCTTATTATCCTCAAGGCAGACAAGACATCCACATAGTGGTCTGAAACCATTCACAAGCTAGGAAAACATATTGACACAAGAAGTAGAAGAGAAAAGTTGGGCATCTTTCAAGATATATTGAAAGCCGCCACAAGATGATGCTATGCATGAGCCAAGTAAGTGATAACCTTCGAGGACAATACTACATGAATGAGATTCAGCTAATGAAGTGCAGCAATTTTAGATCAAGCCTTCAGTTTGACTTTTCCAAATCAGTGAAGATTACGGAAGTTTAGACCATTGTATATGTCCTTAGTCATATGATATATCGACTTAGCATTCAAGACTAGCATCAAATCTTCCAACATGATGGAAAACATGATGGCACATACAGAATGAGCTCTTGCTACTTTGATATTTGTCTCAGCAGCATCTATTCCAACCACCTTAGCACCCATCCGTGAGAGTGGCTGGACATATAAAGAAATAAAATTCAGTAAGGAAGATGCAGTCATTTTGGGGAACTCGAGAATAGATCAGTAAAACCAGCTTTTACACCTCGCATAAAAGCCCTCCTCCGCAGCCCACATCCAATATAGTTAGGCCATCCAAGGGTTTTTCACAACATGAAGCCCTCCTGAAAAAGGATAATTCAGCATAAAACAAGTACATAACCACTTGAAAGTCACCTAATTATCGTTTAAAGCTTAAAATGGTGGTAGGTATAGGAAGGGGTTGATAACTGCTTCGTTCAATACTTCTCAAAAGAGCTCAGATATGAACCCGAAGTGCTGACATAATGTTGAACGGATAAAGGAAAGTCGTGTCGGATTCATCTTATGCAGTTGCATAAATGGTCCCCTTGTATCCCACCTGTCAACAATATTTTAAAGGTGCTCTATTAAAAATGAATATGTCAGTTAGAAGCATTTGTATTTCATCATTTCATGTTTAAAAATGAAAGTTACAATTTTGTTCGAATACACTTTGGAGATCTAAAGGCCAATGCCATGTTAATGCTTCAAAGTGACATGCGTTTTTCAAAAATGATAAACAAACGATACCATGTGATAGATGTTAAAACTAGAATCTTTATGATATTGAGAATGCTATCATCTAGCATAATGTCATGTCAACTGCTATAAACAAATATTCGCATGTGATAACTGCTAATGTTCACCAATTAAGACAATTTCAAGTGCTAATGAGCTGATAGCTTACCAATTTCGGTGAGTTGGAATGTTAAATACTTGATAAAATACCAATATTGGCAATTTCAAGTGTTAATAAAACATAACTAGCCAATTAGGAGATTTCAAAATGCTAAAGACCCAGTAACATATCTATTTTGGAATTTTCGAGTGCTAATAATCCAAGTACTTGTTGATTTAGGCAGAATTGACCGGTGATGAGCCGAACAATTACCAAGTTACGTAGTAGAGGTGCTAAGACCCAGAAACTACCGACTTAAGTGAAAAGTGTCGCAACTTTGAATGCCAAACGCTTAGCTAATTTCAAGACCCAAAAACATGGCAAATCCCCGTGTTTATAGATATGCTAATTCATGGCAATTTCGAATGCTAAAAACTCACCATGTGTCGGCCATTGCGGAGAACTTTGCGATTTCGCTGGGGCTAACAGATTGATTCGAAGAAGAATTGCTGACGAAACGTTGTTTCTGAGAGGCATTCTGGTTGGAGGGGTAGGAAGAAGAATCCATCCGATCCTTTGACGTTGACATGAAGACATGATTTTGGTGAGAAACAGGGGTGCAGTATAACGTGCTTGCATAACCTTTAAGCATTCTACATCTTCTGCCACTGCTTGAGAATAGAAATCGCATCATTTTCTGTGTCTAAGCCTCTCTCTCTCTCTCTCTCTCTCTATATATATATATATATATATATGTATATATATATGTATGTATGTATGTATATATGTATGTATGTATCTATATCGATCTATATCCCTCTCTATCTGTCTGTCTGGCAGTCGCTCTGATTTTTACAGATTCTCGCTCTGTCTGGCGTCTCTCTCTCTCTCTCTCTCTCTCTCTCTCTGCTGCTGCTGCTCTCCCCACCGCACCTCCTCCTCTGTT
Organism: Azolla caroliniana; assembly: GCF_043228905.1. NCBI lineage: Eukaryota > Viridiplantae > Streptophyta > Polypodiopsida > Salviniales > Salviniaceae > Azolla > Azolla caroliniana. The sequence goes on from NW_028230436.1 coordinate 14,019,702, forward strand.
CTTCTTTCTGTTTCTACTACCGTTGACGGTGAATGCTGGAGCAAATGGCCGGCATTAATTTTGTTTCTTTGATTCCTGAGTTTGGCTTTGCGGATGGGTGGGGTGGGTAATTGGCCGTCCGTCCGTCCGTCCATCGGGGGCGAGTGTCTCGGCTTCCCGGAAATGAAACGTAAATGTGAGAGGAGAGGAGGGGGAGGGGGGAGTTGCTTCGGGTTGTCAAACAAGAGAAGAATATCATACATTGAGAGCGTGATCAAGTCCGTCAATTGTATAGTATGTATGTGTAGGAGGATGTGTGTTGAGAAGTTGTGACGATGATGATGAGAGAAGTATCTCTTTGTGGGGAGGGTTGTTCTGTTTTGACGAATTCCAAGAAACATAAGGGCATTTCGGAAAACTTCCTTCCCTTTAAATGAAAAAACAAGACGCATTACATTACTCTACATGCCACCCCTATTCTTAAGGCATTGCTTTTGCGAGCAAGAGGAGGAAAATCTGGGATGGATGACATCTTGTTTGGCTCAACAAATTTGAACCAAATGAAAAAGGAGATCGACTACACAATGCAATAGGTCTCTGTGAAACATCTTTTCATGTATAAACCATTTAAGAGGCTAACAAACGTCTCCATGTTCCTATCTTTTCTTTTCCGAAAGACGCAAAACCTTGTCTCTATCTTGTTCGCTTTGTCGGCTGTAGAGGATTCTCAACCCTCGCGCTCTGATACTATGTAAAAGAATATGTGTGCCAAAGCGTATTCGATAGTCACAGAGTACACAATCGGTTATTCGGCAACACGACATTTAGGTAAACATAGAGTGGGAGAGAGAGAGAAATTGAGTGGAGCACACAACAGAAAATTCCAATTACAAAAAAATCAGTACTCAATTACAACGAATGTGCTCAGAGAGCACTTTATATACAAGCCCTGATGAGTGGACTGACACAAGTACTGGCAAGTACTTGAATGCTCATTAACTGAGCCTGACACTAACTCTGCCTATAATATTCCTAAGTACTAAAATAGGAATATAGGCCCCTAATGGCCTATCGGATTCCATCCGTTTTGGCCATCCAATTTGGCCTAACAACCGATTTGATTTTCGCTTTATCCAGCCAATTCAGGCCTAGCTTATTGGTCTCCAACCAATCTGGCTCTCGGCTTCTTCAACCGATTGGCCCCTGGTTGAGCTTGCTCCCTCAACAATTTTCATGAGGACACAAGGTGTTCTTCTAGCGTCGAGTGTAGGAAACCAATTTGTTAGGTGAAAGAGAAATGTTGTTCCCATTTTTCTTGATGCTTATTCCATGAAAAAACAAGATATATTGTGGTGTCCCTTTCATGCAAGTGCATGCCTTTTATCACCCCACCCTTTTAGCACACCCTTTTGGGCACACATGTAGCTAGGTCAACCCAAAATGGGTACCTTTGTATCTTCTATAAATTGAACGATAAGTAAGAAGCTAAGCAAGCTGGTTTGGATTCCTCTTATGTGCATTTCAGATAATTGGTGGAGAAGCAGGGTAAAATTTGAGCCACTACCACCTCGTTCATGACCTCCTAATTCCCTCCCGACACCTCCAAAGCCACCCCTATGCAGCTCGAGTTCCCTCAACCTCATGAAAGGGACACCACAACAAATGCTCCCCCTCCTTCGACAAGCCAACTCCCGAAATGTACAAGTCGCACAACAGCGCCAAAGGTGGCACTACAACATGGGTTGAATTACCCCGACTTATGTTGATGGAGCCAAAGTTCTTCTTTACTTCCTGATCTAGTGGTGCGGTCTCAATGAATCCCTCATGCACCGATGGATCGGCCCGTTCACCATAGTTCGCGCCATCAAATCCACTACTTACCTTCCCACCTTATTTGTAATTGTTGGTCATTCTTGTAATCTTTTTTTTGATAATATTGTCTCAACTTGTTTTCTGTATACTTGATCTCTCTCACTCACTCACTCACTCACTCACTCACACTCACACACACACACACATCTCTTCCGTGGCACATAATCACTCTCGGTTCTTTACACTTATAAAAATAAGCATGCTATGCTTTTTAGTATCACCAAAGTAGTGACACCGTTAACCTTTAGGGGTGCATGAAACTAGTATTGTTGGCTCCGAAAGGCATAGTAGCCCATGCATTGATGCATTGTGGTTTTGGGAATGATATATGTGAGATTTTCACAATAGGTTCTCAATCTCCAACTTAGAGGTCTTCTTATAATTGTTGAAGTAAATCACTCCATGGTCAAGGGTCTAATCTTAAGGCTTATTCTATGGTGATCACCACCAGCCTAACTAAAATCGACTCAAGGTTTGTGTTCTCAATTATGGGAGCACAACCATCATGTACAATCATCCTTTACTAACGAGGACACCTTAAGTTATAGGATTTTGTTGTAGCAAGGCCACACTAAGTTTCAGAGTTCTAGATATTTGTTTGCCACATGGATTTGACTCTGTTTTGGGCCTACCCCTCATTTGTACCTACCTTCTATAGACAAGGGTAAGATAAGGGAGATCATTAGCTCTTGTTCTCGCCGACTTCATGACAACTTGGTTTTCCTAATCCAAGCTATTTGCATGGTGCTCATCATGAGTGAATTGAGCACGATTTTGTATTTTGCGTATTTTTGCTTGAGAATTTGGATAAGTTGCTAAGTGGGGTTTATCTTTTTTGAGGTAATTCACCATTGCAAGACTAGGATTTAGGTTTGAACATTGTATGTGTTGAGAATCAAGCTCAACTTGGTCTAGTGTGTGAACTCACCTTGAGAGTGAATAGACACTCCAACGGTCAAGAGTCACCATTATGTCACCACTTTGTATTCTAGCATTTAGTATGAGTCATAGAATCATATTCCATGACACATAACTTATGAGCTTTCACATTCCCCATGTTCCATGAGTCTTGTAGTTAATGAAGAGAGAGGGTGACTATATAAAGCACCCTCCTCCCACCTTGTATAACGTTGAGTCTTTCTCCTTTGTTAATATACTTTACCTTGCGTATTCTCTGTGTCTTACTCCTTGTCTCTCTCACTCTCTCACTCTCTCTCATACACACACAGAGAGTTCATATCTATTCCGCTGCACAGAATCCATCTCTTGATTCTTTACATGGTATCAGAGCGAGGTTGGTAGCTCGATCTAGCCCATACGCCTCATCGTGATCGTGTGTTGTGCTCCACACCGACGACCAAGAACCGGCTCATCGCTATCGTAGCTTCTCTACATAGCTCACACTCGAAGAGAGAAGAAGAAGAAGAAGAAGAATCGACATAATGAATACTCAAATGGGGAGCGCTCTCCCTACCGAGAAGTTGGAATGAAACAACTTCGCATCATGGGAGTACAAGATGCACCAATACCTTGTCGGACAAGGCTATTGGAGCTACATCAAAGGAGCGCACGAAGACCGACCCATCGAAACGGCTCCCGGATACGCGACATGGGAGCAAGCCGCAAGCCACGTGATGTATTGCTTGGCGACATGTGTTCATGATCACATGCTCGGCTACATTCGTGAGCCAAGATGCCAAAGGAGGCATGGGAAAATCTACGAAAGATTTTCGCGGCGAACACAACCGCGAGAAGGCTTCAACTCCGCCAAGAGTTGAACAACATTCAACAAAGGGACATGTCCATCATGACATACACCTTGAAGATCAAGGAACTTTGCAACTCGCTCGGCTCAATAAGCGTAAATGTCGATGATGATGAGATGGTGCAAATATGCCTCGGCAGCCTCGCACCACGGTTCGGCGCGATGTGAACCACCGTTCTAGCAAGGGGGAAATATCCCTCCTTCTTAGAGCTCCAATCAATGCTATTGGTCGAAGAAAACCACGTGCGTACAAGGAGCAATGAGTCGGAAGGCCACATGCTCTACACACACTCGAATGGAGGAAGAGGACGCGGAGGAGTGAGAGGCCGATTCGACCAAGGACAAGGCGGACGAGGTCCGACCTACGACAACAACTCCCAATTTCGGCCGCAAAATGGAAGCCAATGAGGAACCTTCACAAGAAGGGGGAGCTTCCACTCCGGCCCAAGCCGTCAAAACGCAACCAAATGTAGATATTACGGAAAGCTCGGCCACCACGAAGAAGAGTGCCGAAAGAAGATGCGCGAATCGGCTTCCACAAGCCGACAAGTTACGAATTACGCGCACAATTCCGACTACGAAGAGTATAGCGGAATGTACGGGCACAACTCCGACTACAAAGATCGTGGCGGAATGTATGCACACAACTCCGACTGTGGCGGAATGTTCATGATGAAACATAGAGCAAACTCTATGTCGGCCTCTACCTCAACTAGTGCCCTCAATCCGGAGGACGTATGGTTTGTTGACTCCGGAGCCTCAAACCATATGACATCTCATAAAGAATGGTTTCTCGAACTTCGAGAGCCAGAGCGACCCGGTTATGTTGAAACCAGAGATGACACTACACACCCGATTCGGCACATCAGTAATGTTCTGTTCAGTGAAAGAGGTAAGCAAACATACATTAAAAATGTCTTGCATGTTCCCACCATCACGAAGAATTTGGTCTCGGTCGGCCAAATGGTTGAGCAAGGGATGCAAGTACGATTCGACCAAGAAGGGTGCTTCATCGAAAAAGATGGCCAAATCATCGCACGCTGTCGTGATGTGGCATGTCTAGTGCGAGAAAAAGTCAAAAATTGAGGATCCACACACATTTCACAAATACTTGTAAAAATGAAAATAAATAAACCTAGGTCACAATGGCATTGAGTGCATGTAGAGGGTTACAAGTAGGATTTGAACCTTGCACCTCTAAGATAAGAGGCAATTACCTTACCACTAAAGCTACTACTAAGTGCTTTAGATGTTCTATATTTCTTTCTCATATTCAGTATTCTGTAGGAAACAAACGAACAGAATCGTGTACACAAAACCACGGTTTTAAGCCCATGGTTTCCTGCATGTTACAAAGCAAAACTGTGTGCATAGAAACCATGGCTCCAAGCCCATGGTTTTGTGCATGGACAAACCTATAAAACCCCTAGTACGGCTTGTGTAAAGGGGGGGCTCAATATGATATGACCATCATCATCACCATCAATAATATAAGCTTCTATTTCTTCTTCTTCGCATTTATCTTGTAATTATTTATCTACTTCTGAAAGTGTACAATCTTCAATCTTCTCAAGTGTAATAGTTCTTCCTCCAATCTTACATTCACATCATCCTCTTCTCAATATCTTGACGGACATCCTCCTTGGTCCAAGACCCCGGTGGTCCCGCTCAAGCGAAGCACGCTCGCACGCGCATATTCGCGACAACGCAGAAGAAGAGAAGGCCGGATGTTCATTCTCGATTCACATGAGATAAAATCCGCCATGTTCGCAAAAAGCACGAAAGCCGACTCCGACATAGAGCTATGGCACAAGCGAATTGGCCACATCAATCTCAACAAACTCAAAGCAATGAAATCGAAAGGAATCGTCATCGGCCTCCCGACATTCAAAGAGAAGGAGATTGAAGGTGTTGCAAAGCGTGCCAATTCGGCAAACAACACCGACACCCATTCCCAAAAGAGCGGAACGTGAGCAAAGGTCTACTCGATGTAGTCCATTCCGACGTATGGGGACCGACGCAGATGGCTACATTCGGCGGATGCCGATATTACGTGCTATTCATCGACGACTTCTCCAGGCACACATGGGTCTATCAGATGCGGCAAAAGAGAGAAGTGTTCGAACACTTCCAAAGGTTTAAAAACGAATTCGAAAAAGCCATTGGTCGTCATGTACGATGCCTTCGATCGGATGGCGGCAAGGAGTACTTCTCGGATGATTTCACGGTGTATTCCCGAAAGGAAGGAATTCGGCGAGAATTCACTTGCCAACACACTCCGCAACAAAACGGAGTAGCCGAGCGCAAAAATCGGCACATCCTCGAAGTAGCGCGGGCCATGATGAACGAGAAGCATATGCCCAAGTCATATTGGGCCGAAGCTGCAAATACGGCCGTCTACCTAATGAACCGGTGCACAACATCCGGAGTGCACGAGGTCACTCCGCACGAAAAATACTTCGGAAAGAAGCCGGACTTATTGCACACCCGGATATTTGGCACGATAGCGTACGTGCACATCCCCGAAGTCGGAGAAATGTATCCTCGTAGGATACTCACTGGAGCAAAAGGGGTACAAGTGCTACAACCCCTCAACTCGAAAATCTCGAGTAAGTCGAGACGTCGTTTTTGACAAGTCCGCATCTTGGTACGCACCAGAGACAACTTCGACTCCGACTCCACTCGACCCGGAATCCGCCGAACAAGAGATAGAGGATGAAGATCGCCTTAAGCACATGTTTGAAGAAAGACCGATCACGACCCGACTGAGCGGACCACAAGAGCCTTTGAGTCATCAAAAGCACATCACGGCCTAGCCCGAAGATGGACAAAGGCAAGGCGAAAATGTCAGAATACGAAGACGATCGCTTCAACAACGATGAGTCGACTCACTCACTCAACAGTGAGTTCGGCGGCTTCGATGTACCAATCGGAGCTAAGAAAGCCCTCATCTCTACAAATGAAACGGCTACATGGCATATCACTATGCGTTTATGATGAAGGTGGCGACAATATGCGAGCCAGAAACATTTTCCGAAGTAGCCAAAGATCTGCGATGGATCGAATCCATGAACGAGGAGATGCAGGCACTACGCAAGAACGAGACATGGGATCTCGTTCCCACCTCACCACACAAAAAGGCGATTGGATGCAGATGGATTTACAAAGTGAAGTACAACGTCGACGGTTCCGTCAACCGCTACAAAGCGCGACTTGTAGCGAAAGGCTACGCACAAACGCACGGAGTTGACTACGAAGAGACCTTTGCCCCGGTGGCTAAGATGATGACAGTATGGACCGTAATTGCGCTTGCCGTGGCAAAAGGGTGGCACCTCCATCAAATGGACGTCAAGAACGCCTTTCTACAAGGCGAATTAGAAGAGGAGGTGTACATGATACAACCACCCGATTTCAACTCGAGCACCCATTCGAAAGTTGTATGCCGACTCAAGAAGCCACTCTATGGCCTCAAGCAAGCACCGCGTGCTTGGCATCCGAAGATAACGCAATATCTTCATCAAATCAGCTTCCGTATGTCAAAATCAGACAACTCCCTCTACATACGAAGCGATTCCGCAAGTCCGATCGTCATCATCTTATATGTGGATGACCTAGTCATTGGAGTTGAGCATCTCGTCGAAATCAATAAGATCAAATCCCTCCTTTCCGACAAGTTCGAGATGACAGACATGAAGGAGCTCCACTACTTCCTCGGCATCGAGGTAATTTGGACTCCGGCCGGAATCATGATCTCTCAACGGCACTACATCCTCAACTTGTTATACAAGTTCGGTATGGCTGAGTGCAAATCCGTGGCAACCCCGCTTGATCGCAATCTCAAACTAGATGCGAACTCTGACACCAAAGCATGTGAGCCGATTAAGGATCGGCAACTCATCGGGAGTCTCATCTACCTCATGATCACACGACCCAATCTCAGTTATCCGGTCGGTCTCCTTAGCCAATTCATGCAAACACTGGGTGATACTCACTTGGATTGCGCTAAGTGAGTTCTACGATACGTGAGCGGCACAATGGATTGCGGCATCCTCTACAAGACCGCAATGCCAATACGAGTCGATGGGTACACAGACGCTGATTGGGCCGACTACAAAGCCGATAGAAGATCAACCTCCGTATTTGTTTTTTCCCTCAGCAACGGAGCAATATCCTGGAGCTGCAAAAAGCAACCAATCGTTGCTCTTTCGAGCACAGAGGCGGAATACAAGGGCATGGCAGTGGCCGCATGTGAAGCCATATGGCTCAAAAGGATACTCAAGGATCTAGGCGTACCCATCAAGGATCCAACTTCCCTTTACTACGACAACATGAGCAATATCTATCTGGCTTGGAACCCAGTGTTCCACGCGTGGACAAAACACATCGAAGTGCACTATCACTTCATCCGAGAGTGCGTTCTAGTGGGCGATGTCGACCTACAACACATTAGCACCAATCTTCAAATGACCGACATCTTCACTAAAGCCTTAGGAGCCGACAAGCTATGGCAATTCATGACCGATCTCGGATTCACGATCCCTGACCTGCCAAGCTTGAGGGGGAGTACTGAAGACACTACGCAATAACGTTGTCGTGAAGATCCGTCACTACGCGCGGATCGTGAGGCGGAACCGCCGGGGTTCTGGACCAGAAGGATTTAGAGTCGATACAAGCTTTGGCGAGAAAGTACTTAAGATAGATTGGGAAAGAGAGAAGATGAGATTACACGATTGATTTCAAAACGAATTTCTTCCTCTTAATTTTCATAAAAAAAAACCATGTTTTTCTCCTCCCCCTTCCCTCTTTTATAGATGCTCTCATGCATATGATGCATGTGAGGGTACAAGACATGCATAAATTGCATGTTTGCCATTTGACGCTTAAGTATTACATGTGGTGCATGCTAACCATGTCACTCATTTTAGCACTCATGGATGAGAATTTACATTTAAAAGTACAATGATAGGAATATAATTTCAACTAAATACTATGGCTTAATGGTAAGCCATTTGACTCCTAACTTGGATGTGCTAGGTTCGAATCCATACTTGCCCTCCTTGTATATGTATATATTTTTATATATTTATTTTATCTAGTCGCCGGTTCGCCGGATGCAGTCGCCGGATACCGGTGCCGCCGCCGGATGCCGCCGCCAGATGCCGCCGCCGGATCACCGGCTCCATCGCCGGTCCAGTTTTGATTGGCCAAAACCCTTTTCGAGTAGCTAGCCACCTCCACTCTAAGTTCAAGTTACCTTGAACTCTCTATGCTCCACACATAGACACAAAGATGATATCTTTTGCTCCACCTTATATATGATGAGAGCCGTATTTGTCGTGCCTATGTGGGATATCTCACAATTTTCTCTTTTCTTTTCACAAACTTTATACCCTCATATCTTGACATTTAGTTGTCCATTTCTCGTGTAATAAAGTGCATTCGAAACCTCCATCATTTTGTACTTAGATATTAAAAATGTTATCTTCACAATTATTGTATTACATGATTCATACTCGATTTTGTACGTTTAATGGGATTTTCACACTATTGCCGAAAATCTTCACGACATCCACCCCCACCAAACCGCACGTCCTCCGGTACGTGCCAAGAAGAGAAGAAGTGAGATTTCAGCTACGATGATCAATTAGATTCCTCCATGTCTTCATTTTTATCCGGCCTATTATGTTCATCGTCGAGGTAATCGAGGTCAGGATCCTTGTCTTGTCTTTTCTTGAAAAGCTTTACTCTTTTTCCCGCAATGGGTACGACCAACCTTGATCCGTCTAGTTCCGCAAGGTGGTATGTGGCATTATCGTTGGCACTTGTCACCACATACGGTCCGAACCATCTTCTTGCGAACTTCCTTGTTGTACTATGTTGATTGTCAAGGGTGCTGTCGTAGACCAAAACCCAATCCCCTTCTTCAATCTTCTTGGGACGAAGTCGATGCGTGTTGTCGAACCGAACTTTGTTCTTTACTCGGGCTGCCTTCATCATCTTTCGCGCTTTTTCTAAATCTTCAGGTCTTCTTTCAAGTTGCCTTATCCGCGCCGCTAATAACTCTTCTCGGCTCATCTCGTTCTCCCACGGTATTGCTACCCATGAGGCGATCGTCCTTTCGATGGGCATAATCGGCTTTTGTCCATACATAAGCTCCGTCGGCATATACCCTGTCACCGAGCTATGTGTCGTTCTATCGGCCCACAAGGCATAGGGTAATAGTCGTGGCCAATTCCCGACTCGACCGTTGCATGCCCGTACGATGGCTTTAACGATAGGTCCATGCCCTCGCTCGATCTTCCCATTTGCTTCCGGATTGTAGGCAGTCGTGAGGGAGAGCTTCACGCCTAGTCTTTCGAAGAGCTCCGTCGCTTCGTGCGCGTCCAACTCCCCTCGGTCGGCCACTATCTTCCCTACACATCCATATCGGCAAACAACATCTTCAAGTAAAAATTTACAAACGGCTGAAGTCGTCTTATTTGTCAAGGCTCGTCCTTCCACTTGATTTGTCAAGTCTTCCCTTGCGAGCGCTAAGTACTTCATTTGTCCCACTCCCATTGGCATCGAGACCAGATCCACCATCCATTTGAAGTGAATGGTGAGTGGGTATGTCGGCTTCAACTCATCACGATGACGTATATTTGAATATACTTGGCAAGTTTCGCATGTGGACACGAAATGGAGTACATCTTTGTACATGCTTGGCCACCAGTACTTCTCCTTCAACTTTTCGAACGTCGCCCATGTTCCTCTATGACCTGCCCAAGCACTCTCGTGGAATTCGGTCATCAGCGTCTCTTGCTCTTCTTTCTTTACCACCACTCGACGTGGTATTCCTGTCCTTCTTTTTGGATGTCGCCAAAGGAATCCTCCCTTCAAGAAGTATCGGTAAGCTTTCTTTTGGATTCGTAGGGCCTCCTCCTTTGTCAACGAAGCATCTGTCGTCAATGTTCTTAGGAATCTACCGATGAGTAACCATTCTCCTTCGTACTCGTTCTCGTTGAAGGCGTGGAGGGTTTGCGTGTCCTGGTCTTCCGCCGACAATCGAGCCATTTTGAAGAAGTCGAGGGCGACATCTTCATCTTCCGAAACCATGTTACTTCCATTTGAAAATCTTGCCCTCGACAGCTTGTCAGCCATGGCGTTCTTCTTCCCTGCGATGTGACGGATCTCTGGGTTTAAAGACTTGATGTAGGCGATCCACCTTAGCATAGCAAGATCTGGGGTCGCACATCCTGAGACCATTCCGAGAATTGGGAGACAATCTGTCTCTATTATCACTTCTGATCCGATCAGGTAATCTTTGTCCGTCTTCACTGCCGACACAATACCCCAAAGTTCCCGCTTGACTTGGGCATATCTTTGTTGCCGTTCGCTAAGAACCTTTGCTCCGAACCGGACGGCATATCGCGCATTATCTTCACCTTCTTGATTGATGACCCACCCGATTCCGGTTGGGCTCGTATCTACGGTCACATAAATTGGTTTCCCTTCGGCATAGTCGGCCTTCCTTAGTGCCGGAGCTTCAAGAAGCAGTTTCTTTAATCTTCACATCGCCTCTGTGTGCTCGTCTCGCCATTCGAACTTTATTCTTTTCTTTAGTAGTCCATATAACGGTTCGGTGACATGAGCGTAGTGAGGAATCCATATATGATAAAACGCGCACGCTCCAAGGAACCTTCGAACCTCCGTTTGGTTTTCGCATTCTTCTTTCATGTCTTGGATTGCGTTCACTTTGGATGGCGAGGGCTTCCGGCCGTATGCTCCACACAAGTGACCTACCACCAAGATCTCCGGTTGCCCGAATGCGGATTTTTCTCCCGAAAATGTCAAATTCGCATCTTCGAGCCTTTGAAGCACCTTCTCGCAATCTTTCATATGATCCGCAACGAACTTTCTACAACCTTCCTTATCTTTCGATTCATCTTTCTCCTCATCCGAACATCCTTTTATCGGAATATCATCCAAGAATGGCATCGTGATGTCCGGAATGCAATCCTTCAAGACTTTATTCATGGCATTCACCATATGAGCCACCGAGTTCGTTGCGCCTTGGGGTAAGGTACACATCCGCACAAGCCCGATCGGAGTCCTCATGGTTGTAATGTCCCGACTGTCGATCGCCAACTGGAATTGGTCATATCCGGAGTAGAGATCGCCAATGGAGAAGATGGACCGGCCCGCAAACGCTTCGGCAAATTCGTCCACGCTCGGACTGATTCCAGCATTTCGAATTGTCACCTTGTTGACGGGTTGAAGATCTTGGATGAATCGCAATGATCCATTCTTCTTCGGCACCGTGAACCACCTATTGGAATAAGGAGCATTCGACGGTTCTAGAATTCCCATACTCACCTTCTCCTTTAAGAGCTCGATCAGCTTCGGAAGGTGTGCTCTCGGAACCGGTATCGGTTTCAAATTCCAAGGCACATGAGGCACCGTGAAGATCACCATTGGCTCTATAACCTTTGGGTCGGCGCATCCGATTTCTCGTGGGAAGAATGCGAAATCCTTCCCATGTCTCTCAAGCATATCGCGAAACATTCGCTCCTCTTCAGGGAGAAGGAAATCCTCCTTTCCAACTCGTAGCTTCCCCTTCGTCTCTTTGGTGAAGTCATGACCTATCTTCTTCGGATCTCTTAAGCTTGGATCGTTAGCGACTTCCTTCATCTTTTGCCAGCTATCTTCCGGTAGCGGAACCGCAACTGGTTTGATCTTCTTATCCACCGTTTTATATTTCGTGTTGATGTCAGCTTCCTTCATCGAGATGCCACGACGGTATTCATCGATGATAGCGTACATGTTGACAGAGTTAACCGAAATCACGCGTTGGTTGTGAAGATAGCCCAAGTCCACGACGTCCTCGATTTCGCCGATGGTGTCGTTAAATGAGGCTTCTTCCATAATATGAGTCACGAACTCTCCTTCTTCTATTATGTTCTCTTCTTTCAGCATCTTCTCGAATTCTTGTATCCGGCGCTTGTGCTTCTTGTCGGGTAGTACTAGTTTACATGTGCCACTAGGTGTGACACATGTTGCTTCTCCTTGCAATCCACGCGCTCTTCTTTCTTGTGGGGTCTTGTGATTGCTCGGACTATTTGTGCCCCATGCTTCAATAGTCCGCTCTAAAAATCCGAGGATTCGCCTCCGAGACTATCTCGATTCCTTTCATGATTGGCTCGCACCATTAGGAATTGGACCGATCTTTGGTTGTCAAGACTCTTTATTCGTGCGAAGGCTGCTCCATTATCGAACACTTTGGTCTCCATCCGAGATGATGTGATATAAGGTTGCCCTAGGATGACAGGATGCGATGCCGATTCTTGTACGAAGAAGTGTTGATCCATCTCCACATCCCCGATCGTGACTTTGACATTGGGACAAGCTCCGTACAAGTCCTCCGTAGACTTTGTTGCCGCGCGAATCTTCCATCCGTGGTTTGTATTGATTGGCCATCTTCCCTTTTTGTAGAAGTCGGTTGACATGAGGTTGATCTCCGAGCCGTGGTCGATCAAGGCTACGACAGTCTCTTTCTTCTCCCCGATCTTCACCGGCGTCTCCGTTGTCGCTCGTGCCCAATGAGGTCGAGTGTAGTGGCTGTCCACCATATCTTCATCGATTTCGTCTCTTGCCATCGTTATGGCATTCGTTTTTGCTTTCTGCGGCTTCTCTTCTTCCTCGTCCGATTGTTGTCTCTTTCTCTTTACAAGGTCCACGATCGTGTCATGGAACTCCTTCTTCGTAATGCCAAGCAATTCCCTCAAGGACAAAGTTACGTGGCTATCAAGAACTCATTCTTCGAGAATCTTCTTTAGGTCCGTCGTCTGCTCTATGTCCGACCTTAGCTTATAGGTAGGTATGGTCCTTGTCCTCCGAGTGGGGTCTTCGACACCAACCTTCACGGGCCGAACCGTTTCTTCAACTCGTATGCTCGGCTCCCCTTTTCGGCTTGATTCTCGTTCCTCCGTTTGTAAAGGTCGACTCGTCTCCGCATCGTCCTTCTTTTTCGCGTTCCTTATTTCATGTCTTTTTTATGGCCCTTGCTCTTCTATTCTCTTTCTCTTTTCTTCGACGAACACCTCGTGGTTGTCGCACATCACCTCTGCGAGTATGGTGTTGTCGTCCACCGGATCCGACCACCCGGTTATGCTTTGCACGTTTCGGTCCGCAAGCTCTACCTCGTTCGATGTGACTTTTCCCTTCTTCTCATATTCGAGAACGGAAGTCCAAAACTTTGCTCCCGCTCTAGTAGCTTCAGTCTTATCTTTCCCGACTCTTATTCTGGCCGACGCAGCATAGTGCATCGCATCCACATGAGTCGCATCGGCATCCTCCATAGATCTCTTCATTCCTCCTCTTCCGAAATTCACCCGTAGGGGTCTTCTCGTCTTGCTTGAGCAGATCATGTTGTCCTCTATGTATACGATATTTTGTCGAATCGCCTCTCGAAGGCTCGCACAATCCCTTCTCATGTGGTCCATGCTATCGCACCACACGCATCTAAAGGGTTCTTTTCCTTTAGGACCCCGACGATTCATGTTGGCTAGCGTGACCTTCTCGAACTTCTTCGCTAGCTCTTCGATGATGTCGTCATCAATCTTCTTTTCTTCCACGTTACTTTGTCTCAGCGGCTCAACTACTTTCGGCGGTCTTGCTTTCTCCGTGGTAGTCGGTCCCGTCATGTCGGTGTCATCAACCCATTGGCGACGCTTGTCGAGCCTATTGCATGCCCGCTTCACCGCGATCCAGTCCGCTATGAGCCCATTTGCTTGGGTATCATCTTCGAGAAGAGTCCCCTGTTGGAAGCGAGGTCGTTAATGCGGAAGATCAAGAAGCATTCTGTTCTGTTCAGTACCTGCGTATGAGAGATTGTAGGTCGTTGCACAGAGAGAGAGAGAGAGAGAGAGAGAGAGAGAGGCACAAAAGACTTTCTTATTGCATAAACAAAGAATACAACAACCAACCTCACAAAGAGGTTACAAGGTCACTATATATAGTGACCAACTTAGGGCAACTACCCTTTATGCTAATTACATAAATGGCCAACACGGGATAGTGTGAATACGTCCATTATACACATGTATTCGACACTCCCCCGTAATGGGCGTATACATGGGTTATCTAAGATTACAGGTATAGACTTAGGTTCTCGGACATATCAGCTTTGTTCGAGTCGGCAGGGTCCGAAGGCAGAAGACCGAGCTGGTCGGGTCGGAACAGTTGAAGCCGATCATTAAGGAACTGACGTCGGTTGTCGGGAACCATCCTGCTCTGTGTCCGGCTCTAACCGGACTGGTTTGTCGTTACGCCCATCTGATGCCGAAGAGACCGAAAGCGGTCTGCCGAAAGACACTTGGTCATTCCATCTGCGACATTGTCGGTTGTGGATATTTTCTCTAGACCGATTTTCCCTGAAATGACGCAGTCCCGAACGAAGTGATATCGAACGTCGATATGCTTGGAGGCGTTGTGGTGAACCGGATTTTTCGACAAGGCAACAGCACCTTGACTGTCGCTGTAGACAACTGGAGCCGAGTCATGGTCGACTTGTCGAAACGTGTGCGCCAGCCGACCAAGCCATAAGGCTTCTTTTGCTGCGTCGGACGCAGCTACATATTCTGCTTCGGTCGTTGAGGTCGCTGTGCATTCCTGAAGTTTCGACTTCCACGAGATTGCTCCATTGCCGAATTTGAAGCAGTATCCGGTTGTTGATTTCCGACTGTCTATACAGCCGGCGAAGTCCGAGTCGGTGTAACCGACTACGCCTGAGGTTCGGTTCGGACCGAAAAGAATGCCGTGGTCTTTTGTGCCAGCCAGATATCTGAACACATGCTTGACTGCGTTCCAATGCGATCGGCCAGGATTGTGCATAAATCTGCTAACGACTCCTACGGCATGAGAGATATCAGGCCGTGTCGCGACCATCAGGTACATAAGGGAGCCGACTGCCGGTGCATACGGTACCGACTTCATATCTTCCCCCTCCGGACCGGATGTCGGGCAGTCTCGCTGAGAGAGCCGAAGATTCATGGGGAGCGGGGTTGAAGCAGATTTGGCTGATTGCATGTTGAAGCGTTCCAAGACACGTCCGATGTAGTCGGTCTGAGACAAAAAAAGATGTCGTTTATCGCGATGCCGACTAATCTTCATGCCGAGTATGTGTCGTGCCGGGCCGAGGTCCTTCATGGCAAACTTCAACCGCAGTTGCCGAACGAGGTCGGCAAGTTCGCCCGCGTGGCGTCCAGAAATTAGCATGTCGTCCACGTAAATGATGAGGAAGATGGGTGATCCATCTTGAGCTGTGTTGGTGAAGAGACAATGGTCCTCATCGCTTTTGGAGAAGCCGATCGATTGGATGAAGTCGTCGAACTTCTTGTACCATTGTCGCGGTGCCTGTTTGAGGCCGTATAGACTCTTCCTGAGTCGGCAGACTAGATGTTCTTGGCCGGTTGCCACGAAGCCTTTCGGCTGCTCCATATAAATTTCCTCGTCAAGATCACCATGGAGGAATGCTGTTTTGACATCTAGCTGAATCAGCTCCAAGTTGTCGGCTGCCACTACGCCGAGTAGGAAACGAAGGGTTGTCATTTTCACCACTGGTGAAAAAATCTCGTCGAAGTCGACGCCGTATTCTTGTCGGAAGCCCTTCGCAACTAGTCTGGCCTTGTACTTTGGGGTGGTCGAATCAGACGTCTCTTTTAGTCGATAAACCCACTTGCAAGGAAGAGCACGTCGGTTCCTAGGTAATTCGACCAGATCCCAAGTCTTGTTTGCCCGAATGGAGTGCATTTCCGACTCCATCGCCAGATGCCAGGTGGCTGAATCGACGGATGTCGATGCTTCTTCGTAAGACGTCGGTTCGCCGGCGTCGGTGAAGAAAATTCCAGGAGAATACCTCTCCGGAGGTTGCGACAGTCTCTCGGATCGTCGAGGCATGATTGGACTGGTCGCATCGGGTATCGTGGTCGGATGGTCCGAAAGCGGATTGTTCTGCTGTGCCGAGTCGGAGTTGTCCGAGTCGGTAGTGTAAGGTTCAGCTACCCGTGAAGCTGACCGTGTGTTGAGAGCGGGGCCTTCTTGAAGGGTCGGCACATCGGAAAAGGTTACCCTTCGGACTTCGATCGGTTTTTCGACTGATGGATTCATGGCCGACTCGTTGAACACAACGTCCGAACTTCGAACGATTTGTCTGCGTTCGGGGTCCCAGAGTCGGTATCCCATTTCGCCGTCGGATCCATATCCAAGGAAAATGCATTTCCTGGACCGAGGTGCAAGTTTTCGGCGATCATCTTTCGGAATAAGGGCGTACGCCTCGCATCCGAAGATCCTCAGCTTGTCGTAATTCGGCTTACTGCCGATCCATAGTTCCTGAGGAATTTGAAGTCCTAGAGGTCTACTTGGCGACATATTGATTATGTGTACTGCCGTGAGTAGAGCCTCTGCCCAGAAGCCATCCGACAGTCCGGAGTGTTGGAGCATGGAGACTAACCGTTCTTGGATTGTCCGATTCATGCGTTCGGCAATCCCGTTTTGCTCCGGACTGTATGGTGCCGTAAGTTCACGTCGGATGCCGCGTTGTCGGCAGAATTTGACGAATTCTTCGGATTTGAACTCTCCCCCATTGTCTGTCCGAAAGCATTTCAGCTTTCGGTCGGTTTGATTTTCCACCATAGCGAGCCAATCTGAAAAGATCGAGAAGACACGATCTTTGGTGCGAATTGGATACGCCCACACCTTTCGAGTCGAGTCGTCAATAAAAGTGACGAAGTAAGATGCACCGCCTAGAGACTGATGCGGCATTGGGCCACAGACGTCCGAATGGACTAAATCGAGAGGTCTCGTTTCTCTTGGTGCTGATGTCGGGTGTGATGCGGCTACTTGTTTGCCATACTGGCAATGCTCGCAGAATTGATGGTCCGAGAAGGAGAGTTTGGGGATGTATCCGGCTCTAGATAGGTGCGTGATGCCGGCCTTGCTGAGGTGTCCCAGTCTTCGGTGCCATAGTGATGACACAGGAATATCCACCAAGAACAGGTTACCCTCTCTGAGCGTAACATGTAACGGATACAGGGAGTGTATCTTAGGTCCTCTAGCAAGCAGGAGGTTCCCCCTGTGGAGTGTCCACCCTCCCGAAGAGAAACCGGCACGAATGCCGTCTTCATCTAGTTGTCCGACTGAGATCAATGGCCTTGAGAGCTCGGGTACATGTCGGACATTGTGGAGTACAAGTGTAGAGCCACCTGCAAGGTTGAGCTCTACTGTGCCGATTCCGATGATGTCACAGTGTTGCGAGTTACCGACCCGAACTGAGTCGGAGTGACGGATCGTGTATTGCCGAAATTGGGATCGATGAGGAGTCACGTGAAATGACGCGCCCGAATCTAAGAGCCATGTGCTCGATTCTTCAGTCGTGAGTAGAACTTCTGATCCGACTGGATTTTCGATTGATAGTATATTCGGGTCGTCCGGTAGTACATCGGCTGAGAAGCTGACGTAATTGATCTCCTCATGCCGGCCACTCTTCTTGTTGTTCTTGTTCTTGAGTGCGCGGCAGTCGGCTTTGATGTGTCCGGGTTTCTTGCAGTAGTTGCAGATTCGGTTATCCCGTGACTGGCTCCGTCTTCGCTGATTGTTCGGCGGTCGTGAGGAATCTCTTCCTCGTATGTTCGATCGGTCTGTCGAACCTTGTACTACATAAGCGTCTTCTGTTGAGTCTTTGCCGAAAGACTTTCTCCGAGCTGCTTCGGTTAGGATTGCGCTCGTGACTTCGGAGTATTTAACAGCCGTGGTTGACGCGTTGCACACAGTTGTGACGAAAGTTTCCCATGATGAGGGAAGGCTGCTCATGAGTATCATTGCTCTGAGTTCATCCTCGATTGCCGTCCCCTGAGATGAGATTTGGGAGCTGATGCTTTCGTACTCATTGAGGTGTGCCTGAACCGAATCGGATTCTTTCATCCGCAAGTTGTAGAGGCGCCGGATCAGAAACATCTTCGTTGCGGCGACCTTCTTTTCGTAAGTGTCCGACAGTGTTTTCCACAGTTCGAATGCTGTCGTACATGATTGCACCGTAAAGTATACCGATTCCGATAGGTGCATCCGAATCGTGGCGCGGACGATTCTGTCCAGCTTCTGCCACTCAATTGGTTTGTATCCTTCTGGAGGTTCTTCATTTTCGATGGGATCGATTTGCCCCTTGACTATGAGATAGTCCTGCATTTGCTCCTTCCAGAAGTTAAAGTTCGATCCATCGAACTTTCGTAGACTCATTTCTGACGAGCCGGATGTTGATGCCATCAAATTCGGTTTTGGTTGACGAAGCTCGGTTCAGAGTTGACTACGAACCTTGTTGGAGTGCAGCCGGTTGGCTCACCCGATATCGTTCTAGTCGGATTTGAACCCGAGTCGGTTCGGCTTCGGAACTTGCTCGAATTGACTCCGGTAGCTTGAGGGACAGAACCGACTGGTCTTCCCGAATGTTGCCGAGTCGGCGTGAGCCCGGTTCGCTTCGGATATATATGCCGAATACCGATAATTGAAACCGATTATCTGGACCGATTCTGCTTCGGGTGGCTGCAGCGACGAGAGAGACAGATCCAACTGATCCTCTCGAATGTCGATCAGCCGGATGAAGCACGAATTGGGGTTGTTGTATTGAGACCGATCTGCACCGAGTGGTTACAACGAGCAGCGTTTGGTGACCTCTTCGGTTGCCGTTTAACCGAATGGAGCACGATCGTGTCAATGATGCACAAGGGGATTTCACCTCGAGCGGTTACGATCACACGGAAGAGAGTACAACCTGTGGGCTTACTCCAAGCAAGAGGATCTAACGCGATGAGGTGCAAACCTCGTTTTTGTTCTTCTTCTCTCTTTCTTCGAATGACGTGGATACTGTGCAGGCCGAGATGAAGTGAAGAACCGAATGCTGTGCAGGCGGTGATGACGGCCGAACCTCCGCTCTGATACCAGATGTTGGAAGCGAGGTCGTTAATGCGGAAGATCAAGAAGCATTCTGTTCTGTTCAGTACCTGCGTATGAGAGATTGTAGGTCGTTGCACAGAGAGAGAGAGAGAGAGAGAGAGAGAGAGAGGCACAAAAGACTTTCTTATTGCATAAACAAAGAATACAACAACCAACCTCACAAAGAGGTTACAAGGTCACTATATATAGTGACCAACTTAGGGCAACTACCCTTTATGCTAATTACATAAATGGCCAACACGGGATAGTGTGAATACGTCCATTATACACATGTATTCGACATCCCCAACTCCCGTCTATCCTTTATGTCCACGGCCTTCAAGAAGTACAAAGTCTTGTCCTCTTCAAGCAATACTTGGTCCGTATTGGGGAGACGACTAAACATATGGTCGAATTCGTCGTACACCCTCGAGACGCTCATCTTCTTATTCTTCTTCTCTATCCACTTCATTAGGGCATGTCGAGTCATCCTCGTTGAGTCTTCAGTCACGAACTCCGCTAGTATCGTTTTCTCGAACTCGGACCATGTTGTCTTTCCTTCTTGAAGCTCGATGACGCGTCTTTGGATGTTGTGTTGTAAAACAGTGCTCGGCCACAACCGAGGAATAGGATCAACACTTGGAAAACAAGAAATACAGAATGCACGAGACAATAGAAAGAGAGAGTACACAGAATATTTTACGTGGAAAACCCTAAATGGGAAAAAACCACGGGAGTTCTCAGACTCCAACCATCACTATGAACAGGGATGTACAATGGTGAAGCTACAAGGCAACAACCTTGTGCTCACTGTCTTCGCCACAGGCGGCGGCGATACACAGAGGCAACGACCTCTTCGTCTCTCTCTCTCTCTCTCTCTCTCTGGCTGCTCTCTTCACTCCCTCTAAGTGAAAACAGAAAAATAAGCAACAACTTAAACTGTTTGCCCTAAGTCATATTTATACACATATGACTTTCGGGCTATTTACAAATATAGCCTCAAGGGCTCTTGGCAAACACATTCACAAATATGTCCCCGCATCCGGATCTCTCTCCGGGTACATTTCGTCATCCGGCTCCGTAACCGGGGTCTTCAGCATCCGACTCCGTAACCGGGGTCTTCAACATCCGGCTCCGTAACCGGGGTCTTCATCATCCGGCTCCGTAACCGGGGTCTTCATCATCCGGCTCCATAACCGGGGTCTTCATCATCCGGCTCCGTAACCGCAACCGGGCTTGCCGTCATTTATCTCCGGGGACATCCCATCCGGAGGGACCGAAATCCCAACAAACTCCCCCTTCACTTCGGCATGGGATGTCTCTCCAATCCAATCCTCTTCCGGCATGCTTCCAACTTGTCGGGTGTGAGCACTTTGGTCAGCATATCTGAGCCGTTCTTGTCCGTGTGGATCTTCATCAGCACGAACTCCTTGTCTTCTATTCTTTCCCGGATCCAGTGGTATCTTCGCTGGATGTGCTTCGTCCGGGAGTGATAGGCCGCGTTCTTCGCAAGGTGGATGGCACTCTGACTGTCACAGTAGAGTCGGTACTCCTCCTGCCGGATACCGAGCTCTCTAATGAAGTCCTTCATCCATATCATTTCCTTGCCGGCTTCAACAGCCGCCATGTACTCCGCCTCCGTGGTTGACAACGCAACCGTCTTCTGCAGCCTCGACTGCCACGAAACAGCTCCCCCTGCATACGTCATCACATACCCTGATGTGGACCGGCTGGTATCTGCATCAGCCGACATATCCGAATCGGTAAAGCCGTCGAATTCGGGCTTACCGGAGCCGAATCGGAGGCACACGTTTGCCGTGCCCTTCAGGTATCGGAGTATCCACTTGACCGCGTTCCAGTGCTCTTTGCCGGGATTGCTCATGTACAGGCTCACCACTCCAACTGCATATCCTATGTCCGGTCTTGTACACACCATTGCGTACATCAAGCTTCCGACGGCAGAGGCATATGGCACTTTCATGATGTCCTCCTTCTCAGCCTTTGTCTTGGGGCTTTGCTTGCTGGACAACTTGCAGTTTGCCGGGAGGGTTGACCCGACCGGTCTTGCTTCCGACATGTTGAACCGGTGAAGCACCTTTGTCACGTACTTCTCCTGTGACAGCCACAACTGCTTCTTCTTCCGGTCTCGGATGATGTGCATCCCTAGTATTTGCCTCGCCGGACCCAGGTCCTTCATTGAGAAAGTTCGGTGAAGTGCTTTCTTCAGCATCCGTATCTTGCCCTGGTCCCGTCCGACGATCAACATGTCGTCCACGTACAGGAGGAGTATTAGAGAGTCTCCTCCTTCGAACTTCTTCACAAATACGCAGTGATCGGACTGCGTTTTGTGGTACCCTTCGTCGGTCATGAAGGAGTCGAACTTCCGGTACCATTGCCGGGGAGCCTGCTTCAGTCCGTAAAGGCTCTTCTTCAACCGGCATACCAGGTGCTCCTTCCCTTTCTTCTCGAATCCTTCCGGTTGCTGCATGTAGATCTCTTCTTCGAGGTCACCGTGAAGGAATGCCGTCTTCACGTCCATCTGTTCTACCTCGAGGTCCATGCTTGCCGCTATGCTTAGCACCGTCCGGATGGAGGTCATCTTCACTACCGGGGCAAATATCTCGTCGAAGTCGACGCCCTTCTTCTGCTGAAACCCCTTCACCACGATCCTGGCTTTGTATCTCGGAGGGTTTCCGGCATCTCCCGGTTTCAGCTTGAACACCCACTTGTTTCGAAGTGCCCGCTTTCCTTTCGGCAACTCCACAAGTTCATATGTGTGGTTCTCATGCAGGGAATCCATCTCCTCCTGCATGGCACTTAACCACCTGCGGCTCTGGGTGTCATGCTTTGCTTCTTCAAAGCTCTCCGGCTCCCCCTCGTCGGTTAGCAGCACGTGCTCTGGTTCCGGAAATCTCCGGGGGGCCCTTCTCTCTCTTAGAGGGTATCTCCGTTCCGGAGCTTCGGTAACCGGCTGCTCCGTTTCCTCTTCATCCGAATCCATTTCGGGATCGGGGCCGGTTCCGGTATCATTTTCATCTTCTTCGGCCGGTTCTGTTTCTTCACCGTCTTCGGCCGGATCCTCGAGTGCTAACCGGTCCCTTGCCGGTCGGGACTGCTCCTCGTAGAGTTGATCCTCACCGGTTGACTTGGAGCTCTTCATCTTCTTCTCCGACTCCTAGTCGGCGAGTGTCTTGTTCTCCATGAAGATGATATCACGACTCCGGAATATCTTCTTGTCGACCGGGTCCCATACTCGGTAGCCGAACTCGTCATCGCCGTAACCGAGGAATATGCATGGCCGGGTCTTTGGATCTAGCTTTCCTCTCCGGTCCTTTGCCACATGCATGTATGCGAGACACCCGAACACCTTCAGATGCCGGTAGGACACTTCCTTACCGGTCCACACTTTCTGCGGCGTGTCTCCGTCCAAAGGTACTGAGGGTGATCTGTTTATCACGTATGTCGCCGTCGACATTGCCTCAGCCCAAAACCCCTTGGGTAATTTCGCATGCGCCAGCATACTCCGGACCCTCTCCATTATGGTCCGGTTCATCCTCTCCGCCAGCCCGTTTAGTTCCGGCGTCTTCGGCACAGTAAACTCGAGCCGGATTCCCTTCGAGCGACAGTACTCCTGGAACTGCCCCCGGTATTCCCCTCCGTTATCCGCTCGTATCGCTTTCAGCTTCTTGCCGGATTCCCTTTCCACTCTCGCGTGAAGTTCTTTGAAGACGGACAATACTTGGTCCTTTGTCTTCAACGGTGCCGTCCACAGCTTCCGGCTATGGTCATCTATGAATGTTACAAAGTACTGGGCTCCGCCATGTGACTTCGTTTCTACCTGACACACATCAGTATGCACCAACTCCAATGGTGCGCTACGTCTCGTCGGTGGCCTTGAGTGGAAGGAGGTTCGGTTCTGCTTACCGGCCAGGCAATCGGTGCACTTCTCCAGGTGCACATGCTTCACTGGAATAAGGTTGTCTTCTGCAAGCCTCTTCATCCCCTTCTCACTCATGTGGCACAGTCTTTTGTGCCACAGCTCACCGGCAGTGTCAGCTGCCACGTTCAGCTCCTCCGGACATAGCCGGGAATTCATCAGGTACAGTGTGTTGATCTTCCGGGCCCGAGCCACTATCAGGCTCCCTTTGCTGAACTTCATGACACCGTTCCGGATGCTACCCGTGTAGCCTTCATCGTCTAGCCTCCCGGCCGAAATCAGGTTCAATCGAACCTCCGGAACGTGTCGAACATCCTTCAGCAGCATTTTGCATCCGGTCGAGGTTGTCAACCACACGTCTCCTATGCCGGCGATCCGGCACGTACCTTCATTTCCCATCCGAACACAGCCATGCTCACCGGCTGTGTAGGATGAGAAGTATCTTCTTTCCGGGGTCAGGTGGAACGACGCTCCGGAATCGACCACCCAGGTCGTCTCATCGCCGGCAATGTTTAGCTCACCTTCTTCGGTGATGAGCATGATTTCTTCCTCACTTGCCGCGAGTGCCGTCGTTCCTTTCCGGTCCTGCCCTCGCCGATCCGGACCTCTCCGGTCCGTGGCTCCCCGGTATGCACCGTTTCTCTCCGGTGACTTCTTCGAATCGGTGTCGTCGGCTCCGTTGTCTTTTCGGTAATGCCGACAATTCTTCCGGAAGTGCCCCGGCTTCCCACAGTGGAAGCATGTGGGTCTTCCTCTTGACTGCGACCGGGTCCCCGACTTCTCCCGTCTTTGCGGACTCCGGTTCCATTGTCTTCCCCGATCCGATTCGGCAAGCAGCGCCTTCGAGTCGGAGGCCGGTTCTTTATCTCTCCGACGCGCTTCTTCGTTCAAAATACTTGTCTTTACCGTTTGTAAGGACAAGTTATCTTCTGTGCAGGAGGTGCTGAGAGTCACCACCAAGTTCTCCCAGCTGTCCGGCAATGTACACATCAGGATGATGGCTTGCATTGCATCCTCTAACGGGAACTTGATCGCCGCAAGCTGGTTCACGAATCCCATGAACGTGCTTACGTGTTCCACCATACTCTCGCCGTCCCGGTACTTGAGGTTCACTATCTTTCTCATCAGGGAGGTCCGGTTCAACGCATTCTTCCTCTCGTAGAGGCCCGACAGCTTCCTCCACATCTCATATGCGTTGGTGTCGTTCGCCACGTGTTGTAGAACGCTCACGTCGACGTATTGCCGAATGGTTGCAACGGCTTTCCGGTTCAGAAGCCTCCACTCCGTCTCAAGTACCCCCTTGGGTATTTCCGACCTGTCGATCGGTTCATACAAGTCCCGAACGATGAGAAGGTCTTCCATCTTTATCTTCCAGTCGGCGTAGTTCTGTGAGTTCAACACCATCATGCCCGGAGGCCCACCACCGCCGCCTTCCATTTTCTGTGTTACCGTCGCTCTGATACCACTTTGTTGTAAAACAGTGCTCGGCCACAACCGAGGAATAGGATCAACACTTGGAAAACAGGAAATACAGAATGCACGAGACAATAGAAAGAGAGAGTACACAGAATATTTTACGTGGAAAACCCTAAATGGGAAAAAACCACGGGAGTTCTCAGACTCCAACCATCACTATGAACAGGGATGTACAATGGTGAAGCTACAAGGCAACAACCTTGTGCTCACTGTCTTCGCCACAGGCGGCGGCGATACACAGAGGCAACGACCTCTTCGTCTCTCTCTCTCTCTCTCTCTCTCTGGCTGCTCTCTTCACTCCCTCTAAGTGAAAACAGAAAAATAAGCAACAACTTAAACTGTTTGCCCTAAGTCATATTTATACACATATGACTTTCGGGCTATTTACAAATATAGCCTCAAGGGCTCTTGGCAAACACATTCACAAATATGTCCCCGCATCTGGATCTCTCTCCGGGTACATTTCGTCATCCGGCTCCGTAACCGGGGTCTTCAGCATCCGACTCCGTAACCGGGGTCTTCAGCATCCGGCTCCGTAACCGGGGTCTTCATCATCCGGCTCCGTAACCGGGGTCTTCATCATCCGGCTCCGTAACCGCAACCGGGCTTGCCGTCATTTATCTCCGGGGACATCCCATCCGGAGGGACCGAAATCCCAACATGTTGTTGGAGACAACTCTCTTGAAGCTTGCGATTTGACGTGCCTCGGACACGTCCCTTTGATTCATCTCCCTCTTATATGCATCAAGGAACTTCGTAACGTTCCTTCCATCGAATTGGCCCTCGAGCTCTACGACATGATCGACAGCCTTCTCCACGCTCGCGTCGTTGTCCCGAGATCTCATCATTTGCTCGACGATTAGCATCATCCTTTCGAGCTCTCTTGCTTGGTTGCTTGAGGACGCCATCTCCAAGTATTAATCTCGACTTGATCCTTCCTACCGCCTCTTTCACGCCGGGTTCACCACTTAATTATGTCGTGAAGATCCGTCACTACGCGCGGATCGTGAGGCGGAACCGCCGGGGTTCTGGACCAGAAGGATTTAGAGTCGATACAAGCTTTGGCGAGAAAGTACTTAAGATAGATTGGGAAAGAGAGAAGATGAGATTACACGATTGATTTCAAAACGAATTTCTTCCTCTTAATTTTCATAAAAAAAAACCATGTTTTTCTCCTCCCCCTTCCCTCTTTTATAGATGCTCTCATGCATATGATGCATGTGAGGGTACAAGACATGCATAAATTGCATGTTTGTCATTTGGCGCTTAAGTATTACATGTGGTGCATGCTAACCATGTCACTCATTTTAGCACTCATGGATGAGAATTTACATTTAAAACTACAATGATAGGAATATAATTTCAACTAAATACTATGGCTTAATGGTAAGCCATTTGACTCCTAACTTGGAGGTGCAAGGTTCAAATCCATACGTGCCCTCCTTGTATATGTATATATTTTTATATATTTATTTTATCTAATCGTCGGTTCGCCGGATACCGGTGCCGCATGCCGCCGCCGGATTGCCGTCGGATCACCGGCTCCATCGCCGGTCCGGTTTTGGTTGGCCAAAACCCTTTTCGAGTAGCTAGCCACCTCCACTCTAAGTTCAAGTTACCTTGAACTCTCTATGCTCCACACATAGACACAAAGATAATATCTTTTGCTCCACCTTATATATGATGAGAGCCGTATTTGTCGTGCCTATGTGGGATATCTCACAATTTTCTCTTTTCTTTTCACAAACTTTATACCCTCATATCTTGACATTTAGCTGTCCATTTCTCATGTAATAAAGTGCATTCGAAACCTCCATCATTTTGTACTTAGATATTAAAAATGTTATCTTCACAATTATTGTATTACATGATTCATACTCGATTTTGTACGTTTAATGGGATTTTCACACTATTGCCGAAAATCTTCACGACAACGTGTGGATTCCGCAACCGCGCAACGAAGCCGCGAAGAGCCGATCTACCGCGCAAAGCCGCGAAGAAAGACGCAAGCCGAAGCACAGACTTCGAAACTACGCACAAGGCAAGCTGGAGCATGGATTCCGCAACTCCGCATAAATGCGAGTCGACGCGGACTCCGGAACGCGAGTTGAAGCGGATTCCGGATACCGTCTAAAATCGACCCGACTTGAGCTTGAGGGGGCATGTTGAGAATCAAGCTCAACTTGGTCTAGTGTGTGAACTCACCTTGAGAGTGAATAGACACTCCAACGGTCAAGAGTCACCATTATGTCACCACTTTGTATTCTAGCATTTAGTATGAGTCATAGAATCATATTCCATGACACATAACTTATGAGCTTTCACATTCCTCATGCTCCATGAGTCTTGTAGTTAATGAAGAGAGAGGATGACTATATAAAGCACCCTCCTCCCACCTTGTATAACGTTGAGTCATTCTCCTTTGTTAATATACTTTACCTTGCGTATTCTCTGTGTCTTACTCCTTGTCTCTCTCACTCTCTCACTCTCTCTCATACACACACACAGAGTTCATATCTATTCCGCTGCACAGAATCCATCTCTTGATTCTTTACAGTATGTTTAGAGGATCACTCACTTTTGTGAGGTTAGGTTCTCCTTTTCTCGTAACTAATGTTTGAGGGCCTTGTTCATGTTCTAAATTTTAACAAATGCATTGAACTCCCATGACTACACTCACGCTTACTTTAGATGATACAATAGACAACGATTGGGCACTTCTCGTCTTGTTCTGTTTTAGGTAATCAGGTACTAAGTGTCCATCACCACAAACAAGATATGTGGCTTCCTGTTGGAACCATACAACTAAGTCTACCATGCCACATCCAAAACACATAGGTGGTTTGTTGGTCTATTGGGTTCCCATAATGTTGTAAATTTCTCAATTTGTGTTTCGAGTACAATAGTCATATTTAATGTGATACTAACTAACCATATCGGGGCCTTGCCAATTAAAGAATTTTATTTGAGGCCTATGCGCAAGGCCTTGGGTTCACCTCTTTTGTTAGAAGCGTCCATTGTGGCCATTTGTTTTGGTGTAATTAGAGAATACTTTTCCATTGTGTTTACTATTCTCTTTGGTAGTGGTTCTATTATGTAGATATTGTGAGGCTTTTGTATTGACTTAAGACTCATTCGTGTCATTTTACTTAGATACCATGATTTGAGAGCAATCCAAGGTAATGATAGTGTTGAGGTAAGATTGTAGATGAGATTATTTATGGGGTTCTGAAAGGTGGCATAGGATGTTTTACGTCTAGTGTCCATCCATATTTCACATTACATGTGAGCAAGTTTTGGGGCCATGTACAATGATTGCCTTACAACAATTTCAAAATTGTGACCTACATTGATGTAACAACATAAACACATGCATGATGTGGTGGCTTTGACAAATAAGGCCATGTATATTAACATTGAAGAAATATCTTGAGTGTTGCTTCACTTTCTTAGTATGATGTGCAACACTGGAAGGAGGTGAGATATGTAGTATGGGATTTTTAGTCATTGTCGCGATGTGGATCGGTGAAGAGAGGAATGTACCTTAAACCCATGTTTATAATAGGTCAATGTTCCGCTTAATGAAAAAGATGAAGAGAATCGAGAGAAAATAAATATTAAACCAACATTGAAGATAACTTAATAGGTAAGATTTGATATTCGATTGAAATGTAAAGCTAAGGGTTCAAACCTTGTTATAGAGGGAGGGAGTGTGATTTATGATATACAAGGAATGAGAATAAGGTATGTTGGATAAGCGAACAAAAGGATATACATTTTTGGTAAGAAGAGTCTTGAAACCTACAAAAGGAGGAGGGCTCATTATGAGGTGATGATCATTTTGGATTGAAGGTGTTACGGGCATGACCATTTAATATCCCGTGGTGAGAATTTACCGTAGTATTCTATACACGTGGATAAGTGCGAGGATTAAAAGAGAACGGGCATGACCATTTAATATCCCGTGGTGAGAATTTACCGTAGTATTCTATACACATGATATTAAATGGTCATGCCCGTAACCGAAGGCCTCCATTGATATTTAAAATCTTGTCAGTGAGTCTTCCAAACTCTTGGCTACCATGGCATATTCAAAGGTTTGGTACTATGAGGAAATTTTCTAAGGCATGGTCGTATATCCCCTAGATGAACCGAATCATGACTTTTTAGTAAGTTATTTCGTCACTTTCTTCACATCTATTGTGTAAGGTTTTTGTTTGACATGTATAGTCTTAGAATTTCTATTTTTCTTTTTGCTTGAGGGAGGTGCTCAATGGGGTTCATTTTCCTTTCTCTTCGTGCAAATTTGTTAAAACATTCTCCAATATGCTTGTAAAGGAAGTCATTCCAGAGTCCAAACTTCATCTAGAAGTGTATGGAACCAAACTCTTGATTCTCAAGGGTGAGGCCAAAGGTAGCCACTCTATTTCCAAATGATAGTCATTCATAATCTTACATAATTTGATTGAATCTTTTATATGTTCATAATTGTTGCCTAAACTTATAAATTGAGATACAAGCTTTTCGACCATGAGAGGGAGTGGGCTACTACCTATATTTCACTAAGGTCAATATCATTTGGATCCACTAGAGAGAAACATCAAAATTTGGATTGGGTTTATTTGTCTTTGGGGACATCATTTCCATGTCTTGGGTGTGGAGTATTTAGATGACAAGTGGAGTCATACTGGTTTGGGATCTTGTTGGTGGTTTGTCATAGCTAGTAGAGTTGTTAGCCAAGTTGAAGTTAGAAGTCGTGGTATTTGTGAGCATGGTTATAAGTGTTTGGCTATTTCCACATTCAACATTTCTATGACCACCAACAAATGATTACACAACCTTGTGCATTTCACTAGTTAGGATTAGAACTCAATTAGAGTTTCCTTCGGACATTCACATTTGGCTAGTTGGTCTAACTTGCTAAGATCAATCTCTTTATTAACCACCTCGAGTTCAAGGATCATGTCATCCTTGATATGAAAGAGTTCCTTTAATCTCAACTTTGGCCAACTTGTCACTAAGGTGCGGGACTAGTTGATCCCTTCTCATTCAACCCATGATTCTTGTTAAAATCAATATTTTAATCTAGCCTCTAAGCCCATCATTAGTTTTTATGTGGTTGGGTATTTGAGGAGGTGCAACTTCCATACAATTCAAAGGTTCTTGTAAACCTTGAAAACCAAATTGTTCCATTACCATATTTGGCTTATTGTAGGCTTGATTTGGCACATAAGGTTAGTGCTTCAAAATGTGAGCCCCTAGGGATCTCTAATTGGAATTTACTCTTGTAAACCATGATATAAACAAGACCAAGAAAGAAAAATAAGGATTAAAGTTGGGGGTGGTTATTGCTCACCAGGATAAGTTCATGTATTCGAACTCACAATCTTGTTCATTTCATTTATGACTTAAAGTTGCAAATGTATTTGGAATCCATGATCTGAATAGTTTTCTCCAATGATTCTAGGGACTAAGAAGCCTTTTATATATGCCTTATTTATAGAATTGAATGAATATTCTCTCATTGGTAAACTTGTATTCTTGCCTATTGTCACGTCATTATGTTTCATTGCCCATGTGGTAGTGACCAATGCTACACTCTATTTGTTTTTCTCTATGAGAGATTTTCTTTGCCCTTCTAGATCTAGTAGGGTTATAACATGAATGGTTGTGCATAGTTATTGATAAGTTATCTTCACATGCTATTGAAGGTGGTTATAAGGTCTATCCCTTGTAATAACTCAAGTTGATGCCAAAACCATGTGATAAACTCATAAATATGATCATTGTGATATGGGTACACATAAATATTGCGGTTATTTTTGCCATGGAATGAATATACAAGATATAACATCTAAACTTGATGCCATGTTGATGTTTGTGGTTGCAATAAAATCTTTACAAATACTCTAATCGTTTTAGTTCAAGACTACCAATGATCTCATGAGTACCAAAAGATTCCCTTGATGAGATTATTGTGATGGTACGACATGTGAAAAGGTAAAAATACACATTGGAAGTGTTCACATATTCACTAGAGTTGATATAGTGACCAACATGCATTAATTTCACAACATAATAACAATAGTGGAAATCTGTTAGATTGACATTCAAATAATAAAAAGAGGAAAATTGAGATGTCCTATAATATTAATAAACTACACCATGTCTGATAGAGAATGTTTTCCAATACAATTTAAACATTGTTTTCATCATAATGACATTTATGCTAATTTATTGGAGTTTATTAGGAAAAGTGAAATAATAAAGCATGTTAGAATTTGTTCATGCTATAGAATATATTCAATTTCTAGCGAATTTTAATGTGAACAAGTCACCATTTTCGGCGAAATTGATACACAATTTGAATAATATATTGTCCCACATGCTGGCAATTAACATGTGTTAATGTAGAAAATTTCATGCTGATCTAGATGAGAAATTCCATGTGGATAACAATTGCATGAAGCAAATTTCATTAGGGTGGTGATTACATGGAATATGGAGATGTCGTACAGTCTTGAGGGTTGTTGCCTCAAATTGGCCTATATTCATTAACCAATGGCCATTTTCCAGCATGGGATTATGACAAACAGACATGGTGATTCATCCACTATGCAAATGTAGTAGAAAAAGAGCAGAAAGGAAAATTTTAGTGCATGTATAGGACCTTTGTCTTAGAAAAAGTCTAACTAGCTCTTGATAGATGAGGCTAGGAAGTACCATGTTTTCCCAAAAATGCGATAACATATTGATCGATAAAAAAATTCCATTTATTATTGAAAAGGCGTTGAGCAAGAGTTCAACCATCTATATTACTGAAATCAACACATGGTGCATCTAATTGAGGGCCTAGGCTAGATAAGAGGCAAATTTCTGAACTCTTAAGAAGGAAATAAAAAATGTAGAAATAACCACATAGAAGAGGTGCACAAAGAGAATGGTACCAATTAGGGCCATCACTAGCCATTGTTGTTCTACATTTCTTAATTCATATCATATTATGAAAAAGGGTAGAGATAGATAGATAAGATCCATTAAAGATTGCTTATTGATACGATGATACCATAGAGTAGAGTGAGCCTTGTTGACAAAGCATCGCTATTGTCCATCTATGAGGTATGTAGGCCTACTAACAATAGAAATTGTTTCATTGACATTCAAACAACAAAAGGAGGAAAAAGTGAGATAACAGATAATAATATTAAAACTAAACCAACCAGGTATATGATAGAACATGTTTTCTAAGATAATTTGAACATTATTCGCTCTCATCATCATGACATTTAGGCTAATGTATTGGAGGTTATTACAATGGACTTGCATACCTAAGTCAATGTGGAAATAGAGAATGGTATAATAAAGGCATGTACTTTCTCTTTACCAAATGGTTGATGCCTTTTGTACTTCATATATGAAGCAATTTATATTATTGCATATTCCTGGACTTCACAGAAATTCCACATTTAAAAGCTCGTCACTCATGGGCTATCATGGTGCAAGTGATTGTTTTCTCATAGATCTCATAAATTTTTAGCACGTGGTTAGGGAGAAATATGTCCAACTTATTATTTTACTCCTGTGTCCAATGTGGCATATCCTCAAAATTTGAAGGAACCATCTTTGCCAATTCATTCTTGCAGGGAAGGTTTTCGGAAGACGTATAATGTATAACTGCTCATTGAATGAATCAATGATGCACACAAAATCATTAGGGAGATCAATACTTGTTGAAGCATCGACCACAAATTAATAAAAACAAGACAAAGTGAAATAATAAGCGTCTTGGAATTTGGATAAGTATTAAAACATATTCAATTTCTAATGACATTTGTGATGAGTCAACATTTTCGGGGAAATTGATACAAAACACGAATTTACATATGAGCACACATGCATGTTAATGTAGAAGCTTTCATGGTGATCTACAATCTTCTAGATTCCATGTGGATAACCAATGCTAGAAGCAAAATTCATTACGTTCGTAAATATATTGAATATGATGGTGCCATAGAGTCTTGAAGGTTGTTGTTATCTTGAAACGTCATACATTGGGTTAATCAATGACCATCTTCCAATACATGCTTATTAAGGACAAACACGACGGTTTGTCCACCATGGACAGGGGGTAAAGAAAGAGGAGAGAGGCGAATTATGGAGGATGTATAGGACCTTCGGCTTGGAAAGGGTTTGGCTAGGTAGCAATTAAGTAGACGAGACGAATGGAGTATCATGTCTTCATGGAGAAAAAAGGGTTACGAGAATTCGTCGATGGTATTTTTGTGTTTATTATATCTATCGAAAAGTGTGGAGCGATAGTTGAAGGAGTTTGTCGCTAGCAGCAACACCACCACCACTTGGAAGGTGGTTTAGAAAATGAGGACTAGATTCGTCGATGGCATTTTTGTGTTTATTATATCTATCGAAAAGTGTGGAGCGATAGTTGAAGGAGTTTGTCGCCATCAACAACACCACCACCACCACTTGGAAGGTGGTTTGGAAAATGAGGACTAGATTCGTCGATGGCATTTTTGTGTTTATTATATCTGTCGAAAATTGTGGAGCGATAGTTGAAGGAGTTTGTCGCCAGCAACAACACCACCACGACCACTTGGAAGGTGGTTTGGAAAATGAGGGACTAGAAGTCCTCTAGGAGACTTATTTTGGTAGGAATGTAGCACGTGCCATATATGGAGTTGCCAGAACAAAAGAAAACGTGGTGAAGAAGAAGAAGGTGAGGGTAAAACGCACGTGCGTGAAATGCCGGGGGGAAATTTAAACGGCTTCCGTGAGGCCCAATGGAATGGAATGGATGTCAGGCATTCTCTCTTTGTCTGTCTGTCTGTCAGTCATGGCCATCTCCTCTGATCGCTCCCTGCTGCTGCTATTATGTAATGGTACCGCCACCAATCCTCACCGCAGAATCGGCGGCGCAGATCATCATAGCCTTCATCATCATCATCATCATCATCATCATCCTGGTCCTGCGCTCAGATCCTCCCCTGAAGAAGAGCCGGCGGCTCCCATGACCTTTTTCTACGGCGGTCGAGTCCACGTGTTCCACGGCATCTCCAGGCGCCAGGCACGTGCGCTGGCGCTGCTTCTGTCCGACGACCGCGCTAATGACGGCACTAGGCCCACTACTAATGACGCCATTACGGCAGCGATGAGCTGGAATCATGAGGCCATTACAGAAGCGGGGAGCCCTATGGTTGAAGACAACCCGGAGGCAGTCACCGGTAACGGATTGATCCGAAAAGAGGCAGTTAGCAGCACTAATCTGCAGGGGATTGAGGAGGGCAGGGAACCTGAAGATGGGAGACCATACCCCGGCAGTTACTTGCTTTCCGGGGGGCCGGGGCCCGGACCCGGACCCGGACCCGGACCCAGACCCGGACCTGGACCTGGACCAGGCGGTGGTCATGTGCCGGTGGTGGCAGTGTCGGCTCTCCGCCGCCGCGCATCTCTCGCTCGCTTCCTTAAGTCGCGGTGCCGATGAAAAATATGACATAAAAGAGGGGGGTAAAATAGCTACTGTGGAATCAGGCCAAAACCACAGAACAGGAGAATAAAGGAGGAAAACACATTGCCAAGTTGTTGTTTTTTTTTTGTTTAATTTTGCTTGTCGGGGTGTGTGCATCTCTTTTGAGGAAAATATTATTTATTAATATAGCTTCTCTTTGAAGGGGATTTAACCTACAAGAATAGGCTTTTGGAACAACTCGAGTGTCTATGGTTTGGTGCTCAATTACCCTCTTCATAACACAGACATATTAGACCCATACCAGATCCCATTTTGAGCCATTCTGTCTCCCATAGCTTCACTTCTCATCTCCCTCCCTCCCTCCCTCTCCCTCTCTCTCTCTCTCAAATTTAGAGTTGATTTTGACAACATACAAAACCCTTGGTGACATATTAGACCCATACCAGATCCCATTTTGAGCCATTCTGTCTCCCATAGCTTCACTTCTCATCTCCCTCCCTTCCTCCCTCCCTCTCTCTCTCTCTCAAATTTAGAGTTGATTTTGACAACATACAAAACCCTTGGTGTCCACACTACACCCACCCACGATCTTATGCAAGTACCCCTAAGGTTTTCTAAGATTAAGTGACCGGAAACTCTTGCAAGGCAAACCTTCTCATGGAGCTTAATAGACACATAAGAAACCAAATCACGAATTTCCTTTTTGTTTATGTGGACTAGTTGTCGTACTCCATGGAAACCATCAAACAAGGTTTTATACTTAGGTTAACAAAGTTTTTGCAAATTTATAATTATAGCTCATTCATGTATGGCTTTTGCCCTAAAGGGTTTTTAGGGATTCTCTTGATGTCTTTTTATTTTTCAACTACATATTTAGCTTTATGAACACTTTAATAGAATTATTTTCATGTACCCGGCATATTTCTTGCCTTTTAATTGTGAATTTCGAGGACTAAAACTAGAGGTGGAGAGTGTGAGGGGCATCCAATGTGCTCGAAACTGAGAGCGCATGGGAGGCAAACATCAAGCAAGAGAGAGAGAGAGAGAGAGAGAGAGAGAGAGAGAGAGAGATCCTACTAACTCGATTTGATGAAATCAAGAATGATTAATTTGGGTTGACTTTAAAGTTTGGGCTATTCTTAAGTACCTATTATATGTAGGATGATCCATGAAGACATCAACATTAGCATTGGTAGAACAAAGTTGGCTTTAGAGATTTAGGCCTCATGGTTGCCTGATAGTGACAGGGGACAAACTATTTTTAAAAGATCTCTATAAGTAACTTTTGTCACCTTTTAGTTATTCTTCTTGAACCCAAGGATTTGTGTAAGAGATTTTCTTTTTCCTTCTCTCAGTTTATACGAGATTAGTGTTAAGGGCTCGCGTGAAGTCAAGCTCTAATCTTCTTGTGGGTGCTTTTGGTGATTCTTGATTAATTGAAGTGTGGTATCTTGTTTATGTGCATTCTTAGTTGTTATTAAGTATACTTTAATGCCTAAGCTCTAGGTGTTGCGTTAGTTAGCTCTTCGTTAAGAGACGCAAGCGGGAGAGAAGAGAAAGAGTTTGTATTGATCATTATATAGGTGTGTTAGTAGCCTTTGAGTGGATGATAAGTACTCAAATTCGTTTTGCCAATGAGAGGGTATATGATGATATACCCTTGTCATATGATTTCGGCAAGAAGTGAGAATTATGATGGAAACGAAAACCTCTAATAAGTGTGACACACCTTGAGATGACACACTTAACGACACAAGTGCAAAATCCTAGCAACTCGATTCGACGACACGAAACCATTGATAATACGTTTGCCTTCACAAGTGGAAGGATCGCGCACAAGTGGAACGATAATGAATATTCCGTCTAATTTTGGGGCTTTTTTGGCCATTTCACAAAACACCTTGATACCAGTATCACACGTTCTCAAAAACTTGATGAAAATGTTGAAAATTTCACCATTTTGTAAAATTGAAAAATGCCAAAATTTGGTCAAATGCGAAAAGTAACTTTGTGTATTTTTAAGGAAAAATGACAACTAATAAGTTTTTAGATCTTAAAGAAATCAGAAGCAAAAGATTTCAAAACAATTAACCTTTTATATCATTCGATAAAATGTTGTCTACATCTGTTACATATCGTTGCACAAAATATACATTTAGGAGTTATTTGCATTATTGTGATCACTCCTTTCATGAGAATCACTACTATAGGTAATATACAATTGTGACTCTTCCCCTTGATTTTCATATGTACCAATCAAAGCATTGTCTTCACCAAATAGTGTCTCCAAATTGTGTGCACTAAATCTTGATCGCCTTCAATATGAGACATATTCTAGACTTGGTAATTTCTCTTTTATTATGTCTATCATTGTCTTCCTTATGTTGGGTCTATCCACTCAACTGGAGCCCATGACATGGAGTTGGCTGAGAGCCAGCTACCAATTCTATGTTGAATCGGCTAGGCATCGATTCAGGCTGAGTGTTAATTCGGCTGAACGCCGAATCGACTTAGAGCTAAAGAAAGGAAAAAGTTATATGTTTGTTAATATATATATATATATATGTACATTTTTATGTGTCCTTTGTTTCTTCTTGTGTGTGTGTGTGTTTTTTGGTATGTCTATGTGTGAATGCAGATACGAAAAGAAGAGACGTTACTCCAAAAAGGCTGATAAAAAGAAGGCATAGATAGAAAAACGAACAGAGTGAAAAACTGAGAGAAAGACAGAGAAAACAAAGCGCGTTACAGAGAAAAACTGCACATGAGTGAATAGAACTAAGGCTGGAAAAACAGAGATTCGAGAAGAAGAGGTGTGTGAGAAAAACACAACAAAGCTTCTGCAAGAAAACAGAAACAAGTGTGAGAGCTTGAGAACAGGGTGATCAAGAGCGAGAACTCGTTGCAAGTGTAAAGACAGAGATCTAGCGAGGTGCTATCTGGACTACCCAAAAGAGTCACAACAACTCTTCTGTCCACTTGTAACAGGTTTATTTGTTCTATGTTTTTGGTTTTTTTTTTCTATTGTTTATTGTATCTGGTAGGGTGAATATTGTATCCAAGGCAATAGCCTTGAAATATATGTACATATCTCTAGAGTAATCTCTAGAGGATGTCAACACCTTGTACACTTAGAAAATAATGAATTTGTTTCGGAACCTAAGGTTCCCGTGGTTTTTCCCAATTTTGGGTTTTCCACGTTAAATCTCGGTGTACTCTCTCATTTCGTCTTGTGGTTTCATCTATTGTTTATCAAGTGTGAATTGTGTTTGAAATTTTAATAATCCCGATTCCGCTCCATATTCCCAACAAGTGGTATCAGAGCGAGGTTCATACCTCCGCAAAGACTTGGAATATGGATGAATCATTAGGCGGGATGATTAAACTGACGAGATCCAACTACCCCATTTGGAAGTCTAAAATGAGGGACATGTGATTGCCTGTACTACATGGTACGAGCAAACTAGAGAACATAGATACATTAACCTGGAACGCCATGCATCTAAAGACATCTGCATACATATGATGTTTTATAGACATGAGTCTATATAACAATTTCTGTGATGAAACCAAAGCACACGAGTTATGGAGAAAAATCGAGAGTATTTTTTAGACAAAAAATACTTTGAATAGAGTCTCCGTGTTTAGGAAACCTGTAAGACTTAGGTATCCAGATGGCTCTAGTATGGCAGCGCATCTTAATACGTTTCAAGGACTTATAAGTCAAATTGTCTCTTTAGATATACCTCTAGCAAATGAGGTGTTGACCTTGTTATTGTTAGGCTCTCTCCCAGATAGTTGGGAAACCCTTGTTGTGATGGTTGGGACTACAACACAACAAAAGGACCTAACATTGGACATGCTTAAGTCGAATCTTCTACATGAAGAAGCACGACGAAAGGAGCAGGAGTCCAACTTTGACCATAAAGCCTTAGTCATAGAAAACAACTCCTCTAGAGGAAGAAACCATGCTAGGGCTCCACAAAATCATAGAAATAATTCTAAGGGGAGGTCAAAGTCTAGAAGTAGAAAAGACTTCATGACGACGACGATGCAGATGTCTAGAAGTACCTAAAAAGGGCGGTTTGTGCCCGTAAGTGACAACGACGAAGATAGTGGCGACAACGCATATGGTGACAACGAAGGGCGGTTTGTGCTCGTAAGTGACGACGACAAAGATGGTGACGGTGACAACAATGACGGTTTTGACGATGAAGAAGGTAAAATGTAGCCTGTCTACAAGTTGCATGATGGAACGTGGTGCGAATCTCATCATATCTCCTAGAGGTCATCCTGTGCATGTATCTCACTCGTACCATTCGGTACAGCCCCTGGTGGACTATGTACTACTAATAAAACATGACTTCATGTGAGTTGTAGCCTTTGGGCAAGCCAAAGATAAAAAATACTAAAGTAGTATCTCTAAATAGAAAAAAAAGAAAATAGAAAAGACTTCAAGAAAGATTTTTCATGTTGTTATTGTGGTGGTCCAAACCATTATGAGAGAGATTGTTGGAAGAAAAAGAAAGACCAAAAGAAAGGAACCATCGATAATAAGAGCAATGACCTCACTACAACCACTTGTGATGGCGACATTGTCATTGCTTGTGATGATGCGTGTGTTAGCTTAGCATGCCAACAAACTGATTGGATTATTGACTCGGGAGCCTCGTATCACATTACTCCATACCGAGAGATGTTCTCCTCATATGCCGGAGGTGACTTTGGCAAAGTCAAAATGGCTAACCACGGCATAACAGAGGTTGTTGGCATAGGAAATATAATTCTAACCACGAACACGGGTTGCAAACTAGTATTAAATGATGTTAAGCATGTACCAGACATTTAGCTGAATATTATTTCAGCCGGTAAGCTTGATGATGAGGGTTACACAAATTCCTTCGGTGAAGGAAAATGGAAGCTCATCAAAGGCTCACTAGTATTAGCAAGATGCCTAAAAGAGAATTCCCTCTACGTAATGCATGCTATGGTGTCCAATGGAGAGGTGAATGTCGCCGATAAGGAAGTCCCTATTAAATTGTGGCACAAGAGACTTGGGCACATGAGTAAAAAAGGAATCGAGGTGCTAGCTAGAAAGAACATCCTACCTGAGATAAGAGGTATGCACTTAGAAACTTGTGTTGATTGCTTGGCCGGCAAACAACACAGAGTTGCCTTTCAGCACCTGCCCCCCAAAAGAAAATTTCAGCCATTGGAATTGGTGCACATGGACTTGTGCTATATGAAAGATAGAACTCTTGGGGGAGCATTGTACTTTGCCACATTTATCGATGACTTCTCGAGGAAGTTGTGGTGTTTTGCATTAAAGACTAAAGATCAAGTGTTCGAAATCTTTAGGAACTTTCATGTGGAAAGAGAAACAGGAAGATCAAGTGTGGAAAGAGAAACAGGAAGAAAGCTTAAATGTATCCGTTCCAATAACGGCGGTGAATATCAGGGACGATTTGAGGAATATTGTCGTGAGCATGGTATTAGACTAGAGAGAAGTGTCCCGAAAACACCTCAGTACAATGGCGTGGCTGAGAGGATGAATAGGACAATTTGTGAGCGGATAAGATGCATGCTATCCTACTCAAAATTACCGAAATCTTTTTGGGGTGAAGCAATGAGAACTGCCGTTGACCTCATAAACCTGTCCCCATCAATCCCTTTGGATGGTGGTGTACCCAAGAGGGTTTGGACAGGTAAGGAGGTGTCATACGAACATTTAATAGTGTTTGGTTGCAAGGCTTATGTCCACATCCTAAAAGATGAAAGATCCAAGCTTGATGACAAATGCAAACCATGCATATTTTTGGGATACGGCCATGAGGAATTCGGCTATAGACTTTATGACCCAGTAGAGAAGAAGGTCATTAGAAGCAGGGATGTGGTATTCCTTGAGGATCAGACCTTACAAGATCTGGAGCCGAATGAAATGCCGGATTTCACCCCTGATTTTTCAGTCATCGAACACCCAATGCCTGCCCCAAACACACAAGGTCATGGGGGAGATATTGAGGAATATGATGATACGACTGATGATGCAATCGACAATGATGATGGGCAGAATCATGACCATCATACTCTAGGTGACATTTCAGCAGCTCCTCCGAAAGAGGAAGAGGTTAGAAGGTTTATGAGACAAAGAAGACCTTCTACTAGATACAATCCACATGAATATGTGATGCTTTCAGATGGAGGAGAGCCAGAAAGCTTTAGAGAAGCTATGGCAAATGATCATAAGGAGGAATGGCTTGATGCCATGAATGATGAGATGAAGTCTTTGCAAGACAATCACACTTATGATCTTGTAAAGCTGCCTAAGGGCAAGAGAGCGCCGAAAAACAAATGGGTTTACAGGCTCAAGACTGAGGAACATTGCTCACAGCCAAGATACAAGGCAAGATTGGTTGTGAAGGGGTTCAACCAGAAAAAGGGAATTGATTTCGAGGAGATTTTCTCACCAGTGATGAAGATGTTCTCGATTGGAGTTGTACTTGGGATCGCAGCCAGTCTCGATTTAGAAATCGAGCAACTCGATGTAAAAACCGCCTTCCTCCATGGCAATTTGGAAGAAGTGATTTACATGGATCAACCCGAAGGGTTTGGAGTCAAAGGTAAGGAAAACCTGGTATGCAAGTTAAAGAAGAGCTTGTACGGCCTAAAACAAGCTCCTAGACTTTGGTACAAAAAGTTTGACTCCTTCATATTGAACCATGGGTATAATAGAACAAACACAGACCATTGTGTGTTTGTTAAGAAATTCCAGATGGGGATTTTGTCATTTTGCTCTTGTATGTTGATGATATGTTGATCGTTGGTCAAGACACCAACAAGATTGAGAAGCTGAAAAAGGAACTCAGCAAATCTTTTGCCATGAAAGACTTGGGACCAGCCAAACAAATCCTTGGGATGAAGATAACCAGGGACAGGGCAAGCAAAAGACTTTGGTTGTCTCAAGAAAAGTACATTGAGAAGGTACTTGAGTGATTCAACATGGCTAAGAGTAAGCCGACCAACACTCCACTCGCGGGCCACTTTAAACTGAGTTAAGCTCAATGCCCTACGAGTGATGAAGAGCAAGAAGGAATGAAACAAATACCATATGCCTCTGCAGTCGGTAGTTTAATGTATGCTATGGTATGCACGAGGCCGGATATTGCTCACGCAGTTGGTGTAGTGAGCCGTTTTCTCTCGAACCTTGGAAAAGATAATTGGGAAGCAGTGAAATGGATCTTGCGATATCTGAGGGTACCTCAAGAGTTTGTCTAAAATTTGGTGAGAACCAAACTATATTAGATGGATATACAGATGCCGATATGGCTGATGATGTTGACTCTAGAAAGTCTACATCTGGATACCTAATGATATTTGTAGGGGGAGCGGTCTCTTGGCAATCGAGACTGCAAAAATGCATGGCATTATCCACAACGGAGGCTGAATATATTGCTGCCACAGAAGCCAATAAGGAATTGCTATGGCTAAAGAAATTCCTACAAGAGTTGGGGCTGATTCAAGAAAGATACATTATGTATTGTGACAGCCAAAGTGCTATACATTTAAGTAAGAATTCTTCCTTTCATTCTAAGTCAAAACACATAGATGTTAGATACCATTGGATTAGAGATGTGCTTGAAGAAAAGCAAATGCAAATTGAAAAGATTCACACAAATGAGAATGGCTCCGACATGATGACAAAATGTTTGTCAAGGGAGAAGCTTGAAGTTTACAAATGAAAGGCACACCTAGTTGTGCCCCCCACTTGAGATGGAGGGGAGAATTGTTGGGTCTATCCACTCAAGTGGAGCCCATGACATGGAGTTGGCTGAGAGCCAGCTACCAACTCTGTGTTGAATCGGCTGGGCGTCGATTCAGGCTGAGCGTTGATTCGGCTGGACGCCGAATCGACTTAGAGCTAAAGAAAGGAAAAATTTATATGTTTACTAATATATATATATATATGTACGTTTTTATGTGTCCTTTGTTTCTTCTTGTGTGTGTGTTTTTTGGTATGTCTATGTGTGAATGCAGATACGAAAAGAAGAGACGTTACTCCAAAAAGGCTGATAAAAAGAAGGCATAGACAGAAAAACGAACAGAGTGAAAAACTAAGAGAAAGACAGAGAAAACAAAGCGCGTTACAGAGAAAAACTGCACATGAGTGAATAGAACTAAGGCTGGAAAAACAGAGATTCGAGAAGAAGAGGTGTGTGAGAAAAACACAACAAAGCTTCTACAAGAAAACAGAAACAAGTGTGAGAGCTTGAGAACAGGGTGATCGAGAGCGAGAACTCATTGCAAGTGTAAAGACAGAGATCTAGCGAGGTGCTATCTGGACTACCCAAAAGAGTCACAACAACTCTTCTGTCCACTTGTAACAAGTTTATTTGTTCTATGTTTTTGGTTTTTTTTTTCTATTGTTTATCCTATCTGGGAGGCTGAATATTGTATCCAAGGCAGTAGCCTTGAAATATATGTGCATATCTCTAGAGTAAGCTCTAGAGGATGTCAACACCTTGTACACTCAGAAAATAGTGAATTGGACCAAACTATGAAGATCAACATTAAGTGCTTGAAGTGGTGATTGAGAACCAAAAGAATATTGTATAGACCATGTAAATGACATTTGCAAGGTCTAATCATTATTGACACAATTATTAATGGTTTTTTGTTGATCAATGAAGAACATGTTCACCATAAGGTATCTTGTTGTGCAACATACTTCCTTGCATTATCAATATGCTTATTTTTCTCTTATAAAAACAGAGATTTTAGTACAATTCGAGTTCATGTTTAAAAAATCTCTTTTATTTAGAAAAAAAGAACATTTTTAAACATGAACTTGATACGTTGTATCAAGTTGATGTAAAAAACAGAGTTTCATCACAATTTGATACAATGTATCAAATTTGTGTTCAGAGTTTTTTTTTACGGGGAAAAAAAGAAAAAAACTTTGAATTTGAAGTTGATGTAAAAAAAGGAGTTTTCATCACAATTTGATATAATGTATTGAGTTCATGTTTCAAGGTTTTCTTTTTAAAAAAAATTATTGATTTGATTTGATTTGTTTTTTTTGGGAAAAAAACCTTTAAATATGAATTTAATATATTGTATCAAATTGTGATGAAAACTTTGGTTTTTTCATGAGCTCAAGTTCAAAGGTTTTTTTAAAAAAAAAAAACAAAAAAATAAAATAAAATAAAAAAAAGTATTAAAAAGTAAGGAAATGAGAGGCACATGAATAGAAAATAAGGAGAATTGCAACAACTATGGAATAGATAATAAGATGGAATTGCAAGCTGGAATACAACTAAAAGAGTTAATTTCTACAATAGCTACAGCATAAAAATAGTACCCTCGAATGTTCCTAGCTTCTTCCTTATATAATAGAGGAACTAGAGGGAACGTTGAATGTGTTTGAAAAATATAGTTACTAATAGAAAAAGAAAACACTAATAGTTAATAATAGTAACTAATCTAGATGTGGTG
This sequence comes from Azolla caroliniana, assembly GCF_043228905.1. NCBI lineage: Eukaryota > Viridiplantae > Streptophyta > Polypodiopsida > Salviniales > Salviniaceae > Azolla > Azolla caroliniana. Next base: position 14,063,670 of record NW_028230436.1, read on the forward strand.
TAGAGTTAATGTGGCAACTAAAAGTAGTTGCTTGAAAATATTTTGTTGTTTCTAACACACTCTCGTAACTCTAGCACCACATTTGAGACCAACATGTTGGCAACAAGACCAATGTTTGGCAACAAGCATTGGTTTGGTCAAGAAATCCACCCACATGTGGGGGGTAAGAGTATACTTAAGGCGAATGGTACAATCCTCAAACAATTCACACAAAAAATGATAGTTGGCCCGAATGTGCTTGTTTTGTTTAGTGATATTTGGATTCCGTGCTATTGTAATGCATGACTTATTATCACAACAAAGCTGGAACTCATTAATGTGGATAATGTATAGTTCATTGAAAATGGATTTTAGCCAAAGTCCCTCTTTAGTGACCAAGGTGGCAACAATATACTCAACTTTTGTGAAGGACAATGCCATCTTAGATCGTTTCTTTGTCTTCCAAGTGACAACACCACCAACGAATGTGAAGAGATATCCGGATGTACATTGTGAGGTATCTTTGTCACCACCCCAATCTGCATCTATCCAGCCATGTAGTGGAACCATCATTCCACCTTTAGAGAAGACAGACAAGGCTTTGTAAGAGAGGGTCATATCACATGTGTATTTTAAGTACCGGCGGGAACGCTTCAAGGCTTCCTAATGACAGGGGCCTAGATGCTCCATAAAACGTGAATCATAGAAAACCTGTGGCGAATGATAGTTTAGGGCGGGTGCAACTCACTAAGTAGGTAACTGCAAACTACCAAGAATTTGGCGATATGGTATATTTTTCATAAAAGCAACTTCTTTAGGAGTAGAGGGGGAGTCGGAGCTAGATAGATGGCAAGGAATAGTGAGTGGAGTAGCAATAGAGGAGCAATCCATCATATCAAACTTTTGAAGAATACCATCAACTAATTTATTTTGGGAGATGGAGAGGATTCCCATACTGTGATTCCACTTGACTTCTAGACCAAGAAAGTATTCAAGCTCTCCAAGGTGCTTGGTGGGAAAGGAGGTTTGTAACTCCCTGACAAATTGAAGAATGTCATGCTGGGAGGTACCAACAATTGGTAAGTCATCCACATAAACTCCTAATAAGAGGAAATTGGAATCCTGCTTGCAGATGTACAATGTTGGTTCTGATTGTAGTTGCATAAAACCATTGTGAAGGAGAAAGTTATGGAGTTTGGCATACCATTGACGCGGTGATTGCTTCAAGCCATATAGAGGTTTATGCAATTTCCATACATAGTCAAGATGTGCACTATCGTGAAGTATTGGGGCAGCTCCATGTAGATATCTTCCATCAAATCTCCATGTAGGAAAGTTGTCTCAATGTCAACATGATGGAGTTCTAAATTTAAATATGTAGTAATGAAAAATATGAGACGCAGAGAAGTGAGTGTAAAAGAATACGTGCGGAAGCATATGCGGAAGACATAGAGTACAAAGTCGGTTATTTAGAAGTATAACAGTTAGGTAAACATAGAGTTAAGGGTGATAGAGAGAGAGAGACACAATGATAAAGTAGACAACAAACTCGTATTCAAACAATAATACTTTGTCTACCTGCAACATGCTCACAGAGCACTTTTTATACAAGCCTTGGCGAGTGGGTAGACACAAGTACTATCAGTACTTTAATGCTCATGAATGAGCCTAACAATAATTTGCCTATATAATATTCCTATTTACTAAAAGAGGAATATAAGCCCCTAACGGCTTGTTGGATTCCATCTAACTCGGCCTAGCCGATCGATCTTCATTCGATCTGGGCCTAGCCAATTGATCTCCATCCAATCCGGCTCTTGGCTTATTCAGCTGATCCGGACCAAGTTGAACTTGCTCGCTCAACACTACCCCTCAAGCTCAACTTAAGGTTCCTTGTAAGTTCCAGCTGATACATCGCTCCAGTATCTCCTGGCTTCACGCCTTCTTACCCGCGCTCCACGACTCATCTGGTTCGGCGCTTCTCGACCTGCTCGGTCGGTTTGTTTGCTGCCAATGCCTTCACTGGCCTTCTTCTTGCCTCTACTACTTCAGCGCCCCTCGATCCTTTGGCTCTCTTGCCTTGGCATTATCTTTGGTTGCCTCCTCGTCCGTCTGGTCTTCATGCAATTCGGCTCTTCCGAATCACTCTCTAATCTTCAATCGTGCCCTTGCAGAGGGTTTTCCATCACAATGGACCATGAACACAGTGGCCCCCATACATAAGGGGGGGGACCCCATGGACCCAAATACTTATAGGACCATTATGATAGGTCATACCCTTGCTAAATTATATGGTGCAGTAATGGAGGCAGAGCTTAGCGAGTATATGGAGACCTTAAATCTTCGTGCACCTGAACAGGCCGGCTTTAGACGAGCCTTCTCCACTATTGACCATATCTTCACACTTAGATGCTTAATTGACCAGACTAAGCCTCGCAAGAAGAAACTATATTGTTGTTTTGTGGACTTCCGCAAAGCCTTTGACACGGTCCCTAGAGAGCGGTTGTTTGATAGGCTTAAGAGCTTGAGGATACCAGATGACATGGTTTGGGCCATCTACGCACTATATGAACAAGTGTCCGGGTGTGTTCGATGCCCAGGCGGCATATCCGATAGTTTCACTAGCACTATTGGTGTAAAACAAGGTTGCCCCTTATCTCCGACTCTTTTTGGGATCTACATTGATGAGATCACAGATTTTATTGCTCGTAAGGGAGGCAATGGAGTAGTCCTTGGAGATACGCAGGCGCGTATCTTGCTCTATGCAGATGACATAGTTTTGCTCTCTGAATCCGAACACGACCTACAAAGGCACCTTAATGCCTTAGATGACTTTTGCACACAACGAGGATTGGTAGTGAATCTAGGGAAAACTAAAGTCCTTATCTTCCACACGTCGGCCCAAGTTAGAGCTAAGTGTCACCTAACTATCTCCCATAGCCCAGTTGAGGTGGTTGGATCATATGTCTATCTCGGAGTCACTTTCAATGCCCGCTCAGGTAAATTTTCGATGACACAAGCAGCGAAGGATAGACTTACAAGAGGACATGCATCCCTCTCACTCCTCGAGAGACAATGCCACCAAGCATACTTCCAAGAGTCACGAACTAAAGGGTGGCTCTTTGACTCATTAGTGACTCCCTCTCTCATGTATGCATCAGCGGTTTGGGCCCCAGGACTACCATCTTTCATGTGGACGCAATTAGAGAGACCATTGGTGATGATGTTATCACGCCAACTTCGAAGCAAATCGTCGGTCCCACATGACATTATTAGGGCTGAGTTCACTCTACCCCCTATGTTAGTAGAAACACTTTTTCAACTGGTAGTCTTTATACACAGGATACATAACCAACCACTTGATAGAATATCCCACCAAGCCTTTAAGGCTTCTCGAGCATTGTATGAGTCTGGCTATACTAGCTCATGGTATGGCATGATGGTGAGTTGGCTTCTTGCCAACGGTCTAGACATTACTAACCTCCCCCCCCTTAAGTACGACCACACGAATGATAACACTTTACTCTCTCATGAGGACCGTAATAACGTAATACGCCAAGAAATATGGCAAATTTATACCCGGTATAAATGGATCACCCCACTAGAGCCACTCCCATCTAAAATGTCGTACTATAAGGAACACTTTATGCACTTCTCTGAGTTAGGTTTTATCACGCGCCCAAAATATCTAGATGTATTCTTACCACATGCACTAAGGGTTGCCATTGGTCAACTTAGAATATCATCTCACCAACTTGAGATTGAGAATGGACGTACTAATGGAGTCCCTAGGGAGGAAAGGATATGTAGGTTATGCCACATAGAGATAGAGGATGAGTACCATTTTACATGCAAATGCCCCACCTATGCCGAGATAAGGGCAAAATACCAAGACATACTTGGTTCCTCTCCCACCCTCCCTAAACTATTAGATACACTAGATATAAAGAAATTAGGTAGATACATCTTAGAATTGAAACACCACAGAGAGAACAAATTACAAAACGTTGATAATAATGTTGCTAATGTTTACCAACATATAACAAATGAAGTTTTTCAGGAACAGGGGGAGACAATGAATGTCGACACACCTGCACCACTCGGACTTCTCCTTGATGAAGCAGAAAATCAAAGAAGAACCAAACGCCCTTGGATGCTGGGTTTCAAAGCAACTCGACGAGATGTAGAAGCAATAAAGAAAATAAGGGAACGTGAACTACACCGCCTAGAAGCCATGGCTAGGGCACTCTATGCATCGGTACCATGGGTCACACCCACACCAAAAACTTTTGACCTCCCACTTCTTTTTGAGAGACTTGGGTGGAAATGAGATTAGGCTTGGTGCAAAGTTTTGTACACTACTAGAACTTTCTTAGCTTAAGCTATTTTCTTTTATTTTTAGTTTTGATGATTGGATAAACACTCATTTTTTGTTGTAACCTATTTGTCTCATGGGCCAAATTTGGCCTTAGAAGACGTTAATATATCTTTCTTTCTTTCTTTCTCTGTTATCCATGGGACAAAGGGCACGAGGTGTGAAACGAACCTAAAGAGACGAGTAGGTAAAGTAGGAGAAAAGGAGAATCGACTGAAAGTGAAGGGCAATAGTTAAACGAAATATGCGCATCCGAGAATAGAGGCTGTAAATAAGAAGGAAGCAGTTGGGGCGCAAGAAAGGAAGAGAGAACAATACTAGCAGCTGTGAGCCATGTAATCGTTACATGCAATAATATATAAACATATACTTTGTTGGGTCATTTCGGTGTCATTTCCATCTTCATTTTTACTTTTCGGTTTTGTCTTATTCATAAATCATAGTCATACGACCGGTTGTGGCCTATCATATTCTCCTATGTAACCACGGTTCCTTGACCCGATTACTTAGGGGAGTAATCAAAGGTGTATCTCCGAGGGAGGAGACAACACAATTTGGCACACCCGGGTCACGCTGTGAGATCACAACGAACAATGTAGGAGGACACCCCAGTCACCATTACAACACCCAACCGCATCACGCGTTCTCAGCTACCATCCCGTCGCGCCGAGCTAGTCGAGGGGGCACTTCTGACTCCACACTCATGTATCAATTGTCATGATATAGCATGGTATGGCTTCAAAAGGATTTGAACCCATGACCTTATGTCACATGGGTTGAAACCTGACCATTAAGGTATAGATTGTAATACAAATAATATTATTTCCATTTATTATTTCACTTAGGAAATCCATGTATATTCTAGATTTCTCTGGAACATTCTAGAAATGTCAAGAGTAATCCTAAGCCACATTTCTAGAGCATTCCTAAGCCACAATAAAAAGAGGCACATGGCATTATTGAGAACCAAATCGGTTCAACCCCAATCTTAAGCCTCCTAGCTATTCTTGTATATTTTCTTCATATAATATATATCTTTTGTTATCATCACTCACTCACTCACTCTCTCACTCACTCTCTCTCCCCCAAGAGTTCTACACCCCTCTTAGTACTAATCCTCATCTTTTAATACTAATTCCCTCTCTGTCTAAGTACTATTCCTAACAGTTTGAACCAATTTTGTCCTTCCATCTATCTTCTTACTTATTCCTCCTCTCTCTAATATTATGGCAAGTGTTATCGCTCAAGAATATCAATCCGTTTTCTCAGAGTTGCAATGCTTGAAAGAGAAATTTCTTGCATTGGAACAAGAAAATCAACGGCTGTTGGGGGATCTTCAACAAATCTATTTAGAAAAGCAACAAACGCAACAACAACATGGGGAACTAGCATTATGCGTGCAACAACTTGAAGCAACCATTGTAGCATTGCAACAACAAGGACCAAGTATGCAAGGGATTCATAAAGAACCCAAGATCGGCCTTCCTATAAAATTTGATGGAACGTGATCACAGTTCATAGGATTCCTTAATCAGGTACGATTAGTCATTCAAAGGCATCCTTCTCGATATCCCACCGATGCATCACGAGTGGGTCTAGTAGGCACGTTGCTAAGTGGCTCAACTTTGGCATGGTTCGCTTCGTTGTTAGAAAAGGAATCTCCACTACTAAATAATTTTGAGCAGTTTATAAGCGATTTTAAAGCTTGTTTTGGAGATATTGATAGTATAAGGATGACAATCAACAAAATCTGACGATTACGTCAAGGTGATCGTCCAGCCTCCGCATACGCTGCAAATTTCCGTCTACTCACCTTCGATATCCCCTAGGATGATCAAGCATTAATGGAACAATTTCGATACGACCTACGAAATGATGTCAAAGACTTACTCTTGACTTTCCCTGAAGAACCAAAATCGCTCACAGAGGCAATCAATAGAGCGGTAAGATGTGATAACCGGCTTTTCGAGCGACGTTCGGAACGCCAATTACAAATGCCAAGGACCAGGTCGGAGCCCACATACGCCTTGGTCGCAGCAAAACCATTTGCAAGGGAGTCATACAATGTATCTCCGGCAAATACTCCAACGCCGATGGAAATCGACACCACACGTCGTCGTGGTCCATTATCGGAAGAAGAAAAGCAATGACGCCGAGGAAATCGATTATGTCTCTATTGCGGAGGGCCAAGGCATATCGCAGTAAACTATCCACATAGGCCAAGAAGACAGGTAAATCAAGTAGTAGCTTGTACTAAAGCCGAGTCTATTCCATTAGAATTTTTTGATAGTTCTAATAGTATTAATAGCCCAAATTTATCGAACAAATTTGAAGTCCTTAGTCAATTAGAAGAAGAGTTAAATGATTAAGTCCAGCCTTAATAGGAGCCGTTTGGTTGGACAACCCTATCTGTCCATTGGTTCCATTCCCTCTAAGCAAGTTAGAAATTGTAGATGTTAACGTGCGGAAGCGTTAGACAGAACCGGCTTAGCCGGATAGCAATAGAGAATAAGATGAAGGTTTAATGGAGAAGCTTAATACATAGAGAATACGCGTGGGAGAGACAGAGACAGAGACAGAGAGAGAGAGTAGAACATAAACTCCATTCAAAATAACACTCTGAAAACTCTGTGTACATACAACGTGCTAAACAACACTATTTTTACAAGTCCATAAAGGACTGACAAGTACTTCAATATTCCTACGTGCGACTGACACTAACTACGAGACAATGATTACCTAGTAGTCTAGGCTACTACTAGGCTTCCGGTTCCCGCTCGAATCCGGCTCTCCGATCCGTCTCCCCGATTTGGTCGGTTGTTTCCGGATACCATCCGGATACCGATCTGGCTCATCCTTCCAGATGCCGATCCGGCTCAGGCTTCTTCAGCCGATCCGGATCCGGTTGAGCTTGCTCGCTCAAAACTCCCCCTAAAGCTCAACTTGAGGTCGGATCGTGGTGTTAGTGTTCGTGGTAGCCGGTTCTTCTACGCGGCTCCTTTTGGCGTTGGTCCGCCTTGCTTGCGCTCCTCGTCCGGTCCTGTCCCTTTTGCCCCGACCGTTCTGGTTCTGCGCACCTCGACCTCCTCGGTCGGCTTGTCTGCTCAACAAGCCCATTTCAGCTCCCTCGCTACTACGACTCCGACGCTTGTCGATCCGTTGGTTCCTTCGTGTTGGCGTCGACTTTCATTGTGTCCTTGTTCGCTTGGCTTTTAGTTGATTTGGCTTCTCCGAATCTTGAACCGAATTGGTTTCCTTCGATTCGTTCCAGCTCTTATCGGAGTTGGTGTTCTCCAACACGTCTTCCGGTTTCAGGCCCTTCACCATATCAGACCATGCCTGGGTCTTGGCCTTCTCCCTCTGGTCGGCTTTGTCCTTCTTGACTCTACTGGAGTTGCCGCTCGTTCCGACTTGTTCGGATGGGCCGACTTCCTTCGTTGACTCGGCTTCCTTATTCCTCTTGTCTCCCTCTTTGTTGGTTCTTTCTTCCTCTCCGCCTCCTTGTCCGGTGCCATCCGTTCTCTTTCCTTTTCTCCCCTCAAGTGCGGCACGTCGAGATGCTGAAAACCAAGCATTTTGGTGAAGTGTTGCAACTTGTCCGATCCGAGTGGTTTGGTGAAGATATCGGCAACTTGTCGATTTATCTAAACATACCGAAGGTCAACTTCATCGCTCAAAACCCGCTCACACACAAAGTGATAGTGAACGTTTATGCGCTTCGTTTGAGCATGGAACACGGGGTTCTTGGTGAGTTGTATGATGCTCATGGTGTCACAGTAGATTAGGATTGGGGTCGGCACCTCGATCCGGAGATCTTGCAGTAGTCTCTGAAGCTAGATGGCTTCATAGGTGGCATTGGTAGTGCCCCGATACTTAGCCTTAGTGCTCAACAGAGCCATTGTTGGCTACTTTTTGCTGCTCCACGCAACAACCGCGATACCTAGAGAAAACATGTAACCGGAGGTGGATCGGTGATCCGATGCATCACCGGCCTAGTTGGCATCTGTATATCCGACTAGCTCTTCGTTTATACCATGCCGGTATAACAGTCCCTGATCCTTCGTACCGCTCACATACCACAATATTCGATGCGCGCACTGAAGGTGCTCCACAGTTGGCTTTTGCATGAATTGGCTGATCACACCAGGCTTCAGACAATTTGTCGGAACTGTTTCTCATCGCAGGTTGGTCCGGAGTTGGGACGGAGCTTCTGGTTTCGGTCTAGGGGTGGAGATAGGTCGACAGTCAGTCATGCCGAACTTGTACAACATATTCAACGCATAGTGTCGTTGTGAGAGCAATATGCCGTCGGGGGTTCGGATCACCTCGATCCCAAGAAAATAATGAAGGTCCCCTAGGTCCTTCATTTCAAATGTGTTTGACAGCTGGGACTTTACTCGGCCGATTTCATTGAGTCCGGGTCCGGTGATGACTAAATCATCAACATAAAGTAGGATGCAAACCGGACCGTCCGGACCTTGCCGGATGAACAACGATGAGTTGGATTTAGATGTCATAAACCCCATCTTACGCAACCAGTGTGTGATCTTCGCATTCCAAGCTCGGGGGGCTTGTCTCAGACCGTAAAGCGACTTCTTAAGCCGGCACACCGCCGACTTGTTCATCTCTGACTGAAAACCGGGAGGTTGGATCATATAGACCCGTTCTTCAAGGTCACCTTGAAGAAACACATTCTTCACGTCCATCTGGTAAAGATCTAACCCCCTTGTCGCAACAACTGCCAATACCACACGAATCGTCGTCGTCTTCGCTATCGGAGCAAAGGTCTCGTCGTAATCGATTCCGTGGGTATGTGCGTACCCCTTCGCCACTAACCGGGCCTTGTACCAGTTAACCGAACCGTCGGCATTGCACTTTACCTTGTACACCCATTTGCAACTGATCGGTTTACAGTGTCGGGGAGGGTCAACGAGGTCCCATGTGTCGTTGGCATCGAGTGCCCGCATTTCTTCCTCCATAGCGGCATGCCAATTTGCGTCCTTCGCCGCTTCTACATAGCTCTCCAGCTCACACACTTCCGCCACTTTGGTCATGTATGCATAGTGATGCGCCATGTACTCATTGTACCCATACCGCGTAACGGGGTTCTTCTGGCGGGATGACCGACGTAACTTGTCGTTACCCGGTTTGAGGCCCTTCTTGGCCGATTCAGACTTCCTTTCTAAAGATCCGCCTTCTTCCTTTCCGGAGTCAGATTCGCGCCAATCCGACTGAATGTTGCCGGTTTCGTAGTCCGGCATCTTCTTCTTCCCCTTCTTTTTGCACATGAACCGTCTCCTCGGTTCTTTGCGGGGGGAGAGCACGACAGAGTCTCCACTAGTCGCCGATTCCTCATCCGACAAGTCATCCCGACTCAGCCACTCATTCGGTCCACTTAGGTCCTTTCCATATTATTAGCAAAATTAATGATGTCTCTTTTCGTCTTGTTCTACCTCCGCAACTATGAATACATATGGTATCAAGACAACACTATTGTGAATCGTATTACACCACCTCCACCCCCAATCGAGCTTGAAGTAGGACCAAAGTACGAAGTAGCTGCCATCCTCGATTCCAATATTGTTCGCAAGAAGCTATACTATTTGGTCAATTGGCTAGGCTATGGTCCAAGCGAGCGTACTTGGCAACCACTCGAGAATGTGGTAAATGCTCGAGCTCTTGTTGAGGTCTTTCATTGGCAATATCTCGACAAGCCAGGTCCTCCATCTAAGACGACTCGTAACACTCGTCGTCTTAAGGGGGGGGGGGTTAGTGTCATGATATAGCTGTTGGGAACATGTTCCTCCGGATGGGAAGAGAAGTACCGTGTTGGTGAGTATCTCGGTTGAGGTCGAAACCGAAATTGAAATCGAAAATTGAAATCGTTTTAGAAGACTATAATTGTAAATAGTCTAAAATGCTCCTTGGGGGCTATACTTGTAAATAGCTAGAAAGTTGATTTTGTTTATAAGCGACTAGGGCAAACTTTAGTAAGTGGAGTTGATCGTTATTGAAAAAGTAAGAATGAGATAGTTGCCTCTGTAACCGTGAGTGAGAGTGTAACTCCGTAGTTGTTTGTCAGACCAAGGAGAACTTGAGGTCTTTGCCTCTCAGTTTCATATTTGTACTTCCTCTCTATCATAGTTATATGTTTTCTCGGGGTTTGTGGACCCCCGTGATTCTTCCCATTTCGGGTTTCCCACGTAAATATCGGTGTCTCTGTGTCTTTACGTTTTTTCTGTCTATGTACTAGTTCTTGGTTTTCTGCACACGAATATGAATGTGAAACTGGTTGTGGCCGGTCGTTTCCTAACAAAGTGGTATCAGAGTGATGGAAGACCCATTCGGCGGCATGTTTAAGCTAACTGGCTCCAACTACTCAGTGTGGAAGTCGAAGATGAGAGACATGCTCGTGTGCAAAAACCTCTGGCTGCCGGTGCATTTCAGAGATAAAAGACCAGACAAGATCAATGCAATGATTTGGGAAGTGTTGCATCTGAAGGCGGTTGCATATATAAGGTGTTTTATAGACACGAGTCTATAGAACAACTTCAACGAAGAAACAGAAGCAGACGTCCTATGGAAGAAGATCGGCGTTGTTCGAAAACAAGAATGCCGTGAACCGAGTCTCAATATTTCGAAAAATCGTGAGGTTCCGGTATCAGGATGGCTCGAGTATGGCGGAGCACATCAATGCCTTCCAAGGATTAATGAACCAAACCACCTTTCTAGAAGTACCTCTCGCCGACGAGGTATTAGCACTGTTGTTGTTGGGATCCCTTCCGGACAATTGGGAAACGCTGGTTGTCACGTTAGGCAATGCGGGACCGGAAGGGAAACATGTTATGTACACATAACGTTGGTGAGGGTAGGTCACTAATATTTACATTAGTGAAGGGTATGTTCACTAATGTTAAAAAAGGGGCTAATGTGATTGGATAGAAGGAATGATTGGTGCATGCACTATCATGATTTGGGCAACCAATGAATGGAGACCCTTTTAGAAAGGCACATCTATTCAAGGGGCCTAGGAAAAGGTATAAATATGAGGCTTAGCTACCCTCATAAGGACATTACATCGGAAGGCTGCTGTCTTAGACATCGGTGGTACGGGCTAGGCTTTCGTCTTGACGATTGTGTTTATCTCGTCCAAGGTATTCGTCATCCTAATATTCGGCGGTATGGGACATCAATGCTATGTCTATATCATAAAAAAAGGTTGGCTATGTCTAGATCATAACTCGGGGGTGGTCGGGTGGAACGGGTTCTTCTATCCAATCTATTTTCCTTCTTTTACTTTACTTTGGTCTATTGATTAGTAATAGACTCTTAACAGTGGTATCAGAGCATTTACTAACAATTTTTTTTTGTTTTGTTTTGATTTTTTTTGCGTGTGAGCGATGAGGATCTAACAAGGCTCGTCTTGCTCTTCATAGTATCAAAACAACATTCTTAACCCGGTATTCTTCTTTCTCGATCTCTCTTTTCTTTTCAATGATGCTTTCTTCTTGGTCATATGGAAGTGGTATTACGTTTTCTTTTCTTTTCTTTCTTCTTTCTACCATGATACGATGTTAATCTACTTATGCATCGGGTCGAGCTTGTTTGCACTTATCGCACACGCTCAACTCATGGCCCATTTGCATATTGCGATGTATCTCCCACTCTCTATTCTCTTGAGCCATCTCTTACAATAATAATTATTCTTGTGCATCGGGTCGAGCGTGTTTGCCCTAATCGCACACGCTCACCTCATGACCCTTTTGCATATGATGTTGAGTATGGCACCATTCCCTTTATTGAGCCATCACTTGGCCGATTCTATGGGATGTTGTGGTCTTAACGAGGTGTATGTCGCCTACCTATGCCACTCTATTCTCTATTGAGCTATCACTTGGCCAATTCTACTCACAAGACTAGAATATTACTTGCGAGTGCACTTGTTTTTCCACGTAATACACTTTCTCGACCATATCAATACATGTTGGGTTGGCATTCTAATATAAGGCTAACTAGGAAACTACATTGATGTTAGAACTATGGTTGATCCTCGGGGAGCCGCCATGATTATTCAAGATAGAGATCCGAGAAAGACATCTTAGCTATGTTTTCCCCCATGGTTTTTAAAACACCATAGTGTTACTATAGTTATCGGATCTCGAATCACATCTCATATGTCTAGAGGGGTAAAGATGTGAGATGCTTTCTCGATAAAGTTCTTACAATCAAAATTTCAAGCATTCATTTTGCTTGTGTATTTTCTGAACCTCTTTATTTATATTGCATACCCACAACTTGCATTAGGGAACAAGTTTTGAACGTTGTCGTGACGTGGCTCGCCTAGAAGCGTAGCGTTGCGCACACAAAGGATAACGTGAAAGTGAGGAAGGAATCACTGGGATTATGGATGGAAGAGACGAAAGAGTAGAGATGGAGTGAATAGAGATCAATAAGATATAACAAAATAGGATTTTTAAGGAATATAAGATAAGACAAGATAAGATATAAAATAATATATGAGAAAGTGTATAAAATTTATAATCATTTTCATGAAAGAGTTACAAAATGATTGTGCACGTCGTTGAACCTCCGAACTTTGTCTTGCAAGGTAATCGCTCTTCTCTTTCTTGATCGTAGACCACTACAATCTTCACTTCAATATTTTGATGAAGGTAAGGCTCGAACCGCCTCCCTCTTGTTGAGAGTTGACCACCACGACCGCCAAGCTAGAGCTCCATGTTTATGTTCAAATTCTTCCCCTCTTTCTCTATTTTTATGGTATCTCTTATGTAATACATAATTTGATTGATATCTCATACCTCTCTCCCTTTGATATTCTCTTTCACCATTTAAATAGGTGCCCCCATGCATATGATGCATTGGAGGGTACAAGTCATGCATGTAGTGCATGAAATGCATGTGATGCATGATCGCCATTTGGCGTTCATGCATTACATGTGATGCATGATAAACATCTCGCTCATTTGAGATTTTATGTATGAAACAATATATGCAATAACAATAAACATGAAAACATAATCTTAAAGAGAAAGGGCCTAGCCTAATTGTAGGTGTGTTGACTTTGGTGTATGAGGTTGTGGGTTTGAGTCTCAAAATACTATTGAATACAACATACAACTTTATTTTTATATCATGAAGCAAATCCTTTATGTAATATAAAGTATATATAAAGTATGCTTTATTTTATGTATATTACTAGTATAGAATAAATGGTAAGATTTGAGAGTCATACGGTGGGGTTATTGGTTCAAGTCCTCTCTTGTTTGTGTAATATAATATATTTATCTATATATATATATATTATTTTTCTTTACATATATATAATATTATCATATGTGTTGTTAATATTATCTTTATACATAAAACATGATCAAATGTTATTTTAGTTACGTATTTATCTTATTGTAGACTTTTAATGTGAAGCTTTTGTACTTCACGACAACGTTGTTGGAGCGATCTCTCCGACCGAGACCTCTCAACTCCAATCCGCATCTTGCACACAAGCTGAGATCACTATTAAGCAATTTCTCACTATTACCTTGAATCAATTGGCTGAAATGAGGCAAGCCAATATGGCATTGGAAAAGAAATTCCAAGAATTGACTATTGAGTCCAAGAAAGAAGGTGAACCTTCTTTTGTAGTAACGCCATTCAAGGGAGATAAGAAAGAAAGAACCGAGGAAGCCATTAGCACTTGGCTTGGTCGTTGGGAGTCTCACTTTGAGCTCCACCCCAAGCTCGATGATGTAAAAATTGGTTATGTTGGTCGTGAGTTAGGTGGCCAAGCTGCTACTTGGTGGCGCAACCTAAGGACTGCAAAGAACTTACCCACAACTTGGGAAGGTATAGTTGATGAAGCTGATGCTCAAAACTAGGTTTTCGTGCGACCTCAGGAAGATCTAGGATACACCATCGAGGATGGTTGCCGGTGTAGGCAAAGAAAGGTGTAACCTTGGTAGAAGAGTGTACCGTGTTATTGTATGCAAACTCAGCAAGATGTAAAATATTACGCCAATCAACTTGTTGATAACTGATGTAGCAACGAAGATATTGCTCGATCATTTGATTTGTGCGCTCTGTTTGTCTGTCAGTTTGTGGATGATAAGCCGAAGAGAGTTTGCATGAAATTGTGAGCCCTGACATAGGTGCTTCCAAAACTGAGAGATAAATTGAGGACCACGATTGCAAATTATATTGTCTGGAAGACCACGATGTCGAAACACTTTACGCATAATGAGATTTGCGGTTTCTTGATTACTGATGGTGTCATGGACATGACAACAGTCATGTCATGATTTGAACTCTTGAACTACTGTATTTTAATCGATATGTTTTAACCAATACATCCAATACATAATCATGTTACCTTACAAGATTATTGTAGATTATCTATTCTACATGTAGGATTTTATAAGTTTCCAGAAAGCTCTAAAAGGTAGAACATTCTAGAAGCTTGTGCATGAAAATGAGTCTTTGCATGGGGCTACATTTAGAGCCCATAAACATGTATAAATATAGGGGTTCACCTTGGCCTTAGTCAAGTTGAACAACACCAGTTACGAAATCATAATTCAGTTCTTGTTCTCTTGACTACTTTCTCTGTCTCTTTCTTATTATCTTGTCTATGATCTCTCTCTCACTCTCTTAGTATTGAGCCTCATTTATTTGTCCGTGATAGTTTGTTCACCTTCCATCTCCAAAGCCTCATCATGTCAAATTCTACCGAGAACATAAATCAACTATTGGTAGCCATGCACCAACTTCAACTTGAAAATGAGAAACTTTGGGAATCTCTCTAGAAACTCCAAGCTAGGACTCCAATGAATTGGAGAATGAAGAACCCAAGTGCCCTCCTACATCAAGGAATCTTCAATTTGTAGAGCTTGGCCCCTCGTCAATCCTCGCTCCAATTCCTTTTCACCCCACTTCAACTATAGAACCCAATGTTAGTTTACCCGACAAGTTCGATGGCACAAGGGTGCGATTCTGGGGGTTCATAAATCAGATCAAGCTTATTATCCGGGTACAACCCCAAAGATATGCGAATGATTTTTGTCGAGTTGGCCTCGTTGGGACTCTCCTCTCGGGAGTTGCACAAAGCTGGTTCGCACCTTTGGTCGAAACATCATCGCCACTTCTCGACAATTTTTCTGCTTTCCTAGAAGAGTTTGAGGTGACATTTGGGGATACGGATCAACGTCGAACAAGACTTACCAAACTCTATTCATTACATCAAGGTAAGCGTCCAATGTCTGTTTATGCATCTGAATTTAGAAAATTGGCATGTGATGTTCAGTGGGATGACGAAGCCCTTTGCGACCATTTTCGTCGGGGCCTTCGAAGTGATGTTAAGAATCTACTATTAAACTTCCTGGTGCCGACTTCATTATCGCAAGCCATCAAGAAAGCAGTCAGTTGCGACAACCACCTTTTTGAACTTTGATAAGAGGAATGGGCAACTTCCAAGTTGTCACCCTTTCTCCACGTTAAACCTATGGTACAACCCCAAGTGACAGCGAGATCTTCTCCAATGAAATCATTCAATGATCCTATGCCGATGGAAATTGATCAAGCTCAAGCCCCACTCACCACAGCCAAACGACACCATCGACGAACCAATGGGCTATGTCTATACTGCGACGCCTCTACCCATCTAATTCATTTTTGCCCGCTCAAAAGCAATCTGCGACAAGTCTATCGGGACAATCCAACTAGTGGGTCCCAACATTCGAAAAACGACGATGTCCAACTACAGTAGGAGCCATGCGGTTGGACAACAGACATACATGCTGCTCCCAAAGTTCTACTAACGACAAGTCTATCTGGACAATACAACTAGTGGGTCCCAACATTCGGAAAACGACGATGTCCAACTACAGTAGGAGCCATGCGGTTGGACAACAGACATACATGATGATCCCAAAGTTCTACTAACGACTTTTCCTTTGAGGTAACTCTCCATTTCCAGTCTATTTCAATTCAACCCTTAGCACTACTCGATTCCGGGGCCACAACGTGTTTTATGGACGAAACGTTCGTTCGTAAACACAACTTTCCGGTTGTCCAGTTATCCAAGCCTATCCCCGTTGAAGCTATCGATGGGCGAATGCTCTCCTCTGGCGCAGTCACCAAAGCCACGGTCCCCCTCATTTTGCAGCTCGGAACCCATCAGGAGGCCTTATCATTTTACCTCATCACTTCACTGCGGCATCCAATCATACTTGGGTTGTCTTGGTTGAAAATGAATAACCCTGTTATAGATTGGCACAACCACTCACTTACTTTTCAACCACAAACTCACATGGAGGTTGGAGCGGCTTCCAATGTTCCTGTGTCAGAATGGCCCGAATCATTTTCTGTCGAGCACTCCTCCATTCAACTCAGACCAATGCACTCGGATGCTCATGCCCTAGTCACAATGCACTCCATCTTAATGGGCAATGATTTAGAGTCCAGTACCCCAGCTTTGGTTCCTATGAAAGCCAATATGGACTCGCTTCCATCCAAATATGGTGACTTTGCTGATATGTTCGAGAAGAAGAATGTAGATCACTTACCGGAGCATCGACCATATGATTTTCTGATCGATCTACAAGAGGGCACATCTCCACCCTTTGGGCCCATCTATGGTCTCTCTGAACCAGATCTAGAGGCTCTTTGCACATATCTCGATGAAAATTTGAAGAAGGGCTTCGTCCAACCGTCTAAGTCACCAGCTGGGTCCCCATCTTGTTTGTGAAGAAAAAGGATGGATCATTGCGTCTATGTGTGGATTACGGTGGCCTCAATAAATTCACAGTACATAATCGATACCCTTTACCTCTCATCCCAGAGCTCCTCGATCGCCTTCATTGTGCACAAGTCTTCTCCAAGATTGACTTGCAGGGAGCATACAACTTGGTTAGGATTAAACCTGGTGATGAATGGAAGACGACATTTCGTATGTGATACAGACACTTCGAGTACAAGGTAATGCCTTTTGGACTCACCAATGCTCCAACAGTTTTTCAACATATGATGAACGACATATTTCGAGAATATCTCGATCACTTTGTTGTTATCTACCTTGATGACATTCTTGTCTTCTCGTCGAGCCTTGAAGAGCATACTCACCACATTTGATCGATTCCCTCAAAACTCAGGGAGCAGGGCCTCTATACCAAGAGAGAAAAATGCGATTTTGATTGCAATTCCATAGAATTACTTTGTTATGTTATCTCCCTCTAGGGCATCACCATGGATCCAAGGAAAATTCAAGAATGGGCCACTCCAAAACGAGTAAAGGATGTCCAGTCGTTCCTTGGTTTCGCAAATTTTTATTGGCGATTTATCAAGGGTTCTCCGTCATAGTTCAACCCTTGATTGAGCTTACTCGTAAAGGGATGTCGTTTCAATGGACTCCATCTACTCAACACGCCTTCGACCTACTCAAGGAAGTTTTTACCCGGGCTCCAATACTCCTTCACGTCGACCTGACTAAGCCTTTTCAAGTTGAAACAGATACCTCTGACTTTGCTATTGACGCCTATCTTATCCCAACCCGATGATGATGGCATCCTACATTTGGTGGCGTACTACTCCTGAAAATTCACAACTCCAGAAATCAACTATCCCATCTACGACAAGGAGCTCGCGGCTATAGTGGCAACTTTCACGGAGTGGAGACCTTACTTGGCTGGGGCGCAACATCGGGTTCAGGTATTAATAAATCATAAAAATTTATTGTATTTCTCAACAACCCGTAATTTGAATTGGCGATAGGCCCGTTGGTCAACTCTCTTAGCCAATTATGACTTTGAAATTGTCTTTCGGCCGGGGGCACAAAACATGAAGGTTGATGCTCTTTTACAATGGTCGGATTTTGAGTTGATCCCAAGGGATGATGCCTATGCTCAACAATCTCAATGTTTACTTAAACTAGATCAATTCCAGCTCTTCGCCACATGCATGCTCCATGACGACTCTTTGCTTGAGGAGATAGCTAAAACACTTCCCACGGACAAATTCGCCAACGCAATTCAGGAAGGTCTTATTGATCCATCTAAATCCAAGACCAAGGAAGACCTTGACTGCTTCAGATTCGAGGGGGGATTGCTTTACCGAGAACAACTCTTATATGTTCCGGAGGGCCGATGTCGAACTCAAGTTCTCCAAAAGGGTCATGATGACCCCTTGGCTGGTCATTTTGGCATTACAAAGACCCTCGAATTAATCTCATGAGGATATTGGTGGCCTCAGCCATGGAAGTTTGTCAAGGAATTCATCAAGACATGTGATACTTGTGCTAGATCGAAAGTCGTCCACCATAGGCCATATGGGTTGCTCCAACCACTTCCTATTCCCAACCGGCCTTGGGCATCAATTTCCATGGATTTCATCACTGACTTGCCTCTTGTCCACAGATATGACACAATGCTCGTCATGGTAGATCGGTTTACAAAGATGGCTCATTTTGCCCCTTGTGCATTTAGACTATTTCAGCAGAAGCAACAACCGATCTATTTTTAAAGAATGTGGTGCGGCTTCATGGGGTCCCAAATGATGTCACCTCAGATTGCAGACCCCAATTTGTCTCTCATTTTTGGCAAAGGCTCCTTCAAACATTGGGCACAATAGTGAATTTGTCTTCGTCCTATCATCCTCAAACAGATGGCCAAACGGAGCGGGTGAATCAAATTCTTGAGCAATACCTCTGACGGTCGCTTAGCTACCATCAAGATGATTGGGTTGACCTCCTACCCTTGGCAGAGTTCACATATAATAATACGCTACATGGTTCAATTGGGGTCACCCCATTTTTTGCCAACTATGGTTTCCATCCTCGCTTTAGTATTTCCATCCCTGGCAACTCTGTCAACCCTTCAGCGGAAGGACGTTCTCGTATTTTAGCCGACATTCATCAAGTCCTCTCCTTCAAACTCATCCTTGCAAGGGACCGGTATAAAGCGTAAGCTGATCGACATCGTTCCGCTACACCTGCCTTTGCAGTTGGTGATCAAGTTTGGTTCTTACGTTGCCATGTCTATACTACTCGACCTTGCAGAAAGTTGGATTACAAGATGTTGGGGCCTTTCCACATCATTCAGTGTGTCAATCCTGACACTTTCAAGCTGGAACTTCCTCCATATTTCTGTATTCATAATGTCTTCCATGCCTCTCTTCTCGAACCTTATCATCCATCCACTATTCCTGGAAGACACTCTCCACCTCCACCTCCAATTGAGCTTTCCATAGGTGAGGAGTATGAGGTGGACAAGATTCTGGACTCTCGTTGGCATCGACGACAACTTCAATACTTAATCCTATGGAAAGGGTATCACATTTCAGAGGCAACTTGGGAACCAGCCCAACACTTGGAGAATGCACCAGATGTTGTTCATGCATTTCATCACCACTATCCACAAAAACCGGGGAGGCATCTTCGGAGGCGGCCTTAGCAGGGGGATAATGTCATGGACATGACAACAGTCATGTCATGATTCAAACTCTTGACCTACTATATTTAATTGATATGTTTTAACCAATACATCCAATACATAATCATGTTACCTTACTAGATTACTGATGCTCAAACATGTCCATGTCACCATTGCTCAAACAAGTCAAACAAATGCTTGATCTTTCTTGGTGAGTTGGGTGAGAGGCAACACGATCTTTGTATAATTCCATATGAATTTGCGATAGAAATTAGCAAATCTGAGGAAATATTGGACGTCTCAAATAGAACGTGGGGGTTGCCATTCCAATATTGTTTTGACTTTTGTGAAATCCATGAAGATACCCTTGGACGAAATAGTATAACCCAAGAATTCAACTTGTTTGCTATCAAAACTGCACTTCTCAAGTTTGGCATATAGACAATGCTTTCTTAAGCGTTCAAGTACTTTCCGGACATGCATATCATGCTCCTCTTGTGTTTTCGAGTAAATCAGGAGATGATCTAAATAAATGATGAGAAAGATATCCAGAAAATCTCGAAAAATGTCATTTGCCATATGTTGGAAAACTGTGGGTGCATTTGTGAGCCCGATAGGCATGCCTGTATACTCAAAATGACCATACCGAATGCGAAATGCAGTTTTCCACTCATCTCTCGGTTGAATTCGAAGTAGATTATATGCACCCCTTAAATCGATTTTTGTAAAATTCTTTGCCCCACTAATGCGCTCTAAAAGACTGCAAATTAAAGGTAGAGCATACCTATTTCTTATGGTGACTTTATTTAATCCCCGATAGTCCACGACCAAACAAAGCGAACTGTCCTTTTTCTTCACAAAAAATATGGGAGCACCAGCTGGAGACTTTGAATGTCGGATGAACCTATGGGCAAGATTCTCTTCGATGTATTATCGAAGAATCTCAAGCTCAGTTGGTGATAGATTGTAGATTGGACCCCACTGTGGCTCTTTTCCAGGTTGAAGATCAATGGGACAATCGTACGACCGATGCTTTGGAAGTACACTAGCTTTGACTTTATCAAAGACATCAGCATATTCTTGATAGTTTTTGGGAATTTGGATGTCTAAATTCCCTTGCGTGGCACTAGAAGGTGTCACTGATACTGCAAATAAGAAAAGTTCCTCCTTTCCTCCCACTTGGGACAATTGTTGCAATGTAATGGTTGAGATTTGATGAAAAGGAGATGGTGCAGTGGTAGAACTATATTCTTTAAGCGAATAGTCTTGGGTTCAATCCTTAGCAATGATGTTTTCTGATGAAGGGCACCAAATTTCTCGCCTCCAATAGATTCTTGGGCTATGTAGCTCAAACCATGGCAAACCAAGGACAATTGGATGGTCGGGGCTACGTATTATGCTAAAGGACAATTGGATGGTCGGGGTTATGTATTATGCTAAAGGAAACTACACATCCTAAATCACCTAAGAGTATGTGTATTGGCTCAAACTCTTCGATTATCTTCCTGGAAGCTATGGGACGTCCATCAATCACTACTACAGAAACCGGGCAAGGAAGGGTATGCAAGGATATTGGATGTTTTTGGGCAAAATCTCTATCCATGAAACAAGAATTGGCACCGGTATCTAAGAGGGCTTGGACCTGAAGTTGACAACTTGGTGTCCTAATGTGTACTTGGGTTGAGAAGACTCTACTAACATGCTTGGAAGAAATGGAACCTACATTAGGTTGTACAGATCTAGAGGTGTCCAACCAAATGGCTCCTATTTTGGCCGGGCTTATTTATTTGACTCCTCTTCTAATTGGCTTAGGACTTCAAACTTATTGGACAAGGGTGGATTATTCATAATATTAGGATCACTAAGTGCTTCTAAAATGTTTGACTCAGTTTTATTGTCATAGTGAATTTGATTTACCTGACGGGAGCAATGAATGGCTATATGTCCTTGGAGTTGGAGCAGGGCTATATGTTTGCCTTGGAGATGACTACACCATTATTGATGCATAAGTTGGTGTAAATCTTGATCTTGGTATTTGTTGTTGTCGTTCACATCGTCGCTCAAAGAGATGACTATCGCACCGCATTGCTCAGCTAATAGCTTCTGTAAGAGTTTTTGGATCCTCGGGGAATGTAAGAAGTAAGTCTTTTACATCACTACGAAGATCGGAACGAAACTACTCCATTAGGGCTTGTTCGTCCCAAGGAATATCGCTTGCGATGAGACGAAAATGGGCTACATATGTCGATGCTGGTTTATCACCTTGACGTAGTATACGAATCTGGTTGATCATTATTCTTGCCCCATTTGTTTCTCCAAATCAAGCCTTAAATTCTTTCACAAATTCCTCGAAATTATGGAGTAGAGGAGAATTTGTCTCTAATAATGGAGCAAACCACGACAACGCTATGCCAGTCAATAAGGTGCCCACTAACCCGACTCGAGATGCATTTATCGAATAACGTGTGGGATGCATTTGAATTACCAACCGCACTTGATTCAAGAAAACTCGGAAATGCGCCCTTGAACCATCAAATTTAGCAGGGAGGCTGATTTTGGGCTCCTTGATAATTCCTTGACCTTCACCCCTTTGTTGTTGTAAAATTATGATTGTTGACTCTAGTTGTTGCACCCGTCACATAAACATCTCTTGTTTTTGTTGCTTCTCCACAGTAACCTTTTGTAGATCTCCAAGAAGGCGTTGATTCTCTAGTTCAAGAGATGCAAACTTAGATTTAAAATTCTCCATTTCAGCAACAAGGGTGAGATATTTTTCTGCGTTGATGGCAGCCATGGTTTCGTGATGTTTATAGAGGAGGATAAAGGAGAGAGAGGAATTCAAATCAAACTGTCATTGTTGCCATTTAGAAACACGGTCCACGGTCAGTCCTTCGACCTAGACCTCCAAGTGGGTGTGGAACAACGAATAGGCGTCTAAGCGTTGTCGTAATGTGGCATGTCTAGTGCGAGAAAAAATCAAAAATTGAGGATCCACACACATTTCACGAATACTTGTAAAAATGAAAATAAATAAACCTAGGTCACAATGGCATTGAGTGCATGTAGAGGGTTGCAAGTAGGATTTGAACCTTGCACCTCTAAGATAAGAGGCAATTACCTTACCACTAAAGCTACTACTAAGTGCTTTAGATGTTCTATATTTCTTTCTCATATTCAGTATTCCGTAGGAAACAAACGAACAAAACCGTGTACACAAAACCACGGTTTTAAGCCCATGGTTTCCTGCATGTCTCAAAGCAAAACTGTGTGCATAGAAACCATGGCTCCAAGCCCATGGTTTTGTGCATGGACAAACCTATAAAACCGCTAGTACGGCTTGTGTAAGGGGGGCGCTCAATATGATATGACCATCACCATCACCATCAATAATATAAGCTTCTATTTCTTCTTCTTCGCATCTATCTTGTAATTATTTATCTACTTCTCAAAGTGTACAATCTTCAATCTTCTCAAGTGTAATAGGTCTTCCTCCAATCTTACATTCACATCGTCCTCTTCTCAATACCTTGACGGACATCCTCCTTGGTCCAAGACCCCGGTGGTCCCGCTCAAGCGAAGCACGCTCGCACGCGCATCTTTGCGACAACGTAATGTGTAGGGGAATGTTCCCTGTAACCTATCAGCATATAAGGGAGACGGCTACAACTAAATCCTTAGCAAGGGTTACACTTACGTTCTTACACGCTCAGGTCTTCAAGACACACACAGTGGATTAGCCGTAACTATACACAGAGAATCAGAGAAGATAGAATTCTATTATGAGACGTTTCTTACATTCCCAAAATTACACGCCCCCTTTATCAGAGGTTTTTTGCCCTTTATATACGCAGGGTCTATTTAGCTGTTCACGCTTCCTGCGTGAACTGTTACATGCGTTATGATCTTATATTATTTCTTATTCCTACGCTCTTGTCTGTCGGTTACTATTCCGGTGGACAACACCTGGCACACCTGTGCGACATTGCCCTGGCACGTCGGACCCATCCCGTTAATCCTCTTCCAAAATGGCCCGAATGTTTGGCTCTGTTGCTGTGTCCATGTCCGGAGGTGACGTAGGGCCCGTAGGTGCATCGTGGTGTGGCTCCCCTATTTGGTCGGGCTGGTTTCTCTCGGAGTCACAGTCGCCGTGTGTGGGCGTTCTGGATACGGTGGGCTCTTCTTGAGCTAGTGGGTTGGGCTCCGCCATTGTCGTGCTTGCAGTCGGCTGCGGCTCTGCCTCCATTGTTACGTCCTCCATGGTGTCGGCCGTTTTCATACGTTCCGAGGAGTGGGGCGGAGATTCCGCCTGGCCCCCACCGTTCTCCGTGTGGTTCGATGATAGTGTGGGCTGGTGCGGATGAACCTCCTCTTGTGCAGTGGTTTCGTTGTTTGGTACTGTGGGGGACTCCGCTCGTCAGTCCACGCTGTTCTCCATCGTTGTTATTTCTGGTGATCGGGCCTGAGGTTCCTCTTCTTCGGCCGTGCCCGGAATTGGCATCGCGCTGGATTCCTCGTTTGTGCGCGTGTTGATGGCTTGTGTGATCTGGTGAAATAGCTCCTCTTGGCTTTCACCAAAATCATCTAAGAGCTGCGCGAGTTCTTCGGAGTGTTGGTCCGCTAGCGCACGACAGTCTTGCGCTAGGTCCTCTCGTATGGCCGCAATGCTCTCCTCATTTAGTTTATAGAAACCTCGGCCGTCTTTTCGCCGGCTCTCCCAGTCCGCATGATACGCCGGCTCTCCCAGTCCCCATTTCATTGTTTAGGCGGATTTCGAGCTGATGCCTTCTTTCTTGTTCGACCACCAACTGCTCGTCGAACCATACCTTCTTTTTTTCTAATAAGGCCCGAAGTCCCACGATTGACGCCTCCGATTTCTCCGCGTCCTCCCGTAATTGGGCGTTGTCGTCTTTTGTCTGGATGTGCTGAGATACAGGCTAACACCAATCCTCAGACAGAGAAAAGGAGCTACCTCCGTGCTGACCTTGGCCAGTTCCCGATGGACTTCGACTAGGGCCGTGTTTAATGGGGGTATCTCCATCCCCACTTGCCGTACCCCGGCATTCCTCTGTCTGCCGACCCTAGCTAACCGGTCCTCATCGTCGCTCTCCGTCGTTTGTGTTAGGGCACGCTCAATCATCTGGCGTTCTGCATGCTCTTCGGCCATTCGTTGGGCGGCTTTTACCTGTTGTGTTGCCAGGAACTCCATGAGCTCAAAAGAAGTGCTGAATTGTAAGAGGGTGTTGAACTCATGGGCCGTATCCGGGATATCCGGATATGCCAAAACCTCGCTTTCCACCATCAATACGGCTTTCCCTCGTTTGGACTGGGTCGTAATGATCGTCGTGGCTCCCAGATGATTTCGAAGGTGGTATTGGGTTTTGTAGCTGCGGAGCCATCGCCTTCGGTCGGTGTTTCTGTCGCCGTGGGGGCGTTTTTTACCAACCCCGGCCCATCTTTCCTGTCCAATCTACGATGTTTCGGTCTGGGGCTATCTTGTCGTGTTTCGGTGTTTGGCTCTGGGGCTGCTTCCATGGAACGTGCCGGATGTTCCTCCTGCGTTGTCCGTGTGTCTGGCTGGTCAGTAAGTGGTGTTGTCCTTGGGTCAGGCTGGGCGGGTTGGGGTTCTTCTTCCCACTCTGGGGCCGATAACTCCACTAACCTGCGCTTCGCGGATCGGGGCGGGGGCGTGGGCCGGCTGGGCTGCGGCGCCGACAGACCTCGAGGTGGAAATAGTACCGTAAGGTACTGTTGTATGATTGGCCTGAGCTTTTTGCCTACAGGCCTTCCCTTAACGTCGGCCCTGTGATGACCCCCCAATCGACCGCGCGCCCCTCAAAGGTATTGATAATGATGCTCGCCTTCTGCTTAGGCATCCCATATGCGTTGACATGTACGCATCCGACTTCTAGCAGGAACTTGGCAACTTCACGAAAGAAGGGATCCGGAATCTGTTTGGTTCTATAGGCTTTGGCGGAGGAGGAATATGGCCCGAAATATCGTTGCAGCGCCTCTGCCGGAGGGATTTCGAAATGCCTTTCGCCTAGCGATGACAGGTCCAACTTCTTCTGGATGGAGGAGTTGGTGACCGTGTCGATGTTAAGCTTCCTAGCGATGTCCATTGCATCCGGGTGTGGGGGTGCTTCTGCGACCCAGATGTACCCATCCAAGCGTTTATCCACGAGCCATCGGCGTAAGGCAGTAGAGATGAAGATCGTCATCGCCAGAGGAGGTTCGTGGGAAGGAGACTAGTGGTTGCGGTGGCCTGAAGTTGTGTGATAGGATGGAGGAGAAGGTGAGGGGGAGGAGCGATGGAAGCGCTGATAGCTACAATATGAGTTTCTATTTTGTGCAAAAAAGCTTTTGTTTCCTTCTTTTTGTGGCTTAGGGTTCATTGGGCGGTGAGCCATCGTGGTGCCGCGTGTTCTTGAACTAGGAGTTTGTGCATGCCTTTAGTCGTTTTAATAGTCGCTATCTTCTCCTTTTTCTTTTTCTTTTCGTAACAGTTATCTACAACCTATTTTTACATTATGGTACAAGTGGGGCCGCTCATTTACGGTGCGGGTTCTACGGCTCTGTCCTGTTCGGCGGTGAATGGGTTAGGTGGCGTAGGGCCCAGGTAAGGTTTGAGCCGAAACCCATTCACCTTTTGCCGGACTACTTCCCCAGCCAGTGTACCTAGTTGGAATGTGCCTTGTTCCACTCAAATTATCGAGTACGGGCCGGTCTAGCGGAATCGTAACTTCCCCGGCATATGGCCCATGCGAGTTTGGAAAACCAGCACTACTCAACCCACGGCGAACTCCATTTCCCTTGCGATCCGATGTTGATCCACAAACGCTTTACGCCGTCGCTGTTCCTGCTCCAACACAGCCATGCTGTGGACGCGTTTTTCCCCTAGTTCAAGGAGTTGGTGGAGCTGTACCTCCTCCGACATGGCTTCTGATAGTCAATTCCGTACCTGAATTCACAAACTAGGAACCTAAAATTCGATCGGCATCACAACCTCCAGCCCAAACGCTAGTCGAAACGGTGTTGATTGTATGCTTGTTTTGTAGCTGGTTCTGTACGCCCATAACGCACTCTGTAGTTTGGTATCCCAGTCCGTTCTATTTTCATTGACGATTTTCTTCAAAATGGTCTACAACGTCTTGTTGGTGGATTCTTCTAATCCATTCGCCTGCGGATAATATGGTGTACTCTTCTTATGGACTACGGCGTAATGATGTATTAGTTCTCGAACAACGGCATTTAGAAAGTGGCTCCCCTGGTCACTGATAAGCTCAATCGGACAGCCGAACCAGCACCAGATGTGCTCATAAAGGAATTTGGCTGTGACGGCCGCCGTATTTTTCACGTAGTGCCTTTGCTTCTACCCATTTGGTGCAATAATCTGTGGCTACCAATATGTATTTATTGCCCGTACGGGCTGCCGCCGGTGTGAAGGGCCCCACAAAATCCAATCCCCACTTTTGGAAGGGGTCTAGCGGTAACACGGGCTGGTGTGGCATCCTTGCACCCTCCGCGGGTTATCCCATCCGTTGACACAAATCACACTTTCTACAATACGCGGATGCGTCCTTCTGCGTTGTTGGCCACCATAAGCCCGCTTGCCATACTTTCCAGGCTATAACGTCGCCCGCGTAATGGTCGTCTGTCGTGCCGCAATGTGCCTCCTGTAAAACTGCTTCCTTCTCATCCTACCGTACCCCACGTCGCCAAATGATGTCACTTCCTTTGTGATATAAAACGCCTTCGACGAGGCAGAAGTGACGGCTTCGGACGACTAGTCATTTCTTCTCGTCCATGCGTAATTGTGGTGGAGGCAATCCCGTAATAAAAAAGTACGTCATTTCCATAAGCCACAAGTCCGGAAAGGTCGATTCTGTTCTTTCTGCTAGTGTCGCTACCCGCAGGATATCGGCATCCGGAAAATCTTCGTCATCTTTCTGTACTGTTTCTCCATTCTCAAGTCTGCTCAAAAAATCCGCCACTTTGTGTTGCGTCCCTGGTCAGTGTTGGATTACAAAATCAAATTCCTGGAGCAGCAACATCCACCGCGCCAATTTCCCTGTCAGGGCTTGTTTCTCCACCAAAAACAGTAGCGCCGAATGATCTACGTGGAACGTGTTATTCGCAGTGCTCGGCCACAACCGAGAAATAGGATTAACTTTCAGAAAACAGGAATTACAAAATACACGAAGATAATGGGGAGAAGAGTACACAGGATATTTTACGTGGAAAACCCTAAGTGGGAAAAACCACGGGAGTCCTCAAACTCCAACTATTACTATATGCAGAGATGTACAATGATGAAGCTACAAGGCAACAACCTTGAGCTCACAGTCTTCGCCACAGGCGGCGGTAATACACTGAGGCAACGACCTCTTCGTCTCTCACACTCTCTCGGCTGCTCTCACTTCGCTCCCTCTTCGTGGAAAACAGAAAATGAGCAACGACATAAAACTGTTTGCCCTAAGTCATATTTATACACATATGACTTTTGGGCTATTTACAAATATAGCCTCAAGGGCTCTTGGCAAACATATTCACAAATATGTCCCCGCATCCGGATCTCTCTCCGGGTACATTCGTCATCCGGCTCCGTAACCGGGGTCTTCAGCATCCGGCTCCGTAACCGGGGTCTTCATCATCCGGCTCCGTAACCGGGGTCTTCATCATCCGGCTCCGTAACCGGGGTCTTCAGCATCCGGCTCCGTAACCGGGGTCTTCATCATCCGGCTCCGTAACCGGGGTCTTCATCATCCGGCTCCGTATCCGGGTACTCTTTATCCGGCTTCATGCCGGGTACTCTTCATCATCCGGTTCCGTAACCGCAACCGGGCTTGCCGTCATTCATCTCCGGACATCCCATCCGGAGGGACCGAAATCCCAACAAACTCCCCCTTCACTTCGGCATGGGATGTCTCTCCAATCCGACTCTCTTCCGGCACGCTCCCAGCTTGTCGGGTGTGAGCACTTTGGTCAGCATATCCGACCCGTTCTCGTCCGTGTGGACCTTCGTCAGCACGAACTCCTTGTCTTCTATCCTTTCCCGGATCCAGTGATATCTTCGCTGGATGTGCTTCGTCCGGGAGTGATAGGCTGCGTTCTTCGCAAGGTGGATGGCACTCTGACTGTCGCAGTAGAGTCGGTACTCCTCCTGCTGGATACCGAGCTCTCTAATGAAGTCCTTCATCCATATTATTTCTTTGCCGGCTTCAACAGCCGCCATGTACTCCGCCTCCGTGGTTGACAACGCAACCGTCTTCTGCAGCCTCGACTGCCACGAAACAGCTCCCCCTGCATACGTCATCACATACCCTGATGTGGACCGGCTGGTATCTGCATCAGCCGACATATCAGAATCAGTAAAGCCTTCGAGTTCGGGCTTACCGGAGCCGAATCGGAGGCACACGTTTGCCGTGCCCTTCAGGTATCGGAGTATCCACTTGACCGCGTTCCAGTGCTCTTTGCCGGGATTGCTCATGTACCGGCTCACCACTCCAACTGCATATCCTATGTCCGGTCTTGTACACACCATTGCGTACATTAAGCTTCCGACGGCAGAGGCATATGGTACTTTCATCATGTCCTCCTTCTCAGCCTTTGTCTTGGGGCTTTGCTTGCTGGACAACTTGCAGTTTCCCGGGAGGGTTGACCCGACCGGTCTTGCTTCCGACATGTTGAACCGGTGAAGCACCTTTGTCACGTACTTCTCCTGTGACAGCCACAACTGCTTCTTCTTCCGGTCCCGGATGATGTGCATCCCTAATATTTGCCTCGCCGGACCCAGGTCCTTCATTGAGAAGGTTCGGTGAAGCGCTTTCTTCAGCGTCCGTATCTTGACCTGGTCCCGTCCGACGATCAACATGTCGTCCACGTATAGGAGGAGTATTAGAGAGTCTCCTCCTTCGAACTTCTTCACAAACACGCAGTGATCGGACTGCGTTTTGTGGTACCCTTCGTCGGTCATGAAGGAGTCGAACTTCCGGTACCATTGCCGGGGAGCCTGCTTCAATCCGTACAGGCTTTTCTTCAATCGGCATACCAGGTGCTCCTTCCCTTTCTTCTCGAATCCTTCCGGTTGCTGCATGTAGATCTCTTCTTCGAGGTCACCGTGAAGGAATGCCGTCTTCACGTCCATCTGTTCTACCTCGAGGTCCATGCTTGCCGCTATGCTCAGCACCATCCGGATGGAGGTCATCTTCACTACCGGGGCGAATATCTCGTCGAAGTCGACGCCCTTCTTCTGCTGAAACCCCTTCACCACGATCCTGGCTTTGTATCTCGGGGGGTTTCCGGCATCTCCCGGTTTCAGCTTGAACACCCACTTGTTTCGAAGTGCCCGCTTTCCTTTCGGCAACTCCACAAGTTCATATGTGTGGTTCTCATGCAGGGAATCCATCTCGTCCTGCATGGCACTCAACCACCTGCGGCTCTGGGTGTCATGCTTTGCTTCTTCAAAGCTCTCCGGCTCCCCTTCGTCGGTTAGCAGCACGTGCTCTGGTTCCGGAAATCTCCGGGGGGCCCTTCTCTCTCTTAGAGGATATCTCCGTTCCGGAGCTTCGGTAACCGGTTCTTCCGATTCTTCTTCATCCGAATCCATTTCGGGATCGGGGCCGGTTCCGGTATCATTTTCATCTTCTTCGGCCGGTTCTGTTTCTTCATAGTCTTCGGCCGGATCCTCGAGTGTTAACCGGTCCCTTGCCGGTCGGGACTGCTCCTCGTAGAGTTGATCCTCACCGATCGACTTGGAGCTCTTCATCTTCTTCTCCGACTCCCAGTCGGCGAGTGTCTTGTCCTCCATGAAGATGATGTCTCGACTCCTGAATATCTTCTTGTCGACCGGGTCCCATACTCGGTAGCCGAACTCGTCGTCGCCGTAACCGAGGAATATGCATGGCCGGGTCTTTGGATCTAGCTTTCCTCTCCGGTCCTTTGCCACATGCACGTATGCGAGACACCCGAACACCTTCAGATGCCGGTAGGACACTTCCTTACCGGTCCACACTTTCTGCGGCGTGTCTCCATCCAAAGGTACTGAGGGTGATCTGTTTATCACGTATGTCGCCGTCGACATTGCCTCAGCCCAAAACCCCTTGGGTAATTTCGCATGTGCCAGCATACTCCGGACCCTCTCCATTATGGTCCGGTTCATCCTCTCGGCCAGCCCGTTTAGTTCCGGCGTCTTCGGCACAGTAAACTCGAGCCGGATTCCCTTCGAGCGACAGTACTCCTGGAACTGCCCCCGGTATTCCCCTCCGTTATCCGCTCGTATCGCTTTCAACTTCTTGCCGGATTCTCTTTCCACTCTCGCGTGGAGTTCTTTGAAGACGGACAACACTTGGTCCTTTGTCTTCAACGGCGCCGTCCACAGCTTCCGGCTGTGATCATCAATGAAAGTCACGAAGTACAGGGCTCCGCCATGTGACTTCGTTTCTACCTGACACACATCAGTGTGCACCAACTCCAATGGTGCGCTACGTCTCGTCGGTGGCCTTGAGTGGAAGGAGGTTCGGTTCTGCTTACCGGCCAGGCAATCGGTGCACTTCTCCAGATGCACATGCTTCACTGGAATGAGGTTGTCTTCTGCAAGCCTCTTCATCCCCTTCTCACTCATGTGGCACAGTCTCTTGTGCCACAGCTCACCGGCAGTGTCGGCTGCCACGTTCAGCTCCTCCGGACATAGCCGGGAATTCATCAGGTACAGGGTGTTGACCTTCCGGGCCCGAGCCACTATCAGGCTCCCCTTGCTGAACTTCATGACACCGTTCCGGATGCTACCCGTGTAGCCTTCATCATCTAGCCTCCCGGCCGAGATCAGGTTCAATCGGACCTCCGGAACGTGTCGCACATCCTTCAACAGCATCTTGCATCCGGTTGATGTCAACAGCCACACGTCTCCTATGCCGGCAATCCGGCATGTGCCTTCATTTCCCATCCGGACACAGCCGTGCTCACCGGCTGTGTAGGATGAGAAGTATTTCTTCTCCGGGGTCAGGTGGAACGACGCTCCGGAATCGACCACCCAGGTCATCTCTACACCGGCAAGGTTCAGCTCCTTCTCTTCGGTAATAAGCATTATCTCTTCTTCACTTGCCGCAAGTGCCGTCGTTCCTTTCCGGTCCTGCCCTCGCCGATCCGGACCTCTCCGGTCTGTGGCTCCCCGGTATGCACCGTTTCTCTCCGGTGACTTCTTCGAATCGGTGTCGTCGGCTCCGTTGTCCTTTCGGTAGTGCCGACAATTCTTCCGGAAGTGCCCCGGCTTCCCACAGTGGAAGCATGTTGGCCTTCCTCTTGACTGCGACCGGGTCCCCGACTTCTCCCGTCTTTGCGGACTCCGGTTCCATTGTCTTCCCCGATCCGATTCGGTAAGCAGCATCTTCTGATCAGAAACCGGTTCTTTATCTCTCCGACGCGCTTCTTCGTTCAAAATACTTGTCTTTACCGTTTGTAGGGACAAGTTATCTTCGGTGCAGGAGGTGCTGAGAGTCA
The DNA here is from genome assembly GCF_043228905.1 of Azolla caroliniana. Lineage (NCBI taxonomy): Eukaryota > Viridiplantae > Streptophyta > Polypodiopsida > Salviniales > Salviniaceae > Azolla > Azolla caroliniana. The sequence goes on from NW_028230436.1 coordinate 14,095,956, forward strand.
CCACCAAGTTCTCCCAGCTGTCCGGCAATGTACACATCAGGATGATGGCTTGCATTGCATCCTCCAACGGGAACTTGATCGCCGCAAGCTGGTTCACGAATCCCATGAACGTGCTTACGTGTTCCACCATACTCTCGCCGTCCCGGTACTTGAGGTTCACTATCTTCCTCATCAGGGAGGTCCGGTTCAACGCATTCTTCCTCTCATAGAGGCCCGACAGCTTCTTCCACATCTCATAGGCGTTCGTATCGTTCGCCACATGTTGCAGGACACTTACATCGACATATTGCCGGATCGTCGCTACGGCTTTCCGGTTCAGGAGCTTCCACTCCGACTCTATTACCCCCTTGGGTATCTCGGCATTGTCGATCGGTTCGTATAGGTCTCGGACGATGAGAAGGTCTTCCATCTTTATCTTCCAGTCGGCGTAGTTCTGTGAGTTCAACACCATCATGCCAGGGGGCCCACTACCGCCGCCTTCCATTTTCTGTGTTACCGTCGCTCTGATACCAATTTGTTATTCGCAGTGCTCGGCCACAACCGAGAAATAGGATTAACTTTCAGAAAACAGGAATTACAAAATACACGAAGATAATGGGGAGAAGAGTACACAGGATATTTTACGTGGAAAACCCTAAGTGGGAAAAACCACGGGAGTCCTCAAACTCCAACTATTACTATATGCAGAGATGTACAATGATGAAGCTACAAGGCAACAACCTTGAGCTCACAGTCTTCGCCACAGGCGGCGGTAATACACTGAGGCAACGACCTCTTCGTCTCTCACACTCTCTCGGCTGCTCTCACTTCGCTCCCTCTTCGTGGAAAACAGAAAATGAGCAACGACATAAAACTGTTTGCCCTAAGTCATATTTATACACATATGACTTTTGGGCTACTTACAAATATAGCCTCAAGGGCTCTTGGCAAACATATTCACAAATATGTCCCCGCATCCGGATCTCTCTCCGGGTACATTCGTCATCCGGCTCCGTAACCGGGGTCTTCAGCATCCGGCTCCGTAACCGGGGTCTTCATCATCCGGCTCCGTAACCGGGGTCTTCATCATCCGGCTCCGTAACCGGGGTCTTCATCATCCGGCTCCGTAACCGGGGTCTTCATCATCCGGCTCCGTATCCGGGTACTCTTTATCCGGCTTCATGCCGGGTACTCTTCATCATCCGGTTCCGTAACCGCAACCGGGCTTGCCGTCATTCATCTCCGGACATCCCATCCGGAGGGACCGAAATCCCAACAGAACGTGAATTTCCTTCCTAATAAATAGTGCCGGAATTTATTGATGCTATAGATCATCCCTAGCGCCTCCCGCTCCGTTGTGGAGTAGTTACGCTCTGCTGTTGATAATTTGCGACTAGCGTAGTATACTGGCTGGTACCAGCTTGGTTTGGTGAGCTGCATTAGTGCACTTCCTATTGCTATGTCTGAGGCGTCGACGAACACGTGGAATGGCTTCGCCCAAACTGGTGGTTGTACGACTGGAGCCTGTGTGAGCATTATCTTAAGTGCCTCATAGGCCTTATCCTCCGTTGCAATCCATTGGAAAGGAGTCCGATGTACGGCAGCGTGTAACGGCGTGGCGAAGTCAGCCAAATACCATATCATCCGACTATGCCACCGTATTTGTCCTAAAAACCGGCTGAGTGATTTAGCGTTTGTCGGAGTTTTGGCTTGCGTAATTGCGGAGATTTTGTTCGGGTCAATTGCAATTCCCTCCTTGCTCACTATATGGCCCAGGAGAGTCCCGCGGGTCACACCGAAAGCACATTTCGCGGGATTTAGGCTTAAGCGTGCAGTGCGGCAACGTTCTAGGCACATTTGTAAGTGCGAAAAATGGTCTATTGTTCTCCCATATACTGCAAAGTTGTCTAAAAAAACTTGCATGAACGCCGGATTGTATTCCCCAAAGATCTCCGTAATTATCCGTTGAAATGTTGTCAGCGCCGTCTTTAACCCGAACATCATGACGACTGGCACATATACTCCCCAGTCCATGACAAATGCCATCTTTTCTTGGTCCTCGGGATGCATGCGTACCTGGTTATAGCCACTGAAGCCATCTAAAATTTTTTACATCTCATGGCCTGCGACGGCATCTAGTATGCTATCGGTGAAGGGTAAGGGAAATGCGTCCGTAATGGTGACGACGTTTAATTTTCGGTAATCTACACATACCCGTATTTTGCCGTTTTTCTTTGGAATGACCACTATCGGGCTTAACCATGTCGCTTGTTTAACTGGTCATATGAACCCCGCCTTCAGGAGCTTGTCGATTTCTTCTTTCATGTGGGTCGTGTAGTTCGAGTTCATGCGGTAGCGGCGCTGCTGGACAGGTTTCGCATCGGTTGCTAAATTGATCTTATGCTGATAGAACTTGGGATCTAACCCCTTCATGTCCTCATGAGCCCAAGAGAACACATCCTTATATTCCGTGAGTAGTGCGATCATCGTTTTTCTCTTGTCCGGCCTTAATTCCTTTGCGATGGAGAGGAACTGAGGCTCCGATTCTGCACCCATATTTACTTCTTCGAGGGTGGAAGCGATGGCTCGTCGTGAAATCTCCATTTCCCTTTCGAATGCCGCCCGTGCTCTGCTGAGTTCCAATATGGACTCTGGGTTTGGTTCGTAAGGCTCGTCGTGGAGAACAGTGGTTGTGGTATATTCTGTCGCGGTTGCGATGACGTCTATTTCAAACAGCGGAATAATCCGAGGGTGCTCGTCGAGGTATGCCTCTAATTCTGCATCCTCCACCCAAGCCAACATAATTATATCTTCTGCGTATAATGGTGTTATACCCTTCAGTTGTGGCGTGCTTCCTTCCGTAGGTACGCGAACCTTGGTGCATCCATGTTGGAAATTGATACACTTGTGTTGCCAGCTCTGCTTGATATTTGCTGCCTGAAGCCATGGTCTGCCCAGAAGCACTAGGTACGCCCCTGGGGCGTCCAAGGCGAGGACGACCGCCGAGATGTCGAATCGGTGTCCGCCCACGATAATGCCTATTTTGGAAATTAACCCTAATGGTCGTACTGAGCGGGTCTCTGCCATTCAGAGCCAGAATGAGCAAGCCTCCCATTCTGAAATGCCTAATTGCTCGCAAGTTTTCGCACTAATTACATTGACGCCTGAGCCGTTGTTGATTACGCATCCAAGAATTTGTTGTTCGTGTAATATTAATGTAATAGCTGGGTTGTGCTGATCCACTACCGGCGGTCCATTGCTAACGTCTGTAAGGTTTGTAGCGATACTCACCTCGGGTATGCCTATCACCCGTTCTTCCATGTTCTGGCGGAAGCGTGGGACTAGCTACAGCAGTTTCTCCATGGTTAACGTTATCTCACGGCCCGCTAACGCTTGCCAAATGGGGTCTGGGACCGGTCTTTCGTCCTCTGCTCGCTCCATTGTGTTCGCGGACTCCTTCCGCATGCGTTCCGTATTTGTCGCATTTGCTTTTTCCACCCACGCTTGGGCTTGTCGGCGTACCTCGTCTTGCGCAGCCCAATTAGCCATTTTTGTTTGGTGGCGTGTCGTGACCTGCTGCACTTCCGTCGTAATCGTATTGATAGCGGGCCCCTTTCCCTTGCGTGATGGGCATTGCGTGGCATAATGTCCGGGTTGCTGACAAATAAAACAATGGATGCTTGATTCACCCTTCTCGGCTCTTGGTGGTGTGTGCCGCTCCCCTGGTGCTACTTGCTCCTCGCAGTCCGGCCTCGTTTGTCGGAACGTACGCGGTGGCTACTATTGGTCCCGTCGTTGTTCCTGGTGCCCCTCATCCCCCGAGCTTTCGTCGTAACGCCGGTGATCTCGATATTGCCGTGGCTTACCACGATAACCATTGAAGCCGCCCCGTTTGTTTGTCGACCGGTGATTCTCGTAGCACCGACCCCCTTTGGCGTAACTCGGATGTCCACGATAATCCTCGTCCTTTGGTTCGTCCTCCTCGGAATCGTTGTGATTCTGGCAATTCCAGTGGTGCCGGTCCTCCCATGGGTTGCGATCCTTATACCGGGGTCGGTCTTCTTGCCTCCTTTGTTCAGTCTGGTGTGGTTGACGTTGTGTGTCCATGCTGCGGACTGCGGGAGTGGCTCTGTTTAACATATTGTATTCGCATTGGTCGACTGTGTGAGCCTTCGAGTGGCAGATTGGGTAGTGGATTCACATATTGCACTCCACTATGGAATGCCCCGAGTTCAAGCAAATCGTGCACTGGATTGCTTGACGAAACTGGCGTTCCTCGTCCTGAGGTAACGCTTGTCGTAAGGAGGACATAGAAAACCTTTCCTCCTCGTCATCCAACTCGAGCTGTAATGCTCGTTCAATTACCATATCCGTTGTTTCCCCTTTCACGCTATTGTTGTTGAGCGTTGCCCGGATGGGCTGGCGTAAAGCTGCCAGAAATGTTTCCCGAGCCTCGTCCTCCGCGGGGCTCCGTTCTAGTTTCCGTCGTAAATTTTGGAAACGTAAAATGAAGTCCGCTATCGTCTCAGTCAGCAGTTGCTTAATCGTATAAAACTGTCCGAGGATTTCGCGTTGTGGAACCCTCCGCTGGAAGAATCGCAAGAAAGCGGACTGCAATTGATCGAAGGTTGTTATTGTTGGTAAATCCATCTGTGAATGCCAAAACGCCGCTCGCCCATCTAATGTTTGTTGAGAACTCGACGTTCCTTATGTCCGACTCTCGGCCACAACCGAGATTCTTTTCATACACAGAAAAACAGGTAATGAAACGCGACACAAAAGAGGAGAAATGGTACACAGGAGGTATACGTGGAAAACCACAAAATAGGGGAAAAACCACGGCAGCCCACAAGCTGCAAACTGTCACCAGTGAGATCACTGAGGCAACGACCTCGTGCTCACAGATCTTCGCCACAGGCGGCGGTTACAACAGAGGCAACGACCTCGTCTCTCTCTCTCTCTCTCTGTACAGTTACGCGCTCTGATTTCTTCTTGCACCAACAAGGAAGGATTACAACAAGAATGACAACTCATACTAAAAGTTTGCCCTAAGTCATATTTATACTAATATGACTTTTCGGCTATTTACAAATATAGCCTCGATGGGCTCCATCCGGCTCTCCGCAGTCGGGTACTCCTCATCCGGTTCATACCGGGCCTACACCATCCGACTCTCCGAAGTCGGGTTCTCCCCATCCGGTTCATACCGTTTCGGCCTCGGCCTGTCGGCCTCGGCCGAGTTTGTTCATCGGCACTGTTCTTCTCCCTTCCCATCCGGAGGGACCTCTCTACCAACAATGTTAACCCGAACTCCGTCATTTTCGACTGGTGTGCTACCGCCTCCGAAAGGCTCTACGCCATGTGGTTCACATTCCATACATTCAGGAACATGTGAATATGAGTTGTGGCGTCGGTTTCGCCGTTAAAGCAGGGGTAGGCAAAGGCCATGGTGGGGGCTACGGCGGGTCGGGAAAGACCACTGGGTGGCTATGGTGAGCGTAGTCTTCGCGTCTCGTCAAGGATTTGGAGAGCGAAGAATCACCTTTGTACTCACGGCAGGTAGTACTGAGGTTGCTAAGGCGAGGCTTTTGCCGTGCGCGTTCTTTTGTCTGTCGTGTGACGGACCTTCTTATTGGCCGGTCTTGTCGTGTTGGTTCTCTGGGGTGTCTGTGGCTAAACATCCATTCGTCGTTGCTCGTCTGTGAGAAGACACAAATCACCAAGTGTGCCAAAAGTGTTGCCGTTTAGGAACACGGTCCGCGGTTAGTCCTTCGACCTAGACCTCCAAGTGGGTGTGGAACAACGAATAGGCATCTAAGCGTAATGCGTAGGGGAATGTTCCCTGTAACCTATCAATGTATAAGGGAGACGGCTACAACCGAATCCTTAGGAAGGGTTACACTTACGTTCTTACACGCTCAGGCCTTCAAGACACACACAGTGGATTAGCCGTAACTATACACAAAGAATCAGAGAAGAAAGAATTCTATTATGAGACATTTCTTACATTCCCAAAATTACACGCCCCCTTTATCAGAGGTTTTTTGCCCTTTATATACGCAGGGTCTATTTAGCCGTTCACGCTTCCTACGTGAACCGTTACATGCGTTATGATCTTATATTATTTCTTATTCCTACGCTCTTGTCTGTCGGTTACTATTCCGGCGGACAACAGTCAAAACCAAGATAGAAGATAGAGTTACAGAAGAAAGATATAAAGAGACCACAAGAAGAGAGGAATGAAATGATAAAAGAACAATTAATGTATTAAAGTAGAATGAGAATGGATACAAGATAGGCGATGAGAGCTTAAGACTAGTGTTGATTCGAATTGATTTGAGAATACATGTATGCCCCTATTTATAGGTTCCTATAGAATAGCCTAGAGATTTCTATAATGTTCTAGACCTAGAATATTCTAAGATGTTCTAGGATATTCTAGAATGTTCCAGAATGTTCCGAAGTATTTACAATAAACAGTGTATTATAAGAAGTAGCTTTTGTTATCTTATATGATCATAGGCTATCTTAATGGTTGGGTTCTTGATTATGTATTACAAGGTCTTGGGTTCAAGCCTAGGTGAAGCCATGATGTTTATGTATTAATGACACTAGAGGGTTATGCAAGGGATTAAAGATGAGCAACTACTTGTGTTGGTTTTGTCGAGGGTCGAGGCCAAGGAACTCAGCCTTGAAGAAATGGTCATATAGTTCAACAAGAAAATCTTGTGAGTTTATTAATTCGTAAGTTTTGTTTAGTTATTTATGAAGTGTTCGAATGTGTCATAATGATTTTACATCCACAAGGTATATATGAAAATCCAAGAAGTTATGATGAAACAACTTGGATTCATTACTTGGGAGCAAGTGACTGAAGATTATCCGATGGCATCTTCTTATAAAGCGTTGTCGGAATACTTTATTGCATTCAAGGATTAGGTTAATATTTTTCTTGTAATTGGTATTTTACTATGGTATATCTTATTATGTTTAACTAAAGTATTTTTTCTGTTGTACCTATTAGAAACCTTGTCGTGGAAAGCAACCAGGTGAGGTCAAAGATATACACGACTTTCCAACATCCTTCCTTTCTCATCTTGAGAGAGCTAGGAAAGAAACGGATCGACGCTTAGTGAAAGCATATGATGTTGAAAGAAACTCAGCCACAAAAAGGACATTACTAAAGACTTATACTATAATGTCTCTTGTGGAGATGTAGTACACATGAGCGTGAAACTTCCAAAGAATGACTATAGTCTCCTTATTGCATATATACCTTACGGATTTCGGATGGCAGGTTCATCCTATGATGATGAGCCATTCAGGTTCAAACTGTTGGAGAAGATGGTCAAAGATTTTGGAAAACGGACCACAACATCCTTGTGGAGAATCATTGTGTTTCATAGCATGGACCAAGGGTACTTTGTGGCTCATGCATTGCGATCTCGTTCTCATGGAATCAAGAACCTTGCTTGGTAAGGGTTTTATTTTGTTACATCTTGAATAAATTGATTTGTCTAAAATTCTTTCTACTTCATTTTAAATTGTGTCTTTTGGTTCTTTACTTGTGATTGGTAGTAACAAAACCAACATGAATAGAGGACCGACATTTCAGTTCATGAACGCAATCGAGTACATAACAGTTGGTTATTTCGACGAAATAAAGAAGCAAAGGATTAAGGAGCATTCTAATGAAGTTGGCAATTCAAATCTGCTGGTATATCCAGCAGTTACACACAAACTGCGACATGTCGCCACCATTGAACCAGGACTTGTCAACCCGTATAAGAAATCTCAATGCCTTATGATGCGCTTGATATAAATGTTTTCTGGTGAGGGCAACTAGATATTAAATTTTTTCTTTGGCACATGTATAGCTTAAAACTTGTTGGTTATTGTAACATACTCGAACACATTTTGTTGGCTAACACAACCTTCTTGTCACTTTGAATGTAGGTAGTAGGTGCTACATCGACATGTGCTTTGAAGCTCTTCCAAAACACTATTGCATTGGAGAAGGATGAGGAGCAAGTGAACTTTATCAATATGAGGATAAAGTCCTTATGGGAATGTCTAGATCAAGACGAAGAGGTCGGCGCAAAGCACATCGCTGATATCGAACGATTTCAAGTTGTCCCTTGTGAGCCGATTCCTCCATTAGCTGGTGAACCAGGTGAGCGCACTGATCTTGATGATGAGCTTATAGAGGACCCTACGGTTTCTCGTATGTCTAGAAAGGACACCAATGATCAAATTTGTGATGACTAAAAGGAGGAAGATAAGAACGATGTAGACACATTGATTGCTATGTGAAACATTTTGACATTAGAGATCTATGAACTACTGTATAATATCTTTTGCAATACATTGATAATTTACATCTAAATCTAAGTTTTATTCGTTTGGTTTATTGTCTATAACGTATTGTGGTTTATTGTCTTTAACCTTTTGAATTATAATATACCATTAACTTTGGAATTTCATTGTTACATCTAAAATCCATTTACTTGGTTAAATTGCCACAACACCCATTTGGATCCAAATCCATTCCGTTGGTTTATATTGAATTATGGGTTAAAGCATGATACGGAGTACCAACTTTTGGCCAAAATTTTAGTACTATTTCAATGAGGAAAATCTTAAAAAATGTAAAAATAATCCAATATTTGAGTTTAAAAAGTTGATCATCACTTGTGTTAAAATTAAAAGTCACATTCAATGAGAATGGATTTCAAATATGAAAAAACATTGCACATCCTTCCACTGTTATGTTTGTGTCCAAGTGACCTTCTTGTAGTCAATTTCATTTGAGGTTGTCAGACCACAATCCTAGGTAATGTTGTACAGGAATCTTAACTGTACAAGATCTCGAGTAGTCAGTCAATCATGAAGGTAGTCAATCAGTCTCTCTCCCTCCCTCCCTCTCTCTCTCTCTCTCCTTCCCCTTTTTACTTGGCGATTCCCTAGGATCTTACCTCCTCTCTCTCTCACACACACACACACTCTTTCCTTCCCCCTTCTACTCACCGATTCCCTAGGTTCGTACCTCCTCTCTCTCTCTCTCTCACTCTTTCCTTCCCCCTTCTACTCGCCGATTCCCTAGGTTCATACCTCCTCTCTCTCTCCCTCTCTCTCCCTCTCTCTCTTCCACCTTCTGTATAGGTTTCTCCACGTTCTCTGCTCACTCTACGAACTCCAAGTGTTCCCTGCTCCTCATGTCCTCTCTGAAACAACAGTACACTCATTGTTTACCCTTGTTTTATGCAAACTCTCTTCATCATGACCAATTTGCATCCTTAGGTGTTCTCTGCTCACTGTGTCGTCTTTGCATCGATCTCTGCTCTACGAGCCACATTCTCTCTCACAGGTGTTCTTTGCTCACCATGTGTTGTTTGCATCGATCTTTGCTCTGTTGGTCGTGTTCCCTCTACCTCCAGGTGTTCTCTACTAATTGTGTTATCTTTGCATCGACGTCTTTCAACGACATATTCTTGTTGTGTTCCCTCTACCTGGTGTGTTTGTTTGCTTGCAACTTGTGCTTTAAACTTGTCCCCTCTGCAACAACTTCAGCAATGACATCTGCAACCATAACAACATCTGGGAAGGTACTCCTACTTTAGGCTTACCGTTATGTTCTGCTACATGTTTGATTCTGTCTGTTGTTGTCGTTTAGGGTTTTCTTGTTGTTGTTCATGTTGTTCTCCCTTGATCATTTGAGAGCCTTGTACATGTATATGCTTGAATTTGAGAGTCTTGTACATGCATATATGTCATTTTCTGCAGGTGCTTGAATTTGGGACATGTTGACATATTGAAAGAGGGTTCTATGATGGTACAATGCAATGTTCTTGTAGGCTTTGTTAAATTATCTTGTTCTTGTACTTGTTCTTATCTATATGTGATTGTCCTTTTTGTTATTCTTGTTGTTTGTGTTGTTTTCCCTTGATCATTTGAAAGCCTTGTACATGCATATGCTTGAATTTGAGAGTCTTGTACATGCATATGTCATGTTCTGCATTTGCTTGAATTTTGTACATGTTGACATATTGAAAGAGGCTTCTTGTTAAATGACCTTGTTCTTGTCTATCTGTGGTTGTCCTTTTTGTTGTTCGTGTTGTTCTTGTCGTCCTTATTGTTCTTGTTTTCTTACCTAATTTAGTATTGTTATGATGCATGTATATGTTGTGTATCGGGGGTTAACATTATGTTCATGTTCGGCATTTCCTTGAATTTTGTACATGTTGACATATGGAAAGAGAGTGCGATGTTGGAGTTCCTGGTGTTAAATGTTATTGTGATGAAGCTAAATTGTTGTTGTTTGTGTTTTCCTCCTATGTGCACTTTCAAGATAGTCTTGTACATGCTTGAATCTTGTTGTTGAGCCAACTTGCAGTATGTTTAGGGTTGTTATGTCTAATTGTTGTTCTTATTATGCTTGATTTAGTGTTATGATGAAAAATGACAGTTGTGCATGATTTACTGTTATTTACTATTGTTGTGCGATGTCGAAATGTTGCGTGTCCAATGGGATAAATTGTGAAATAGTGTGATTCCACGCACATTACTCAAACGATTTTACATTTGAAAATTAGCCGCATTCGAGTGCATATAGAGGGGTACAAACAAGATTTGAACCTTGAACCTCTAAGATAGAAGACATTTATCTTACCACGAGAGCTGTTACAAAATACTTTAAATATTATGTATTTCTTTTCATATTCAAAGGGCATAGGAAATAACCATACAAAACTGTGTGCACAAAACCATGGTTCCAAGCCCATGGTTTTGTGCATGTTAGAAGCATGGATAAACCTATAAAAACCCTCGTAAGGCTTGTGTAAGGGGGGGTTCAATATGTGATATCACCATCACCACCATCATCAATATAATACTCTCATTCATTTTTTTCTAATTAATCATCTTCTCTCAAGTGTATCAAATTTCTTAATCTTTTCAAGTGTGACATTTTCTTCCTCAACTCAAACATCCACATCATTGTCTTTTAACTTCACAAACGTCCTCATTAGTCCTAGAGCCTGGTGGTCCCGCTCAAGTAGCAAACACACGCGAGCATTTTCGCGACAATGTGTGAGGCGAAGAAGAGAGACAAGACTCACATGACAAGGAAGACACCCACAAAGAAGAAAATGGTCAAAGAAAATATCAACACACCATGCAAGGAAAGAAAAAGGACCTCCATCAAAGAAAGTAAGATGACCCCCACCAGAGGGAGGTTGAAGTTTTCAACAACTCAGGGCAAGACGATTACACAAACATCCTTCGAGGTACAAAATTAGGATGGGGTTATTTCCTTCATGCATGGCCTGACACTTATGAAGACCTAGACATGTGGATGATGAAAACTTGGGGCTCATCACATCCAAGACAAGGAGAGGTTTCCACATCACTCAATTGAAGAAGGATTTTATCACTGAACTAAAGTCATGATATGAACAAGTTTATGATACAAAACATGTCCTAAACAATGAGATAAGAACTGTTTTTGCACGTGCATTTGCATGTGAACTCCATGGTGGCATTGAAGTTGATTGGGAAGATTTTACTCATCATCGATCATCACATTATAGAGGGTCCTCAAGTACCAACACTACTATGAAGTCTGAGGGTACCTCTCATATCGAAATCCCAGCTAGGAGATCTGTGTTGACTCAACAGATTGCAAAACAAAGTGCCACAGTAACAAAAAAAATTTGTGGTGGACTCATTGAAGCACAAGAGATTTCTGATTATAGATGTGATTTGCTGGAACACAATTATCACAGGAAATATTCAAATTGGGCAAGAAGAAGAAGCATTGAATCATTTGGGATCATTGCAACGCGAGAGCCTCTTGCCAAATATGGTCACTTATTTTTGTATCTTAAGAGTTGTCCAGCCATTGGTAAGGAATAATATTATACTAGGCAATGCATTGGTGGATATGTATGCCAACTGTGGTGACCTCAATCAAACAGGAGAGATTTTTGGTGAATTTCTAATTAAAAGCACGATGGATATATGGTTGTCCGACATTTCAAATGTATGCTGAAATTAGGGCAGGGTTTTAAAACCTAATGCAACCACATTCACATGCAATATTCATTGTAATAGTGGACTATTTTAATACTAATGGAGGATATTTTTTATAGATTTTTGTTTTTAAAAAAGGAAGTAGCTTTCCTTTAATTAATTTAATGGGATAGTATTAAAGGGGGAATGAATAGAGGGGACCATACGTTTTGTTTTGTTTTTTTGTTTTTTTTTTTCCAAAAAAAACTCCTTCCATTAGTCATATATATACGTTTTGTTTTTACATTAAGATTTTTTTCAAAGAAATAATCGTATAATCGTTGTAAAAAAGAAGAAGCAAAAAGCAAATTAAAAGAAAGGATAGCTACTGCATTCATTCAGATAACGTGGTTTTTGTCTTCCTCGAAGAAGGGTTTTGCTTTATTCCAGCGCGACTTGAGAAAGCGGGCGAGCGATGCACGGCGGCAAGACAGAACGCCGCCCCCCTGTCTTCTCCGGCCCTGCTCATCGTACGCTTCCGGCCGTCCGGACACCACGTAACCGCCGCCGTACCCTCCTCTTTCTTCGGGTCCCCCCCTCTTAGTCCCCCTCCCTTCACGGCGCTGAGCGTTAGCGGCGTAATCGCGATCCCTGAACTGATCAAAGCCATTGCGAGCCGCTTGACTAGCGTTAATCCCGCCGTTATCTCCCATCCTCTCCTCAATCGCGTGCAGATTAGTGGTAAGGACCTCTTCTCGGATTGCTTGGCCACCGGCGATTGCCTCCGTATTATTGCCTTGAACACTAATAGGACTCATCGCTTCCATAATGCAGTGATTAGTGTCCCTAGGGACATGGTCGGAAAGAAGCAGAGCCAGAGCACGTGCCTGGCGCCTTGAGATTCCGTGGAACACGTGGACTCGACCTTCGTAGAAAAACGTGATGGGCAGCGGATCTTCTTCATGGGTGGATCTGAGCGCAGGATCAGGATGAAGGCGATGATGATGAGGATCATGTGCGCCGCTGATTCGGCTCCATCTACGGTGAGGACTGGTGGTGGTACGATTACATACCAAGGCATGATCAGAGGAGCTCGCCATCAGTGTGACACGCAAAAAAATAATTTAGAAACAGAAGAGAATGTTTGTTATCAATTCGGCCTCAGGGGATCCTTTAAATTTCCCACATCATTTTTACGCACGTGCGTTTTACGCGCACGCTCACACGCTCTTCTATTCCTCACGTTTTTTATATTTGGCACTCCATTATGGCACGTGCCACATTGCGTGTTATTGCAATTTGCTACATTCCACCCCCCTTTTCTTCCTTCCTTCCTACCCCAAAAAAAGTGTCCTAGAGTCCCACTGCCTCACTTTCCACGCCCCTCCATCCCATCCAGGTGAGGGTTTGACCATGTACATACATCATTGAAATCCAGGTCACAACATTTCTCCATAATAAACATGAAAAATATGGCCGATGACTTTCGTAACCCTTTCCTTTTTTGGAGGGAAACTCGCCCATCTCATCCACTACTAGTCAAACCCTTTCTCCTCCCTCTGTCCTATGTGCATGGTGGACGAACAACCATGTCTATCATTTGTGAATTCATATTGAACGATGACAGGCCATTGGTAAATAAATGTTTGTTGCTTCGAGTTAGCAATCATCCATATTCTACGGCACCATTGTATTTTGTCTTATCACAATCCATAATCATAATGAGTTTTGCCTCATGACAATGGTTGTCCACATGGAATATAGAACATTATTGATGAAGAAGAATTTTTCTACATGACCATGCGTGGGTGCCCATATGTATTGTTGTTTTGTATAAATTTGCATCAATTTTTGCCACAAAATGGTGGCTCATTCACAAAAGTTGTTAGAAGAGTAGTTCACCAAATTCCAAACACTTTATTATCTCATTAAAAGTTGAAATTTGACTTGTTTTTAATAATTCAACCTCAAAAAAGAAGCATAGTTGATGCTTCAACAAATATTGATGTCCTTAATGATTATGTGTGCATTGTTGATTCATTCAATCAGGACTTGTACATTGTACCTTAATGATTTTGTGTGCATTGTTGATTCATTCAATGAGGACTTGTACATTGTATGTGTTCTTGAAACTTTCTAGTAAATGAACTTACTAGCAATGATGGTTGCTTCAAACTCATTTGAGGGTATGCCACATTGGAAATGAGGGTGACACAATAAGGCTTACAGTTTTTTATTTTGAGTCGAACATGTGTTAAACAAATCAGAGATCTATGAGAAGACAAACATTTGTGCTATGGTAGCCCATAATATGAATATGCAATTATATCAATTCTTTCATTTCTAAAGTACGAAAGGTATGAACAAGGTAAGGAGAGTGGGTCTATGCCTTGTTACACTAGTTTCTATTCCCGAGTTGAAATAGATATACAAGTCCACTATGATAACTTCAATTCATTAGCCTAAATGTCATGATGATGAGGACGAAGAATGGTAAAGTTCACTTGGAAAACATGTAGTGTCATACTTGGTTGGTATAGTTATTATTATTATAAGGTATGCCACTTTTTTCTTTCTTTTGCTATTTGAATGTCCATGTACCAATTTCCATTGTTTTGGACCCACCTACCTCGGATATTGACAGCATAAATGCTTGGTCCACAAGGCTCAATCTATTTGCCCCCTTATCAAGAGGTAATACACAAAATAATAATACAGCAAAATTCTCTCATTGATTGGAAAATATCAATTGGAGCTCTTAGGTGATGAATTGAAGTATGTGATCATTGAGGATAGGTTACTAGAGGCATTAATGATGAAGTGACAATATGCTAAATTTGGAATATTACATTGCAAATATTAACTTGTGATGTTGGCCCAACCAACGTAAAAATGTCGTAACATATCCAATTACACCTTACTAACGCCATGAGCCATGACTCTTGGAGAGCCTTAACACTTCTTCTAACATACTCAAGTTAAGTGTTGAAGTAGTACCATAACATCATCACCCAAATATGAAGTTATGCAAGCTATGCAATTAAAACCTAGTGGAGGATAAATATCACGTACCTTTTTTTTAGTAACACTTTTATTACTAGTGGGAAACCTCAAAGTGAGGTAAAAACCTGCAAAGAATAAAGAGAAGTATACAAGTGTCGATTAAACACTAAAGAGCTTAGAAACACTCAAAGTAAAGAGTGTAAATTTGTAGCATGATGTCTCTGTATTGTAGACAATTAAATAGAAATAGCCTAAGGGCTTACTTAAAGAAGTTAACTTCATGCAGTTGGTCCAGAGTGCCCAAAATCTTGTCCATTCGAGAAAATATGGCATTGCTGGATAGGGCACACAGAATTTGTCCAAATAACCAAAAGTAGTTCCCAAGCCTTCGGCTAGGAAATTTGTGAGAAAGAGATATACTTAGTGTCTGTACACATAATGTAGTGAATGAACAAATCCATAATAAGTGTGAGATTGTTTAAATATCACTTATCACATGCTTAGCACACAAGGTAATTCGTGAGAAATATGAGGACTAATTAGACGGGCATAATAATGAAAATGTCATACTCAAATTTCCACCAAGAATGATGAGCACATAGAGAATTTTGACTACAAGGTAGTAGTACCCCCCTTCTCAGTAGGGATTTGAATTGAAATTTGGGTGAAAAATAACCTCATTAAGCGTAAAACATCTCTTTTATTTTATTTTGTCTTCTTATCCTAGTGGTAATTTGTTAGAATATTACTCTCGGGCCTTATATTCAAGGCTCAACTTTCACACTTTCTTATTGCACTATACTTATTTTTTTCTTGATTTGCTAGATGTCATTGTGAACTATAGGTCATGATGACTCTTTGTCTCCATCAAATAACCTTAACAACTTTGTAAACTATAGGATATGATAACTCTCTTGTCTACATTAGGTTCAAGGCTTAACTTTTACACCTTTATATTATATTACACATGTTTTTTCTTAATATACTAGATGCCATTGTAAAATGTAGCGGTTGCACACAAGACCTTCTAGTATATGCCCGACAACCTTACGAATTGAGTTACATCCATCTAAGGTCTCAACTTTTAGACCTCTCTATTATACTATACACATTTTTTAGCTTAATTTATTGGATGCCATTGTTAAATTTTGGTTGAACACTTGGCCTTTTGGTCTCCTTCAAACAATGTCACCAACTTAGCCAAGAATACATTTAAGGAGGACATAAGGAGGCGGGATGTGAGTGTAAGTAGAACATTATCAGCACAATAAGTTGTGATTAGTGATGGTGTGGTGATGTTGTCTCTAAGTCACCTATTATGCATGTGCTTATTGCAAATTCTATATGTTTATGGCCCAACACTAATGGATGTCCATGTAAAACACACAAAGGAACTAGTGTGATGACTATGTGCTACTTTCCAAAGACACTTGGGATCAAATATGGAAATTCATATTTGGTGAATGGATTGGAATTCGATCATAGAACTTTATGTATAGACCTCAAATATATGAAAAGGTTTGAGTGTGAATAGGTCGTTGAAGCTATCAAACAACTATACTTGTGCATAAATTTTGATCAAGCACCCGATATTCCAAGAGGATGTACTATTACAACATGGTGCACCACTGGAATGAAAATGGGAAGCTTCTCAAGTAAAACATTTTAGCATGCATAAAAAATGCTTTTCGTCAAAGCACATACCTTGCAAAGGCATCAAGGAATGTAGTTAAATAAAAAATAGTTTGATAATGAATTCCATGAAGCTCAAAAGTTCCGTATTGCAAGTTTGGATGTTATCAAGGGTAAGTAAAATTATCAAAAGCATTTGCACGAATACAAACCACTTATTCAAAAGAGAAGAATATGTGACATTACTCAATAGGTTCTCCAAACAAGAAGAAAACATGTGCATGTGATAAATTTCTAGGAAACCTAAGGGGAAACGAGTTGAGAGTTATGGTGACTTAGCTCTTACGAACATATCTATAAATGATAGGAAGTTATATGAGAAGTATTTAACTATTAGAAATATGATTTGTTATCGTACTCTTTCACAAATGCCTCCCTTCTTTATGGTTGAAGATGTAGATATATGGCTTCAAAATTTAGCATCCCAAAAGGAATGAGATGTTCAATTTATAAAGATTGGAATGTTGAAATGGTAGGAAAAGATGCACATGGATCGATAAGGTGTATGGTAATCATGCATTGCAAATCATTTAAGCAATTATTGGGCAATCATGGTTGGCTCACTTACAAAAAAAGATTGGATGCATAATGGAATCATATTTTTTTAATACAACTATTTGTATTAAGCAAGGCATCCGACTCTCCCTCAATATGTTTGGGCTATGCATTCATAAATTAAAATAAATTATTGCAAAGTTTGTAAAGGAAGAAGACATTGAAGCGGGTATCATTGAGAATGTTTTCGTCGTGCTTTTGTTGTACACAAATAATGTGTTGCTTTTTACAAATACTTTAGCAGACGCACAAAAGCGTATGAGGACATTGATAGAGTTTTACATGCGTAGCAAGTTAACTATTAATTGTTCTAACATGAAGATTATGCATTGAAGGGCTAAAATAAGGAAGAAGTCATGCATTATGTGCAATAATGAGCCACTTGAAATTATGGAAAGATTTAAATACATTAGCATTGAAATTCCCTTGAGTCATTAATGGAATGAATGTGGTAGAAACTATTTAAGAGTAGAGAAGGGAGTGTGTTATGAATTTGAGAATAAATGCAATCATGGCAAAATGAAACGTTGTGTCGTCAATAAGTAACTCTTCGATACTTTGGTGACATTGATGTTTCTATATGGGGTGGAAGTATGGGAAAATAATATATAAGTCCACCTAGAAAGAGTTTGAAAATGTCCAAAAGCGTTCTCTTACAAAAAAGTTGTAGGTCAAGAACAAAAACCTTGCATCCTCCTACTTCTTGAGACGAGATCACTTCCCTTTTGAAATGATCACCATGGGAAGGGCTATTGAATACAGGGAAAGTGTTTAGAGAAGTCCAATTACATCCACTTATTAGAATCACATGGGTAGCAACCAAAATGATCCAAAAGACACAAAAAAGCAAAATTGTTGTGTTTTAGCTTGATGCGAGGTGCAAGAAAACGGTTTGGAATATGAGATGCAACACACTTGCCTCATGATGCATCATTGAATTTCTCTATAATTGAGTCATTGTAATGGTAATATATGATGAAATGGTAAAAATGTGGATGATGCTTATGCTTCACACATTTTACTACATATGTTCTTGGGAAAATGGGGCGTGAAAATTCTAATTTACAAGCATACACAACAAATGTGAAATCGTTTTCTTTTTCCCTTAAGTTCCATTTATTAGAATATGGGAATGAAATTACAAAAAAAACCAATCCTTAAATGAAATTGACCATGCTTTCCACACATCTCGATCAAACCCAATTGTAAAGAATCAAATGTGATTCTATGCGGTGGAAGAGATATGTGTGTGTGTGTGTGTGAATGAGAGAGAGAGAGAGAGAGAGAGAGAGAGAGAGAGAGAGAGAGAGAGAGGAAATGCATGTATACAAAAAACTAGAAAACTGTATATTAATAAGAATGACCAACTAACTATGCAAAGAGGAATAGAAGGTGCTTATGTAGTCACCTACTCTTTATATTCTCTTATTACAATCGCCTCTTGGGAAAGAGGTGGAGACTTAACTACCTACTATGTGTCATAGGAGTTAAGTTGTATGACACATTAGTTATGATACAAAGTAGTGGTGGTGTGTCCACACACTTATGGTCTTAGGATTTGTTCACACCATAGTGAAGTTGAGTTTGATTCTGAAGACCAATCCTTGCATGAATTTCTTTCACGGTTAGAGTGTGAGCTTTCAATTGAACATTGAGTATCGCTACTCACATTCACACTTATTACGTGCAAATGTAATTATATATTTGGTTTTGTAGTCCATATTTGTCTTACAAAGACGATAATAAAATCTCCCCCTTTTCTTTGTAATATATTAATTGCAAAATGTAGAACTGGGATGAGTCAGGACAATCTTAATTGGTAACTTTCTCTTCTTGATAACCTATTTTGTAATGATTTCTAGGATTAATTTAATTATCCCCATTTAATGCCTTTGTTGAGCGCGCAAGCTCAATCGGATCCAGATCGGCTGGATAAGCCAAAGCCGGATCGTATCCGGATCAGTGTTCAGATAGTATCCGGAACTAGGAGCCGCATCGAGATCGGGGACCCGGATCGAAGAGCCAGACCCACGTGTGTATTGGTAGGCCGTTTAGAGGTCTATGCTTCTAGAATACTAGGTAGTCATGGTCCTTGTAGTTAATGTCAGCCGCTCGTATGAGCATTGAAGTACATAGTACTTCTGTCAGTTCCTTGTGGACTTGTATAAAGAGTGCTCACTGAGCACATCCTATGTGCTATAATAGAACAAAGCCCGATTATGACTAGGGTTAGTGGGCCACAAGAGCCTCCGAGCAACCCAAGCACATCTCGGTCGAGTCCGAAATGGACAAAGGGAAGAAGGAAAAAATCTTGAAGATGAGTATGAAGATCCAGACGACAACGAATCGACTCCCTCACTCGGTAGTGAGTTCGAAAGCCTTGATGCTACGATTATGCAAACAAATGGAGTAAAGAAATCCATAGCTATCACAAACAAGAAAGTCTGTCGTTCCACTCGAGAGAGAAACTTGGTCAACCGATTCGGTTACGATGACTACATGGCATATCACTATGCCTTTATGGTGAAGGTGGCGACAATTTGAGAACCAGAAACTTTTTCCAAGGCAGACAAGAATCCACAATGGGTTGAAGCCATGAATGAGGAGATGTAGGTGCTATGCATGAATGAGACATGGGATCTCATCCCCCACTCAACACACAAGAAATGGATGTGGAGGACGCATTTTCTTCAAGGAACACGTTTGCGTTCACAAGTCGAAGGATTGCGCACAAATGGAAGGATAAGGAATATTCCAGCTGATTTTGGGGATTTTTTGTCCATTTCACAAAACATCTTGATACCAGTACCACATGTTCTTGAAAACTTGATGAAAAAGCTAAAATTTTCACCATTTGATAAAATTGAAAATTGCCAAATTTTGCCCAAATATGAAATGTAACTTTGTGTATTTTTAAGGAAACATTACAACTAGTATTTTAGATCCTAACGAAGTCATCAACGAAAAATTTCAAAACAATCAACTGTTTTATTTCATTCAATAAAATGTTGTCTAAATTTGTTACATATCGTTGCACAAAAAATACATTTAGGAGTTATTTGCATTACTATCATCATTCCTTTCATGAGAATCACTACTATAGCTAATATACAATTGTGACTCTTCCTCCTCATTTTCAAATGTACCAATCAAATCATAGTCTTCACCAAATGGTGTCTCCAAATTGTGTGCACTAAATCTTGTTCGCCTGTAATCTGCGATATCTTTGGTAATATCTCTTTGTGAAAGTTAATATGCGAAAACTTTGACAAAACCGGTTACACCGGATAACAACAGAGAATAAACACAGTTTTAATGGAAACTTAGTATACACAGTTCACGGGAGAGATAGAGAGAGCATAATAGCATGAACTCAATTCAAAATAATAACACTCTGTACATACAATGTGCTCAGTGAGCGCTTTTATACAAGTCCATAAAAGGACTGACAAGTACTTCAATGCTCCTACGAGCGACTAACACTGACTCCTAAAAATATGCCTACGTACTAGGCTAGATTCGTAGCCCTTTAACGGCCTACCGGTTGCAATCTGATCCGGCTCTCAGATCCGGCTCTTGGTTCCGGATACCATCTAGACACCAATCCATTTCTTCGTTCCAGACTCCGATCCAGCTCTGGCTTATTCAGCCGATCCGGATATGGTTTAGCTTGTCCGCTCAACATTCCCCGTCAAGCTCAACTTGAGGTCGGATCGTGGTATCAATGTTTGTGTCTACCGGTCCTTGCCTTCGGCTTGGTCCGGGTTCTCTTCCAAGATTAATCAATTAATCCTTCAATCAGGCTTTGTAAAGACGAGTTTAATCTGACAATCTCGATTGGGTGATCAAAGACCGATTCAAATCCTTTTATTTTATTTTTTGAGGTTTCTTTTTATTAAAGCTCCTTTAAAGAATAGATATGGTTATAGAAATCCAATCATCGCAGAGGTTTCTCAAATGAATTGGTAACCATCGAGGTGGAGTGGAAATCCCAAGAAGAGTAATAATCGTATTAGGGACAAGAAAAATCTCTCCAATCCATGATCGAACCGAAGAGAGTGAGGGGAATCAACCTCCCTTCGGGGGTGTAGATGGCACGTGCAAAGGGATTCAAGACTACTCAAGAAAGGCATGTTGAAGCTTGAGTAACGAATAACTATTTCTGCATGCATAGATGAATTGATGGGGGTGGGAGCGTTATGTCGTCCCAAAAACCCATCACACCGTCAAACAAAATTTTAAATTACCCTCAAACAAATTTTTGCGTTTAGATAAAGCTATTTGAGCCGGATGAGGGGAAACATGCATGTAGGTGTCAAAACAATTGAATCGGGGTGTTATTCCTCATCCTTTCGGGTTATATTATTTATAACTTTCTCCTGGGATCCGCGTGCCAAAACATGTCGATCCACCACCTTGCTAGAGCTGATTTGTCGATCTATTTCTTGTTGAAAATATCCTTGATCCCATTGGTAATGCGAAGGGCCAAACAACTCGATTGGAGTGGCGGCAGAACCATACCACATGGTTCCAGAAATTACAAAGGCAGCGAAAAAGACTGCAACAATACTGCTAGATAATACGGTTTTGACATTTCCCATACGAAGAGCTTTATACAATCGTTGTGAGGGACGAACACTAAGGTGAAATAGACCGGCTAATATACCTAGGTATCTCATTTTTGTGTCTTCACACCTAGAATCGCTCGCTTGCTGGGAAGACGATCACTCGCCCATCCCGGAGGAGATATAACTACTTTTCCACATGAGCCACAATCGGAACCCATGCTGCTACATCCTAAGTATCTAGGCAAAAAAAAGGCTTTTTCTTCATTGGTACTACTATTCCGAAGAAAAGATTTACTCGCGAGAGAGGCGTGGGCTTGCTTGTCAGATCGTGAGAAAATCCTATGCAAGGAGAGATAATTGAATCATAACCCCCTTGGGAATGATTGATTGTAGGCGAGGAGGGAATCAAATCCCATATAATCTTTTCGGGCTGGATAAATGAAGGTCTTGCCGCGGAGAGGCAACGAGTGAGTGATGGAGAAAGTCTAGGGGCTTTCCCCAAACCTGAAGAGAGCCTTCCAGTCAATTTGGGAAGGAAAAAATGGAATATCGGTGTCGGTTCGATTTTGTTTAACAGGCACATATGTGTATCCATAGAATTCAATGAACTATTCGTACTACAAGAAAAGGAAACATGAACGTAAGATGGACTGTCAAATTCTATGTAGTTAGAAAATTTTGGACATGAGGATATGAATGGGTGAAGGACCGAAAATATCATCAACCCGTATTATCTAGCAGTATCGCTGCAGTCTTTTTCGCTGCCTTCGTAATTTTTGGAACCATGTGGTATGGTTCTGCTGCCACTCCAATCGAGTTGTTTGGTCCTATGCGTTACCAATGGGATCAGGGATATTTTCAACAAGAAATAGATCGACGAATCCGCTCTAGCAAGACTGAAAATCTGAGTCTATTCGAAGCTTGGTCTAAGATTCCAAAAAAATTAGCCTTTTACGATTACATTGGTAACAATCCGCTAAAGGTGGATTATTCAGAGTAGGTGCAATGGAGAACGACGATGGTATAGTTGTAGGTTGGTTAGGCCATGCTATTTTCAAAGATAAGGGGGGTCATGAGTTGTTCGTACGCCGGATACCCACCTTCTTCAAAACATTTCCAGTAGTCTTGGTAGATGGCGAAGGCATCATAA
Organism: Azolla caroliniana; assembly: GCF_043228905.1. NCBI lineage: Eukaryota > Viridiplantae > Streptophyta > Polypodiopsida > Salviniales > Salviniaceae > Azolla > Azolla caroliniana. Next base: position 14,118,912 of record NW_028230436.1, read on the forward strand.
GAGCCGATGTGCCATTCAGACAAGCGGATAAATAGATAGCCTATTTATCTTCATTTGAGGTAAATTCATCATGACAACGTCCTATCTGCCCTCCACTTTTGTACCCTTAGTAGGCTCATTATTTCCAGCAATTACAATGGCTTTTCTGTTTCTCTACATAGAGTGTGATGAAATCCTCTAATTCTTTCTGTTAGATATCGACGTCATGACTTGAAATATTGCATAATCCCATTAGAGGAACAATTTCTAAGCTATTTTTATAGAATTATTATTAGGAAATCTGAATATTTTACATTGGTTTTACTATTAAAGTCAATAACATTTCTTTTCCAAAACCAAGGGGGGTCTAGCACGTATATTTTGGAGCTTTGCGAATGAAAGTAGCTGTTTATGGTAAAGGTGGAATCGGAAAGTCAACGACCAGCTATAACATATCCATAGCTTTAGCAAGGCGAGGGAGACGAGTATTATAGATAGGATGTGATCCAAAGCATGATGGTACTTTCACACTCACAGGTTTTTCAATACCTACAATTATAGATTTTTTGTAGGGCCCTCCTTTGAACATTTCGAGTTGGCTCCTAATAAATATGCAATTTCTCGTTTCATCTCAACTTTCCCAGTCATTTTAGATACAATATTTAAGTATTGGATTTTTCTTCATTTGAATCGTACATCCCCCTCCATTGTAGCGACTCATCACACAATGAATGAATGAAGATTCTAAAAACTAATCCGCGTGTGACGACAAACGATGAATTGGACGCATTTTTCGTAACGATCCAACCCACCTATCCCATGCTTCTTAGCCATTCACTAATAATTGAAGGAATGAGCTGAGAAAGAGGATAAGTACCAATGGATTTTAAATTGAAATAAGGGAAGTACATTTGTATGCAGGGTCCAAAAAAAGTTTAAATATCTGGATGGGACCAATCTCTACATTGCTATATAAAGAAAGTAGATGCTAGAATATCAATGTCTTTCTCATTCCTATTAGGAAGATTTTTAGCCTCTCCAATACAACTTGATTCGTTCGATCGAGTTGGTGGTGGGAGGGGGGTGGATACGGGTATCTACAAGCAAACAAAGAACGATATTTGTTTTAAGACGAAAATCATCTAATAAAAAACCAACTGAGTTAAGATATTTCAGAAAAAAAATGCTTTTTTGATTCTTCGTAGAGGATCGATTCCCGAAGAAGATATAAAAGGTTTCATCACATTGTTGCGTTGCAGAAGGAGATTAGTTGGGACGATTGCTTTTCATACAAACAAATATTTTTTTTTGTATAATTGATATTACTTATCAAGATAGTAGTAATGGATATAACATCCATGGCTGAACGGTTAAAGCACCCAATTCATAATTGGCGAATTCACAGGTTCAACTCAGGCGTCAATGGGAACATTAGACTACTCGTGTGTATGAAAACCTTCACAGCCTATCGAGGAGGCCGTAACAACGGGAGCAGGGGAACCCACCCCATTATTCATCCCTCAGGATAGAATTATACTCTTAGCCTGTTCCGACCTGAGGAAGTAAGCTCATGGGATGGGTCCTGCCTCACCGCCGGGATAGAATCCCATCGGTTATATTATGAATTTTCCCGTTTCCAGGTTTGGATTGGTGACTATAAGACCACAATGCCGAAAAAGCATCAACTCTCCCTTAAAAGGAGGTGTTTGGGTCTGTATCTTTTTGGGTTCTCACAACTTTGGCCAATACATTCATAATGATAGCATGAGTGCTTTGGGATGCCCCCAAGATATATTTTCAGCCCAATTTTCATTTTTATATTGATTAAAAAGAATATTACCCGGTGGAATCAGAGTATCACCATGTTTGGACATACTGGTTAGTCCTTTTGACCCCAACGGTTGAGCCCTAAAATAGTTAATTTTTTATGGGTAATTTTTTTGTATTTGGGTGCGGGGGGAATGTATGTGTCCTAACACTAGCTACTGTGACCAATTGTCTGCCTTGGTTTTATGCTTGTTCCAATCCACAATCTTTTGATTGTGGGTTGGAATTGAGCCGCGTGGTGTGAGGAATTGGAATGCGTCACAAACAAATGATGGATAATTAGGATTTGAACGATGAGTAGGAGAAATCTAAGCCATAACATCTCCTCTTGCCATAACATCTCCCCTTGTAGATATTGATGGTATTCGCGAACCCGTCTCTGGTTCTTTGCTATACGGAAATAACATAATCTCTGGTGCTATCATTCCTACTTCCGTAGCTACCGGGTTACACTTCTACCCAATTTGGTAAGCAGCTTCTGTTGATGAATGACTATACAATGGTGATCCCTACGAACTGATCATTCTTCACTTCCTACTTGGTGTAGCTTGCTACATGGGTCATGAGTGGGAACTAAGCTTCCGTTTGGGTATTGATAGCGTCCAACCAACCAGGTAACCATAAACTCCGACCGGCATTGATTGCTTGACTATCTACCGAGGATAGAAGTACATCAAACCCATACGAAGCTTTATGTTACGGGCATGACCATTTAATATCCCGTGGTGAGAATTTACCGTAGTATTCTATACATGTGGATAAGTGGGAGGGTTAAACGAGAGTGTAAAGAAGGGGAGGATTACTTTTAATTCTCAGGATTGAGACAACCCATTAGGTCAAGTGTGAACTTGCCTGGGGGCCTTGGGTATCGCTATAAATAAGAGGCCTAGCTACCCTCATTTGATGATCTTTTGACTACATCGAGACTCTGCTCTTGTGGTGGGTCAATTCTTGTAGCGAGCGCGCCAGCACCAGGTACGACTCGACGCCACAATGGTGGTATGGGACGCCTATCGAGGCTTGAGTCCGTCTCGATCCCTTCGCTTGGGGGTGGTCGGGTGGATCGACACCCTTCTTTCTCTTTCTCCTTTCTATCTATCATTAGTTTATCCTTATCTTAAGCTTACTTTAGTACCTAGATCTCTAATATTTACCATGGGCAACTTGGATCCATTGAGCAAATATAGGCTTTCCTCAAACCTGAAGAGAGCCTTCCAGTAAATTTGGGAAGGAAAAAATGGAATTTTGGTGTCGGTTCCGCTTTGTTTAACATGCACGTATGTGTATCTGTAGAATTTTTTAGATCATATTGGACTTTAATGAAAAGATTGTTTCGTTGTTCTATCCAATGATGTGTCACAAAATTGGAATGGGCTACTGAAGTTGATCTTGAGGAAGCTCAAAGGTGTTAGTAAGTTCATATGCGCTTGATGAATGTACATTTCTGTCAGCGGATTCGTTACCTATTTCATTAAATCCAAGTAGATTTATATTGTCTATCCATCTATTGGGATGGGTAGACACCAACAACTTTGGAGTCTAGCTAGCTCAACGATATGGGCAACCTCAAAACGATAAATAATGTAAGTTTTTATGAAGTAATGAACGTATATGTGTCAGAAACGACGATTTCTTAGGAGCTACTTTTAGGTAGATTATCAGAGCGGAGGCTTCCTTCTCCAAACCCACTCCTCCCATCGCTGAAAGATGAGCAAAGAATCTCGAGGTGCCAAATTTTCTGTCGATGTGAACTCTTGGGGAAGATCGGCATGTTATCCCTAGAGTAGCTTTTATCCGTTGAGCGACGACCCTTCCACTTGGCACCATCGGATCACTAAGGCCGACTTTCATCCCTGCTCGACTGGTGGGTCTTGCACTCAAGCTCCGAAGGGTTGATTGTTTTTATTTAGAATCTCCGTTTCGGTATTTTTGAACGTATCAGAATTACATAAATTGAGTTTCCAATTTTTTGGTACTATACTATCCCAAACTTCTAGTGGTAAATTATATCTGTAAAGAGAATCTATCCAATTATTCCAATTATGGGCATCCAAGGCAAACGTTTTTTTGGAGAATCCCCAATCTTCCTATTCCCACAACTAATGGATTCAGAAGTAATAGACGTTTTTGGAGTCTTGCTCATCCTACCTTCAATTCTGTAGCAGGTTCTGCTATGACCAAGCTTGGGACTCGGTCACTGGAGCCCTCCGAATGAAATAGTCACTCAAAATCGACTCAATTCCGATGGAAGTATCACGTGAAAGACCTGGTGCACCAACAATAGAGAAAGAATCAATGGTTTCCTTTGCGGAGACAGGATTTGAACCTGTGACCCCAAGGTTATGAGCCTTGCGAGCTACCAAGCTGTTGTGCATTGAAACCCACCACCGCAATAGCCGGGGGTTCCCGGATGAAAACTTCGGAGGAGTCAGAAAGGTAGTTAAATTGTGCGAATAATCCCTTGAAAGATTTTGATATGGGTGTGTGACTCGTAACAGCCAGTCTGGTTCAATGAAAAGATAATCTTTTGTTGAAGAAACAAAAAGATAACTACTTTTTTTTTCTTCAACAAAAAATTAGTTGTCTTGGTGGGTAGCAGTTTGATTATTAGCACCTAGAGCGCAAGAAACTAGAACTGCTTCGTTATTCGTTGACCTTTTTCTGTGACTTCCAAAGTGGTGGTGTTGGCTTTATCTACACGATTGTAATTATATTATACGTGATTTAACTTTATACAGACTAGTTTAAGTAATTATTAATATGTTGAATACAATTATTAAATTAAAAATAATATTTTTATGTATTGTATTAATATAATATTAATTAATATAGACATTATATTGAGTGAGCTTCTATTTAGAGAGGAGTTTATGTTTAGAGAGGAGTATATGTTTAGAGAGGAGCTTATCAGTTTTTTATGTTAGCCTAAGCACATAACTTAAAGAGCTCTGTGTGGACCTTAAGCCATGAGTGAAAATTCACCGTTCTCGATTGAAGAATATTGTTTGTCATCAGACTCTTCGTTTTCTACTGAAGAGTATTGTTTGTCGACAGACTCACCATTTTCTATTGAAGAATATTGTTTGTCGACAGACTCACCATATTCTATCGAAGAGTATTGCCTGAGCTCATCTTCACCTACAATGAATGTGAATAAAGACACATGTGAAGAGTTCTTTATTGAAGAATACGATATTAATAAAGATACGGAGAATGAAGGTAGTGCCAATGAAACATCGAATATCATGGGCGATGGTCACAACAAAGAATTTGATAGTAACAAGGTTACACCAACTTCTATGCAGGAAGAGAAATCTGGAAGCCCTATACATATTAGAAGAATCCCACGAACAATTCGTCTTGCTAGATTTAACTTGGTGACATTAGATAAACAGATTGGATTTGATGTCAAAAAAATATGTTGTGCCCATGGTTGTATGTCTATGATTGGAAAATCAAAGTTGCGAGAATTATGGCGATATTATTTTTCGATGACTGGTGATGAGCAAGACATTTACCTCGGGTCACATATGCAACTAGTGTCTGACAAATGTACGGGGATCAAAGTATCATTCGAGTATTATATCTTCCATGCGCAACAGATATGTAGAGTTGCATTCAAAATTGTGTTATGTGTTAGCAACATGCGGCTACATAGAGTACAACAACGTCTACTTAGCGGGGATCAGATGCTCAATTGTAAAGAGGTTCCATATATGAAAGGTGCAATTGGAAGACATGCTATTGATCGGATGAAAAGTTACTTTCAGTTAAATTGTGAAGTAATGCCCACTACAGGTAGGATGCACCTCTTTGATAATTACACATGTTGGGAAGTTTATGATGTCTATCGATCTGATATGGTGGGCTCATGTAATAAGTCTGTCACATATAGCCAGTTCACAAGATTATGGAGAGCTCGGTTTTCAAATGTTATCATTCCACGTAATGTATGCATGGGGTATTGCTCCATTTGTGCAAATCTTAAAAGTTTGGCTAAAGGTGCAAAGACATCAATGGAAAAGGATATGAGTAAGAAGTTACTACAAGAGCATCGTGAGGCACAATCGTTAGAACGAAAGAAGGCGATGCATCATAGAGAGAAGTGTTTGAAGAGGCCCAAACAATACATGTGCTTAATGATAGATGGTGTGGACTAGAAGAAGATGTGCTTGCTGCATATGCAGAGGCTCCCCAAAGACGTCAATGATGAGTGCCTTGTTCAAATGTACTTGGTGGGATGATTGGCTTATAATAGGTCAGTTGGACCTCACGTCTTCATTACATACCCCAATGTTCACAATGACCCTAACCTAACAGCTACAATGATTCACCGAGTTTTGATGTCTTGGGGCCAACCTTTCCCCCTTGTTCTATACATTCAATTGGACAATACTGCTAGAGAGAACAAAAATTCAACTGTGTTTGGCTTTCTAAGTATGTTGGTCAACCAAGGATTGTTTAGAAAAGTGAAAGTCAATTTTCTTTTGGTTGGCCACACACATGATCATATAGATCAAATGTTTAACACATTCTCCAGACAGTTGTCTCGGCATGATGCTTTCACATTACCTAAACTATTTGATGTCATTTGTGATGCATATACACCACGCCCAAAAGTGTTATACTTGAAGGAGGTATATGACTTTAAGAGATATATATCAGATGGGGGTGTTGGGAATGTTAAAGTGGTCGCCCAGTTAAACAATATAAGCTTCAATCACATTTTTATGATAAAGAAAAATGAAAAAGTGGTTCTACGCTTTTGTATGCTAAACAATATTCATCTTCTACAACATGGGGACTTGAAGGTGGTTGCCAGTTATTACTTTGTATGCTGAGTACAATTGTCCATGGAGCTAAGGAAATGCCAATTGAGAAGAAAGGAGAGTTGCATAGTGCCTTGGTATCGGAACAAAAACGGTTATGGCTCCAAGGCTTAGAAGAAAAAAGAAAGCATATTGAGGCCACCAAGAAATATGCCACACAACAAGACATGTCATGGTGGGATGTATTTTACAGTAATCAGAAAGGAATTATAGACAATTGTGTATTTGGTGATAATTGGAATTTGGAAACGCCATTCACATGGTTGCTGCAACATGATCGTGTAAATAAAACTCCAGAACAACCAGCAAATGTGATTAATGACAGTTTGGTCCATCCACAACAAAGAGACATTTATGTGGGACCAAGGATGACCAAAGCAGCCAAAGCTAGATGGCAAGGCAATTTGCAAGAGCTCACGGCGGGGATGTTGATTGCAACGCCGGTGCATGAAATAGAAAACAAAATAAAGTCTATAAACGTTCATTGGTACAACATTAGAAGTACTAATGCATGAAATAGAAAACATGATCAAGTCTATAAACGTTCATTGGTACAACATTAGAAGTGCAAATGCTTTTACGGGTAAGTATACATTGGAGATGATTGAATGCCCAACAACAAGGGGAGGTAGGAAGTGGAAGCGAAACATTCGTAACACCTCGACCCTTGATATCTCTGATGTGGATATCATCGTGTACGACTTCACGCTTACAAAAGCCGGAAAATTAAGGAAGTCAACAATAAATATAATAAAAGAAAAATTACCAAGTCTACAAGGTGGCTCGAGTCAAAGGCAAACGAGATCTACTACATATAATCTAGAGTCAAACCATTTGGTTTATGATGAAGATAATGCACTGATTGGTACATCCGAGGATGACGAGGAGGAATCGTCATTGTATATTAGTTATAGTAGTGATTCTCCGTAAAGGAGTGATAATGAATGTATTTTTGGCTATTAAGTGTAACTACATTCCGCTTTTAACAAATCGAGTAATATAAAAGCATGTGTTTTGAATTCTTATGATTTCTAAAAAAATGTTTCTTATAAAATAACATTGGTTGTAAAGTTTGTGACATAAATTGAGAATGTAACTTTTTGAAATTCCTCTTTTTTTATTTACTTCTAAATCACGAAAATAGTGGATTTTAAACCTTTTTCATAGTATGTTTGAACATGTATGATACTGGCATCAATGTGTTTTGTAAAATCATTGAAAAAGCCCTAAAATCCACCAAAATTTTCCTTATCCTTCCATTTATGCGTGATCCTTCCACTTGTGAACGCGAACGTGTTTACCTCACAACACAACGATAGAAAATAAAGAACAAAAATCTGCGGAGCTCGGTCCGGCAACACTTCGTTCTCCAAAATCATGGACCCCTTCTCAGTCTTTTCTCCCTCCTTTTATAGCTCAAGGAGAGAGAGAAGCCGTTATATCAGGCTATTAAGACAACCTCTCTCTTTGCCAATTTTCCCCTCAATCTCCTCCTATCTATGTACCTATCTAAATCACACAGCCTAGTATTCATCAACATATAGAGACAATTTTGTGTGCATCCTCCATGACAACGGGTATAATGAGTATATGGCGCATCATTATGCTTATATGGTGAAGGTGGCAGATGTGCACAAGCCGGAGAGCCATGACAAGGCGACGAAGCATGCGAATTGGTGTGCCTCTATGGAGGAAGAGATGCGCACACTAACGGACAACGAGACTTGGGATCTAGTTGACGCCGACGGCTTGCGCTTCAAGGGTGTGAAGCCGATCGGATGCAGGTGGGTGTACAAGGTCACTTACAATGCCGATGGCTCGGTCAACCGATATAAGACCCGATTGGTGACCAAGGGCTCCACATAGAAACACTACATCATTATGAAGAGACCTTTGTGCTGGTCGCGAACATGACAATTGTTAGTGTTTTGCTAGCGGTAGCAGCAGCAAAGGGTTGGCACTTACATAAGATGGATCTAAAGAACATGTTCCTGCAAGAAGATCTTGAGGAACAAGTGTCCATGGTACAACCGTCTGGATTTCTATATGAACGGAACACATCGACAATTTGTCGATTGAAGAAGTCGTTGTATGGACTGAAGCAAGCCCAACACACCTGGAATGCAAAGATCAAGAAACTACCGTGTAAGATGGGGTTTGCTCCATCAAAATTGGACTCCCCCCTATTCATTAAGCCGAGTCGAACCAAACCGATTAGTATCTTGCTATATGTTGATGATTTAGTCATCGTTAGTGCCGACCTCAGAGAAATTGGTCTCAACTTTCGACAACATTTGAAATGAAGGATCGGGGGGACCTTCATTACTTCCTCGGGATCAAAATGATCTGAACCCCTGAAGGCATATTGATCAGCTAACGCCATAATGTCTTGAATATGCTCTTCAAGTTTGGGATGGCGGATTGTACGCCCGTCTCAACCTCTTTTGACAGAAACGTGAAGCTTCGTCAAAATTCCGGAACGGCATGCAACCCAACAAGATTCAAACAAGTTTTCTGAAGTCTTGTTTTCATGGTGATCACTCGGCCAGACCTTAGTTACCCGATCGGCTTGATCAGTCAATTCATGTCACAACCACCAGCCGAACACCTTTAGTGTGCACAAAGGATATTGTGATATGCCGGTGGCACTAAGGATATGGCGTTGTTGTATCCGGTAGGAGTAGCGAAGGAGTTAGTCAACTACATGAATACCGATTGGGCTGGAAATGCAAGCAATCGCAGGTCAACATCTGGGTTCACGTTTTCATTGGGAAGTGTCGCAATCACCTACAATAGCAAAAAGCAGCCGATAGTGGCATGATCGAGCACTGAGGTCGAGTATCAAGGAGTGGTTATCACTACTTGCAAAGGCATTTGGCTCAAAAGGCTATTGAAGGATCTACAAGTGGAGGTGTCTGAACCCACAATGACATACTGTGACAACCTCAGCAGCATCCAACTTGCACGCTTGGACAAAGCACATTGAGGTGCACTATCATTTCGGCAGCGAACGAGTCCTCTCTGGTGAAGTCGAACTTGTGTATGTTCCGACTAATCGGCAAGTTGTTGATATCTTAACCAAACCTCTTGGCCTAGAAAAGTTGCGACATTTCTCGACTATGCTGGGTTTACAACATCTCCACATGCCAAGCTTTAGGGGGAGGAGTGAAGCCGAAAAAGAGAGAGACAAAGTCCGAAAAGCCGAATCGGATGGAGAATTCGATTTCAGCACGATTGAAGAAGTCGAAACGTCTAGATTGGTGGGAGAAACCGAGGACGCATGGACAGGTGGAAGAAGATCGGCTAAGCAAAGGCTAGCCACATGTAGGGGGAGCAGCTGAAAGAGAGAGCCGAAGTCAGTGCCAACCAAACTAAGGGGAGGAAAATACAAGAAGGCAAAGAGTGACGATAGAGTCCAAAAGGATAGAGCCGACCAAGTGAAGGCCAGAACCAAACCATGGGTAGATGTGGTCAAGGGCCTGAAGGAGGATGAATCAAAGACAACTGATTCAGACTAGAGCTGGACCGAATCGGAACCATCCGATTCGATTGTGGAAGGTGATTCAGACGAGCCGAATCACATGAGGCCAAGCGGGCGAGCAACCAGCCAAAGCCAACGTCAAGACGGAGGAGCCGACAGGTCAAAGGGCACCAATACCACAAATTCGAGGGAGCTAACAAGGGCCTTGGAAGCAGACAAGTTGACCATAAGGTTCGAGGAGCATGGTGTTGGGAATTTGGTCCTTCTGGATGGGCCCAGATGAGAACTGGACGAGCCGGATTCGGAAGGGTTCCTGATAAGATTCAGAAACTGCAACCAGTGAATCCGGATGGATCCGGTGCGAACTAGATCCAAGGACATATTTGTAAATATGTTAGAGTAAGCCCATTGAGGCTATATTTGTAAATACCCTAAAAGTCATATAAGTATAAATATGACTTAGGGAAATCATTTTGTGTGTGTGTGTGTGTGTGTGTGTGTGTGTGTTTCTTTTTGGGTTGTATATTGTTGTATAGAGAGAGAGAGAGAGGGAGATACAGAACTAGTTCGGTTCTAACTGTTGGCTGGCGAATATACAGATCTCTGATTGTACCTTTATCATATAGTGATAGTTTGGAGTCTATGGGCCCCTGTGGTTTTTTTTCCCTACTTAGGGTTTTCCACGTTAACATCCATTGTCATCTCTGATTTAGTTTGTTCTCTTCTATTCCTTGTTGAAGACTTGGTCATGGTCGAGCGTTATCAGATCAAACAAAGGAAATGGAAGAATCATTCAGCGGCATGTTCAAGCTCATCGGTTCCAACTACATGGTGTGGAAGTCGAAGATGACGGACATACTCGTGGTCAAAGATCTCTGGTTGCCGGTACAGTTTGGGGACAAGAAACTGGATAAGATCGATGCCACGACATGGGAGGTGATGCACATGAAGACAACGACGTACATCCAGTGCTTCATTGACATGAGCCTGTACAACAACTTCAATGAAGAAAGTAAGGCTCATGAACTCTGGGAGAAGATCGACATCATGTTCCAAAACAAAATTGTCATTAATCGGGTTTCAATATTCCGGAAGTTAGTGAGGCTTTGGTATCAAGACGGCTCTAGTATGGCGGAGCACATGAATGCCTTCCAGGGGCTAATACACCAAGACACCTCATTGGAAGTACCTCTCGCGGATGAGGTACTCGCATTGCTCCTGCTCGGTTCCCTCCCGGATAGTTGGGAGAGGTTAGTTGTCATGCTGGGAAACGTTGGGCCGGAAGGAAAGTAGTTGTCAGGCTGGGAAACGCGGGCTGGAAGGAAAGTAGTTGTCCCTAGCAAGGGTAAAATCAAGCTTGGTAGATGAAGAAGCCCGTTGAAAGGACCGGGAGTTCGGCACCGATCCGAAGGCCTTGGTTCCAGAAGATGACCACAATCGGGGAAGAGGCCGGTATCGGAGTCCCCAAAACCGGGACAAATTGGGGATGAGGTCGAAGTTGAGGGGGAGGCCTACTTGCATCTACAATGGGAATCTGGGGCACTTCTAGAAGAACTATCGGCATTTCTAGAAAGAGAAAGGAATCAACAGTGTCGTTTCGAAGAAGGGTCCGGACCGGAAAGGGTCAGATCGGAAGGGAACATCGGCAATCGCGACAAGTGAAGAAGAACTAATGCTTATTACCAAGGAGAATGAGTTAAAACTTCTCTGTGACCAGACAAGGAGCTGTCGAAAAGGAAGAGAGCGCTCTGGAACAAGTGGGTGTACAAGCTGAAACCGGGAGATGCCGGAAACCCGCCGAGATACAAAACTGGGTTTCCAGCAGAAGAAGGGAGTGTACTTTGATGAGATTTTAGCCCCGGTAGTAAAGATGACATCAATCCGGACGGTATTGAGCATAGCGGCAATCATGGACCTCGAGGTAGAGCAACTAGACGTCAAGACGACATTCCTACATGGAGACCTTGAAGAAGAGATCTACATGCATCAACTAGAAGGATTTGAGAAGAAAGGGAAGGAGCACCTGGTATGCCGGCTGAAGAAGAGCTTATACGGATTGAAACAAGCCTCCCGACAATGGTACCGGAAGTTCAACTCCTTCATGATAGATCAAGGCTACCACTAGACGCAAGTTGACCACTGCGTATTTGGGAAGAAATTTGATAGAGGAGATTTCTTGATATTGCTCCTTTATGTGGATGATATGCTGATCGTTGGATGAGACCAAGTCAAGATACGAATGCTGAAGAAGGCTTTGAACTGGACCTTCTCAATGAAAGATTTGGCTCCGGCAAGACAAATATTGGGAATGCGCATCATCCGGGACCAGTCGGAGAAGCTATTATGGTTGTCACAAGAGAAGTACATGACAAAGGTGCTTCAAAGGTTCAACATGTCGGAGACGAAACTGGTCGGATCGACACTTCCGGCAAATTGCAGGTTGTTTGGAAAGCAGAGCCCGAAGACAAAGACAGAGAAGTTGGATATGACAAAGATACCATATGCATCTGCCATCGGAAGTCTACTATATGCAATAGTGTACACCCGGACGAATATTGCATATGTGGTCGGAGTAGTCAGCCGGTTCATGAGCAATCCAGGAAGAGAGCACTGGAACGCGGTCAAGTGGATACTCCGGTTCGACTCCGATAAACCCCAACTTGACGGATTCACGGATTCAGATATGTCGGTTGATGCGGATACCAACCGATCTACATCCGGATATGTCATGACTTATGCAGGGGGAGTTGTATCATGACAGTCGAAGCTACAAAAGTCCGTTGTGTTGAAAAACAAGCTCAACAAAGGTATGTGATGATTATTGAGAAATAAGCTATAGTAGTTATTAGCTAATTAACTACTAGTGGATATAAAGGTGAAACAGCTATTTAGCTACTGATAGCTAATTAGCTGCATATGTAAGTGAGTTATATACTTAGGTAAAAAGTAAGTGTAATAAGTTGTAAGAGAGTAGTTATAAGAGTAGAAAACAGAAAACTGACGAGAGTGAGTTGAGCTCTGCGTGTAATGAAATAGAAGAAGCTTTTTAGTTTTCTACATAGAGGTAAGTTTCCTTCCCCCTTTCCCTTTCTGTCTTAAGCACTAAACGATCCAGGACATCATGATCCGATGTGCACATAGAAGCGCCGTAGTGCCTTCGTTACATGGTATCATAGTAGAGTTGCTCATAGAGAGGAACAATACAGATCTTAGAAGTTTGTTTCTGGTTGCTGATCTGAATCATAAAGTTGTCTATGAAGTTAATCGTAGCAAAAGCCCTAATTGAAAGAGAGAATGGCTGCTAAGAATGGAAGCCAAATAATCACAAAAAAGCTAGATAAAAACAATTTCCCTGCGTGGAAATTTAGAATGACAAATTTCCTGATGGGAAAAGGATACTGGGACTACATTGAAGGAGACCTAGAAAAGACTCCAGAGATCCCTGAGGAAAATGCAACTGTTGCACAGATTAAATCATTTAAGGAATGGAATCAAGGGGCAAGGAAAGTATTGCATTGGCTCTCACTTAGTATCTCGGATTCGATGCTTGGACACATACAGGATGCTATGCTTCCAAAAGAAGCTTGGAACAGTTTGGTAAAACTGTTTGCAGTGAACACAAAGGCTAGAAAGCTTCAGTTGAAGATTGAGCTAAATACCTTGGAAAAAGGTAAGATGTCAGTGAATGAGTATGCTTTGAAAATAAAGAGCATATGTGAATCACTTGCTTCTATTAATGTGAAGGTAGAAGATGATGATAAGGTGGAAATATGTTGAAGAGGCGTAGGACCTGAGTATAAAAGCTTCAAAACATCTATTCTCACAAGGGATAGCATCCCAAGTTTTCCAGATATGGTTTCAATGCTTGTAGTGGAAGAAAGAAATCAGATGGATGATGTAAACAAAGGAAACTCTGAGATTGAGGGGCAAGACCTCTACAATAGTGCTGGAAGAGGCCCTAGAAGATTTGGTTCAGCTACAACCATTAATAATCAAGGAAGAGGACAACATGTTATAAGTGGAAGAAACAACATCAAAGGCAGGGGGAGCAATCGAGGAAGAGGTAAGAAAACTTATTTGAATGATGATGGTTGTTGGTATTGTGGAAAACTAGCCCATACACAAGCTGAGTGCTATAAAAAGCAAAATGATGAAAAAAGAGGGAAGAGACAACAAAATAACCATGCTTCAACTAGTGAAGACTATGATAAAGATGGTACATTTGTGGTGCAACATGAAACAACATCAATGGCTGAATGTACACAGAGATGCAATGAAGAGTTTATGTGGTATGTAGATTCTAGGGCATCTAATCATATGACAGGACATGCAAACTGGTTTGAAATTCTAAGAGAACCAGAGATTCCTAGTTATGTACAAACAAGTGATAACACCACTCATACAATCGAACATGTTGGAGATATCCCATTGTGGGAAGAAAAAGGAAAAACAAAGTATATGCTGAATGTGATGCATGTTCCAAACCTTGCAAAAAATCATATTTTTGTTGGACAAATAGTAGAGCAAGGAATGCAAATTAAGTTTAAGCAAAGTGGATGCTTTATAGAGAAACAGGGATAGCTTATTGCAAAAGCAAAACGGCAAGGAAGGATGTTTATGTTAGATGTGGATATGCCTAAAAAGATTATGACCATGTTTGCAGAAGGAATGAGTGTTATTTCAGATGCGGAAATGTGGCATAAAAGAATGGGTCACATAAGTATGCAAACCTTGAAAAATATGTTGAGGAAAAATGCAGTGGCTGGACTGCCTAACTTAAAAGTTTGTGAGATGAGCAAAATATGTGAAGCATGTCAATAGGGAAAGCAAAACAGGTTGCCTTTCCCTTATTAAAGACATGTAAGCAAAAATTTGTTGGATTTGGTACATACAGATGTATGGGGACCAACAAAAAATGCATCAATTAGTGGATGTAAGTTTTATGTAACATTTATTGATGATTGCTCAAGGAAAACATGGTTTTACTTCATGAAAGAGAAAAGTGAAGTATTTTATTGCTTTCGTAAGTGTTGAGAGACAAGCTCAACATTGGGTGCGTAAACGGGTACGTAACCCAGTGCGTAGACTAGGTGCATAAAACCATACGCAAAATATGGTCGTGGCAATGTTTAAACCGAGAGGCCGTTAGAGTGTTATTCCTCGTAAGGAATAATTTTGGGAGTAAGTGTGGGATGCTCATTTATGAGCGGTCCAGTACTTGTGTCAGCCCATTAGTCAGGGCTTGTATAAAAAAGTGCTCACTGAGCACGAAGCATGTAGAGAGAACATACTGAGAATTATTTTGAATATAGTTTTGTATTTTCTACTCTCTCTCTCTCTCCCTCTCTTTCTCTGTGGTTTCTGTGTTCTACCGAACTGTCGTACTACCAAACCGTGTACTCTGTGTTCTTACACATACGCTTTTGCACACGTATTCTTTTACAGTAAGTTTAAATGCATGGTACAAAAGCAGGTTGGAACTAGAATAAAATGCCAACAAGGGAGCTGAGGAGGGCTGCATGAGCAAACAAACCAACCGGAAAGGTTGCAGTGCATGGAATCAAACGGGTTGAGGAGCGCGAGCGAGGCGTGAAGCCAGGAGAGGCCGGAGCGGAGATCCGGAAGAGTAGATGGAACCTCAAGTTGAGCTTGAGGGGGAGTGTTGAGAGACAAGCTCAACATTGGGTGCGTAAACGGGTACGTAACCCAATGCGTAGACTAGGTGCGTAAAACCTTATGCAAAATATGGTCATGGTGGTGTTTAAACCGAGAGGCCGTTAGAGTGTTATTCTTCGTAAGGAATAATTTTGGGAGTAAGTGTAGGATGCTCATTTATGAGCGGTCAAGTATTGTATGTACTTGTGTCAGCCCAATAGTCAGGGCTTGTATAAAAAGGTGCTCACCGAGCACAAAGATGTAGAGAGAACATATTGAGAATTATTTTGAATATAGTTTTGTATTTTCTACTCTCTCTGTCCCTCTCTTTCTCTCTGGTTTCAGTGTTCTACCGAACTATCGTACTACCGAACCGTGTACTCTGTGTTCTTACACATACGCTTCCGCACACATATTCTTTTACACGGTATCAGAGTGCGAGGGTTTAGACTCCTCTGTAGCCGATAGAAAAGCTTGCGATAAGACAGAGTTAAATTGTTGTTTTCGGAAAGGATAGGACAACAATACTGACAGAGGAATGGGAAGCTCGCTACCGACTGAGAAGGTCGATAGGAGCAACTACGCATCTTGGTCGTACAAGATGCACTAGCACCTGCTTGGTCATGGCTACTAGAGTTATGTCGAAGGAGCTAATGATACAACGCCCGAATCAACACACAGAGATTTTTCGGCTTGGGAACAAGCGGCAAGCAGAGTTCTTTACTGCTTCGCGTTCTATGTGAGCGACTAGCTCTTGAGCTACATTCGGAATGCTAAGACGCCAAAGGACACGTGGACGAATCTCAAGAGGATATACACCGCTAGCACAATGACCAGGAACCTACAACTCAAGCAAGAGCTCAGCAATGTCCGATAGAAAGATCTGTTTGTGGTCGATTACACGGCCCGAATCAAGGAGATGTTGTGACTCTCTCACCTCCGTCAACGTGAATGTCGAGGAGGAAGAAATGGTGCAGGTGTGTCTTGGTGGGTTAGCATCAAAGTTCTTTGATCTACAGTAGGGAGATTACGCCTTTGTTCTTCGAGCTTCAATCGATGTTGCTCATGGAGGAAAGTCACGCAGGTGCGTCAACGAGTACACACACCAACAACAAGATGTTGTACATGAAGGAAGATAGGCCCCGTAGTCGTGGCGGACAAGGCGGATCGGTGCGCAATGGAAGCGGCTGAAAAGAGCAGAACGTATGGCATAATCGAAATACTGGAAGCAATTCTGAACCCTCCGGAATCAAGGGGAGTCATAATGGTGCAGGAAGCCGGCAAGAGAAGGCCGCAACGGAATGCTAGTACTCTGGCAAGAAATGGCACAGAGAGAGCAAGTGATGGAAGAAGAGAGACAATTGGGACAAAGCCGGATCGAGCGGAAGAGACGCAAGAAGGTGTCAGAAATCGCACTACGCCGAGGGCTCTGAACGAGCCGGAAGTGGATCAGGCTCAGCCTTCATAATGAAGCACGAGGCCAATTCGATGATTGTGAACACCTCGAAATTGAGCGAGGTATGGTATGTTGATTCCGGAGCATTAGTCATATGACGAGTCATGAGGAATGGTTCTTGTACTTGGAGAAACCGGAAAAACAAGGAGTGATCGAAACGGGAGACGACTCTCTGTATACTATCGAACATGTTGGAGAAGTTCCTCTCAGCCATGTCAGACAGAACATGAAACTTATGAACGTGTTGCACGTCTCGACAATAACCAAGAACCTGGTGTCGGTCAAAAAGATTTTCGCCCAAGGGTTGCAAGTTCGATTCATGCACCTCAAGTGCTACATCGAAGAGGAAGGCCAAGTTATTGTGCAAGGGCGTCGTGAAGGGAGGATGTTCATCGTCGACACCAATCAAGCCGGAACCGCGCTGTTCGCGAAAGGACAGAAGGTCGAGTTGGACATCGATTTGTGGCACCGTACTTCTAATAGTCCCGTGTGGACTTGTATAAATAGCGCTGATGAGCGTGTTGTAGATACAGAGCACAGAGTATTCATGTAATTTTGGAAAATAGTGTGTCCTGCTCTCTCTCTCTCTCTCTCGCGTACTCTCTCTCTCTCTCTCTCTCTCTTTGTGTATTGTTCTTTCTAACGCTTCCGCAAGCAATCTTTAACATGGTATCAGAGCGCGTGGGTTGAGAACCTCTGCTGCAGACATCTATGCTTGTGAAGGAAACCCTAACAGATCAGAAAACAAACACAAAAGGAGAAATGGACAGAGGTATGGGTACGTCGCTCTTGGTGGAGAGGCTCGACAGAACCAACTACGCATCTTGGTCATACAAGATGCACCAGTACTTGCCTGGGCATGGCTACTAGAGTTATGTCGACGGAGTGAACGACTCAGCATCGGAGACGACACACAAGGACTTCCTAGTGTGGGAACAGGCGGCAAGCAGGGTGAGTACTGCTTTGCGTCCAGTGTCCGTGACCAGTTGCTCAGCCATATTTGTGATGCCAAGACACTGAAGGATGCTTGGGGAAACTTGAAAAAGGTCTTCGCCGCAAGCACCAATGCCTGGAAGCTGCAACTCAGACAAGAGTTGAGCAATGTTCGACAGAAGAACATGTCGGTGGCAGATTACACAGCCCGGATCAAAGGGATCTGTGACTCGCTTGCCTCTCAATTAACGTCACCGTAGAGGAAGACGAGATGGTGCAGGTCTATCTTGGAGGCCTGGCGTCCAAGTTCGGAGCTTTCCGAACTACGGTTTGTACAAGGGAGAATACACCCTCATTTTTCGACTTACAGTCGATGCTCCTTGTAGAGGAGAACCACGCCGGTGCATCTACCAGTGCATCCCCAGATAGCCGGATGCTGTACACGGGAGCGGATCGGTACCGTGAGCGTGGTGGACGAGGCAGGTTGGCACGCAATGGAGGCGGCCGGCAAGAGCAGGAACGAAGGCAGAGTGAGCGTGCCGACAGTAGTTCTGGGACTTCCACAAGCAGAGGGAGTCAAGGTGGTGCTGGAGGCCGGCAAGACAAATCCGCTACGGAATGCTCGTATTGTGGCAAAAAGGGCCACAGGGAAACCGAGTGCTGGAGAAAGCATGCCGATTCGGACAAATCCGGATCCGGCAAGACCGGTAAGGAAGGCCGGCAAAGCTCGCACTACGCAAACGGATCGGGAGGATCCAAGAACGGTAAGGGGCCAACCTTGGTGATGAAGCACAAGGCAAACTCGATGAAGAAGACCACTTCCAAATCAGAGGAAGTGTGGTACGTTGACTCCGGGGCATCGAACCACATGACGAGCCACGAGGAGTGGTTCTCCTTTTTGGAGAAGCCGGATCAACCGGGAGTTGTCGAAAACGGAGATGACACTCCACCCGATCGTGCATGTCGGAGAAGTCCCTTTGAGCCACGTCGAACAGAGGGGGAAGCTGATGAATGTATTACATGTTCCAACGATCACGAAGAACCTGGTGTCGGTCGGGTAGATCGTCCACCAGGGGATGCAGGTGCGGTTTACGCACCTCGGGTGCTTCATTCAGGATGAGGGCGAAGTTATTGCGCAAGGGTGCAGAGATGGGAGGATGTTTATCCTCAACACCAATGACGTCGGCACCGCACTGTTCGCCAAAGGACAGAAGGTCGAGTCGGATATCAACTTGTGGCACAAGCGGATCGACCACGTCAACTACCGGAGGCTTCAAGACCTGCAAACGGAACAAGTCGTTCTCGGTTTGCCGAATTTTAGCGGCCGGAGAGCCAAGATTTGTGAAGCCTGCCAACTCGGGAAGCAACACTGGCTTCCATTCCCCACCGAAAGAAATCGAAGCCGTAACAAGCTCGATCTTATCCATTCGGATGTGTGGGGATCGGCACAAAATGTTAGCATTGGCGGGAGTCGATATTTCATCTCCTTCATCGACGACTACACGCGACATACATGGATCTACCTCATTGAGCGGAAGAGCGAAGTCTTCGAGTGTTTCTGGAGCCTCCAGAAGATGGTGGAACGGGAATCGAAGAGGAAGTTCAAATGCCTACGGTCGGATGGCGGAAAAGAGTACTTTTCCAGCCAATTCAACAACTATCTGCAACAAAAAGGAATTCGGCGAGAATTCAGCTGTAGATACACACCGCAACGGAATGGTGATGCGGCTAGGGCAATGCTTGAGGAAAAGAGCATGGCCAAGTTCTACTGGGCGGAGGTGGTCCAAATGGCCGTTTACATCCAGAACCGGATCGGGGACAAGGTGTCAGCTCACGAGCTGTATTTCGGGCGCAAGCCAAATTTGAGACACCTCCGGATATTCAGCAGCATAGCTTATGTACATGTGCCGGATGAGAAGCGGAGAAAGGTGGATGCAAAATCAGAAAAATGCATCCTGATCGGCTATGCTCAAGAGCAAAAGGGTTATAAGTGTTATAACCCCTGGACGAAGCAGGTTCGAGTCAGCCGAGATGTCGAGTTTGATGAATCAGCATCATGGTATTCCTTACCAATTCCGACTTCCGATCCCGATCCAATGTCGGAGGATGGGGCTAGTGAGCTTGAACCGGCCTAGGTAGAAAAAGATGAAGTCGGGACTCAAGATGAGAGGGTACAAGATGTCCTCCCCCTTCCCTCTTTTATAGATGTTCTCATGCATATGATGCATGTGAGGGTACAAGACATGCATAAATTGCATGTTTGCCATTTGGCGCTTATGTATTACATGTGGTGCATGATAACCATGTCACTCATTTTAGTTCTCATGTATGAGAATTTACATGTAAAAGTACAATGATAGAAATATAATTTCAACTAAATAGCATGGCTTAATGGTAAGCCAATTGACTCCTAACTTGGAGGTGCAAGGTTCGAATCCTTACTTTCCCTCCTTGTATATGTAAATATGTATATATATTTATATATTTATTTATCTAGTCGCCGGACGCCGGTTCGCCGGATGCCGTCGGTTACCGGTGCCGTCGCCGGATGCCGTCGGTTACCGGTGCCGTCGCCGGATACCGTTGCGTCGCCGGATGCCGTCGCCGGATACCGGTGCGTCGCTTGATGCCGTCGGTTACCGCTACCATCGTTGGATGCCGTCGCCGGATACCGGTGCACCGCCGGATGCCGTCGGTTACCGGTGCCTCGCCAGATGCCATCGCCGGATGCCGTCGGATCACCGTCGCCGGATTGCCGCCGGATCACCGTCTCCATCGTTGGTCCGGTTTTGGTTGGCCAAAACCCTTTACGAGTAGCTAGCCCACCTCCACTCTTAGTTCAAGTTACCTTGAACTCTCTATGTTCCACACATAGACACAAAGATAATATCTTTTGCTCCACCTTATATATGATGAGAGCTGTATTTGTCGTGCCTATATGGGATATCTCACAATTTTCTCCTTTCCTTTTACAAACTTTATACCCTCATATCTTAACATTTAGTTGTCTGTTTCTCGTGTAATAAAGTGCGTTCGAAACCTCCATCATTTTGTACTTAGATATTAAATCTATTTAAAATGTTATCTTCACAATTATTGTACTACGTGATTCATACTCGATTTTGTACGTTTTATGGGATTTTCACACTATTGCCGAAAATCTTCACGACATCCACCCCCACCAAACCGCACGTCCTCCGGTACGTGCCAAGAAGAGAAGTGAGATTTCGGCTACGATGATCAATTAGATTCCTCCATGTCTTCATTTTCATCCGGCCTATTATGTTCATCGTCGAGGTAATCGAGGTCAGGATCCTTGTCTTGTCTTTTCTTGAAAATCTTTACTCTTTTTCCCGCAATGGGTACAGCCAACCTTGATCCGTCTAGTTCCGCAAGGTGGTATGTGGCATTATCGTTGGCACTTGTCACCACATACGGCCCGAACCATCTTCTTGCGAACTTCCTTGTTGTACTGTGTTGATTGTCAAGGGTGCTGTCGTAAACCAAAACCCAATCCCCTTCTTCAATCTTCTTGGGACGAAGTCGATGCGTGTTGTTGAACCGAACTTTGTTCCTCCATTTTGAGCATATCCATTCTTTCCACCCGAACCATTGTCGCCATCCGATCTACCATAGTCTTCATTCACTGTTTACATGGCCATGGATAACGGCTCCTCGTGTTCCTCTTGAGCATAACCTTTCATGTCTTGTGCATGTGCCATACTTCCCACTTTTTCCACCTTTGTGATATAATCTCGCGTTAGAGTTGAAAATCTTCATGTTATAGCCCTCCTTTGTTGAGATCTCATCCTTGGTACCACCCTTCAAATTTGCTTGGCCCGCTTGGTCCTTGTCATCCTTTGTAGTGCACCTGCTTGACCTCTTCCTCATAATCGTTAGCCTTGATCTCTTCGACCTCTGATTGAGTCGGAGTAGCTTATGTCTGAATCGGTCTTGTCCAATCAGCTTCCGTTCTGATTCGTATTCGGCCGATTTGGACTCAGTTGATCGGTTTTTACCGATTTGGCCCCCTTTTGGGTCAGTTTTGACCAATCAGTTTCTGTCCGGATTTGTTTCTTTTTCTTTGATTTCACCGGCCTCGACCGGTTTGACCTCTGACACTTCTTTCCATTGTCCGTTGTGTAGGTCCTCCGATTGGGCCCCCAATCACTCTGATCACACGCTGGGTTCTGCCCCTCGCGTGTCGCCTTCGTTCCTCGTTTGGCTCGATCGTCCCCTCGTCCTGAGCATCTTGTCGTGCTATCTCTCTCCATTCCGCGCTTGCCTTCCATAGGGTCTACCCACATGTCGATGTCGACCTTCGAATATGCCCTTGCTCTTAGGCCCTCGTGCGGTTGTAATGCACACTTCATTTTTCGCCGTAATGCTTGCGTCGTATTACGCCATAGTGCATGCTCCGTATTACGCGCTTCTCCCGATGCAGACCCGACCTCCGCGTTGTCGTGCTTTCGTTTAGATCGGAATTTCGGACAAATCATCTTCCATCCGAACCAGCTTCCAACTTTACCTTCCTCGCCGTCATCTCCCGTCTCTCCGGTCTCATGTTGGACACAAATCGCTGAAGTCTCTACGATTAGTGGGCAAGAATCCTCGGTATTATCGTTCTTCATTGTTTCACCCATAGCCACCTTCTCGGCTATATCTTCGTCATATGCATCGTATTCGAACTTTGTTTTCTCTCCGCCACCTTCCATCTCTTCGGTCTCACGTTGTCTTTCGAATGCAAATGTCGAAGTTTCTAGAACTAGTGGTGGGAAAGTCTTCATACGGCCATCAGCCATTGATTCGTCCATAGCCACCTCCGATTCGATGTCATCTTTCGTGGCGACCTTCTCAATAAAGTCCGCCTCGCACTCTTTATCTCCCTCGATAATGCAAGCATCCCTTATGCTTACCCCTTTTTCACCCAATGTTTCTGATACTTGTATTCCGAAACCTTCTTCCACCCTTGAAGTGGTGTTTCCCACTCTCAAGTCATCGGTCTTATCCTTAGCCATTGTTATTTCGCAAGAAAAGAGGATGCCTTGTTCTATCCCCTCTCCCGTGGTACTGACGTATCGTACTTCGGCCTTCGTATCAGCCACATTCCTTAATCGATCATCCCTTATAGGCCATGTTGTTGCCGATGATATTCTCATCTTCCTCTTATCATGTCTTCGGCATACTCTTTTGACTTCAACCCAATCCTCGGTAAGGCCATTTGCACCATCATCATCTTCGAGTTCGATCCCGATGTCCATCATTTCTTTTCAATCGATTGATCTTACGAACATTAGGACTTTATCCTCCCCCACCAAACTTTGATCCCGCTTCGAGAGTCGAGCAAAACGAAGCTCGAACTCTAGGAATGCTTGTGTTGCACTTCAGTGGGTCTTCTCTGATGCCACCCATTCGTCGAACTCTCGCCGATCTCATCCCTTTGATCTCTCGTAGTCATATGCCTCTCGTCAAGCTTCTTCAAAGAACCCCCATGTCGGGTTTTGTTGTCGTATCTTGTGGATTCTCTCTTGTAGCTCATCCGTAGCCACCCGACTGAAGGATATCACTTGCAATCCTTCTGATACCCCACATCACATCATCTCCGCCTTGTAGTCACATAGATAGCGTGACACATCATTGACGTTGAATTGCTCGTTTCATTGCACAAGCCACTCTACTGTCGACTTCATCTCCGACATCGCATGTTGTTCTTGTTGCATCCGCGCAATCATCATCATCATTATGCTCATTGCCTCTTGTTGATTCTCCATATCCTTGCCACCCACTTTCACATCGGCTTCACCACCTTGTGTTGTGTCTTTCGGTGCCGGATCGTTGCGTGAGTCAGGTGGGAACCGCTGGGGTTTTGGACTAGGAGGAGGAATAATTTGAGACTAATTAGAATATAGATAGGTTGTAGGAAAGAGATATAGAAACCTCGTGAATCCCACGAGTGTATTGTATTAGATTAATCAATATTAAGATAATAATATGAATTTAGATAGAAAGAGAAGGATTCACAAAATAAACTATACTCTTGAATCCCACGAGTATAGTTTATTTTGTGAATCCTTCTCTTTCTATCTAAATTCATATTATTATCTTAATATTGATTAATCTAATACAATACACTCGTGGGATTCACGAGGTTTCTATATCTCTTTCCTACAACCTATCTATATTCTAATTAGTCTCAAATTATTCCTCCTCCTAGTCCAAAACCCCAGCGGTTCCCACCCGACTCACGCAACGATCCATCGCCGAAAGGCACGACAACGTACCAACAAAGTTTGTGGTAAACGAGGGGGAAATAAGCACACTTGACATGTATGTTCCTTTTAAAAAAACATATATGGGAAATGCCTCGCATAAACCCTAAACCCCATTAAATATTAAACATTCAAGAAGAGCAACCTACTTGGTTGGCTCCAATGTTTAACGTATTTGTTCTTGAGGTATCGAGTTCAAATATGACCAAGACCATACAACATCTTTGATGCATATGACTATAACACATATTTAGACTTGAGGTCTAAGTGTACTTCCGGGTCCTCATAATAGGACGTAAAGAGCCGAAACCATATATGTGGGCATCGAAACATATTGTTAACATTGTTTTCGTGTATAAACTATTCATGACGCGAATATACATGGTTGAGCCTTGGGCAGCCACCATGAAAAAATTGATATAGAGATAAGGGAAAGACATTAATTTTTCACCCCCATCGTTTTTAAAACACCTTTGTGTTACCAAAATAACCTGATCTTGAACCTTGTCTCATACGTCTAAAGGGGTATTGATGTGAGATCATGATATCGATTAATATTGGCCCATGATATGTTTACATCATGACTTGATGTTATGACTATTTGTCTAACCTTATCCTATTTCTTTGCCAGAAATAATCTTTCAATGGCTCAAAATAACGAACCGACGTCATCCGCTCAAGCAGAAGGAACTCAAGGAAATCCTCCTAGACAAATGTCCATTGAGATGTATTCTTCACAAATAAGCCAATAACTTAGTTTCACCGCTCAACAGATGACCGAACTTCGGCAATCTCAAAGTGCTCTTGAGGCGCGTGCCATTAGTTTACAACATGAGACTAATAGACCTGATGAGCGACAGGGTAAACCATCGTTTGTCGTTAAGCCATTTACAGGAGAAAATAAGGAAAGAACCGAAGAAGCAATCTGCACGTGGCTCAGCCGATGGGAGTTTCATTTTGAGATCTATCCCACGCTAGATAGTACGAAGATTTCATATGTCGGCCGAGAACTAGGGGGTAAGGCTTCCGCCGAGAACTAGGGGTTAAGGTCGTCGCTTGGTGGTGTGTGCTCCGAACTTTGGGGAAATTGCCCGATACTTGGACATAATTTGTCACAGTTTTTAAGGGCCAATTTCTGCAACCTCCCTCTCGAACTGAGGCAGCACAAGATTTAATGAACCTCTCTAGCATGAAGTTTTCCTCTCTAGAATAATATGTTCACCATGCTAGAAGCCAAATCCAAAAATTGGGTCTAGAAGGGGACAATTGGTTAATAGCTTGTTTTGTCAATGGCATTCCCAATTCGGACTATAACTGGATAGTGCACGATAAGGCTCCAAAATCCTTCGAACAGGCCATTAAAATAGTTCTTCGCTATCAACGCACTTTGAAGAAGGACCACAACAAACCCAACGAAGCGCTCAAGACTAATTAGTCACAATTCGCTGGGAAATACAAGACATCCAACGAATTCATGGATCACGATTGTAAGCGACAACATCCTTTTTGCATATTCTGCAAAAAGAAGGGTCATACAAAAGAGCAATATCGAAAGCTCCAATGGAAAGAGCACGACAACAAAGCTAAAGCTGCAGACTATAAAGGTCAGATTCCTAATGTCCTT
The DNA here is from genome assembly GCF_043228905.1 of Azolla caroliniana. Lineage (NCBI taxonomy): Eukaryota > Viridiplantae > Streptophyta > Polypodiopsida > Salviniales > Salviniaceae > Azolla > Azolla caroliniana. The sequence continues at coordinate 14,144,965 of NW_028230436.1, forward strand.
CAGGTCTATACACATCATTTAAGTAATTGTCAATGTTCTTTCCCTCACTATGTATTGGGTCCCAATGATTTACTACGTGCAAACGGGTAGATATCAATGGATCTCCCGTACAATTTTTGTTTGATTCGGGAAGCTCACACAACTTTGTGAATGATCGTTTGGTTCAGATATGGGGAATCCAACCCACCGTAAGTGATCACACCTATACGGTGCACTTGGCTGATGGAAGAGTACAATACATCAACGGGGTGATTCATTCATTACGAATTTCTATTGATACTTATATAGAGGAAGTAGACTTCCGTGTAATGAATCTTTGTACCACTGATGTAATACTGTGTTGAAATTCATCTTGTCTTTCATGTGAGTCGTCTAAAAGAACTTCTAGGTTCTGCCGTCAATACAGTTACAACTGAAACTCTGGTTACTTTTGAAGAATTATCTTCTAAACCACATGTACCAGAAAGAATTCTCGATGTTAAAACCAAAAAATTACGTACTAAAGAAATCCAAGAATTTAAAATAAAATGGATGGATAAATCAATAAAAGATGCCATAGGGGAACACAAAAATACTCTCAAAACTAACTTCCCTAACTTTCCATTGCAAGAGTGCAATGTGTTAAAGAGGGGGAGTATGTTACTGGTATGACCATATAATATCCCGTGGTGAGAATTTACAGTAGTATTCTATACACGTGGATAAGTGTGAGGGTTAAACGAGAGTGTAAAGAAGGGGAGGATTACTTTTAATCCTCGGGATTGAGACAACCCATTATGCGAAGTGTGAACTGGCCTGGGGGCCTTGGGTATCGCTATAAATAGGAGGCCTAACTACCCTCATTTGATCATCTTGTTGACTACGTCGAGACTCTGTCTTGTGGTGGGTCAACTCTTGTAGCGAGCGCGCCAACACCAGGTACGACTTGACGCCACGACGGTGGTATGGGATGCCAATCGAGGCTCGAGTCCGTCTCGATCCCTTCGCTCGAGGGTGGTCGGGTGGATCGACACCTTTCTTTCTCTCTCTCCTTTCTATCTAGATCTATATTCTATCGTTATCTAATGCTTACATTAGTCTATGTCTCTAATAGGCTAACTTAGCGCACTTACCCTTAGAAAATGTCTTAGAATTGTGAGGTACACGTAAAAATACCTTCTGTCCAGGGTTGAATACACGAGTTTGCCTATGATGATTGGCATAAAAACGCGCTCTATCTTGAGCTGTTTTTATATTATCTCATGCAATATGCAACATATCTTGCATATCCCGAAGAAAGTTTTGCGTACTTCGCAACTCATCATGATGCATATTAGCATCAATCGGGGCTCGTGGCTGAAACCTTACATCAACATAAAAGGACTATATCTCGTTGACGTATGCTTGGAGCTGTTATAAGCAAACTCAAAAATTGGGAGATAACATTCCTATTTTGTTGGTTTTGTACCAACATATGCTCAAACCATGTCCTCAATAATTTGATTTACTTGTTCTGTCTATCCATAGGATTGAGGATGATCCGTGGAGCTCATGCTCAACGTAATTTCTAACTTCTTAAAGAATTGTGTCCAGAAGTCACTAGTAAACTTTGGATCTCGATCACTCATGATATCCATCGGTAACTCATAAAAATGAAATAACTCATCAACGAATTGGTAAGCCAATTCAGGAGCTGTTACCATGGTTTTAGTAGCAATAAATCTGGCCATTTTAGTTAGTCTATCAACCACAACCCTAATGGCATCATGGACTTTTTGGGTACGAGGAAGGCTAACAATAAAATCCATGGATATACTTTCCCACTTATTATTGGGAATGTCCAAGGGATGTAAAAGTCCTGGGGCTTTAAGTCGCTCCGCTTTGTTAACCTGACATTAGTGACATTTAGTCACATAGCTATGTATGTCAGGACACATCTTAGGCCAATAAAATTGAGTGGAGATGAGAACAACTGTACGATGTATTCCAGGGTGCCCTGCTGAGGGTGCATCATGGCATAAAAAAGAATCCTCTTTTTGACGTCAGGCAAATCTGGAACACAAACCTTCCCATTACGGTATAGCAGACTGTTAGCAATGTGGAAGTATTCCTTCAAGGATGTGGTGGTGTCTGTTCCAGACTCAACTCTTGCCCAATATTTGAAAATTAACTGTCATCAGGATACTTTCCTCGAAGGTGATCATAAAGATCTGATGATATTTGAGTGAAGTTAAGCATGTTAACTTCACGGATGCAACTTAGTGCATCAGCAACAGTATTCATGGAACCTTTACGATATCGTATGAAAAAATCAAAGTCCTGGATGAGATCAGCCCATCATGCCTTACAACCTTTCAAGTCTTGTTGGTCACAAAAATATTTCAAGGACTCGTGGTCCGTAGTTACCACAAACCGATTTCCATAAAGATAACGGTGCCATGTTTTGAGCACATGTATAACTGCATATAATTCCTTTTCTTGAACGGTATACCGACATTAAGCAGAATCAAGTTTCTTACTCTCGAATGCTATCGGTTTACCATCTTCATATAAGACAACACCTATAACATAATCGCTTGCATCGGTTTCAACCTCAAAAGGTTTAGAAGGATCAGGTAAAAGAAGTGAAGGAGCCTTGCACACCAGGTCCTTGAGTTCCTTAAAGGCGAGGTCTAGTGTAACATTCCACACAATAGGTTTTGTAGAGTTACATGGTTGACCTTTTAGAAGATCAGTAAACGGCGTCGTCAACTGGGAGTAATTATGAAGGGATTTTCGCAAAAAGCCGACAAAACCAAGGAATGATCGAATTTCTCGATGCGAGAATGATCAATTTCAACTCCTCGTTCGGTTATGAGATGTCCAAGATAAGTAATTGATTTCTTGAAGAACTCACATTTTGAGATCTTCGCATAAAACGGTTTGTCTCGCAATGTTTGTAAAACAAAGCGAACATGTTTAACATGTTCTTGTAATGTACGACTATTAACTAAAATATCATCCAAGACAATAGCGACAAATTCTCCAAGTTGTTCTCAGATAATATCATTCATTTCTTGTTGAAATGTAGCTAGAGCATTGGTCAAACCAAAAGGCATAACCAAAAACTCATAATGGCCATAACGCGTACGAAATGCCATTTTAGGAACATTGTCCTCACTTATACGAATTTGATGGTAGCCAGTATAGAGATCAAGTTTCGTAAAATACCGAGCTCCCTAGAGACGGTCAATTAGATCGTCAGCCCAGGGCAATGGATACGAATTCTTGATCGTCACTTTATTCAAGTGTCCTCTTTCTTTTTAACCAAGAGAACAGGTGCACCCCATGGAGATTTACTACAACGTATATAACCCATTCATAAATAGTCCTTGAGTTGCTTAGATACCTCATCCTCTACGGATCGACTTAAGCGATAAGGAGGTATACTTATTGGTGTAACGCCAAGTACAATATCTATACGATGATCTGGTAGTTCACTCGGAAAAACATCACGAAAATCATTTAAGATTTAATCAAGTTGTTGTTGTTCAAAATATGTTAATTGAACCGAGACAATATTGATATTGTAAACGTGAATGTCAAGTACACAATAAAATAGAGTAGAATAAGATAACTCAGATATTGATGGACACGAGGAAACAATTGAGAGGGATTGTTTTTTGACACATTGAATAAAATGAGTACAATCCTTTAGTACAAAAGTTATTGAATGATGAACCCAATCAATAAATAAAGAAGAGTTTTTATTATAAAACCAAGGATAACCCAGTATTACATCGGTGGAACAAATACTTATTACATGGAAGTCTACTTCCTCTAGATAAGTATCAATAGAAATTCCCAATGAATGAATCGTCTCGTTGATGTATTGTACTCTTCCATCAGCCAAGTGCACTGTATAGGTGTGATCACTTACAGTGGGTTGGATTCCCCATATCTGAACCAAACAATCATTGAGAAAGATTAACATTAATCGATATCATTATATCATGTTAACACCCCTCTAGACGTGGGAGATGAGGTTCAAGATCAGGTTAGTATGGTAACACAAAGGTGTTTTAAAAACCATGGGGTTGACAATTTAATGTCTTTCCCTGATCTCTATATTGATTTTTTCATGGTGGCTCCTCGAGGCTCAACCATGCATGTTCATGTCATGAATAGTTTATACACAAAAAAAATGTTAACAATAAACTATGTTTTGGTGCCCACATATGTGGTTTCAGCTCTTTAAGTCCTATTACGATGACCCTGAAGTGCACATAGAACTTAAGTCTAAACATGTGTTATAGTCATATGTATCAATGATGTTATATGGTCTTGGTTATATTTGAACTTGAGACCTCGAGAACAAATACATTAAACACTTGAGCCAACCAAGTAGATTGCTCTTCATTGAATGTTTAATGTTTCATGCATATAAGAGATATGCAAGGCTTTTGCCCATATATGTTTTTTTAAAAGAAACATATATGTCAAGAGTCTTTATTTCGCCCTCATTTACTACAACTATGTTGGTACGTTAACTAACCTCAAGTCTCGTAATTACGATGGCATACGCCAAAGTGCAACCTAATGGTCAAGCCAAATGAGCCCTCTTTTCGTAGTAGGCCCACATGGCCCATCACATGGTCACGTCATGACAAATGCCTCATAAGAATAATCTCATGGTGGCATCGTATCCATGTAATGAGGGAGGGATGTGTTAGGAAACAGGTCCCTCCGGATGAGGAGTACCCGGCTACGGATGACCCGGTGAGAACCTGATGATGAGTGCCCGACAAGCGCCGGATGATGCAGGCCCAATGAAGAGTGATCACCGGATGAAGGGACATATTCGTAAATATGTTTTTGAGAGTCCATCGGGGCTATATTTGTAAATAGCCGGAAAGTCATATTAGTATAAATATGACTTAGGGCAAACTGTTGTTTATGGTGTGTGTGTAGTTGTTGTCATTCTTGTTTTGCGCAAGATTAGAGCGCAACAGTGTACAGAGAGAGAGAGAGAGAAAAAGAAACGAAGAGGTCGTTGCCTCTGATTGTAACCGCCGCCTGTGGCGAAGATAGTAAGCTCGAGGTCGTGGCCTCGGTGCTTTCTTATTGTACATTCTGACATAGTGATAGTTTGCGGTCTGTGGGCTGTCGTGGTTTTCCCGAGTTGGGTTTTCCATGTAAACATCCTGTGTACTCTTCTCTCCATTTTTTCGTGCATTCATTCCCGTTTTCTGTCTTTGATTCTAAGCTCGGTTGTGGCCGAGCGTTGTTCATCGGAGCGTGTAGTTCCTGTCAAGTGGTATCAGAGCGAAATGACACAAAAAATGGACGATTCGTTGGGAGGCATGTTCAAGCTCACCGGCTGCAACTATTCGGTGTGGAAGTTGAAGATGAGGGACATGCTCGTGGTTAAAGATCTTTGGTTACTGGTTCAGTTTGGGGACAAGAGACCGGACAAAATCGATGCCACAATATGGGAGGTGATGCACATGAAGACAACGTCTTACATACGGTGCTTCATCGACATGAGCCTATACAACAACTTCAATGAAGAGAGCAAGGCTCATGAGCTCTGGGAGAAGATCGACATTATGTTTCAAAACAAAAATGATGTTAATCAGGTTTCGGTATTCCGGAAGCTAGTAAGACTCCGGTACCAAGATGGTTCTAGCATGGCAGAGCACATGAATGTCTTCCAGGGGCTGATCCACCAAGCAACATCATTGGAAGTACCTCTTGCCGATGAGGTACTAGCACTACTCCTGCTTGGTTCCATCCCAGATAGCTGGGAGACGTTGGTTATCACCTTGGGCAACACCGGGCCGGAAGGGAAACGGTTATCCCTAGCAAGAGTGAAGTCAAGCTTGCTAGATGAGGAGGCGCGTCGGAAAGATAAGGATATGAGCTCCGACTCCAAAGCGCTCCTTACTAAATTAGAACGCGGAAGACATAGAAACCGTAGTCCCCAGAACCGGGAAAAGTCGGGGACACAGTCAAAATCAAGAGGGGGCCCTACCTGCTTCTATTGTGGCAAGCCAGGACACTTCCAGAAGAACTGTCAGCATTTCCGAAAAGACAAGGAAACCGACGGTACCGATTCGAAGCGGACACCGGACCGGAACGGTAAAGACCAGAGGGGAACAGACTGGAAGGGAACGGACCAGAAGGGAACGACGGCAATCGCGGCAAGTGAAGAAGAGTTGATGCTCATCACTGAGGAGAGTGAGATAAACCTTGCCGGCGACGAGATGACCTGGGTGGTCAACTCCGGAGCGTCGTTCTAGCTTACCCCGAACCGGAAATGCTTCTCATCCTACTCATCCGGTGATCAGGGTTGTGTCCGGATGGGGAATGAATGTACATGCCGAATTGTCGGCATAGGAGACGTGTGGTTGACGACACCAACCGGATGCAAGCAGCTGCTGAAGGATGTCCGACACGTTCTAGAGGTTCGTCTGAACCTGATATCAGCCGATCGGCTAGATGATGAAGGCTACACGGGTAGCAGCCGTAATGGTGTTATGAAGTTCAGCAAAGGGAGCCTGATTGTGGCTCGGGCCCGGAAGGTAAACACACTGTACCTAATGAATGCCCGGTTATGTCCGGAGGAAGTGAACGTTGCATCCGACACTACTGGTGAGCTGTGGCACAAGAGGTTGTGTCACATGAGTGAGAAGGGGATGAAGAGGCTTGCAGACGACAACCTCATTCCAGTGAAGAACGTGCACTTGGAGAAGTGCACTGATTGTCTGGCTGGTAAGCAAAACCGGACCTCCTTCCGAACAAGGCCACCGATGAGACGTAATGCACCAGTGGAGTTGGTGCATACTGATGTGTGTCAAGTGGACACGAAGTCACATGCAGGATCGCAGTACTTCGTGACGTTCATAGATGACCACAGCCGGAAGCTGTGGGCCACACCGTTGAAGACGAAGGATTAGGTGCTATCCGTCTTCAAAGAGCTCCACGCGAGAGTGGAAAGAGAAACCGGCCGGAAGCTGAAGGCGGTTCGAGCAAATAATGGAGGTGAATACCGGGGGCAGTTTGAGGAGTACTGTCACTCGAAGGGAATCCGGCTCGAATTTACCGTGCCGAAGACGCTCGAACTAAAAAGGCTGGCCGAGAGGATGAACTGGACCATAATGGAGAGGGTCCGGAGTATGCTGGCGCATGCAAAACTACCCAAGAAGTTTTGGGCTGAGGCACTGTCGACGGCGACATATGTGATAAACAGATCACACTCAGTACCCTTGGACGGAGACACGCCACAAAGAGTCTGGACCGGTAAGGAAGTGTCCTACCGGCATCTGAAGGTATTCGAGTATCTTGCGTATGTGCATGTAGCTAAGGACCAGAGAGGAAAACTAGATCCAAAGACCCGGCCATGCATATTCCTCGGTTACGGCGATGATGAGTTCGGCTACCGAGTGTGGGACCTGGTCGACAATAAGGTATTCCGGAGTCGACAATAAGGTATTATCTTCATGGAGGACAAGACGCTCGCTGACTGGGAGTCGGAGAAGAAGATAATGAACTCCAAGTCGACCGGTAAGGATTGATTCTACGATGAGCAGACCCAACCGGCAAGAGACCGGTTAGCACTCGAGAAAACAGTCGGTTATGGTGAGGATACCGAACCGGTAGAAGAAGAAGTAGAGGAAGCTGAAACCGGAACCGGCCAAGACCCGGAATCGGATTCGGATGAAGAGCAAATGGAGGAGCCGGTTACCGAAGCCCAAAGAGGAGATATCCTCTCAGAGAGAGAAGGCCCCCCCGGAGATTTCTGGATGCACAACATGTGCTGCTGACCAATGAGGGAGAGCCGGAAAGCTTCGAAGAAGCGAAGGATGGCACCCACAACCGCAAATGGTTAAGTGCCATGCAGGATGAGATGGATTCCCTGCATGAGAACCATACGTACAAATTGGTGGAATTGCCGAAAGGAAAGCGGGCACTCCGAAACAAGTGGGTGTACAAGTTGAAATTGGGAGATGCCGGCAACCCCCCGAGATACAAAGCTAGGATCGTGGTGAAGGGGTTCCAGTAGAAGAATGGCGTGGACTTCGACGAGATATTTGCCCCAGTAGTAAAGATGACCTCCATCCGGACGGTGCTGACCATAGTGGCAAGCATGGACCTCGAGGTAGAGCAGTTAGACGTGAAGACGACGTTCCTCCACGGCGACCTCCAAGAGGAGATCTACAATGCAGCAACCGGAGGGATTTGTGAAGAAAGGGAAGGAGCACCTGCTTTGCCGGTTGAAGAAGAGCCTCTACGGACTGAAGCAAGCTCCTCGGCAATGGTACCGGAAGTTCGACTCCTTGATGACCGATCAAGGGTACCACAAGACGCAGGCCGATCATTGCGTATTTGTGAAGAAGTTTGAAGGTGGAGACTTCCTGACACTCCTCTTGTACGTGGACAACATGTTGATCGTCGGATGGGACCAAGCCAAAATATGGATGTTGAAGAAGGCTCTCAACCAAACCTTCACGATGAAAGACTTGGGTCCAGCAAGACAGATGTTGGGGATGCATATCATCTGGAACCGGCCAACGAAGAAACTATGGCTCTCACAGGAGAAATACGTGACAAAGGTGCTTCAGCGGTTCAACATGTCAGATGCGAAACCGGTCGGATCGACACTTCCGGCAAACTGCATGTTATCCGGTAAGCAAATCCTGAAGACGAAAGCAAAGAAGGCGGATATGATGAAGGCTCCATATGCTTGTACCGTCGGGAGCTTAATGTACGCAATGGTGTGTACCCGACCGGATATAGGATATGCAGTCGGAGTGGTGAGCCGGTTTATGAGCAATCCCGGCAAGGAGCACTGGAACGTGGTCAAATGGATACTCCGTTACTTGAAGGGCACTTCAAATATGTGTCTCTGATTCAGCTCCGGAAAACCTCAACTTGACGGTTTTACCGATTCGGATATGTCGGCTGATGTGGATACCAGTCGGTCTACATCCGGGTATGTAATGACATATGCAAGGGGAGCTGTTTCGTGGCAGTCGAGGCTCTAGAAGACGGTTGCGTTGTCAACCATGGAGGCGGAGTACATGGAGGCTCTGGAAGCCGGCAAGGAAATATTATGGATGAAGGACTTCATCGGAGAGCTCGGTATCTGGCAAGATGAATATCGGCTCTATTGCGACAGTCAAAGTGCCATCCACCTTGCTAAGAATGCAGCCTACCATTCCCGGTCGAAGCATATCTAGCGAAGGTATCACTGGATCCGGGAAAGAGTAGATGACCAAGAGTTCACGCTGACGAAGATCCACACGGCCGAGAACGGGTCACATATGCTAACCAAAGTACGGACACCTGACAAGCTGGATGCATGTCGGAAGCGGGTCGGAAGCGGGTCTGACTAGTAAGACACCCCATGCCGGAGTGAAGGGGGAGTTTGTTAGGAAATAGGTCCCTCCGGATAAGGAGTACCCAGCTACAGATGACGAAGACCCGGTGAGAACCGGATGAGTACCCGACTACGGATGACCCGGTGAGAACCGGATTATGAAGACCCGGTGAGAACCGGATGAGGAGTACCCGGCTACGGATGACCCGGTGAGAACCCGATGATGAGTTCCCGACAAGCGCCGGATGATGCAGGCCCGGTGAAGAGTGATCACCGGATGAAGGGACATATTCGTAAATATGTTTCTAATAGTCCATCGGGGGTATATTTGTAAATAGCCGGAAAGTCATATTAGTGTAAATATGACTTAGGGCAAACTGTTGTTTATGGTGTGTGTGTGTAGTTGTTGTCATTCTTGTTTTGCGCAAGATTAGAGCACAATAGTGTACAGAGAGAGAGAGAGACAAAAAAATGAAGAGGTCGTTGCCTCTAATTGTAACCGCCACCTGTGGCGAAGATAGTAAGCTCGAGGTCATGGCCTTGGTGTTTTCTTATTGTACATTCTGACATAGTGATAGTTTGCGGTCTGTGGGTTGCCGTGGTTTTTTCCGAGGTGGGTTTTCCACGTAAACATCCTGTGTACTCTTCTCTCCATTTTGTCGTGCATTCATTCCCCGTTTTCTGTGTTTGATTCTAAGCTCGGTTGTGGCCGAGCGTTATTCATTTGAGCGTGTAGTTCCTGTCAGGATGTTGGATACGTGTGTCATAGGAGCGACCTCACATGAAGTGGGTCAAGCCCTACGTACTCAAAATCATTATGGTTATAGGCGTTTCTTTACGTAAAGAAATATCGAAGTCACCAACGGGGATTTCAACAATAAAAAATTGTTGAAAAAAGGGATGGTGACAACGCCATTCTCACAAAAATGTGAGAACGGCCACCAAGATCCTTTTCCCGACAAGGACAACATTCGATAGAAATCATGTAATATCAAATATACACATATGTTTATTTATCACATATATACGATCAAATACGTATACATGTGACCACATATGTGTATATTAAACAAATTGTTATATTTAATAGCCAAAAAATGACGTAATCGAGATATGTCATTGAGGCATATACCTCTACGCACATGACACATCAAAAAATAAGGGTTAATCGTAATACGCAATTGAGGTATTGACCTCTTACACATACATGACCAAACGCATATCATTTACAATGTATCGAGGTGTTCACCTCATACGCAAACATAACATATGTTTGTGAACGTAATACGCAATTGAGGTATTAACCTCGTGCGCATACGACACTCATCACATATTCAATATACGTCAAATGAGGTATTGACCTCATACACATATGTAAATGTTTTATACAACCAATGAATTACCACTACAACATCATTGAATTAATGAAAAAATAAATCTACATATTAACCATACACATAATTAGATTGGGAGAAGAAAGAATAGAAAAAACAAGAAAGATTACCGAAGTTCTTTTGTTGATCATTATCTAGATCAAGGACGACCGCACATCGATCGATCACCATCAATCAACAAAACAAAAGACAACAAAAGAAACATTAGCACATTAGCTCTGATACCAACTATTAGAGACATAGACTAAAGTAAGCATTAGATAAGGATAGAATATAGATCTAGATAGAAAGGAGAGAGAGAAAGAAGGCGTGCCGATCCACCCGACCACCTCTGAGCGAAGGGATCGAGATGGACTCGAGCCTCGATCAGCGGCCCATACCACCGTCGTGGCGTCGAGTCGTACCTGGTGCTGGCGCGCTCGCTACAAGAGTTGATCCGACATAAGACAAAGTCTCGACCTAGTCAACAAGATGATCAAATGAGGGTAGATAGGCCTCTTATTTATAGCGATACCCAAGGCCCCTAGGCAAGTTCACACTTGGCCTAATGGGTTGTCTCAATCCCGAAGATTAAAAGTAATCATCCCCTTCTTTACACTCTCGTTTAACCCTCACACTTATCCATGTGTATAGAATACTACGGTAAATTCTCACCACGGGATATTATATGGTCATGCCCGTAACATAGCCCCACGGTTTTGTGGACCGTTTACAGTCCTCAAAGGCTTTGGGTCATCAGCCTATTGTCTCGCTCTTCTCGATGGTGTTCAAATTCTTCTAGTTTCTCATGTGAGTCTTCTAAAAGAACTTCTAGGTTCTGGCGACAATATAGTTACAATTAAAACTCTGGTTACTTCTGAAGAATTATCTTCTAAACTACATGTACTAGAAAGAATTCTCGATGTTAAAAGAAAAAAATTACGTACTAAAGAAATCCGAGAATTTAAAATAAAATGGATGGATAAATCAATAAAAGATTCCACATGGGAACGCGAGCGCGCCAACACTAGAACTAACTTCCCTAACTTTCCATTGCAAGAGTGCAATGTTTTAAAGAGGGGGGAGTATGTTACAGGCATGACCATATAATATCCCGAGGTGAGAATTTACAGTAGTATTCTATACACGTGGATAAGTGTGAGGGTTAAACGAGAGTGTAAAGAAGGGGAGGATTACTTTTAATCCTCGAGATTGAGACAACCCATTAGGCCAAGTGTGAACTTGCTTCAGGGCCTTGGGTATCCCTATAAATAAGAGGCCTAGCTACCCTCATTTCATCTTTTGACTACATCGAGACTCTAGTTCGTGGTGGTTCAATTCTTGTAGCGAGTGCACCAGCACCAGGTACGACTCGACACCACGGCAGTGGTATGGGACATCGATCGAGGCTCGAGACCGTCTCGATCCCTTCGCTCGGGGGTGGTCGGGTGGATCGGCACCCTTCTTTCTCTCTATCCTTTCTATGGATCTATCTATCATTCTTTTCTCCTTATCATATACTTACATTAGATCATATCTTTAATAGGAACCCATTTACCCATTTTGATAGGATCTCCCTGACAGTGTGCGGACTTGATAAGTTCCATTTTGGTTATCGACTATCCAGAATGGTCCTGTCCACCAGAATCAGAGTTTTCCAGGCATGGCCCCCATTCTAGTTTGGAAAACTAAAACTGGCTTTCCTATTGCAAATTGCTTTTGTGTTTGTCGTCTATGTCAGTCCACGAATGCCTTTGTTTGTTGTTGTTTTTGTTCTAGTTCCGACATAGCTTGAATTCAGCTTTCTTCCAACAACAGTAATTGTAGTTTCTGGACTTGCTCCGACTGTACTTCGTCCTACCTTTCGGTAACTTGTACTCGGAGCGTCAGAACTTGAAACTCTATTGGCATTACCACTTCTAAGCCGAATGTCATTCTCAAAGGAGTCAATTTAATGGTTGTCTTATATGAAGTTCGGTATGCCCATAAGGCACTATTTAGCTTTTGATCCCAATCTATCCTATTTTCATAAACTATTTTTTTTAGAATCATTTGCAGTGTTTTATTGGTGGATTCTGCGAACCCATATGCTTGAGGGTAATGTGGGGTACTTTTCTTATGTACTACTGCATAATATGTGGATAATTCATGCACAATTTTGTTAATGAAATGGGTACCTTGGTCACTTACTAATTCAATAGGACACCCAAATCAACACCAGATATTTTCGTATAGAAATTTGGTTGTGGACGCTGTCGTGTTATCCCGCAAAGGTTTGGCCTCAACCCAATTTGTGCAGTAGTCTGTTGCTACTATAATATAATGATTTCCACTCCTTTAAGTTGTTGGCTTAAAGGGCCCAACAAAATCCAATCCTCATTTTTGAAATGGTTCTAAGGGCAAGATGGGTTGAAAGGCATTCTATCATTTTCTATTGGTTGTCTGATTCTTTGGAATAAATCACATTGTCGACAATATTCAACTGCATCTTTTACAGTTGTGGTCGGCCACCATAACCCACTACTCCATATTTTTCTAGCCGTTGCTTCCCCTACATAATGTCCACCAACCACGCCACAGTGAGTTTCTCATAGGATTACTTCTTTCTCGAACTGTCAAACTGTGTGTTGCGAAATTCCATCAGCCCCCTTGTGGTATAGTGTTATTTAGAAGATAAAATTTTGACTTCGAACAGCTAGTCGTTTCCTTTCATCTATTGACATATGATCGGGTGGTAACCTTGTTGTGAGGAAAATTGTCATTTCTGTGATCCACGCATAAGAGGTTTCATCATTCATCTTGTGAACCGGTATTGTGTCAACCCGAAAAAGTTGTCCATCTAGAAAATCATCTTGTAGTCTTGTTCCTTCTTCTCCCGATTCCAAATGGCTAAGGTAGTCCGCCACAACATGTTGTACCCTTGGTCATTGAAGGATGTCGAATTCAAACTCTTGAACTAGCAACGTCCAACTTGCTAATTTGCCTGTAAGTTCTTGCTTTGAGACTAAATACAGTAAAGTAGAATGATCAACATGAAAGGTGAACTTCCACCCCAAAAGGTAATGTACGAATTTATTAATATTGTACACCACTCCCAAAGCTTCCCGATCCGTTGTTGAATAATTCCGCTCAGTTGTGGATAGTTTCTGACTAGGATAATATACCGGTCTATACCAGTTCAATTCCGACAAGTGCATTAGGGAGCCCCCAATTCCTACATACGATGAATCAAGGAACACATGAAATGATTTGTTCCAGTTAGGAGGTTGCACGACTGGAACCTTAGAGAGCATTTTCTTTAGACAGTTGTACACATCTTGTTCGACCGTCGTCCACTAAAAAGGTGTTCTATGTACTGATGTATGCAATAACATTACAACATCGGCAAGGTACCTAATCATCCGACTATGCCATCTTATTTGACCTAAGAACCGACTAAGGGCTTTTGCATTTGTTGGTGTTCATGCCTCCATGATTGCTTTGACTTTATCTGGGTCAACGACTATGCCTTCTTGACACACAATATGCCCCATTAATGCGCCAATTGTTATTCCGAATGCACATTTAGTTGGATTTAGGCTAAGCTGACCTTGTTGACAGTGTTCCAAACACAATCTTAAATGTTCAAAGTGTGTTGTTTTCCGATTGTAGACAACAAAATCATCTAGGAAGACTTGCATGAATGCAGGAATATAATCATTAAAAATTTCTTGTATTAAACCATTTGAAATGTGGCCAAAGCTATTTTTAACCCAAACATCATTACCACTACCACAAATATTCCCCATTCTGTTACAAAAGCCGTTTTTTCTTGATCATCCAGATGCATTCTTACTTGGTTGTAGCCACTGAATCCGTCTAAAAAACTATAAATTTCGTGTCCAACCACTACATCCAAGACTCCGTCGGTAAAGGGTAGTGGAAACACATATGTTACAGTAGCTACATTAAGTTTCCGGTAGTCGACACAAACCCGAATTTCGCCGTTTTTGTTTGGTACTACCACGATTGGACTTAACCACGTTGCCTTTTTAACCCGTCTTATAAATTTGACTTTGAGTAATTTATCGATCTCTTCTTTCACTTTGACTGCATAGTTTGGGTTTAACCGATATCGTCGTTGTTGAACTGGCTTTGCGTCTCTCTGAAGATTGATTTGATGCTGACAGAATGTTGGATGTAATCCTTTCATGTCTTCAAATGACTAGGCGAATACATCTTTATATTGTTTGAATAAGGTTATGAGTCGTTCTTTATCAGATGATAGCATTTCCTTGGCAATCAGTATGCTTTTTGGCTCAAGCCCCTTACCGTCGTCATTTATTTCCTCCAGTGCCAAAGCTTGAACTCTTTGAGATACCTACATTTCTTTTTCTGTAGCTTCTTGTTGGAGACGAATTTCCTTCATCGTTTGATCATCTATTGGAATGTCTTCATGCTTATTTTCGACATATGATGTAAGAGCCTGCAAAATGTCGACCTCAAATAAAGGAATAATTTTTGGATTATCATTGAAATAGTGATTTTCTTCTATCTCATCCAATCCTTCCATCATATATTGGCTGACATTGACGATTTGTACTGACCTTATCTTAAGTGGATACATGAATTTTATTTTTACCTTTCCAGAATGTTAATATATTTTTATTCCAATTTTGCTTAATATTTGCAGTCTTTAACCATGGTCGGCCCAATAACAAGGGATATGCTCCAAGAGCCTCCAAGTGAACCACTACTACTGATATTTGAAGAGTATATGCGCCCAGGATTACATCGAGCTGTCAGATTAAACCCAGTGGCCTGACCGTACTGGTGTCAGCCATATGTAACCAAAATGGACATGCATCCCATTAAGTAATACCTAACTTGTCAGAGGTTGTTTTATTGATAACATTCACTCCCGAGCGGTCGTCAACAATTGTCCCAACTATCTTATGTCCATGGACTATTACTTTTATTGATGGGTTTTGCTCATCCATAATTGTCAGACCACCACTTGGGTGACTATAATTAATGGATACCTCTTCGATCCCTTTTTGTGCAATCAGAGTTGCTACCTTCTCTGTGAATTGTCGAACTAGTTTCAGTAAGCAGGTCAATGGCAATGAAACTTGACAATCCGTCAAAATTTTCCAAGTTTCTTCTTGCTCTTGTAATGGTACTGATCATGTGTGTTCCCTAACTTGGTCCTTATTGCATATTTCATTATCTTGGAGCATTCGGGAAACATTATTTTTGTTAGCTTCTTCTACCCATTCTTTAGCTGCTTTTCGAACATCGTCCTAGACTTCCCATTTTGATTGTTTACCCTTGCTTCAACTGGTCACCTGTTGAATTTCGGGAGCCACCATATTAATAGCAGGAGCTTTTCCCTTGTCTCTAGTTGGACATTGGTTTGCATAATGGCCATTTCTCCTGCAAATGTAGCAATTTGGAATTGATGAACCACTGGCCTCACCATGTTCATATTGTGGTTGACCAGCTTCGTTGAAATTAGGGCTCTCTCTTTGGGAATCATGCTGAAATTGCCTAGATGCTTTTGGCTTATTAAATTTCTTGTTGGGTGTTTGATTTTTCTGTTTGCGGTTTTCTTGATAACGACCCCCTCTATATTGTTGATGGTGACCGTTTTCTCGAGGTGGAGAGTAATCTTGATCCTGATTATTACGATCATCCCTTCGATAATTGTTTTGTCGATCCTCTTCTCGACTTGAATCATAACTATCATTTCGCCTATAATCATTCCGATTATTATCGTTATTCTGTCGTTGAGACACATCCTGCCGATCTGAATAATATCTATTACCATATCGATCATCCTCCTGAGATCGGTTAGTGAACCTACTTCGGCTGTCCTGGTAAGAATCCTCTGGATGAATTTGTCTCACAGCGCTGTCGCCTTATTGAGCAAATTGTATTCACATTGCTCTACAGAATGAGGTTTGAAATGACATATTGTGCAATGAGTGCGTAGAGTGCATTCGATTGTTGAATGCCTAGTGTTGAGACAAGTTGTACATTGTACTACTTGTCGAAATTGTAACTCTTCTAATGTCAACAGATTACTGTGTAGTGCCGACATATCCATACTTTTCTTATTTTTGTGTGTTCGATCCATAGTGAGTGCTTTATCAATCACTTGATCAATTGATTGATTCCGAAAATCGAATACTGCTAGAGTTGTCTACATTGCTTCTAAGAATATATCTTTCAATTCCTCATCTGGAATTGTCTTCGAAATTTGAAGTTGCAAATTCTGAAACCGAATAACAACTTGTGATACCGTTTCATGTGGTTCCTGATAAGATGCATAGAATTGAGTGATCAGATCGTTCTGAGGGATATGTCAATGAAATAATTGGGTGAATTTAGTGGTTAATTGTTAGAATGTATCGAATTCTTGTAAGCCATTTTGTTGGAACCAATTTGCTGACAGCCCATCCAATGATAGGACGAACTCAACAATTTTAGACTTATCTTTAGCTACTGTCGGGAGTCTCTAAGCTCCATGATTTCATTCCCATGTTGTCAAAAAATCCCTAATATGCGATTCCGCATCAACGCATTCTCGATATTTCGAGTAAGGGTAAGGCATATTGTCGTCACCTCAGATATCGTTAAATGATAACTCTTCAGATTATTGGTCGTCCGAATAATTGTCAGTTAAGTCGAGAATTGAAGACCACCTTTGACTCGTATGTTGCTGATCAACAGCAGAATTAGCCTTGATCCTTTGCGTGACAGATTGTGTATGCTGTCGTTTACGTCCAATTGATGTATCTAGACTAGGCGACATCCATTCGACTCGTTCTCTGCTAAATGCAGATGTAACCGGGCGTTACAAAATTTACTATGTTGTTCGGCCGATAGGTGACTCTCTATGACTGAGAGACAATAAGGTTGAACGTTCTATCAAAGAACTGTGGAATATGAATGGATTATACAAGATTAATTGTAACCCACGATATTGTATTCGTATCGTGATCAACTATTTTAGTTAGTACAGTTAAAGTAGAACAAGATTATAGAGAACAATATTATGGACACAAGTGCTCAGAATTCCTATAACTGAAACTATATTAACTGAAAACAAATGATAGTAGTACAATGCTTTCGGTTCCATTTTATAGGTAACCTGAAGACTTCCTCATCAAGAACTATATTTTCCCTTGTTTGCAAGAACAACAAAAATAACTAACTTAAATATTTGTAATTATTATTTTGTCGGCAAAACTGTTGACTCATCGATCCGCCTAGTTGATCCAACTCCAACTCTATAGTTTCCAAACATTGTCGACTTCGATGCTTTCATACTTGTCCGACTCATTCCTTGACTAGCTAACAACAGAGTCATGAAGTTCAGCAAAGGAAGCTTGATTGTGGCCCAAGCCCAGAAGATCAACACGGTGTACCTAATGCATGCCTGGATATGCCGGGAGGTAGTGAACATAGCTTTCGACATTGTCAGTGAGTTCTGGCAGAAGGGGTTGTGGCACATGAGCCACAAAGGGATGTGCAAACTTGCAAAGGATAACCTGATTCTAGAGGTGAAAGATGTGCGACTTGAGAAGTGCATCAACTGTTTGGCCAGCAAGTATAACTGAACCTCTTTCCGAACCCAACCACCGACAAGATAGAAAGAACTACTGGGGCTCGTGCATACCGATGTATGCTAGGTGGACACAAAGTCACATGTTGGGCCGTAGCACTTCGTGACGTCATAGATGACCACAGCTGAAGACGAAGGGCCAGGTACTATCCGCCTTCAAGGAATTCCACGTGAGAGTGGAATGGGAAACCGACCGGAAGCTGAAGGCGGTTCGAGTGGACAACAGAGGCGAATACCGGGGGCAATTCGAGGAGTACTACAGGTCAAAGGGAATTCTGCTCAAATTCACTGTGCCGAAGACACTGAACTGGAATGGATTGGCCAAAAGGATGAACTAGACTGTGATGGAGAGAGTCGGGAGCATGCTAGCACATGCTAAGTTGTCCAAGAAATTTTGGGTTGAGGCGTTGATGACAACGACCTATGTGATAAGCCAATCACCCTCAACATCCTTGGATGGAGACACACCGTAGAGAGTATGGACCGGTAAAGACATGTCTTACCAGCATCTGAAGGTGTTCGGTTGTCTCGCCTATGTGCGTATAGTACCAACAATGCATATTCCTTGGATACAGCAATGATAAGTTTGGCCACCAAGTGTGGAACTTGGTCGACAAGAAGGTTTTCCGAAGTCAAGACATAGTCTTCATGGAAACAAGACCATTGCCAACTAGAGTTGGAGAAGAAGATAATGGACTCTGAGTCGACCGATAGAGATTGGTCAAAAGATACAAGAACCCATCCAGCCGGAAATCGGATGACATGTCATGAACTGGCCAGATTCGGACGAGGATCCGGACCGACTGAGGAAGAATTGCACACCGGAATCGGACAAGACCCCGAATTGGATTTGGATGAAGAATTGACAGAGGAACCAATTGTCAAAAACCATGGAAGAATGATATCCTCTCAGGGAGAGAAGAGCCCCCTAGAGATTTCCAGATAAAGAGCGTATATTGGTGACCGACGAGGGGGACCCGAAAGCTTTGAAGATGTAGTGAAATACACCCACAACCACAAGTGGTTGAGTGCCATGCAAGATGAAATGGATTCCTTGCATGAGAACCACAGATACGAATTGAAGGAGTTGCCGAAAGTAAAGAGAGTGCTCCGGAACAAGTGGGTGTACAAGTTAAAACCGGGAGACGCTGGTAATCCACCAAGATACAAAGCTCAAATCATGGTGAACGGGTTCCAACAGAAGAATGGAATGTAATTTGATGAGAACTTTGCCCTGGTAGTCAAGATGACATCCATCTGGACAGTCCTGACCATAGCGGCAAGCATGGACGTTGAGGTCCAACAACTAGATGTCTGTTAGGAAACAGGTCCCTTCGGATGGGAAGTGAGAAGAACGGTATCGGCCTCGGCCGAAACCGGATGTGGAGTACCCGGCAAGGAAGACCCAGTGAGAACCGGATGTGGAGTGCCCTACAACGGACGACCCGGTGAGAACCGGATGACAAGTACCCGACAAGGAAGACCCGGTGAGAACCGGAGGTTGCCGACCCGGTGAAAACCTCTCACCGGATGAAGGGACATATATGTAAATATGTTCGAGAGAGCCCACTGGGGCTATATTTGTAAATAGTCTGAAAGTCATATTAGTATAAATATGACCTAGGGCAAACTCTGTGTAATAATTTTCGTGTAACCTTTGTACAGTGTGTAAGAGAGAGAGAGAGAGAGAGCGATATACAGAGATTGTGTCTCTGTTGTAATTGCCACTAGGCGAAGATTGTGAGCAAGAGGTCGTTGCCTCTGTGCTCCTTGTTGTATTACTATACAGAGTGATAGTTTGGAGTCTGTGGACTCCCGTGGTTTTTCCCTCTCAGGGTTTTCCACGTTAATATCCTATGTATTCTCTTTCTGTTTTGTGTACTTACCTCCATTCCCATTTCGTCTATGTTTTTGATTGTCAACAAGTGATCTACGCTTCAGTTGTGGCCGGAGATTGATCCACATATTTCACGTGAAACTGGTATTAGAGCGAATCGATACAGAAAAATGGACAATTCATTGGGAGGCATGTTCAAGCTCACCGGCTACAACTACTTAGTGTGGAAGTCGAAGATGAGGGACATGCTCGTGGTTAAAGATCTTTGGTTGTCGGTTCAGTTCGGGTACAAGAGACCGGAGAAAATCGATGCCACGATATGGGAGGTGATGCACATGAAGACAACGACGTACATACGGTGCTTCATCGACATGAGTCTATACAACAACTTCAATGAAGAGAGCAAGGCTCATGAGCTTTGGGAGAAGATCGGCATTATGTTTTAGAACTAAAATGATGTTAATCAAGTTTCCGTATTTCGGAAGCTAGTAAGACTCCGGTACCAAGAAGGCTCCAGTATGGCGGAGCACATGAATGCCTTCCAGGGGCTGATACAACAGGCAACATCATTGGAAGTACCTCTCGCCGATGAGGTACTAGTACTACTCCAGGTCGGTTCCATCCCAGATAGCTGGGAGATGTTGGTTGTCACTTTGGGCAACGCTGGGCCGGAAGGGAAACGGTTATCCCTAGCAAGAGTGAAGTCGAGCTTGCTAGATGAGGAGGCACATCGGAAAGACAAGGATACGAACTCCGACTCGAAAGCGCTCATTACCGAATCGGAACACGGAAGACAAAGGAACCGTAGTCCCCAAAACCGGGAGAAGTCGGGGACACGGTGTCGTGAAGAAAACCGTCCACAAGCGGAATCGGTGTACCGGAACGTAGAAACCGACTCTTTATGCACGTGCGCCTTAAGTTGTACATAGGAGATCCTAGGTAGATTCGGTAGGTAGGGAGTAAAGGGGAAACGGCTCCTTCCTTGCCTATAAAAGGAGGGAGACGAGGAGAGTAAGGGGATCGCGGGGAGTCGAGGACGAAGTGCTGTCGGTTTGCGTGCGAAGGCTTCTCTCTCTCTCTCTTTCCGGTTGCAAACGCCATAGCTTCCTTCTGTGTAGGTTTCGGGAGGCTCGCGCTGCTCTGAGGAATGCCCGAGTGCTTCCGGCAGCACCTCCAACCTACTCTTTCCCCTCTGTGCGTTTACGAGCAGGTATCGGCATCTGTTCGCCAGCCTGTTCGGTTGTAACCGACTTCGTGTTTGTTGTCTTCGTGTTCTTGTTGTTTGTCTTGTCAATACATACATACTTTCGTGTCTTTCTGTGTCGCTGTTCCATTCGCGTCTTTGCGTCGAAGGGCCGTGTCCCTGTGAATCTACACTCGCACGTAGTGGGTCCCTTCTCTCTCTCTCTTACTCTTCGGTACAGGACCCCCGAGGTCCCGCCTCACTCCACGCATCCGCGAGGAATACCTCGACATATTTGGTGAACCCGACGTGAAAGAGGCGGCAGAAGAGCAGAAGATGAGGGGGTCGGATCTTGCAGAGGCCATGGCTTCGGCCGTGGATCGGATATTGAGCACACGCGAGGGCACCGATGCCCTTGACAGAGCCATTGAGGCGGTCGTCGGTACGATCGGCCGTTTCAGCGGAAAGGATGCTACGAGGTATTTGGTGTCCTACGGGGCGGAAATGCTGATGCAGGACATTCCGGAACAGAGGCGTCTTGCCGGGTTCCCTCGAGTGGCGATGCCGAGCATCCATGCGGAGGTGCTCGTGGTACGGGCGGAGAGCTGTACCTGGGAGGAGTTCGAACGCTGACTCCTAGAGAAATATGGGCTGGACGACGCGCTCCGGCTTTCGAAACGGGACTTCGTGGAATGGGTGGAGTCCCCCCGCAAAGGAAGAAACGCGTTGGCACTCCTCCGGGAGTTCGAAGAACGCTTTGCGCGCCTTTCGGCGCTTGACCGAACTATCCTGGATACGAGCCGGGTCCTACTGTTCGTCAAGTCAGTGGAGACGAGCGGGACCGGGATCAAGTCGGCTCCTTGCTGGAAACTGAAGACGGGTTGATGACCGACTGGGCTGCGGTTAAGAGAGTCTGTGGCCGTTTCGACAAACGGCGAGAATGGGCTGACAACGGGGCGGCCGGTGAGGGCTCTGTTACAGCAAGGAGGCTTGAACCGGCGCCGCAAGTGCGAAGGGAAGAAACCCGGGAATGGCTCGAAACCGGTCCGGCTTCGACCAGCATGGTCAATGGCTCGTCCGGAGGAGCAGCGCTAGAGGAGTTGACGCGGGCGATAAAGGATCTCCAGATCGCCCAGACTCGAAGGGAAGGCGGCGAACCGGCTCGTGACCGACGGCCGGCAGCGGGGAACAGGTGCATGTGGTGCGACGAGGTCGGCCACATTCGGAAGGACTGCGGCGATTTCGCAGAGGCGTTGAGAAACCGGGTGGTGTACCTGTGGGAAGGCCGGGTGCACGCTGGCGACACCAGGAGGGCCCTGAGCCGAAACGACGGGCGAGGAGGTATGAAGAGACTGATGGAAGAGGCAGCGGCCCGACACGTGGAGGCCATCCACTACTCGGCGTCGGCCGGTATTCGGGTCGGGGGCAGCGAGGCCCAAAAGGAGAGTAAAGACGGTTTCTGGTCGGCAATGCTGGAAGGCCTCGCCGGCGCGCAGCTGAGGAAAGATGAAACGGATCGCGCTGAGAGACGGGTCCGGGAAATAACTGGGTGGAGCGATCCGGTCGAGGAGAAGACGGGCTTCGTAGAAGCCGCTTGCCGGAACTACGAGGCTCTGGTAGAAGATAAGCGAGTAGGGAAAGCCGGAGCGGCCGGGCCCTCACAACGGTACGAGACCCGATTCGGGCAACGACGGAATGATGTCGGTGGGCCCGGCCCGCAAGATAACCCCAGGAAGGGCGGGTACCGACTGGGGACAGAAATAGAAAGGACTACGGACCTACGAAAGGTCCTAGAAGAACGGATCCTCGACAGCAAAGTGGAGCTGTCATTACGGGAGGTGCTAGGGATCGCCAAGAAGGAGTTCCACGACTCCATTGTAGACTTGGTGAAACGGAAGAGACTGTCGACGGAGTCGGAACCGGAAAGACCGGTGGAGGTGCGGACGACGCACATTGACGACTCGGCGCTGGAAGATGAGTGGGCGGAGAGCCACTATTCGAGGCCACACTAGGCCCGAGCGACCACGGAGACCCCGGTAAAGATCGGAGATGTTCAGGAACCGGTGGTGGCGTTGGTGGACCACGGTTCGGAAATAAACCTAATGTCCATGGACTTCTATAAGAAGGGAAAGTGGCCGATCAACACCAGGCACGGGTGGAAGATACGGGCGGCGACGCGCGCCACCGAGGAACTGCACGGGGCCTGCCCGAATGTGCGAGTAAAGATCGGCGACGTTGAGATTGACCAGCACTTCTTCGTACAGGAGACGTCCTCGCATCCGGTCATATTAGGGGAACCATACATCACGGCGGCGAGAATGGAGACCAAGGTGCTGGACAACGGTTCGGCCTACGCGAGGGTCAAAAGCCAGGACAGGCGCCATTCGGTGCAATTTTTGACGGTGCGGCCGAACCACGAGAGAAACCGCGAGTCCCTCGGTGGCGAGAACCGGGAGGATTTTTAGAGAGGGCTGCCAAGGCGTGGGCCGAGACAGTCCGGACACTCGGGAAAGACCCCACGATTGTACGATAGGCAGGAGATTTTGCTTCTCCGACAACGGAGGGTGTATGATGGTCGGCATCGTTGGCCGAGAAAAGACAAGGGCGGAAGAGCAACTTCGAGCGTGCGGAGTTCTCGGCCCGGACGAGGAAATCAGCGGAGCCGTGGAGGTGGTCTCCTTCGACGACACCTTAGGGATGCTGAGGAAGGTTGTTGGAGAAGGCCTTAACGAAGACCGGACGATACCGGTATGTTCCGAAGAGATGTACGAAGTCATCGCGAACTTCAGTCGGGGGCTCGGGTCGGATCAGACGGCCCGAGTTAGCACAAAGTACAAGACTGTGGACCGGAAGGTAAGGCCAGTCGCGGCACCCTTACCGGAGGGCAGCGAGTCCCGGATCAGAGGGGTTGCGTCGGACCCCAGTTTACGAGATCTGGCCTGCATAGGACACACCTTCACCGACGGGACGCTCCCAAAGTTGATGGAGCTATTGAGGCAGAAGGTAGATATGGGCATTCTTGAACCGTCGAGTGCCCCATACTCGAACCGATGGTTTACCGTACCGAAGAAAAACGGAACGTTGCGCTTCATTCAAGACCTGCAGCCGGTCAACAGGGTGACCATTCAAAACGCAGGAATCGGACCGACCATAGACGAGTTCGCGGAGGCCTTTGCCGGAAGGTCGATTTACTCGGTCGGTGATCTGTACTCAGGGTACGACCAGTTCCAGCTAGCCGTGGAGAGCTGAGACATTACGACGATGCGAACTCCCCTCGGCCTAGTGCGAATGTGTACCTTGCCACAAGGAGGGACTAACTCGGTGGCTCACATGGTAAATGCAATGAACAAGGTACTGAGGGATTGCATCCCCGACATCACCATGCCATTTCTGGACGACATCCCGATTAAGGGGTGCCCGGTGGAGGAGAAGGACGAGACAGTCGGGCCGGACGGATGCCGGCGATTCGTGGAGAAACACATCGACGACTGCGAGAAGGTGCTACAAAGGATAGAGGATGCTAGGCTCACCTTCTCCGGGGAGAAATCGGCCTTCGGGCAATCGGAAATCCTGGTAGTCGGGCACCTATGTGGGCCATATGGCCGGAAGCCGTCTCCGGCAAAGGTAGAAGCCATCTTCGCGATGAAGACCGACTGTAGCTCGGTTACGGAAGTTCAGAGGTTCCTGGGGGCATGCGCATTCTACCACATATGGATCCCGCATTACGCCCACGTTGCGGAGCCACTATACGGGTTGTTGAAGAAGGGGCAAAGATTCGAGTGGCGAGACGAGCACACGGGGTCGGTCCGGAAGCTGAAGGAAGCTCTTGCGGCAGCTCCGGCGCTCCGGAAGGCTGTCTACGAGAAGGGTACCCTGGTATACATAACGGTGGATACGAGCCCGACCGGGATCGGATGGGTCGTCAACCAAGAAGACGAGGACGGCACCCGGTTCCCGATCCGATTCGGCGCTAAGGTCCTCAGTGAGCGACAGCGAGGGTACGCCCAGGTTAAACGTGAACTCTGGGGTATCGTTTCGGCAGTAAAGGCGGACAAAGACTACCTGATCGGGACAGAAGTGATTATCGAGACGGATTGCCTGCCGATTGTTGGCATGGTTTCCGGATGCGCGACACCGGACCTGGCGATGCTCAGGTGGATAGCGTACATCAAGTCCCTGGACCCAGAGATACGACACATTTCCGGAAAGGACAACGCCATGGCCGACATGCTTTCGAGGGCGAGGTTTGATGACGAGGGCGGCATGGTTTCGGAGGACGAAGAAGTCGGCGTGGACTTCTTCGAGGCAGCGTACGTGACGACCGATGGGACGAGCACTCCGGCACTTAACGACTTCGACGAGAGCAAGTACGACGGCGAGTGGCTCCAGATCGGTGGATTCTTCCATAAGTATCCGTCCCGGAGAAAGAATTCTCCGGGACGGATACTTATGGAAGCACCCGAAGAAGAGGGACGGCGCTCCGCTCCGGGTGGTGGCGATGAAGGAAGAACAGGAGGAGCTGCTGACGGCCTACCACGACAGCCCTTGGGCCGGACACCGTGGAACCTGGGCCACGTTCGAGAAGATAAAGGGGAAGTACTGGTGGCCGGGACTGTACCGGGACGTGCATCGATTCGTGACAACTTGCGAGAGCTGTCAGATGCACTCCATAGTCCGACACCGGGGCGAACTTCACCCTACGTACCCTCCGACCATCCACTTCAAATGGATGGTAGACCTGGTAAGGATGCCGATAGGAGTAGGACAGATGCGGTATCTGGTCCTGGCTCGGGAAGATCTGACGAACCAGGTGGAAGGCCGGGCCCTTCAGAACAAAACGACTGCGGCCGTATGTCGGTTCCTGCTCGAGGACGTAATATGCCGGTACGGGTGCGTCGGGAAGATTGTGGCTGATCGCGGGGAGTTGGACGCCGAAGAGGCCGAGGAGCTGTTCGACCGGCTAGGAGTCAAGCTCTCACTTACCATTGCGTACAATCCGGAGGCGAATGGAAAGGTGGAGCGCGGACACGGACCGATCGTCAAGGCATTAGTTCGGGCATGCGGAGGTCGGGTCGGGAACTGGCCGCGGCTACTGCCTTACGCGTTGTGGGCTGACCGGACTACGCACAGTTCGGTAACCGGATTCATGCCGGCAGAGCTCATGTTTGGGCAGAAGCCGATCATGCCGATCGAACGTACGGTCTCCTCATGGCCAACCATGGACTGGAGAGACGAGATGAGCCGGGAGGAGCTGCTGACGGCACGCATACGACAGCTCGAGCGGAGACCGGAGGACGTGGAGCAGGCTGCGGAAAAGCTTCGGGAAGCAAGGATGAGGAACAAAGCCCGGTTCGACCAAACACACCGGCTCCGACCGAAGAAGATCGAGGAAGGCGACTGGGTGCTAGTCTACGACAACGGCCTCGACAACCAGCACCGAGCGACACGGAAGTTCGCAAGAAGGTGGTTCGGGCCTTACGTGGTACAAAGCGCCAACGACAACGGGACGTACCATCTGGCGGAACTCGACGGTACGAGAATGACGATACCGGTAGCTGGGAAGCGGATCAAGACGTTCAAGAAGCGTCACGACGACGAGCCGGATCAGGTTGACTTGGACCGCGACGACGAGCGATCCGAAACCGAGGAAGAACCGACGGGCGGGGAATGAAGGCTGGACCGGTTTTCTCCGTCCCAACACAATTTGGCGCATGCCGGTGGATGCGCGGTTAGGTGGGGGCGGATGTCGTGAAGAAAACCGTCTACAAGCGGAATCGGTGTACCGGAGCGTAGAAACCGACTCTTCATGCACGTGCGCCTTAAGTTGTACATAGGAGATCCTAGGTAGATTCGGTAGGTAGGGAGTAAAGGGGAAACGACTCCTTGCTTGCCTATAAAAGGAGGGAGACGAGGAGAGTAAGGGGATCGCGGGGAGTCGAGGACGAAGTGCTGTCGGTTTGCGTGCGAAGGCTTCTCTCTCTCTCTCTTTCCGATTGCAAACGCCATAGCTTCCTTCTGTGCAGGTTTCGGGAGGCTCGCGCTGCTCTGAGGAATGCCCGAGTGCTTCCGGCAGCACCTCCAACCTACTCTTTCCCCTCTGTGCATTTACGAGCAGGTATCGGCATCTGTTCGCCGGCCTGTTCGGTTGTAACCGACTTCGTGTTTGTTGTCTTCGTGTTCTTGTTGTTTGTCTTGTCAATACATACATACTTTCGTGTCTTTCTGTGTCGTTGTTCCATTCGCGTCTTTGCGTCGAAGGGCCGTGTCCCTGTGAATCTACACTCGCACGCAGTGGGTCCCTTCTCTCTCTCTCTTACTCTTCGGTACAGGACACCCGAGGTCCCGCCTCACTCCACGCATCCGCGAGGAATACCTCGACAACGGTCAAAGTCAAGGGGAAGGCCTACCTGCTTCTATTGCAGCAAGCCGGGACACTTCCAGAAGAACTATCGACACTTCCCGAAAGACTAGGAAACCAATGGTACCGATTCGAAGCGGACACCAGATCGGAACGGTAAAGACCGGAGGGGAACAGACCGATTGAGAGCCTTCTTCAGCATCTGTATTTTGGCTTGGTCCTGTTCGACGATCAACATGTCGTCCACGTACAGAAGGAGTATCAAGAAGTCGCCTCCTTCGAACTTCTTCACAAACACGCAGTGATCGGCCTGCGTCTTGTCCTACCCTTGATCGGTCATGAAGGAGTCAAACTTCCGGTACCATTGTCGGGGAGCCTGCTTCAGTCCGTACAGGCTCTTCTTCAACCGGCAAACCAAGTGCTCCTTGTCAAGAACTACATGCTCCCGATGAACAACACTCAACCACAACCAAGCTTAGAATCAAACAAAGAAAAAACGGGAATGAATGGCACGACACAATGGAGAGATGAGTACACAGGCTGTTTACGTGGAAAACCCAAACACAGGAAAAACCACGGTAGTCCACTGACTGCTAACTATCACTATGTAACAATATACAATAGTGAGCGCATGGAGGCAACGTCCTCGTGCTCACGATCTTCACCATAGGCGGCGGTTACAACAGAGATACGAACTCTTCGTCTCTTACTCTCTCTCTCTCTCTTTGTACACTGTTGCGCTCTAATCTTGCGCCAACTAGAATGACTACAACTACAACACAGCAACCATATACTAAGTTTGCCCTAAGTCATATTTATACTAATATGAATTTTCATCTATTTACAAATATAGCCCCGATGGACTCTAAGAAACATATTTACGAATATGTCCCTTCGTCCGATGAGCACTCCTCACCGGGTCTTCCGTTGCCAGGTACTCCTCATTCGGTTCTCACCGAGTCTTCGGTTGTCGAGTACTCCACATCCGGTTCTCACCGGGTCTTCACCATCCGGTTCTTGCCGGGTACTCGTCATCGGGCTCTCACCGGGCCTTCCGTTGTTGAGTACTCGTCATCCGGCTCTCACCGGGTCTTCCGTTGCTAGGTACTCCATATCACTGATCTTTTCACTTCCCATCCGGAGGGACCTGTTTCCTAACAAACTCCGGCATGGGATGTCTTACTAGTCCGATCCGCTTCCGACATGCATCCAGCTTGTCAGGTATCAGTACTTTGGTCAACATATCTGACCCGTTCTCGGCCGTGTGTATCTTTGTCAGCGCGAACTCCTGGTCATCTACTCTTTCCCGGATCCAGTGATACCTTCGCTAGATATGCTTCGTCCGGGAATGGTAGGCCACATTCTTTGACTGTTGCAATAGAGCCGGTATTAATGTTGCCGGATACCGAGCTCTCGGATGAAGTCCTTCGTCCATAATATTTCCTTTCTGGCTTCCATAACCGCCATGTACTCCGGCTCCGTGGTTGACAACACAACCGTCTTCTACAGCCTCAACTGCCACGAAACAGCTCCCCCTCCATATGTCATTACATACCTGGATGTAGACCGGCTGGTATCCACATCAGTCGACATGTCTGAATCGGTAAAACCGTCAAGTTGAGGTTTTCCAAAGCCGAATCGGAGACACATATTTGAAGTGCCCTTCAAGTACCGGAGTATCCATTTGACCACGTTCCAGTGCTCCTTGCCGGGATTGCTCATAAACCGGCTCACCACTCCGACTGCGTATCCTATATCCGGTCGGGTACACACCATTGCATACATTAAGCTCCCAACGGCAAAGGCATATGGAACCTTCATCATATCAACCTTCTCTGCTTTCGTCTTCGGGCTTTGCTTACCGGATAATCTGCAGTTTGTCGGGAGTGTCGATCCGAACGGTTTTGCTTCTAACATGTTGAACCGTTGAAGTCCCTTTGTCACGTATTTCTCCTGTGACAACCACAGTTGCTTCGTTGGCCGGTTCCGGATGATATGCATCCCCAACACCTGTCTTGTCAGACACAAGTCTTTCATCGTGAAGGTTCGGTTGAGAGCCTTCTTCAGCATCCGTATTTTGGCTTGGTTCCGTTCGACGATCAACATGTCGTCCATGTACAGAAGGAGTATCAAGAAGTCGCCTCCTTCAAACTTCTTCACAAACACGCAGTGATCGGCCATGAACCAGTCGAACTTCTGGTACCATTGTCGGGGAGCCTGCTTCAGTCCGTACAGGCTCTTCTTCAACCGGCAAAACAAGTGACTTCGTGTGACTTCGTGTCCACTTGACATACATCAGTATGCACCAACTCCAGTGGTGCATTACGTCTCATCGGTGACCACTTTGTCAGGAACTACACACTTCCGATAA
This sequence comes from Azolla caroliniana, assembly GCF_043228905.1. NCBI lineage: Eukaryota > Viridiplantae > Streptophyta > Polypodiopsida > Salviniales > Salviniaceae > Azolla > Azolla caroliniana. Next base: position 14,175,036 of record NW_028230436.1, read on the forward strand.
ACAACGCTCGGCCACAACCAAGCATAGAATCAAACACAGAAAAAATGGGAATGAATGGCACGACACAATGGAGAGAAGAGTACACAGGATGTTTACGTGGCAAACCCAAACACGGGAAAAACCACGGCAGTCCACTGACTGCTAACTATCACTATGTAACAATATACAACAGTGAGCGCATGCAAGCAGCGTGCTCGTGCTCACAATCCTCGCCACAGGCGGCGGTTACAACAGACATACGAACTCTTCGTCTCTTACTCTCTCTCTCTCTCTCTGTACACTGTTGCGCTCTAATCTTGCGCCAACAAGAATGACTACAACTACAACACAGCAACCACATACTAAGTTTTCCCTAAGTCATATTTATACTAATATGACTTTTCGGCTATTTACAAATATAGCCCTGATGGACTCTCAGAAACATATTTACGAATATGTCCCTTCATCCGGTGAGCACTCCTCACCGGGCCTACATCATCCGCCGCTTGCCGGGCACAAGTCATTCGGTTCTCACCGGGTCTTCCGTTGCCGGGTACTCCACATCCGGTTCTCACCAGATCTTCACCATCCGGTTCTTGCCGGGTACTCATCATCTAGCTCCCACCAGGTCTTCAGTTGCCAGGTACTCCATATCACTGTTCTTTTCACTTCCCATCCGGAGGGACCTGTTTCCTAACACTCCTTCCCTTTCTCCACGAATCCTTCCAGTTGCTGCATGTAGATCTCCTCTTCGAGGTCACCATGAAGGAATGTCGTCTTCACGTCCAGCTGCTCTACCTCGAGGTCCATGCTTGCTGCTATACTCAGCACCGTCCGGATGGAGGTCATCTTTACTACCGGGGCAAATATCTCGTCGAAGTTCACGCCCTTCTTCTGCTGGAACCCCTTCACCACGATCCTGGCTTTGTATCTCGAGGGGTTGCTGGCATCTCCCCGTTTCAACTTATACACCCACTTGTTTTGAAGTGCCCGCTTTCCTTTCGACAACTCCACCAATTCGTACATATGGTTCTCATGCAGGGAATCCATCTCCTCCTACATGGCACTTAACTATTTGCGGTTATGGGTGTCATCCTTCGCTTCTTCGAAGCTTTCCGGCTCTCCCTCATCGGTCAACAACACATGCTCTGCATTCGGAAATCTCCAGGGGGCCCTTCTCTCTCTGAGAGGATATCTCCGTCTTTGGCTTTTGGCAACCGGCTCCTCTATTTGTTCTTCATTCGAATCCGATTCGAGATCTTGGCCGGTTCCGATTTCAGCTTCCTCTACTTCTTCTTCTACCGGTTCAGTATCCTTCTAAACCCTAAACCGGCTGGTTCCTCGAGTGTCAACCGGCTCTTAGCCAGGTGTGTCCGAATCTCATCGGAGTTCATTATTTTCTTCTCCGACTCCCATTCGGCAAGAGTCTTGTCCTCCATGAAGATAATATCTCGACTCCGGAAAGCCTTCTTGTCAATTGGATCCCACACTCAGTAGCCGAACTCATCATCGTCGTAACCGAGGAATATGCAAGGCCGGGTCTTTGGATCCAACTTTCCTCTCCGGTCCTTAGGAACATGCACATACACGAGACACCCAAACACCTTCAGATGTCGGTAGGATACTTCCTTACCGGTCCACACCTTCTGCAGTTTGTCTCCATCCAAGCGCACTGAGGGTGATCTGTTTATCACATACGTCGTTGTCAACAACGCCTCAGCCCAAAACGTCTTGGGTAATTTTGCATGGGCCAGCATACTCCGGACCCTCTCCATTATGGTTCGGTTCATCCTCTCGGCCAGCCTGTTAATTTCTGGCTTCTTCGACACGGTAAATTCGAGCCGGATTCCCATCGAGCGACAGTACTCCTCGAACTGCCCCCGGTATTCAACTCCATTATTTGCTCGAACCGCCTTCAGCTTCCAACCGGTTTCTCTTTCCACTCTCGTGTGGAGCTCTTTGAAGACAGATAGCACCTGATCCTTCGTCTTCAATGGTGTGGCCCACAACTTCCGGTTGTGGTCATCTATGAACGTCATGAAGTACTGCGATCCGGCATGTGACTTCGTGTCCACTTGACATACGTCAGTATGCACCAACTCCAGTGGTGCATTATGTCTCATCGGTGGCCTCGATCGGAAGAAGGTTTGGTTTTGTTTACCGGCCTGACAATTAGTGCACTTCTCCAAGTTCTTGTTCTTCACTGGAATGAGGGATTCGTCTGCAAGCCTCTTCATCCCCTTCTCACTCATGTGACACAACCTCTTGTGCCACAACTCACCGGCAGTGTCGAAAGCCATGTTTGCTTCTTCCGGGCATAACCGGGCATTCATCAGGTACAACGTGTTGACCTTCCGGGCCCGAGCCACAATCAGGCTCCTTTTGCTGAACTTCATAACACCGTTCCAGATGCTACCTGTGTTGTAGCCTTCATCATCTAGCCGACCGGCTGATATCAAGTTCAGGCGAACCTCCGGAACGTGTCGGACATCCTTCAGCAGCAGCTTGCATACGGTTGGTGTTGTCAACCATACGTCTCCTATGCCAACAATTCGGCATGTACCTTCATTCCCCATCTGGACACAACCGTGATCACCGGCTAAGTAGGATGAGAAGCATTTTCGGTCCGGGGTAAGGTGGAATGACGCTCCGGAGTCGACCACCTAGGTCATCTCGTCGCCGGCAAGGTTTAGCTCACACTCCTCGATGATGAGCATCAACTCTTCTTCACTTGCCGCGATTGCCGTCGTTCCCTTCCGGTCTGTCCCCCTCCAGTCTTTACCGTTCCGGTCCGTTGTCCGCTTCGAATCGGTACCATCCGTTTCCTTGCCTTTTCGGAAGTGCCGACAATTCTTCTAGAAGTGTCCCGGCTTGCCGCAATAGAAGCATGTAGGCCTCCCCCTTGACTTTGACCGTGTCCCCGACTTCTCCCGGTTCTAGGGACTACGGTCCCTTTGTCTTCCGCATTCCGATTCGGTAATGAGCGGTTTGGAGTCGGAGTTCGTATCCTTGTCTTTCCGACGCGCCTCCTCATCTAGCAAGCTCAACTTCACTCTTGCCAGGGATAATCGTTTCCCTTCCACCCCGACGTTGCCCAGAGTGACAACCAACGTCTCCCAACTATCTGGGAGGGAACCGAGCAGGAGCAGTGCTAGTATCTCATCGGCGAGAGGTACTTCCAATGATGTTGCCTGGTGGATCAGCCCCTAGAAGGCATTCATGTGCTTCGTCATGCTTGAGCCATCTTGGTACCAGAGTCTTACTAGCTTCTGAAATACCGAAACCTGATTAACGGCATTTTTGTTCTGAAACATAATGCCAATCTTCTCCCAGAGCTCATGAGCCTTGCTCTCTTCATTGAAGTTATTGTATAGACTCATGTTGATGAAGCACCGTATGTACGCCGTTGTCTTCATGTGCATCACCTCCCATATCGTGGCGCCAATTTTGTCCGGTCTCTTGTCACCGAACTGAACCGGCAACCAAAGATCTTTAACCACGAGCATGTCCCTCATCTTCGACTTCCACACCGAATAGTTGGAGCCGGTGAGCTTGAATATGCCTACCAACGAATCGTCCATTTTCTGTGTCGTTTTACTCTAATACCACTTTGAAAGGAATACACGCTCCGGATGAACAACCGAGGCTTGGATCAAACACAGAAAACGGGTATTGAATGCACGACATAGTGAAGAGAAGAGTACACAGGATGTTAATGTAGAAGAACCCAAACTAGGGAAAAAACCACGGCAACCCACAGACTGCAAACTATCACTATATCACAATGTACAATAGTAAAGCACCGAGGCAACGACCTCGAGCTTGCTATCTTCGCCATAGGCGGCGGTTACAATAGAGGCAACGACCTCTTCCTTTCTCTCTCTCTTTGTACACAGTTACACGCTCAAATCTTGCACCAACAAGAATGACCACTACACCTCTAAGTTTGCCCTAAATCATATTTATACTAATAGGACTTTTCGGCTATTTACAAATATAGCCCCAATGGACTCTCAGAAAACATATTTACAAATATGTCCCTTCATCCGGTGAGCACTTCTCACCGGGCCTTCACCATCCGGCTCTTGTCGGGTACTCGTCATCCGGTTCTCACTGGGTCTTCTGTTGCCGGGTACTCTAATCCCATCCGGAGGGATCTGTTTCCTAACAATCTGTTGGAAAGCCGAAACAAGAGTCGGGTTGAAATCGGCCGAAAAACCGAAATGGGAGTCAGCTGTTGAAATCGGCCGAAAAACCGAAATGGCAGTCGGCTGTCGAAATCAGTTAGAAAGCCGAAACAAGGGTCAATTGGCCGAAATTGACCGAAAAAACCCGAAACGGGATTTGGTCAAATAGAAGTGCAAACGAACATACACATATATATAAAAACATTTTCATGTATATATATGTGAGATAAGTTGGTATATATATATAGAGAGTCGTATTAGCTGCATATATATGTGGGATAACTCACAGAGAGAGAGAGAAAACAATGAGAGAAGCGCGAAACTGAACCTTTCTCGGTTTTATCCTTTCCACGTGATTTTCACACCATTGCCGAAAATCTTCACGACAACGTTCTTGGCAAGGTGGATGGCACTTTGACTGTTGTAGTGGAGCTGGAAATACTCCTACTGGATCCCTAGCTCTCCAATGAAGTCCTTCATCTAGATTACCTCCTTATCACCTTCTACACCTGCCATGTGGTCCGCTTCTATTGTCGATAGTGCAACAAACTTCTGCAGCATCGACTACCAGTATATGGCTCCCCCTACATAAGTCAAGACATATCCGGATGTAGACCGGCTGGTATCCGCATCAGCCGACATATCCGAATCCATGAATCCTTCAAGTTGGGGTTTCCCTGAGCCATATCGGAGGAACATAGTCGAGGTGCCTTTCAAGTACCACAGTATGCGTTGACCGCAGTCTAGTGTTCTCCTCCTAGATTGCTCTTGAACCGGCTGACCACTTCGATAACATATCTGATATCCGGCCGGGTACACACAATTGTGTACATCAGGCTTCCGACGGAGGAGGCATATTTCTTCGAACTTCGTTTTCCGGACAGCTTGTAGTTTGTTGGAAGTGTCAAACCGACCGGCTTAGTAGAGAACTTTGCTTGCCACCTGTTCCCAAGACAAAAAATCCAGTAGCCATTGACCAAGCAGGTACTAATGCATCTTGTACGACCAAGATGCATAGTTGCTCCTGTCGAGCTTCTCAGTCGATAGCGAGCTTCCCATTCCTTTGTCCATGTTGTTGTCTTATCTTTTCCGAAAACTAAGAAAACTCAACTATGTCTCTATCGCAAGCTTTTATGTCGGTTGCAGAGGACTTCAACCCTCACGCTTTGATACCATGTAAAAGAATACCTATGCTAGAAGTCCTTCGAGCCTATATAGAGGAGAATTTGGCAAATGGTTTCTTTCGACATTCGAAATCTCCAGCCGGCGCACCCATTTTCTTCGTCAAGTAAAAGGATGGATCACTTCGTCTTGTCAAAGATTCTTGTGGCTTGAATAAGGTCACCATTAGGAATAGGTATGCACTTCCCCTTATCACAAGTCTTTTAGAACAGAACAATGGTGCAAGGTTCTTCACAAAGATTGACTTACGAGGAGCATCTAACCTCATAGGGATCCGACTAGGAGATAAATGGAGGACCACATTTCGCACTAGATATGGGCACTTCAAGTACACAGTCATGCCATTCGGCCTTACTAATGCACCAACAGTCTTCCAACACATGGCAAATGATTAATTCCGAGATCTCTTGGATGTTTTTTTATCATCTATTTAGATGATCTACTGGTTTATTCGAAGACCCAAGAAGAGCATGATTCTCATGTACTATTAGTACTAAAACAACTTTGAGAACATGGTCTTTATGTAAAGCTGGAAAAATGTAGTTTCAGGTGCAACCAGGTAGAATTTCTGGGCTATGTCATTTCCTCGGAAGGCATCCCCATGGATCTAACTAAGGTCAAAGCGGTGGTAGAGTGGCAGACTCCGCATTTGTTGCAAGATGTGCAATTCTTATTAGTCTTTGCTAATTTCTACCGCAAGTTTATACAAGATTACTCAAAGCTTGTTCGGCCTCTCACTCTCACACAGCTTACCAAGAAAGGACAATCATTGTTTTGGTCTGAAGCAGCTGACATCGCTTTTGAGAGACTTAATAAGGCATTTACACGAGCTCCTATTCTAGCTCATGTTGATTCGGAAAAACCATTCATCATTGAAGCAGACGCGTCGGATTTCTCCTTGGGTAGCATTCTATCACAACAAGGCAATGATGAAAAGTTACATCCTGTGGCTTTCCACTCACACAAGTTTGACGCCGCCGAAATCAACTATGAAATTCATGATAAGGAGCTATTAGCAATAGTGGACTCTTTAACGCAATGGAGGCATTTTCTAGAGGGATCTTCTCATCAAGTCACCGTATTCAGTGATCACAAAAACCTTGCCTACTTTCGGGATGCTTGTGTGTTAAATCGACGTCAAGTTCAGTGGGCCCAATTCCTCACTCGTTTCAACTTCAAAATTACATATCATCCGGGGAAACAACAAGGGAAGGCAGATGCATTATCACGGCACTCATATTTAGCACCGTGTCTTGGCGAGCCAACTTTCAATAACCAAAATCAAGTAATCCTGGAACCGGCACGACTACAAGCAACAGAGGTGTTCGGCATGCCCTTGGATTCCCACTTATCGATACCATACATGAGGACTTGAAGACAGATGCTTTCGCCCAAGCCATTCTAGCACAAATTGATCCCTCTCAAGCATCTTGTTCACATTCGCAACAACCAGGTGCGTACTATCGACAATTCGAATGTCATGATGGATTACTATTATTTAAGAAACTCTTGTATGTTTCTAATGATTCTTGTCTCCTTCAAGTAGTCCAAAACTGTCATGACACATATACAACTAGGCATTTGGGTAGTACTAAAACATTAGATTTAGTACTATGATCATTCTGGTGGCCCCATATGCAACAATTTGTCAAAGATTTTGTTCGGACTTGTGATACATGTTGCAGAGCGAAAATGCCAAGGCATCATCCATATGGTTTATTAGAACCATTACAAATTCCAAGCAAGTCATGGCAATCCATTGCTCTAGATTTCATCATAAATCTTCCAGTCTCTAAGGGATTCGATACGATCTTAACAATAGTAGATCGATATACGAAGATGACCCATTTCCTACCATGTACTAAGGAAATCTCCAGTAAAGAAACCGCCGAAACTGTCATGCGTGAAGTATGTCGGCATCATGGCCTTCCCGATAGTATCATCAATGATCGTGGACCCCAATTTGTCTCCAAATTCTAGAAGCATCGCTTTAAAATGCTCAAGGTCACTTGTAACCTCTCCTCCGGCTACCACCCGCCAACAGACGGCCAAGAAGAACGAACAAATCAAACATTGGAGCAGTGTCTTCGGTGCTTTCTAAGCTATCATCAAGATGATTTGGAAGATATTCTCCACTTCGCCGAATTTGCGTACAATAACTCTGTCCACTCATCGACAACAATTACGCCATTTTATGCTTATACGGCTTGTCGCCCCCAATGGTATGTATTTGAAACCCTAGAGTTACCCACAAATTCTTGCGCACAGGATCATTTGGAGCGGTTACGCAAAATACAAGCGGATTTATCTACTCATCTACAACAAGCTCAACAAACACACAAGGTTTACGCGGATCATCATCGGATTTCATCCAGTTTTTAACATTGGAGATCGGGTATGGTTACTACGACGACACATCAAGACTACTCGCCCATGCGAGAAGTTGGATTATCGGCGATTAGGTCCTTTCTGTATTATCGGAAAAATTAATGATGTCGCTTTTGGTCTCGATCTACCTCCACAACTTCGGATACATCCGGTGTTTCATAGTTCTCTCCTCAAACCCTATCAAGACAGCACCATTCGAGGTCGTATTAAATAACCTCCATCCCCAATCAAACTTGAAGATGGACCTGAGTACAAGGTTGCTGCCATCCTTGATTCCAAGATTGTTCGCAACAAGCTCTACTATTTAGTCGATTGGCTAGGATATAGTCCCAACGAGTGTACTTGGGAGCCAATAGAGAATGTGACCAATGCTCGTGCTCTTCTTGAAGACTTCCATCATCAATATCCAGACAAACCGGGTCCTCAATCCAAAACAACTCGTGACACTCGTCATTTTAAAGGGAGGATAGTGTCATGATATGGCAAAACTTGAACCCATGACCTTATGTTACATGGGTCGAGTTCTTGACCCTTATACTATATGTTGTAATATGTAGGATATTATTTTCATTTAAGTTTTACTATAGAAAATTGATGTATATTCTAAAAACTTCCGGAGTACTCCCGAGAACACTATAAAAGGAGGCACAATGCATTATTTCGAACCAAATCGGTTCAATGCCAGTCTTAAGCCTCCTAGCCATCCTTGTATATTCTTTTCACATAATATATCGTTGTCATCATCTCTCTCTCTCTCTCTCTCTCTCTCTCTCTCTCTCTCTCTCCTTCTCTCAAGTGTTCTACAGCCTCTTTTCGTTTTAGTATGAATATTCATCTCTTAGTACTAATTTCCTCTCTATCTCAGTACTATTCTTAACAGTGCTCTTCCCTGAGCCATTGGGTCAGCGGTTCGTCTTCCGGTGTCCGCTCCCGCGTTTGAAGACCCGGTGAGTTAAGACGTTCTATGACCGGTTCCTGTTGAACCGTTGTCACCACTTTTGGTCTTCTTACTGGCTCTTCCTCCGTCCTGGGTTCCCCCACCGCTGAGTGGGTCTTCGAGGTATTGTCCTGCTCCAGACTTGATCCTTCCCCCTGCTACTCACTGTTGCACTTCCTTGGGTGATGCTAAAGGGTTTCGACTAGTTTTTACACAGCCTCTTCCTCCGCAGTTTCCTGGTTCACCTTTTGGACCAGGTCGTCTATGTCCCTGTCATGCCGACGCAGCTTGATTTTAATTGGTTTGGTTGTTTTCTCCTGAACTAGCTCTACCGGCTCCTGTCTCAGGATCATTTGTACTTCTTCCCACTGAGACAAGTTCCATGCCGTCCATCCAGGGGTGTGCTTTGATAGGTGTTGTTGCCGTTTGGATGACTTATTTAGTGTGATTTCCGGCCGGCCTCATTTCTTCGGCTTGATGGCGCGTGTTGGGGGTACTACTAAATTTGGCCACTGTGCTGATCCGCACCATGCTTTCTTCTCGTCCACTACAAATGTGATGTGTGTCCGTAAAGAGGCCGCCACAATCACCGGCCAGTCCACCTTGAGACCTTCGAATGTCGCAATGATGAATCTGCCCCATGTTTTTTGGCATGGTTGGTGGTCGAGGATGCACAAATCCGTATTCCAATAGCACGCGATCCACTTCCTTGAATAGGGGATCCTCACCGCCTTGTGTTCGGTACGCTTTGCTGGCGATGGAGTACTCCCCGAAGTATTCGATGAGGATGTCTGTGGAGGGGTTTTGTGATGGAACACAGTCCTTTGGCAGGCAATCCGACGAGAGCCTGCATCGTGCCTTCAGAGATTTCTTCGAGGTCGATTGTTGTTGCGATCTTCTCCGATTCTTTGTGTGGTGGTGCATCCGCTACCCGGAAGAATCTGTTAAGAGTCTATTACTAATCAATAGACCAAACTAAAGTAAAAGAAGGAAAATAGATTGGATAGAAGAACCCATTCCACCCGACCACCCCCGAGCTATAATCTATACATGGCCAACCTACCACCGACGTCCCATACCGCCGAATATTAGGATGACTAATACCTTGGAAGAGATAAACACGATCGTCGAGACGAAAGCCTAGCCCGCACCACCGGTGTCTAAGACAGCAGCCTTACGACATAATGTGCTTATGAGGGTAGCTAAGCCTCATATTTATACCTTTTCCTAGGCTCCTTGAATAGATGTGCCTTTCTAAAAGGGTCTCCATTCAATCGTTGCCCAAATCATGATAGTGCATGCACCTATCATTCCTTCTATCCAATCACATTAGCCCCTTTTTAACATTAGTGAACATACCCTTCACTAATGTAAATATTAGTGACCTACTCTCACCAACGTTATGTGTACATAACATACTCCCTTACTTTAAAAGATTGTACTCTTGCAATATGAACTGAGGAAAGTGTGCCTTAAGAGTATGCTCGCGTTCCCATGTGGCATCATCAATAGGTTTATCCATCCATTTGATCTTGAATAGCTGAATCTCTTTAGAATGTAAACGTTTAGTACGAGAATCAAGAATTCGTTCAGGAACATGTGGTTTGTAAGAAAAATCCTCTAATGTTACAAAACCTTGGATTGTGATGGTGTTATCACCAGAGCCTAAAAATGGTTTTAGATGACTAACATGAAAAACAGGATGAATACAAACGTTATGGGGTAAGGGAAGGTGATAAGCAGATGACCCAATTCGGTTAAGGATTTCAAATGGGCCACAATATCGTGGGGCTAACTTAATGCACTTGCCCGTAGACAATGGTGTAGAGTTAGTCGAGACACGCAAAAAAACTTTTTGACCAATAGTAAATGCATGAGGATGTATGTCCTGATCAGCATAAAATTGAGCACGATCTTGAGCTGTCTTCGCATTTTCTTTGGCAATATGCAACATTTGGTTCATGTCTTGCAAAAAATTGCGTGTATTGTCTAATATATCAAGATGAATCGTGACATCGACTAGGACACGTGGCTAAAAACCATACATCAACATAAAAGGACTATATCCAGTGGATGTATGTTTAGAGCTATTATAGGCCAATTCTAAGATAGGAAGGTTTTGCTCCCACTTAGAAGGGGTTTTGCTACATAAGCTCAAAGCATGTCCTCAATAATTTCATTAACTCGTTCAGTTTGTCCATCAGATTGAGCATGATCTGCGGAACTCATGCTCAACGTAGTTTCTAGTTTCTTAAAGACTTGAGTCCAAAAGTCACTAGTAAACATGGAATCTCAATCACTAACAATATCCATCAGTAATCCATAGAAATGAAATAACTCATCAACAAATTGATAAGCGAATTGTTGAGAGGTTACTATGGTTTTGGTAGGAATAAATCTAGCCAATTTTGTTAGTCTGTCAACGACAACCCAAATGGCATCATGACCCCTCTGTGTACGAGGAAAACTAACAATAAAATCCATCAAGATACTTTCCCATTTGTTGTTGAGAATATCTAAGGGATGTAAAAGACCAACCACTTTAAGTCGTTCTGACTTACTAAGCTGACATTGTAAGCATTGTGTTACGTATTTATGCACATCAGAGCACATCTTAGGATAGAAAAAAGTACTCAAGATGAGAACGAGCGTGCATTGTATTCCAGGATGACCCGCAGATGGTGCATCATGCCATTCATGAAGAATTTTTTGTTCTATGTTTGTTAAATCTGGAACACAGACCTTTCCACTATAGTAGACCAAACCGTTTGTAATGTGAAAGCGCCTTCGAGTCCAGTATTTTGAGAAATAATTGTCATCAAGTTATTTCCCTCGAAGGTAATCTAAAAGATCAAATTATTTTTCCGTGAAGCTAAGGATGTTAACTTCTTTAATGTGACTAAGAGCATCTACAACGGTGTTCATAGAACCCTTGCGATACCGTATGGAAAAATCAATATCTTGCATAAGGTCAACGCAACGGCCTTTACGACTAACAAGATTTGGCTTACGATTTGTTTGTCCAGTTGTTCATTCCATGCAATCGGTTTGACAGACTTACGTGGATGACCTTTTAAAAGGTCAATTAATGGCGTAGTCAATTTGGAATAGTTACGAATTGATTTTCGTAAAAATCCAACAAACCCTAAGAATGATCGTAGTTCACGACTATTACGAGGAATGGGCCAAAGTTTAACCTTTTCAATACAAGAAGGTTCAATTTCAACGCCATATTCTGTAATTAAATGACCTAGGTACACAATAGATTTTTGGAAAAAATCACATTTTGAATGTTTTGCATAGAAAGAGTTGTCACACAAATTTTACAAAACAAATTGAACATGTTGAACGTGACCTTGCAAGGTACGGATATATATCAAAATATCATCCAAGAAGACGATAACAAAATCACCCAGTTGATCTTGGAAAATGTCATTCATCGTTTGTTGGAATGTGGCTAGAGTATTAGTCCACTTGAAATGCATGACTAAAAACTCATAAAGGCCATAGCGCGTACGAAAAACGGTTTTAGGAATATCCTTCTCGGCAATGCGAATCTGATGATAACCTATTTGTAAGTCAATTTTCGTAAAATATCGGGCCCCATGCAAACGATCAATCAAATCATCAGCATGAGGAAACGGATATGCCTTTTTAATTGCATTTTATTGAAACGGCGATAATTGATACACATTTGCCATGAACCTTCCTTCTTCTTAACTAATAGAATTGGCGCACCCCAAGGTGATTTACTATACCTAATGTGGCCCATACTCAAGTATTCCTTAAGTTGTTTAGCAATCTCATCCTCTTCTAATCGACTAAGGTGGAATGCTCACAGGAGCAGCACCGGGGATGGTCCACATTACGTTTTGTTGTTAAACTAAGCGCCAATTCGTTAGGAAACACGTCTTGAAAATCGTCTAAAATAGAGTCGAGTAATCGTTGTTCATAATGTGGTAATTGTGTGGCGTCATATTAAAATAATAAAATTGAAGCACAGGGTCAATTACACACGAATAAATTAATGAACTAGAATACTCACTTAAAGATTTAGACGACACAAGTGAACGAGAAGGAAGTTTGGATCATTGAATAAAATGTTTACCATTATTAAGTTCAAATGTGATCGAGTGATTAACCCAATCAATGGACAAAGAAGGGTTTTTATTAAAAAAACAAGGGTATCCTAAAATGACATCCGCGGATTGGAGTTTCATAACATGAAAGTCTAGCTTCTCCAAATAGGTATCTATTTGAATTGACAATTGACAAACAATGCCACTGATGTATTGAACGCTTCCATTTACCATGTGAACTTGATAGATATGATCACTTGCGTTTATGTGGAGTTCCATTTGCTACACAAAGTGATCATTAAGAAAATTGTGAGAACTACCGGAATCAAACAAGAAATGTGCTTGTGTTCCATTGATATACCCGACTACTCGGAGTAAATCATTAGGTCCAAGTAAATGTGAAGGAAAAGTGCATTCATATGAACTTAAGTGGTTGGTACGAACTTCAACAACATTAAAAGACTCACTTGTGTGACTCGTAGATTTGTCTTCAGGAGGGGTGTTCATTGACTTCCTCTCAAGACAACGACAGGTAGCCTTTGTGTGGTCCCGCTTCTTGCAATATGCACAAAAGATGTTCGGTTTCTTGGAGTCGCGGTCAAGAGTGTCACTGGATTGCTTACGTTTCCTAATGAACTTGACATTCAGAGTTTTGGCGAACTCAAGTTTATTGTGGTTTTTCTTGGAAGTCCTATGGTACCGAAGTACAATGTTGATGGCTTCCTCGAAAGTTGTGGGGTCCTTGTCATGGACAATCCAATGGTAATCCCCCTTAGGAATACCATGCAAAAAGCAAGCAACAAACCATTTCTCACTCATAAGTCCCGATTTTTGGATCGGGGTCCGAGCATGATGCACATAATCCTCGAGAGAGGTATATGGCTTACTCGACAACGTGAGCAAGTGTTGCGCTTCTTTAGTTTGAGAAGGTGGCTGCAAAAACTGTTTCTTAAAAACATCAACGAAACCTTCCCAAGTTGTGGGTAAGTTCTTTGCAGTCCTTAGGCCGCGCCACCAAGCAGCAGCTCAACCACCTAACTCACGACTGACATAACCAATTTTTACAACATCGGGTTTGGGGTGGAGCTCAAAGTGAGACTCCCAACGACCAAGCCAAGTGGTAATGCCCTCCTCGGTTCTTTCTTTCTTATCTCCCTTGAATGGCGTTACTACGAAAGAAGGTTCACCTTCTTTCTTGGACTCAATAGTCAATTCTTGGAATTTCTTTTCCAATGCCATATTGGCTTGCCTCATTTCTTCCAATTGATTCAAGGTAGTAGTGAGCAATTCCTCAATAGTGATATCAACTTATGTGCGAGATGCGGATTGGAGTTGAGAGGTCTCTGTCGGAGAGATCGCTCCAACAACGTTCAAAACTTGTTCAATGATGCAAGTTGTGGGTATGCAATATAAATAAGGAGGTTCAGAAAATACACAACAAAAATGAATGCTTGAAATTTTAATTGTAAGAATTTTACCAAGAAAGCATCTCACGTCTTTACTCCTCTAGACATATGAGATGTGATTCGAGATCCGATAACTATGGTAAAACTATGGTGTTTTAAAAATCATGGGGGAAATCATAGCTAAGATGTCTTTCTCGGAACTCTATCTTGAATAATCGTGGCGGCTCCCCGAGGCTCAACCATGGTTCTAACATCAATGTAGTTTCCTAGTTAGCCTTATATTAGAATGCCAACCCAACATGTATTGATATGTTCGAGAAAGTGTATTATGTAAAAAAACAAGTGCACTCACAAGTAATATTCTAGTCTTGCAAGTAGAAAGCAAATGTTATGAAAGAAAGAGAAAAAGAAGTCACTATCTATAAGAGTCAAGAAGTGACGAAAACAAGGTGAAAAAACCATGCGTTGCCTACTAAAAAAAAATACCACCAATAAATGGATGGTGCGAGGTATGCACATATCCATCCCTATATGGAGATTGTAATGTGCACAATTGTGACATAAGCCACAAGTTGATACAAATGGTGGTGGTGTTGTGTGCAAAGATGTAGTACTCAAATTTATGAGTAAAACATCGATAGGGGAACTCATGTGGTTTTACTCAAGTTCTAAGGCTCGATAATATGAATTAAACCTAGATGAGCCGTTGGAAAAAATCGTTCAAAAAACGGCATGATGCCCACTCAATACGAAAAAATAGTCTACACGGAAGTGTTACATCATAGGTGAACGCAAATAAATACTTTAAACATGACACGGGAAAAATGAGAGTTAATTGTGGGTGGGTAAATGACAGTTACTAGAAAATCATACAAAAGTGAAACGAAAATTTGTGTAATTAGAAATTAATAAGAATAATATGACAGGAATACACGCTCCCTAAGCACAACACTCGGCCACAACCAAGTCTAGGATCAAACACAGAAAACGGGTAAGGAACGCACGACACAGTGAAGAGAAGAGTACACATGATGTTAACGTGGAAAACCCAAACTAGGGAAAAACCACGGTAGCCCATAGACTGCAAACTATCACTATATCACAATGTACAATAGTAAACAACCAAGGCAACGACCTCGAGCTTGCTATTTTCGCCACAGGCGGCAGTTACAATAGAGGCAACGACCTCTTCCTCTCTCTCTGTACACAGTTACGCACTCAAATCTTGCACCAACAAGAATGACAACAACAACACACTAAGTTTGCCCTAAGTCATATTTATACTAATATGACTTTTCGGCTATTTACAAATATAGCCCCGATGGACTCTCAGAAAACATATTTACGAATATGTCCCTTCATCTGGTGAGCACTTCTCACTGGGCCTTCGCCATCCGGCTCTTGCCGGGTACTCGTCATCCGGTTCTCATCAGGTCTTCCGTTGTCGGGTACTCCACATCCGGTTCTCATCGGGTCTTCCGTTGTCGGGTACTCGTCATCCGGTTCTCACCGGGTCTTCCGTTGATGGGTACTCCACATCCGGTTCTCACAGGGTCTTCCGTTGCCGGGTACTCCACATCCGGTTCTCACCGGGTCTTCCGTTGCCGGGTACTCGTCATCCGGTTCTCACCGAGTCTTCCGTTGCCGAGTACTCCACATCCGGTTTCGGCCAAGGCCTATCGGCCTCGGCCGAGTTTGCTCATCAACACTGTTCTTCTCACTTCCCACTCGGAGGGACCTATTTCCTAACATAATGATCAATTAGGTGTACGGAACATTAAGCATACCTTAAGGTAAGAAACCTTAGGGTAATTGACATGCACCTCCTCAAGACCACCAAATCCCATAGAATCGGCTAAGTGATAGCTCAATAGAGAGTAGAGTGGCATAGGCAGGCAACATACATCTCGCTAAGACCACAAGATCCCATAGAATCGGCCAAGTGATGGCTCAATAAAGGGAAGGGTGTCATACTCAACAACATATGCAAAAGGTGTTAGATATAATCAATGATCAGCCCCAAGTTGTAAATCTATCCCCATATGTGCTCTTAGAGTGCACATTTTGTGATAGCGCCCCAAATGAGGAGCGGCTAGTGTGCAACTCGACCATATGGGTCGATAAGGTGTTAATCTAGGAAACCGTAGATGCGTAGGACACAATATATTTAGGAAAGAGAGAAATAGATAAAAGGATTGTCTAATCAAGTCAGCTAGAATATTTTGTGGGCAAGTTACGATGTACTTAGTCTTGAAGTATGCGTCATTGACTTCAAGATAAGTATTATCTAGCACTAGCCTGTACCTAGGGAGTTGGGTCATATTAAATGACAAGTCAGTTGACAGAAAAGGAATATCTCCACTACTGTCAACTGACTTGCACATTTATACTAAGACCAAACATAGATTATAAGTCACTTTTCTCACACAGTGGTCAGATTGATCATTAGTCCCCACTAATTTTGTAGTGAGCCGGTCCATATCCTATCTAAGCTCTAAGGTGTGAGCGCATGGGAAAACTACCATTTTGAACTACTCTCATATGTAATAGAAATTCTGTTTTCATATATCCATCTCTGCAGTTGTAACTCTATATACCTATCTACTCGATTCTCAATATTTCTAAGATGGTATCAGAGCGAAGAGGTTGATCTAGATTAGGTATATACGGGTAGTTGTTGTCTAGCAACAGAGAGAAATAGAGAGAGAGAGAGAGAGAGAGAGAGACAGAGTATCAATGGCCTTGTCCACGAATGTTGCAGTTGCTCCATTGCGCATTCGCCCACCTCCATTGTCTGATGGAAAGCTAGATGGAACCAACTACACTCTATGGAAGTTCAAAATGTCTGCCATTTTGGATTCCTACGAGTTGTTGGAAACAATCATGGGACCCACAGGGGGAGACCCTGAGCCCATGGCAACCTTTGACCCTGCACACCCTACCACATCAATTCCTCCAAATGCTGATCTACTTCGAGCCTGGAAGAGAAGGAATGCTGATGCGCTATGTACCATAGTCACTGGTGTATGTGACTCCGTACTAACAGTAGTGCAACATACAACTAGGGCACATGAAGCTTGGAGCATATTGGCCAGCCAGTATGAGACCAGAAACTATACAAGGATACAAAACCTCGAAAATCAGCTTGCTGCAGAGAAGCTCGCTGATGGAGAGAAAGTAGAATCCTTTGTAAAAAGGATTAAGGATCTTCAAGATCAGCTGGCGGCTGTTGGAGTAGTCGTCTCTCAAGAGGATATGGCTCGTCGGTGCATTCGAGTACTTCCTTTCAAGTATGATGGCATTGTGACAGCATTGAACACTCAGGTTCGACCCACTCCTTTAAAATTTGATGAACTAAGTGCAATGCTGCTTGAAGAGGAGCTTCGGCTGAAGACAAGAGAAGAAAGGGAAGATTCAACATTTGTCTCTAGGACTAAGGGTGAAGGGGCATCCAATTCAAACAATGCGAATAGGATACCGAAGAAGAAGAAGTTCAATGGATCGTGTTTCTACTGTGACAAGAAGGGTCACACAATCAAGGATTGTCGAAAGAAGATGGCGGATGAGAAGATAATAAGACTTCTTGGAGAGAGCCCGAGTCCGCTAACAATGTCGTAGATGAACTTGAGTTATGGGTCGCAACTGAAGAAGTGTGTTCTTCAGTTGACACTCAAGTTGTTGATGAGTCTTGGATTCTCGATAGTGGAGCATCCCGACATATGACCAGTAATCGTGACTGGTACAGTTCTTGGACACCTCTACAAGAGCCCATCAATGTTGTGGTCGGGAACAATGCTCGATGTCCGGCCAAAGGAACCGGAACCGTCTCCCTCAAAGCAACGACCGGTGGGACAAAGCATCTCTCTCAAGTGTTGTACGTGCCAGATCTGAAGAAGAATCTACTGTCCATTTCTGCACTGACTGACAAGGGTCTTGATGTTCGATTCAAGAA
The DNA here is from genome assembly GCF_043228905.1 of Azolla caroliniana. NCBI lineage: Eukaryota > Viridiplantae > Streptophyta > Polypodiopsida > Salviniales > Salviniaceae > Azolla > Azolla caroliniana. Next base: position 14,193,146 of record NW_028230436.1, read on the forward strand.
GTCGGGTGCAGAAATAACAGATTCTGCTGGCAAGGTTGTAGGAATAGGGGTGAGGCGCAACAATCTCTATGAGCTGAGCGCGTTTACCATTTCTACTGACCACAGCACAAGTACCAACACAAAGCAATGGCATGAGAGATTTGGGCATCTCAACGTTGCTGTGTTGAAGGAGATGAAGAAATCGAATATGGTAGTTGGGTTGCCAACCCTATCTGACTTAAGTCATGTTTGTGATGCTTGTATGATGGGCAAGCATCAAAGATCAGCCATTCCAAAAGAGAGTCAAAATCGGGCAAAGACTCCTCTACAGCTAATACACATTGACCTCTCTGGAAAAATGGTGACTCCTGCAATGGGTGGATCTCTCTACTATATGCTAATAGTCGACGACTTCAGCAGAAAGATGTGGGTTTACTTCCTTCGGGAGAAGGCTGAAGCTTTTAAAATCTTCAAAAGATGGCATAAGTTTGTCGAGCGAGAGTCTGGAAAGTTAGTGAAGGAGCTACGCTCTGATCGAGGTGGAGAATTCTTATCAATAGAATTCTGTGAGTATTGCAAAGAGCATGGAATTAAGCGCCAACTTACAACTGCCTACACCCCACAACAAAATGGCGTTGTCGAACGTCGAAATCGAACAGTTGTCGAGATGGCTAGGTGTATGTTGAAGGCACAAGCGCTGCCCGACCCATTCTGGGCTGAAGCAGTGAACACAGCAGTTTACATCCTCAATCGGAGCTACACGAAGGCACTTCAAGGGAAAACACCCCAAGAAGCTTATTCAGGCAAGAAACCTTCAGTGCTGCACTTCAGAACCTTTGGGTGTATGTGCTACGCACATATTCCAGATGTGAGCAGAAAGAAGTTGGATGCTAAAAGCAAAAAGTGTATCTTTCTCGGATATAGTGAAGAGTCAAAGGCCTATCGACTCTACGATCCAGAGGCAAGAAAGATATTGACAAGCCGCGATGTGGTGTTCGATGAGGAACAACCACAGCTAGCTGAGAACAACGATTCTCAAGTTATCTCATCAACTGAAGAAGTATTTTACCCAATCCCGACCCATTATCCAAAAAAGGAAGCTGAACCATCTGATGGTAATGGTTCACTAGTTCAGCCTATGCCAGTCCCACATGTAAAGAAAATACCTAAGTGGGCTCAACAACTCTTCAATGATCATACTCCTAAAGTTGAGTTTCCTGAAACTTCAACTGATGGATTACGAAGATCAAGAAGAATACAGGAGCAAGGAAGAACCTCTGACCACATTGTCAACATGGCTCTGATGGTGGACATCATAGGCTCAGTGAGTGAGCCGACCTCGGTGGAGGAAGCTATGGCCGACCCGAAGTGGAAAGAGGCGATGATATCAGAATATGATAGCATCATGAAAAATGACACATGGGAGTTGGTAGAGAGGCCAACAAAGAAGAAGGTGATAGGCACGAAGTGGGTATGGAAAGTAAAGTATAAAGCTGATGGCTCTTTGGAGAAATTCAAGGCCAGGCTAGTAGCGCAAGGATACTCCCAAATTGAAGGGTTCGATGTACAAGAAACATTTGCCCCGACAGCTCGCATGACAACAATTCGAATGGTCATAGCGTTGGCTGCTTCAAGAGGATGGCCGATTTATCAAATGGATGTCAAATCAGCATTTCTGAATGGGCATCTCAAGGAGGAGGTATATGTGACACAACCACTGGGGTTTGAGATACCGAATTCAGAAAACAAAGTTTGCAAGCTGAAGAAGGCACTATATGGTCTAAAGCAAGCACCAAGAGCTTGGAACAAGAGGATAGACAGCTTCTTACGATCAATCGACTTTAAGCAATGTGCTTCGGATGCAAGTATGTATGTCAAAATGAAGGACGGGAAACAAGTCATCATTATCATTTACGTGGATGATCTAGTACTTACTGGTGACCATGAAGAGTGCATTGGCCAAACACAAGAGTGTTTGAAAACTGAGTTTGAAATGACAGACTTGGGGATTCTACACTACTTCCTTGGAATTGAGGTTTGGCAAACCTCGGTCGGCATCTTCATGTCACAAAGAAAGTATGCAACAGAGATCTTGAAGACCTTCGGGATGATGGACAGCAAGTCGAAGTCGACTCCAATGGAGTCAAACTGCAAGCTATCCCAAGAAGACTCATCACCAATGGTTGACATAAGGAAGTATAGACAACTAGTAGGAAGTCTAATTTTCCTATGCAACACTAGGCCGGATATTTGTTTTGCAGTCAATATGGTGAGTCGATTCAGCAACAAGCCGAAGGAGACTCATTGGAAAGCTGCTCTACGTGTATTAAAGTACATTGTGGGTACTTTAAATTATGGAATCTTCTACAAGCCAACAATTGACCAACTTAGTGGATATTGCGACTCCGATTGGGCTGGAGATAGTGATTCCAGAAAATCAGTTTCTGGATATTGTTTTTCAATAGGATCTGGAGCTGTTTCATGGAGTAGTAAAAAACAACCAACAGTGGCACTATCTTCAACGGAGGCAGAATACAAAGCAGCATGCATAGCGGCATGCGAGGTAGTTTGGCTAAGAAGAATCCTTATGGATGTGGCAGTCCCAATAAGGACGGCAACGGTATTGAGGTGTGACAATCAGAGTTGCATGGCCATTGCCAAGAACCCCGTATTTCATGCACGTACTAAACACATAGAGATTCAGTATCACTATCTGCGGGAGCTAATAAATGATGAGATTGTGGAGCTTGAGTACTGTCCAACATCAGAAAATGCTGCAGATATCTTCACAAAGGCGCTTGGAGCAGAACAGTTGCAACAACACCTTCGACGACTAGGTGTTGGCCCAATTCCAAGTGAACTCAATGGGTTGATCATTGAGGGGGCGTGTTAGATATAATCAATGATCAGCCCCAAGTTGTAAATCTATCCCCATATGTGCTCTTAGAGTGCACATTTTGTGATAGCGCCCCAAATGAGGAGCGGCTAGTGTGCAACTCGACCATATGGGTCGATAAGGTGTTAATCTAGGAAACCGTAGATGCGTAGGACACAATATATTTAGGAAAGAGAGAAATAGATAAAAGGATTGTCTAATCAAGTCAGCTAGAATATTTTGTGGGCAAGTTACGATGTACTTAGTCTTGAAGTATGCGTCATTGACTTCAAGATAAGTATTATCTAGCACTAGCCTGTACCTAGGGAGTTGGGTCATATTAAATGACAAGTCAGTTGACAGAAAAGGAATATCTCCACTACTGTCAACTGACTTGCACATTTATACTAAGACCAAACATAGATTATAAGTCACTTTTCTCACACAGTGGTCAGATTGATCATTAGTCCCCACTAATTTTGTAGTGAGCCGGTCCATATCCTATCTAAGCTCTAAGGTGTGAGCGCATGGGAAAACTACCATTTTGAACTACTCTCATATGTAATAGAAATTCTGTTTTCATATATCCATCTCTGCAGTTATAACTCTATATACCTATCTACTCGATTCTCAATATTTCTAATAAAAGGTTCATGAGGTATGAGGTGAGTGTGTGCGATTAGGGCAAACACGCTCGACCAGATGCACAAGAATAATTATTACCGTAAGAGATGGCTCACGAGAAGGGAGAGTGGGAGATACATCACAATATGCAAAAGGGCCATGAGTTGAGCGTGTGTGATTAGTGCAAACACGCTCAGCCCAATGCAAAATAATAATTAAAATCATAGCATGGTAGAAAGTAGAAAGAAAGAAAATAAAACGTAATACAAATTTAATTCGACCAAGAAAAACGCATCATAGAAAAGGAGAGAGAGATCGATAAAGAAGAATACCGGGTTAAGAATGTTGTTTTGATCTTGTGAAGAGCATGACGAGCCTTGTTAGATTCCCATTGCTCACTCGCAAAAAACATCAAAGCAACAACAAAAAAAATTCTTAGTAAATGCTCTAATACCATTGTTAAGAGTCTATTACTAATCAATAGACCAAAGTAAAGTAAAAGAAGGAAAATAGATTGGATAGAAAAACTCGTTCCACCCGACCACCCCCAAGCTATGATCTAGACATAGCCAACCTACCACTGACATCCCATACCGCCGGATATTAGGATGACTAATACCTTGGAAGAGATAATCATGATCGTCGAGACAAAAGCCTAGCCTGCACCACCGGTGTCTAAGACAGTAGCCTTCCGACGTAATGAGCTTATGAGGGTAGTTAAGCCTCATATTTATACCTTTTCCCACACCCCTTGAATAGATGTGCCTTTCTAAAAGGGTCTCCATTCAATGGTTGCCCAAATCATGATAGTGCATGCACCTATCATTCCTTCTATCCAATCACATTAGCCCCTTTTTAACATTACTGAACATACCCTTTAGTAATGTAAATATTAGTGACCTACCCTCACCAACATTATGTGTACATAACAAAATTCCTCTAGTTTGTGCTTATTAAGCTAATCTCTAGTAGCGGTCAAGAGTGCCTTTGGTCCTGTATCTTCTACTTCGGCTTCGCAGCTGCTGGTGAATGTTGGGGCTCTATTGATCGCCTCCACTCATCCGGAAGCCTGTGTGCTCTGTTGCGTTCTCAAGATCTTGCATTCGCGAAATGAGACTCCTTCATTCGTCCGTACGTTTTGTGCCCCCATCTTTCGCCACCGCCTCTTCTTGATTCCCGCACATGCACGTCGTGTAGAATAATAGCATTATGACTCCATGTGGTGCGCTTTAAATGGATGATGTCACACCTCTTCGTTGTGGCCGTTTAAAATCTCGAATAGTATCTTTTGTTTTGTTTTGGTTTTTTTCTTCTCTCGTACAACCTGAAGTACTTTGCCATACCAAGTGTCGTTACGTCATTGTTTGGTGTCTAGCTGGACTGGTTCCATCATCGATGGAAGCTCACTAGTCATTGTGTCATTGTCGATTTGTTGGTTTTGTCGTTGCTATGTTTCTTGGAACGGGTTCTTAGGCATCTGTCCTTTGTACAGTTTTAGCCAGAACACGTTAACCCATTTTTTTAGTATCTCGCTAGCCAGCGTGCCAAGTTGGTAAGAGCCGTTGAACTCCTTTGTAATCCAAAATGATCCGGTCCACCCGAACTGCAGCTTCCTCGGCATGTTGCCCATCCCGGTTTGGAATACCAATAGCGGCCTACCAATACCGAATTCCTTCTCATTGTCGTGCCTATGCCGGTCCAGAAAAGCTCCAATTGCAACAGCCCCAATTGCAATAGCTAGCTATCCAGTGCTCCTCTAATTCGCACAGTGTTGCCAACCGGATATTTTCGAATTCCTTTTCACTCAATTGCTCCCGGACATGGATTTGTAAGTTGGGAATCTGGAACTCCATAAGCATGACGGCCTCTAGCCCTAATGCCAATCGGAACGGTGTCGTCCAAATCCTCGTTTTATACGTCATTCAATAAGCCCATAATGCATTGTGTAATTTGGTGTCCCAGTCCGTCCGGTTTTCATTTACAATTTTTTGGAGAATGTTCTAGAGGGTCTTGTTCATTGATTCTGACAATCCGTTTGCTTGTGGGTAGTATGGCGTACTGCATTTATGAACTACCGCACAGAATGTTGTTAGGCTTTCCACAACGTGACCTAGGAAATATCTACCCTAGTCGTTGATCAGCTCGATTGGACATCCGTACCGGCACCATATATACTCATACAGAAATTTTGTGATCGATGGCGCGGTGTTGACCTAGAGCGCTTTTGCTTCCACCTATTTTGTACAATAGTTAGGGGCTACAATGATGTACTGGTTTCTTGAAACAGTTCTAATGGCAACAACGGTTGATGGGGCATCTGGGCTTGTTCTGTTGGTTGGCCCAACCGTTGGCAGAGATCACACTCTTTACAATACCGAACTGCATCCTTGAGGTTTGTCAGCCAGCATCGCCCGTTGCACCAAATTTTCCGGGCGGTAGCGCCCCGGCATAATGCCCATCGGCAACTCCACAATGGGCCTCCCGTAGGATCGCTCCCTTTTCATCACTTCTTACCGTGTGGTACAATGTATCCTGTATCAAACGAAAATGGCGACTTTAGATTGCCCAGCGTTTCCGTTCGTCCCGACTCAGCTCTTCTAGAGGCAGTCTAGTTATCAGGAACTGATGCATGTCAGTGAGCCATTTATCCTCACCGTCCACTATCTCATCTACCACCGTTTCCATGGTAACCTTGAATAGCTTGGCATCCGAGAACTCATCTCTCACTCCATCCCCTGCTTCTCCGGATTCCAATTGGCTCAAGTAGTCTGCCACCACGTGTTGTACTCCCGGTCAATGGTGTATCTCGAACTCGAACTCCTACAATAGTAGTGTCCACCTTGCTAATTTTCCGGTTAATGACTCCTTGAATACCAGAAGGATCAGTGTTGAGTGGTTCACATGGATTCAAACCTTGTGTCCTAATAGATAGTGGCGGTACTTGGTGACGTTGTACACCATCCCTAGGGCTTGTCTCTCCATTGTCGAGTAATTCCGTTCGGCTTTCGAGAGTTTCTGGCTTGCATAATACACCAGTCGGTACCACTTTGGTTTGGTAAGCTGCATGAGAACACTCCCAATTGCTATCTCTGATGCGTCCACGAACACATGAAAATCTTTCATCCAATCCGGAAGTTGCACCACCGGAGCTTGTTACAACATCACCTTTAACACTTGATACGCTTTTTCTTCTTGCTCCATCCATTGAAAGGGTATGCGGTGCGCGACTGCATGTAATGGAGTTGCAAAGTCTGCTAAGTATCGGAGCATCCGATTGTGCCACCAGATCTGACCTAAGAACCGGCTCAATGCTTTGGCATTAGTCGATGTTGGTGCTTATAAGATGGCTTTTACCTTGTCTGGGTCAACCACAATTCCATCCCTGTTGACGATGTCTCCGAGTAGTGCTCTGCTTGTTACCCCAAAAACACATTTTGCCAGATTCAAGCTTAGTCAAAATCCCCGGCACTAGATGTTCTTCCTAGATGTTCTTCCTAGATGTTCTTCCTAGATGTTCTTCCTAGATGTTCTAGATGTTCTTCCTTCTGGCTATAGACTGCAAAATCGTCCAAAAAGATCTGCATAAATGTTGGAATGTATTTCCATGATAATCCTCTGGAATGTCGCTAGTGCCCTCTTAAGTCCGAACATCAAAAACACATTTTGTCGGATTCAAGCTTAGTCGAAATCCCAGACACTTGGCCAAACACATCCAGAGATGGTCTAGATGTTCTTCCTTCCGTCTATAGACTGCAAAATCGTCCAAAAAGAACTCAATAAACGCCAGAATGTATTCCCCGAATATTTCCATGATAATCCTCTGGAATGTCACCGGTGTCGTTTTAAGTCCGAACATCATAACCACCGCGGCGAACACTCCCCATTCCAAGACAAACGTCGTCTTTTCCTAATTCGCCGAGTGCATCCGAATTTGATTGTATGCGCTAAACCCGTCCAAGAAATTGTATATTCATGACCAGCTACCGCATCTAACACCCCACGCGTGAATGGTAGCGGAAACGTGTCTATCACCGTAGCGGCATTAAGCTTTCGGTAGTCAACACAAACTCGAACCTTCCCATTTTTCTTTTGTACGAAGACTATCGAGCTCAGCCATGTCACTCGTTTTACTGGTCGGATAAAACCGACTCTTAGCAGCTTATCAATTTCTTCTTTAACTTTTGCCGCATAGTTTGGGTTCATCCGGTAACATCGTTGCGCTACCATCTTCGTGTCCTTGCTAAGGTGGATGTGTGTTGGTACAGTTGGGGATCCAATCCTCACATATCCTCGTATGACTAGGCGAACACGTCTCGAAATTCTTTGAGAAGTTCAATCATTTCCGTTTTCTCTTCCCGTGGCAATTCCTTTGCCACGTTCACCAGTTTCGGCACTTCATCAGTCCCGAGGTCCACCTCTTCTAGCTGGGATGCCTTCACTCTTTGAGATACAACCATTTTCTACTCTAGTGATTCCTATGTTGGCCGCAGTTCCTGGATCGCCTCTGGATCCAGCTTATCAAATTCTCCATCGCGGTATGTGACATATGGTGTGACAGCTTCGGCAACATCCACTTCAAATAACGATATGATCTTCAGATGTTTTTCCAAGCATCGATCAACTCCTTGGAAAGAAATTATGTGTTTCTGCCAATTTTGCTTAATATGCACCATGTTCCAATGAGGAGCAATGCCTCAGAAAGCCACATGCTCTACACACATTTGAACGGAGGAAGAGGACGTGACCGAGCAAGAGGCCGATTCGGCCAAGGACGAGGCAGACGAGGTCCAACTTACGAAAACAACTCCCAATTTCGGCAACAAGACGGAAGCCATCGAGGAACCTTCGGAAGAAGGTGGAGCTTCCATTCCGGTTCGAGAAGACAAACCTCGATCGAACGTGGATATTGCGGCAAAATCGGCCACCACGAAGAAGAGTGTTGAAAGAAGAAGTGTGAATCGGCTTCCACAAGCTGACAACTCACAAATTACGCCACAAACTCCGACTATGAAGACCATGGCAGAATGTTTGTGATGAGACAGAGCAAATTCTATGTCGGCCTCCACTTCAACCTAATGCCTTCAATCCGGAAGATGTATGGTTCGTCAATTGAAGTGCTTCGAACCATATGACATCTCATCAAGAATGGTTCCAAGACTTACGAGAGCCAGATCGACCCGGCTATGTCGAAACCGAAGACGACACCACTCATTCGATTCGGCATGTCGGTAGTGTTCCATTCGGGAAAGAAGGTGAACAAACTTGTATCAAAAATGTCTTGTATGTGATGACAAGAACGATGTGGAATAATCTTCGGCCACAACCGAGACTTAGATCACTTCGATGATAATCAAACACAGAAAGATAAGAAATAGAAGTAGTTACACATACATAAGAGAATGCACAGGATGTTAACGTAGAAAACCCTAAACGGGAAAAACCACGGGAGTCCTCAAACTCCAACTATCATTATATAGAGAGGAATACAACAGATGAACACAGAGGCCACGACCTCTTGCTCTCAATCTTCGCCTGGCGGCGGTTACAACTGAGACTCACACACACACACTCTCTCTCTCTCTCCTTCTTTTGTTACACTTTGTACAACAGTTACACCAATTACTCTATACAAAATAATGACTACACAATGATACACACACACTCAAGAGTTTGCCCTAGGTCATATTTATACTAATATGACTTTCGGGCTATTTACAAATATAGCCCCATTGGGCTCTCTGGAACATATTTACATATATGTCCCTTCATCCAATGAGAGGTCCTCACCGGGCCTGCACCATCCGATTCTCACCGGGTCTTCCTTGCCGGGTACTCATCATCCGGTTCTCACCGGGTCTTCCGTTGCCAGGTACTCAAATCCCATCCGGAGGGACCGAAATCCTAACAAACGCCCCCTGCACTCCGACATGGGATGCCTCGTCAATCCGATCCGCTTCCGTCATGCGTCCAACTTGTCGGGTGCCATCACCTTGGTCAGCATATCCGACCCATTCTCCTCCGTGTGGATCTTCGTCAACACGAACTCTCAGTCTTCTACCCACTCCCGGATCAAGTGGTACCTCCGCTGGATGTGCTTCGTTCTGGAATGATACGCCGCATTCTTCGCAAGGTGGATGGCACTTTGACTGTCGCAATAGAGCCGATATTCCTCTTGTCGGATCCCTAGCTCTCCGATGAAGTCCTTCATCCATAATATTTCCTTGCCGGCTTCCACGGCTACCATGTACTCCGCCTCTGTGGTTGACAACACAACCATCTTCTGTAGCCTCGACTACTACGAAACACTCCCCCTGCATATGTCATGATGTATCCCGATGTTAACCGGCTGGTACCCACATCAGTCAACATATCTGAATCCGTGAAACCGTCAAGCTGGGGTTTACCGAAGCCGAATCGGAGGCACATACTTGAGGTGCCTTTCAAGTACCGGAGTATCCATTTTACATCATTCCAGTGCTCCTTGCCGGGATTACTCATAAAGTGGCTCACCACTCTGACTGCATATCCGATATCCGGTCAGGTACACACCATTGCGTACATTAACCTCTCGACGGCAGAGGCATATGGTATCTTCATCATATCCGCCTTCTCTACCTTCATCTTCGGGCTTTGCTTACCGAATAACCTGCAGTTTGCCGAGAGTGTCGATCCGACCGATTTCGCATCTGACACGTTGAACCGTTGAAGCACCTTTGTCATGTACTTCTCCTGTGACAGCCACATTTGCTTCTTTGACCGGTCCCGGATGATGTGCATCCCCAGTATCTGTCTTGCCGAACCCAAGTCTTTCATTGAGAAGGTCAAGTTCAGAGCCTTCTTCAGCATCCGTATCTTCACTTGGTCTCGTCCGACAATCAACATGTCGTCCACATACAGGACGAGTATTAGGAAGTCTCCACCTTCAAACTTCTTCACAAGCATGCAATGATCGGCCTGCGTCTTGTGGTATCCTTGATCCGTCATGAAGGAGTCGAACTTCCGGTACCATTTCCGGGGGGGGGGGGGAGCCTGTTTCAAACCGTAGAGACTCTTCTTCAACTGGCAAACCAGGTGCTCCTTCCCCTTCTTCACAAATCCTTCCGATTGCTGCATGTAGATCTCCTCTTCGAGGTCCCCATGGAGGAACGCCGTCTTCACATCTAACTGCTCTACCTTGAGGTCCATGCTTGTTGTTATGCTTAGCACCGTCCGGATGGAAGTCATATTTACTACCGGGACAAATATCTCGTCGAAGTCCACGGCCTTCTTCTGCTAGAACCCCTTCAACACGATCCTGGCTTTGTATCTTGGGGGGTTGCCGGCATCTCCTGGTTTCAACTTGTACACCCACTTATTCCGGAGTGCCCTCTTTCCTTTCGGCAACTCCACCAATTCGTACATGTGGTTCTCATGCAGGGAATCCATCTCGTCCTACATGGCACTCAACCACTTGTGGTTGTGGGTGTCCTCCTTTGCTTCTTCGAAGCTTTCTGGCTCCCCCTCATCGGTTAGCAACACATGCTCTACATCCAGAAATCTCCGGGGGGCTCTTCTTTCTCTGAGAGGATATCTCCGTCTTTGGTTTTCGGCAACCGGCTCCTCTATTTGTTCTGATTCGTCTTCTTCTTCTTCTTCTTCTTCTTCCGGTCCGGTATCCTCACCGTAATCAGCCAGTTCTTCGAGTGTTAACCAGCTCTTTGCCGGTTGGGTCTGCACATCATCGAATTGATTCTTACCGGTCGACTCAGAGTTCATTATCTTCTTCTCCGACTCCCAGTCGGCAAGGGTCTTGTCCTCCATGCAGATAATATCACGACTCCGGAAAACCTTTCTGTCGACCGGATCCCACACTCGGTAGCTAAACTCATCATCGCTGTATCCGAGGAATATGTAAGGCTAGGACTTTGAATCCAACTTTTCTCTCCGGTCCTTTGCAACATGCACGTAAGCGAGACACCCGAACACCTTCAGATGCCGGTAAGACACTTCCTTACTCATCCACACTTTCTACGACGTGTCTCCGTCCAAATGCACTGAGGGTTATCTGTTTATCACGTACGTCGCTGTCGACAATGCCTTAGCCCAAAATGTCTTGGGTAGCTTAGCATGTGCTAGAATACTCCGGACCCTCTCCATTATAGTTCGGTTCATCCTCTCAGCCAACCCGTTTAGTTACGGTATATTGGAGCTGGATTCCGTTCGAGCGGCAATACTCCTCAAACTGCCCCCGGTATTCTCCTCTGTTATCTACTCAAACCACCTTTAGCTTCCGGCCGGTTTCTCTTTCCACTCTCGCGTGGAGCTCCTTGAAGACGGATAACACCCGATCCTTCATCTTCAACGGTGTGGCCCACAGATTCTAGTGGTGCATTACGTCTCATCGGTGGCCTTGATCGGAAGGAGGTCCGGTTTTGCTTATCGGCCAGGCAGTCGGTGCACCTCTCAAGATGCACGTCCTTCACCAGAATGAGATTGTCATCGGCAAGCCTCCTCATCCCCTTCTCGCTCATGTGACACAGTCTCTTGTGCCAGAGCTCACCGATAGTGTCGGATGCCACGTTCACTTCTTCCGGGCATAACCGGGCATTCATCAGGTACAACGTGTTGACTTTCCGGGCCCGAGCCACTATCAGACTCCCCTTGCTGAACTTCATGACACCGTTCCGGATGCTACCCGTGTAGCCTTCATCATCTAGTCGACCGGCTGATATCAAGTTCAGTCGAACCTTCGAAACGTGTCGGACATCCTTCAACAACAACATGCATCCGGTTGGTGTTGTCAGCCACATGTCTCCTATGCCGACAATTCGGCATGTACCTTCATTCCCCATCCGGACACAACCGTGCTCACTGGCTATGTAGGATGAGAAGCATTTCCGGTCTGGGACACCCCACGTTGTCTCGTCGCAGGCAAGGTTCAACTCACTCTCCTCGTTGATGAGCATCAACTCCTCTTCACTTGCCACGATTGCCATCGTTCCCTTCCGGTCTGGTCCCCTCTGGTCCTTACCGTTACGGTCCGGTGACCGCTTCGAATTAGTACTGTTGGTTTCCTTTTCTTTTCGGAAATGCCGACAATTCTTTTGGAAGTACCCCGGCTTGCTGCAATAGAAGCAAGTGGGCCTCCCCCTTGACTTTGACCGTGTCCCCGACTTTTCCTAGTTTTGGGGACTACGGTCCCTTTGTCTTCCATGTTCTGATTCAGTAAAGAGCGCTTTGGAGTCGGAGCTCGTATTCTTGTCTTTCCGACGCGCCTCCTCATCTAGCAAGCTCGACTTGACTCTTGCTAGGGACAGTTGCTTCCCTTCTGGCCCGGCATTACCCAAAGTGACAACCAACGTCTCCGAGCTATCTAGGAGGGAACCGAGCAAGAGTAGTGTTAGTACCTAATTGGCGAGAGGTGCTTCCAATGATGTTGCATGGTGAATCAGCCCCTGGAAGGCATTCATGTGCTCCGCCATGCTGGAGCCATCATGGTACCGGAGCCGCACTAGCTTCCGGAATACCGAAACCCGATTAACAACATTTTTGTTCTAGAACATAATACCGGTCTTCTCCCAGAGCTCATGAGCCTTACTCTCCTCATTAAAGTTGTTGTACAGGATCATGTTGATGAAACACCGTATGTACGTCGTTGTCTTCATGTGCATCACCTCCCATATCGTGGCATCGATCTTGTCTGGTCTCTTGTTCCCGAACTGAACCGGCAACCAAAGATCTTTAACCACGAGCATGTCCCTCATCTTTGACTTCCACACTGAGTAGTTGGAGCTGGTGAGCTTGAACATGCCTCCCAATGAATCTTCCATTTTACTGTGTCATTTCGCTCTTATACCAGATGACAAGAACTATGCGGAATAATCTTCGGTCACAACCGAGACTTAGATCACTTCGATGATAATCAAACACAGAAAGATAAGAAATGGAAGTAGGTACACAGACAGAAGAGAATGCACAGGATGTTAACGTGGAAAACCACCTGAACGGGAAAAACCACGGGAGTCCCCAAACTCCAACTATCATTATGTAGAGAGTAATACAAAAGATGAACACAGAGGCCACGACCTCTTGCTCTCAATCTTCGCCCGGCGGCGGTTACAACAGAGACTCTCTCTCTCTCTCTCTCTCTCTCTCTCTCTCTCTTTCTCTCTCTCTTCTTTTGCTATGCTTTGTTTAGCAATTACACCAATTACTCTATACAAAATAATGACTACACAATGATACACACACACTCAAGAGTTTGCCCTAGGTCATATTTATACTAATATGACTTTCGGGCTATTTACAAATATAGCCCCAATGGGCTCTCTGGAACATATTTACATATATGTCCCTTCATCCGGTGAGAGGTTCTCACCAGGCTTGCATCATCCGATTCTCATCCGGTCTTCCTTGCTAAGTACTCATCATCCGGTTCTCACCGGGTCTTCCGTTGCCGGGTACTCATATCCCATCCGGAGGGACCGAAATCCTAATAGCATGTACCCACCATAACAAAGAATTTGGCTCGGTCGGCCAAATTGTGGAGCAAGGGATACAAGTTTGATTAAACCAAGGTGGTTGCTTCATCGAGAAGGAAGGCCGACTAATTGCTCGTGGTCAAAGGGAAGGCCGAATGTTTATCCTCGAAGCAAACGAGGAAAAATTGGCAATGTTTGCAAAGGGCCTCAAACTCGACACCGACATATAGCTATGGCATAAAAGAAGCGGCCATATCAATCTCAACAAACTCAAGGCAATGCAATCGAAAGGAGATTGAAGGAGTCTATGAAGCCTCCCAATTCGGCAAGCAACATCGGCACCCGTTCCCGAAGGAGAGGAACGTGAGCAAAGGCCTATTGGACGTAGCCCACTCGGATGTGTGGGGACTGGCACAGACAGCCATTTTCGGAGGATGTCGGTACTATGTTACCTTCATCGACGACTTCTCTATATAAACATGGATCTTTCCCATGAGAATGAAGAGCGAAGTGTTTTCACACTTCCAAAATTTCAAAAGCGAAGTCGAAAAGACAATCGGCCGCCATGTACGATGTCTTCGGTCGGGCAGACGAAAGGAATACTTCTTCCATGCATTCACGGCATACCTTAGACAAGAAGGAATTCAGCGAGAATTCACTTGCCGTCACACACCGTAACAGAACAGTGTAGCCGAATGCAAGAATCGGCAAGTAGCGAGGGCCATGCTAAATGAGAAGCATATGCCCAAGTCATATTGGGTAGAAGCTGGAAATACCATCGTCTACCTCATGAACCGGTGCACAACATCCGGAGTGCACGAGGTCACCCCGCACGAGAAATACTATGGGAAGAAGCCGAATCTATATCCCATATAAGGATATTCAGCTCCATTGCAAACGTGCACATTCCCGATGAGAAGCGGTAGATGCTTGACCCAAAATCAGAGAAGTGCATCCTCGTGGGGTACTCACTAGAGGTACAAGTGCTTTAACCCCTCTACTCGGAAGGCTTGTGTAATTCGGGATGTCATCTTTGAGGAATCGACATCATGGTACAAACCCGAGCCGACTCCTCCTGAACCATCTATGAACAACCTCGACAACACAGAAGACGATGATCAACTAAGGTCAATGCTTGAAGAGAGTTCAATCTCAACTAGATTGAGCGAACCACAAAAGCGTCCGAGCAACCAAAGCACATCTCGACCAAGTCCAAAAATGGAAAAGGGGAAGGCCAAAATGCTAGAATATGAAGACGATCACTTTGACGGCAACTAATCGACTCACTCACTCGATAGTGAGTTTGATGTATTTGATGTGCCTCTTATGAGGTCACTCGGAGTTAAGAAAGCTCTCATATCAACAAATGAGAAACTTCGTCACTCCACCCAAGAGAAGAATCCGGTTAGCCGATTTGGCTACAGCGACTATATGGCATACCACTATGCCTTTATGATGAAGGTGGCAGCAGTTCGAGAACCGGAGAGTTTTGCCCAAGCCGCTAAAGATCCACGATGGGTCCAAGCGATGAACGAGGAGATGCAAGCTCTCAACAAGAATGAGACATGGGATCTCGTCCCTCACTAACCACACAAGAAGGCAATCGGTTGCGGATGGATATACAAAGTGAAGTATAATGCCGATGGTTCCGTCAATCGCTACAAAGCTTGACTCGTAGCAAAGGGCTACGCACAAACACAAGGAGTCGACTATGAAGAGACCTTTGTCCCGGTGGCAAAGATGACAAGCGTGCGGACCATGATAGCGCTTGCTACAGCGAAAGGGTGGCACCTCCACCAGATGGATGTCAAGAATGCCTTTCTTCAATGCGAATTAGAAGAGGAGGTGTACATGGTACCACCACCCGGCTTCAAATCTAACATTCATCTGAAAGTCGTATGCCAACTCAAGAAGCCTCTCTATGGCCTTAAGCAAGCACCACGTGCTTGGCACTCGAAGATAACACAATATCTTCATCGAATCAGCTTCCGAATGTCAAAATCCGACAACTCTCTCTATGTAAGAAGTGATTCCGAAAGTCTGATTGTCATCATCTTATACGTGGATGATCTGGTCATTGGAGGTGAACATCTAGTAGACATCAACAAGGTCAAGTCCCTCCTCTCTAGCAAATTCGAGATGATGGACATGAAAGAGCTCCATTACTTCCTTGGCATTGAGGTAATCCGGACTCCAACCGAAATAATGATCTCTCAACGACACTACATCCTCAACTTGTTATACAAGTTCGGGATGACCGAGTACAAATCTATGGCAACCCCTCTCGATCAAAACCTCAAACTGGATACCGACTCTGGCACCATAGAGTATGAGCCGACTCAATATTGACAACTGATCCAGAGCCTCATCTACCTCACGATCACTCGACCCGACCTGAGCTATCCGGTCGGCCTCCTTAGCCAATTCATGCAAACTCCACGAGATATCCATTCCGATTGTGCTAAGTGAGTGCTACGATACGCGAGTGGATTGATGGACTATGGCATTCTCTATAAGTCGGCCACGCCAATTCATCTCAAAGGGTAGACAGATGCTTATTGGGCTGGCTACAAAGTCGATCGACAATCAACCTCTATTTTCATCTTCTCCCTCGAAAGTGGAGCCATCTCCTGGAGTAGCAAGAAGCAACCAATCGTCACTCTTTCGAGCACAGAGGCCGAATACAGGGGTGCAGCGGTGGCTGCATGTGAAGCGGTATGGCTCAAATGGATATAGAAGTATCTGGGCATTCCCATCAAAGATCCGATTCCCCTTTACTGCGACAACATGAGCAATATTCATTTGGCTTGGAACCTGGTGTTCCACGGACGCACGAAGCATATCGAAGTGCACTATCACTTCATTCGAGAGTACATTCAAGCTGGAGATGTCGACCTTCAACACATCACCATGAATCTTCAGATAGCCGACATCTTCACCAAAGCCCGAGGAGCCGACCAGCTTCGGCAATTCATGTGAAACCTTGGATTGATGATCCCTGGCTTTGTCAAGCTTGAGGGGCAATACGTCTGAAGCGGGTATCAATCGAAGCGGACAAGCCGACCAAAGTTGAGCTTGAGGGGGCGTGTTGAGAATCAAGCTCAACCTAGCCTAGTGTGAACACCCTTGAGAGTGTATGAACACTCAAAGGTCAAAAGTCACACCATTACTCTTTACACATTAACTATGTGTCATAGAATCATATTCTATGACACATAACTAATGAGTTTCCACATTCCCCATGACTCATGAGCTTCGGCAGTTAATGAAGAGAGAGAGTGACTATATAAAGTACTCTCCTCCTACTTTGTAAGATGTCCGTTAATCTCCTTTGTAATATACATCTTCTTGAGTATTTTCTATTGTCCATTCTATCGATCTTGTTTTTTCTCTCCTCTTCTTTATCTCTCTCTTTCTCACACACACACATAACACACATCTCTAACCTATTCCGCTGCACAAAAATCATCATCGATTCTTCACACAATCTCTATCAACAAACAAGCTTTTCAAGTTGACGTACACACACCAATGGAGAAGCACACTTGAAGGTTAATAAACAATCAAGTTGTTCAACCACATAATGTTGCATACATGTACAGAGAACAACTTGAACTATTATTGGGCCATAGAACGTAGTATTTGCATTCTTCTACTCAAACATTCATTTTCATATGTTTGCCAATGAATGTGTATGTTATGAAAACATATTTATGTTTTCTTTTTATGTTTTAATTTATTTTTTCTCACTTTTTTACCTTAAAAAAAGTTTTATTTTAAAGTAAATAATGAATACAAAAGTACTTAGAGGGTGTTTACCATACTCGAATGATCAAAAGATACTCAAATGCTAATGCACATATGGTTCATACTACATATGGTTTGGACAAAGTGGAAGCAATAGATTGTTGCTAAGATACATGTGGGGAATACTTCTAATGACAAGGATGTGAGTAGCTAGAGACATAATGGCAGCTTATGGGTCAACATCAATTTGTAGTGGTTGACATGTCACATATATACATATGTACTCGGATGGAGCATGTGATGATTTTTTGGATCGTTTCTTTATGATATGGCCTCCATAAATGTTTTCTTTTATCATTTGGGTTGAAAGCAAAGGGCTAGCTCACAATTGATACCCGCTGGCATGTCCACCCATGTCCATACCTCGTGCATCATGTCCAGTCGGATGCCTCGCGACGCGCCCGATGCCATCACCAACATGAAATCTCCGTAGCCCGTGTAGCAGATGGGCATGATGTCACCGCCCTTCATACGGCACTCGGCCGCCTCTTCCAAAAGCATGTCACACATGGTGGCCGGCAAAGGGCAGTGGGTCAATTTGCGCCACGGACCAGGACCATGGACATCGAGAACACTTGTGATAAGCTCCCACACTGTGCCCACATCCCCAGGCTCCGCCATTGTCGGGTCGTGGTGGTCGGGATTGTTACGATTGGTGGTACCGACGAGTAGCACACTGTTCTTCCATCCTTGCATCAATTTTGGTGGTGTCTCGAGGAATCGATCGTTGATCTTGGCTTGGAAGACGAGGTCTCGGGGTAGGGCGTAGGGCAGATGCTTCCATACCTTCCTCTGCACGTCGAATGTCGTAATGGATCGGGCCTCGGGTTGGATGGAGTAGAGAATGTCGCCGATGCAATCGGCACGGCTGGAGAAGGAGAGAAGCTGAGGAGGGGCAGGGGC
Organism: Azolla caroliniana; assembly: GCF_043228905.1. Lineage (NCBI taxonomy): Eukaryota > Viridiplantae > Streptophyta > Polypodiopsida > Salviniales > Salviniaceae > Azolla > Azolla caroliniana. Next base: position 14,211,794 of record NW_028230436.1, read on the forward strand.
AGGGGCAGGGACTACCTCTGCAGCCCCTGCTGGACATTGGGTGGAAACAGGGACAGGCATCATCTGCCAGGTCCCACGTTCTGAATCGAATATGTTTAAAGAGACTACCCGGGCGTGGAGGTGCAGAAGCACGACCCAGAAACGGTGGTTGCTACTAATTTGTGGAGAATTAGGGCAGGAACTGGTGCGAGAAGGAGTGGTGCTAATGATGGCCCACAGTTTGGACAGGGTTGCGGATGGTGTTGGCGGTGGATTAGGGATGGGCACCCATTGGCTTATGCCATTTGTAGCAGAGAGCGGGGATCCGACGAAGAATTGTTGGAGGGATGTGGCGAGGTGGGTCCGCACGCATACAAATCCAGAGCGAGGGTGCCCAACCCACTCCCGGACAAATCGAAACGGCAGATTAATGTCCGCCCAGCTAACGATGGGTGCCCCCGAATCTGGATCGCAGGGCGGCCATTCACATGCAGTGGAGATTTTTAGGGAGTGGTTGTAAAGGAGGAGCGAGGCAGGGTGCGGACCCCCACGGTGGCCTTGCACTTGTTTCTGGAGGAGGGAGAAGGAAGGCGAGGAGATGGCAGCACGCCACGCTCGGCAGACGGCATGAGCCCGTGCCGCATCCGCCGCCGACAAGTGCGCGAGAATTAGGTCCGTCACATCCTTTGGGAGAGTTGTCCATGAGAGGTCCATTGACACCTTTGTTAGTTTGACAAATTTGATGATAGATAGACGATGATTTGTTTTGTTTTGTTTTGTTTTGTTTGGGGGAGCCTGAGAGGGCTTGGATTTAGTTGTTATAAAGGAGTGATAGTATTAGAAAGAAATAATATAGAGCCTTATGACAAAACCAGAGGGGATGGAGGAACTATATATATATATATAATATACACTTTTTATGTTAGAAGAAGGAAATTTAGGACTGGTTGTTGACTAGCCGCATTAGGTGTCCATCGTACAAGTTACGTCATTGGGAATGTGTCGTTAGAATTGTTGACTAGACTCGGCTTCTGGTTGAAAACAGTATTTACCACATGCATTTTCATCTTTAATCATATCTCTTCTTTTTCTTATCCTCGGATCGCTTGAATCATCATAAATGACAATCATCATAAATGACATAAGGTTGAAAACAATATTTACCACATGCATTTTCATCTTTAATCATCTCTCTTCTTTTTCTTATCCTCGGATCGCTTGAATCATCATAAATGACATAAGCAGATACCCACCACATTCTTACAACTAACAATATGTCATTTTCACAAAACGTGTTAGAACACAATATCTTGATCTTTATGATCCCCACTACCTAGCAAGATTAGTGTTGCAATGATACCCTCATACCTTGGTGCACACAATTGGTGTAGTTCTTTTGGAAAAAAAAAGTTGTACCATATTAACGCCCATAGGTCCAAAATTAAAGTAGTCTTGTCTTTTGAATATTTTTCACATCATTTATGCTCCCACGTCCTAATGTGATCTAATTCGTTTGAATCAAGGTCGTTCTCGAAAGCCCCGCACTACTAGGTTGCACAGACGTGCAGAGCCCACTTGGCCCAAAATATTGATGGCGTAATCATGTCAAAGGGATAGAATTGATTGAATATACATTACGATCGGTGGTCACAATGATGAGGCGAGGAAGTCTGTGGCGTCTGTGGACACATGAAAATGAGAAAGCACATAAAGTTATAAACTTGCAAACAACATTGTTGATGGAAAGAAAACATGATAAAAAGTAAAGGGACTTCTCTCTTTTTCATTTTTGTCCACATGAAAATGAGAAAGCACATAAAGTTATAAACTTGCAAACAACATTGTTGATGGAAAGAAAACATGATAAAAAGTAAAGGGACGTCTCTCTTTTTCATTTTTGTCCACATGAAAATGAGAAAGCACATAAAGTTATAAACTTGCAAACAACATTGTTGATGGAAAGAAAACATGATAAAAAGTAAAGGGACGTCTCTCTTTTTCATTTTTCTTACATCACTGCTATATTGCCCTTGCCAATACATATAAGCACCTCATCAATCTTATTACTTAAAAAGCCTCCGACAATTTATCCATATCCATCAATTTATAGTTGCAACACCAACGCAATACCTCTCATGGACTACCCCACCCTCTCCAACGGATGTGTCCCATCCGCTCTCTATTTGCCCGACACCGCACAATGTCCAACCATCTCTACTAACCGTGTGCTTATAATTCTCTAAATCTGCCCAGTGGGGTGATGTCATGTGAAATGACAATGATGGCATGCCCATCCGTCACATTTTCCATGGCCACTTTGTGTGAGGGATGCACATTTGGTGTGACATGCACTTCATCCAGTTGCCATGGATATAATGAGGGAGACTTGGACATGGGCGAACTTGCTATTGTGGCTTTAGATGCTAGTTAGTTTGGGCTTTGCTTTTTGTTATACTATTATTAGACTTTGAGAAAGCATATGATAAAGTAGATTGGGACTTTTTGGAGGCAGATCTCTTAAAATTAGGGTTTCCAAGTGCATTGATAAAAGGTGTCTTTGCAAATTTATACAAACATGCTTAGACTTGCTCGGTTCTGTTTTCTGGAGGCTATGGTACATTATTTCCAATTTCCAGATCTATCAGACAAGGTTTTCTGTTAGCACCTTTTCTTTTCATTCTATTTGGAGAAGCCTTGTCATATTTTCTCAGATCCTCGACGGCGGCCATACAAGAAATAGCCTTACCTATTGCATACTCGATAGTTCTTGATGTTGAGCTTGCGGATGACACTGCCCTTTATATTCATGGAGGTGTTACTAATCTTGATCGAGTATAGAATGCATTGCAGATATTTTCAGATGCTATTGGAGCCGCTCTCAAGTGGAATAAAGTTGTAGGCCTCTAGGTCAATGATGAATTGCGTCTAGCGTGGTATCCAGGCTTCACAATCTATTGGCTTAATCATGGGGAGCCCATTCATTACTTAGGCTCCCTTGTTGGTATAGATTTACCGTCTAAAGTGATGTTATCACCGTTGTTATCAATCAAGTGTAAGCTATTATATTGAGACTCTCAGCACTTATCCTTTGTAGGCCGGATTATGATTGCAAATTCGGTGTTGTTGGCCTCAACGTGGTTTATCACATCCGTTTGGTTGTTCTCTAGGTCGGCAATCATGAACGTTCAAAGCCTCATATGTAACTTCCTCTGGGGATCGTGTAGTGGCCAAGGTGGCATGGGATGTTTTGATTAAGCCTAAAGGCCCAGGAGGGTTGGCTTAAATAGATCCCTTGATGCAATCTCGAGCTCTCTTGACAAAGCTTGTAATCATAGGACTCTTGCCAGGATAGAGGCTTGCAAGGGTATGTTGCTTAATCAGTTGATGCAATTATTGTTAGGAATATGTCCCTCCAGTGGGAGGAGCCGACTGTTCGGGCCGAGCACCGATGGTTGAAGAGTCCACTGCGAGGAAATCGATTGTGAGAGTTGATTGGGTGAGTCAATAGAAAGAAGATCCAGGTCGAAGACACAACCGACTAGTCGGGCTGACCAGATGGTCGATGACCTGGACGACTAGTCGGTTGTGTCTTCGACCTGGATCTCCTTTCTATTGACTCACCCAATCAACTGACCAAATGGTCGATGACCAGGTGGTCGATGACCAGGATGACTAGTCGGACCGATGGGACAGTTGATCCTAGAGTCGGCTAATAGCTACTTATTATTATTACAAATAACAAGAAAAAGTATCAGGATACCCCTAGAAGTTCATCTATTTACCAGCATGCCCCTAGAAGTTCCAAATTTACCAAACTACCCCTATGTCCAAAAAAATACACTTTATAAAGTAATTATACACTCAAATCTACAAGCCCTATTTACTAGAATACCCTTAAAACACAAATTTCTTTACTTAAGAGATTCTTTGGGTCATAGGGGTAGTTTGGTAAATTTGGAGTTTCTAGGGGCATTCTGGTAAATAGACGAACTTCCAAGGGTATCTTGGTACTTTTCCCTTAAATGTACTTAGGAGTGGAGGATCTAGAATATCCCACTTAAGTACAAGGTCCTATTTACAACGTTATAGTCAACACTCCTAACTAGATTCTATATAGGTAACTACAAAGTTACATGGTTGACTAAATAACAAAACTAAGTTGAGCTTGATCTCTCAACACGCCCCCTCAAGCTCAAGTGTGAGGCGTCTGACATCCACTTTGGCTTTCGTCGGCTTCGTGTCCTTCTGTCCGGCCTTCGGCTTTCTTCTTCGTGGCAATCTCGGTTCCTCCCCCTCAAGCTGGCGACGAAGGCTTGTAGTGTGTGCACGAATGTCAACTACTTCCACCCATCATGGGTTACGAGCCACTTCGGTGGAGCTCTTGGGCTCTTGTTCAGTTGCTACCCTCATCGTGAAGGCATAGTGATGGGCCATGTACTCGTTGTAGCCAAGACGAGTGATGGGATTCTTCTCTCTAGAAGAGCGTCGAAGTTTTTCGCCTACCGATGTGAGCGCCTTCTTTACTCCGGGTGTCCGCATGATGGGTACACCAAACTGACTGTCTAGTGAGGGAGCTGACACATCCGAATCATTGTTATCGGGGTGGTCGACTTCGTATTCAGGCATCTTACCTTTGCCTTTGTCCAAGGTCGTACTTGGCCGCGACATGCTTGGGTCGCACGGGGGCTCTTGTGGCCCACTAAGCCTTGTTGGAATCGGACTTTCTTTGAACATGTGTTTGAAGCGATCTCCGTCTTCTACCTCTTGTTCAGCGAATTCCGGGTCGAACGGAGTCGGAGTCGAAGTTGTCTCTGGTGCGTACTAGGATGTGGACTCATCGAAGACTACATCTCGACTTAGCCGAACCGCTTGGATAGAAGGGTTGTAGCACTTTTATGCCTTCTTCTCGGATGAGTATTCTACGAGGATACATTTCTCCGACTTTGCATCGGGCTTCTGTCAGTTTTCGTTCGGGATGCGTACATTCGCAATGCTTCCGAACAGCTTGAAGTGCGACAGGATCAGCTTCCTTCCGATGAGGAGCTCATATGGAGTTAGCTCATGCACTCCATTCGGCATGCACCGGTTCATGAGATAGATGGCCATGGATGCCATTTCAGCCCAATAGAAGTTCGACATATGTTTCTCATCCATCATGGCGCATGCTACCTCGAGTATTTGCTGATTTTTCGTTGGCATGAGAATTTTCTCCGAATGCCTTCACTTTGGTTGTAGGAGGTGAACTCGTCGGAGTAGTACTCCTTGCCTCCATCCGATCGTAGGCATCGAATGTGTTGACCGGTTTCTTTCTCCACTTGGACCTTGAGCTTTTGGAAGTGGGAGAAGACTTCGTTCTTCTTCTTCATTGGGAAGATCCACACGTAGTGCGAGTAGTCATCGATGAAGGTGACGTAGAATCGGCGTTTGAGCCGGTCCCCATACATCCGAATGAATGACGTCGAGGAGTCCTTTGATCATGTATCTCTCCTTCGGAAATGGGAGTCGATGTTGTTAGCAGAGTTGGCATTCTTCATACACTTGGTCGACTCATATCGACTCGAATCTCGGAAGTCCGATGACGACTCTCTTTGATTGCATTGCTCGAAGCTGTTGGAGGTTTATGTGGCCGATTCTTTTGTGCCACAACTCGATGCATGTAAGTCACGAAACCACTCTTGGTGTGACGTCATATGATGTGAAGCGCTGGAACCAACGAACCACACGTCTTCTGAATTGGAGGTGTTTGCGGAGTCGTAGGCCGACATAGAGTTCGCTCTACGCCTCATTACGAATAGTCCGCCGTAGTCATCATATTCGGAGTTGGTGCCGTAATTTGTGAGTTGTCGACTTGTCGAAGACGACTCGCTTCTTCTTTTTCGGCACTCCTCCTCCCAGTGCCCGATTTTGCCACAGTACTTGCAAGTGATGGGCCACATTTGCTGACCTTGTTTCGCATGGAAGCTCCCCCTTCTTCCGAAGGTTCCTCGATGGCTTCCGTCTTGTTGTCGATGGTTTGAGTTCCCTTCGTTCGACCTCTTCAACCACCTCAACCTCATCCTCGGCCACCATCCAAATTCGAGAAGAACATTTGTCCTTCTGATGTCTTGGTTTTGGTTTGGACATGGTTCTCTTCAACCATTAGCATTGATTCAAGGTCGAAGAACGAAGGAGGATTTTCCCTCACCAAGATTGCCATCCTCAACGAGTCGAATCGTTGTGCGAGGCTACCCAAGCATACTTGAACCATCTCATCTTCGTCGACGTTTATTTTGATGGAGCCAAGAGAGTCGCAAATGCTCGTGATCTTAGTGGTGTAGTCCTACATAGACATGTCTTTTTGCCGAATGTTGTTTAACTCTTGTCGGAGTTGAAGCTTTTGGGCGGTTGTGTTGGCGGCGAACATTTTCTTTAAGTTCACCCACGCTTCTTTAGGCGTATTGGCATCTCGAATCTAGCTAAGCATGTGGTAGTGGACACATGTTGCCAAGCAATACATGACTCGACTCACCACTTTCTCCCATGTTGCGTAGTTGGCGTTCTTTGAGTCGGGTCAATTTTCTTGTGCGTTGTTGATGTAGCTCCAATACCCTTGGCCGACAAGGTATTTGGTCATGTTGTACTCCCAAGATGAATAATTGCTCCAATCTAGCTTTTCACTAGGGAGTGAGCTACCCATTTTTGTGTTCATTTTGATGTAGTGTTTTGCTTTTTCAATTTCCTTCGCTTGATCACTTACTCACGCTACGTAGCAGCACTACGGTAGCGGATAGCCGGAATTTATCGTCGCCGTTTCGAACACAGAATTATGAAGAGCCGAATGGGCTTAGTGGATGTGCTAAAACACACACTCTGATATCATGTTAAGAATTAGGTAATTAAGCAAGGGTTAATTAGTACCTAATTATGTGATTAAGTTAAGCGTGGAAGATTGTTTGATATGTGTGTGTATATGTGTGAGAGGAAGAGAGAGAGAGGAAGATATACTTATGAACAACACAAGATGGGGCATGATTAACTCTATATTAAATTAGCATTATCATCATCAAAATACAAAAATACCCACAATGAGGTATATATACATCTCATGTGCAAAGCTGCATGTGTGGGAGTAGAATATAGGTACTAAGGTGTAACTCCTATATTAAATGTACTTAGGAGTGGAAGATCTAGAATATCCCACTTAAGTACAAGGTCCTATTTAAGGCGTTATAGTCAACACTCCTCACTAGATTCTATCTAGGTAGCTACGAAGTTACATGGTTGACTAAATAACTAAACTAAGTTGAGCTTGATCTCTCAACAAATCTGATATCAACTGGAAGATTGGACGACGAAGGCTAGAATGGTAGTTTTCAGAATGGCAAGTGGAAGTTCTACCGAGGAAATCTTATAGTGGTCCAAGCACAGAAGGAAGGCACATTGTATATGATGCAAGCCTGACTAAGCAAGTTGGAAGTGAATGTGGCCGCCGACTCAGCATGACAAATATGGCATCAGAAGCTAGGCCACATGAGTGACAAGGGTCTACATATGTTGGTAGACCAGAAGCTTCTACCAGAAGCTTCTACCAGAAGTAAAGGGAGTGCACCTGGAGAAGTGCGTCGATTGCTTAGTCGGAAAGCAGAATAGAGCAGCATTCCACACACTGCCGCCAAGAAGAAGAGAAGTTGTATTGGATTTGGTACACACGAATGTGTGTTATGTAGATGCTCTGTCGCATCAAGGCGGACAATACTTTGTGAACTTCATCGATGGCTATAGTCGGAAGTTGTGGGATTTCGTACTAAAGTCAAAAGATCAAGTACTGTCATTTTCAAGGAGTTCCAGGCAAGAGTTGAACGGGAATCAGGTCGGAAGTTGAAGGCTATGCGAACTGACAATGGTGGCGAATATAAAGGGCAGTTCGAGGAATACTGCAAGACCTAAGGTATTTGAATCGAATAGTTAGTACCGAAGACCCCTGAGTTGAACGGGCTTGCAGAGAGGATGAACCGAACAATCATGGAGAGAGTAAGGAGCATGATGTCCCATGCTAAACTACCGAAAATATGCTGGGTTGAGGCGATTTACACGAATGTTTATCCAATCAACAGGTCCCCCTCAATACCATTGAAAGGTGATGTCCCAGAAAAGGTGTGGACAGGAAAGGATGTCTCCTACTGGCACCTGAGGGTGTTCGGATGCCTAATGTATAGTATATGCATGTGGCTAAGGATTAGAGGTTCAAGCTCGACAGTAAGTCGAAAGCATGCATATTCAAGGGATGGAAGATGAGTTCGGCTATAGGCTATGGGACCTAGTCGGCAAGAAAGTAGTGAGGAGTCGGGATATAGTCTTCTTGGAAGACAAGACGATAGAGGATGGGAAGCAACGGAAGTCAGAATCGACTACCCAGTCAACCCCTACTACTATCGACTTGAGGCCAAGTGAATCAACACAGTCGGTTGTTTGAAGACAGCCAGTCGGCACAACCGAATCCAAGTCGGTTGACTCGGAGAGACTGATCAACTGTGAGTCTAAGTCAGCCAAGTTGTTAAGATCGATCAAAGAATACGAGTTGGAGTCGTCTAACCTTCAAAAGGCGATTGACATATATGAACCCGAGCAAAGAGGAGAGTCGATAGTGTTACATGCATGACCATATACTATCCCGTGGTGAGAATTTACCCTAGTATTCTATACACGTTGTCGTAGTGTAGGTTGCACACTATGTGGAAATCATATTTTTGTCCCTCCGGATAGAGAATGGAGTGCTCGGTGAGAACCGGAAGAAAACGGCATACCGGCAAGGAGGAAAACGGCATACCGGCAAGGAAGAAAACGGCATACCGGCAAGGAGGAAAACGGCATACCGGCAAGGAAGAGCCGGATAAAGAGATATAAATGTAAAAAAAAAAGGAAATACTCACTACTGCGCAGGGCGTGATTCAAACTTTGCACCTCCACGTTGACAAACCCCAACCTTACCATTACATTAACTTATCTTAAGTGTTTTAAATATAGATTTAATACGTATAAGACCTTTATTTATGCATACCTTTATTAAAAGGTAAATCGCGTATTTTTTTAATATATGAAAAAGACGAGACACTAAAAATAACTCATGCACATCTAGCGTGCATGAGCCCTATACTTAGGAAACAAAAAAGCATCACATGCACATTTAGTGGACATGAACACTTTTTGTAAAAAAAAAGCATGAAGCCATGCTTAGCTCTTCCTTCCTTATATAAGGAGGAGAGATATATATAAAGGGTTGTTGATTATTTGGATTAAGAATTAATCAATACAAAAATTATTCGTGGGATTCACGATTTATACATCTACTTCTCTCTTAACACCCTAAGTACCAATTAATATAGTATACTCGTGTGATTCACGAGTTTCTTATCTTTCTCTTTGCTATTTACTCATAATTAATCTCTATCTCACGAACTTCTTTCTCCTAGTCCAAGACCTCTGTGGTTCCCACCCGACTCACGCAACGATCCGGAGCCGAAAGGCACGACAATGTGGATAAGTGTGAGGGTTAAATGAGAGTGTAAAGAAGCGGAGGATTACTTTTAATCCTCAGGATTGAGACAACCCATTAGGCCAAGTGTGAACTGGCCTCGTGGCCTTGGGTATCGCTATAAATATGAGGCCTAGCTACCCTCATTTCATCATCTCTTGACTATGTCGAGACTCTGTTCTTGTGGTGGGTCAACTCTTGTAGCGAGCATGCTAGCACTAGTTATGACTCAACACCACAACAGTGGTATGGGACACCGATCGAGGCTCGAGTCCGTCTCGATCCCTTTGCTCGGGGGTGGTTGGGTGGATCAACACCCTTCTTTCTCTCTCTCCTTTCTTATTTCTTATATCTTTTATTCTTATCATATGCTTTCGTTAGATCATAACTCAAACAGTTGGTATCAGAGCTTATGTTCTAATGTTTCTTTTGCTGGTTTTTTTCTTCCTGATTGATGGTGACTGATCGACGTGCGGTCAACCTTGATCCTGATAACAATCAACAAAGGAACTTCAGTAACTTTTCCTTCTTCTTTTTTCTTATTCTTATTTATCCCAATCTAATCATGTATAGTTAATAAGTGTTGTTTTTCATTGATTCAATGATGTTGTAGTGATAATTAATTGGTTGTATAAAACGTTTACATATGTGTATGAGGTCAATACCTCATTTAACACATATTTGATATGTGATTCGTGTCGTATGCGTACGAGGTTAATACCTCAATTGCGTATTACGTTCACATACATATGTTACGTATGTGTATGAGGTCAATACCTCGATTTTTATGTAAATGATATGTGTTTGGTGTCATATGCGTAAGAGGTCAATACCTCAATTGCGTATTACGATTAACCCTTATTATTGGATGTTTCATGTTCGTAGAGGCTATATGCCTTGATTACGTGTCTCAATTTCATCATATATTGGCTATTTGATGTTACGATTATTCTTAATATACGCAAATGTGGTCACATGTATACGTATTTGATCGTATATGTGTGATAAATGTACATATGTGTATATTACTTATTACATGATTTATATATCGAATGTTGTCCTTTTCGGGGAACGGATCTTCGTGGCCGTCCTCACATTTTTGTGAGAATGGCGTAGTCACCATCCTTTTTTCAACAATCTTTTTTGTTGACATCCCCGTTGGTCACTTCGATTCCGTTACGTAACGAAACGATCATAGCCACAATGATGGTGAGAACGTGAGATCGCTACTAGGACACACATATCCAACATCCCTCCCTCATTACATGGATATGATGCCACCATGAGATCATTCTTACAAAAGGCATTCGTAATTACGTAACCATGTGATGGGCCACGTGGGCCTACTACGAAAAGAGGGCTCATTTGGCTTGACCATTCGGTTGCACTTTGGCGTATGCCATCGTAATTGTGAGACTTGAGGCTAGGTAACGTACCAACATAGTTTGTGGTAAACGAGAGGGAAATAAGGACTCTTGACATATATGTTTCTTTTAAAAAAACATATATGGGCAAATGCCTCGCATATCTCTTATACACATAAACCGTTAAACATTCAACACGAGCAACCTATTTGGTTAGCTCAAGTGTTTAATGCATTTGTTCTCAAGGTCTCGAGTTCAAATATGACCAAGACCATACAACATAACACTCAGACTTTAGGTCTAAGTGCACTTCGGGGTCCTCTTAATAGGACTTAAAGAGCCGAAACCGCATACGTGGGCACAAAAACGTAGTTTATTGTTAACATTTTTTCCCTGTATAAACTATTCATGACACGAACATAAATGGTTGAGCCTCGCGGAGCCGCCATGAAAAAAATCGATATAGAGATCTAGGAAAGACATTCATTTGTCAAACCTTTGTGTTACCATAGTAACCTGATCTTGAACCTCATACGTCTAGAGGGGTATTAACGTGAGATCATGATATCGATTAATATTTCCCCATGATATGTTTACATCACAACATGATGTTATGACTATTTGTCTGACCTTATCCTATTTCTTTGCTAGAAATATTCATTCAATGGCTCAGAATAACGACCCGATGTCATCTGCTCAAGCGGAAGGAACTCAAGGAAATCCTCTTGGACCAATGTCCATTGAGTTGTATTTTTTACAAATACAACATTTCCTTAGTTCAACTGCGTATCAGATGTCCGAACTTCGACAATTTCAAAGTGCTCTCGAGGCATGTGTCATTCGTTTACAACGTGAGACTAATAGATTCGATGAGCGTCAAGGTGAACCATCATTTTTCGTAAAGCCATTTACGGGAGAAAAAAAGGAAAGAACCGAAGAAGCAATTTGCACGTGGCTGGACCGATGGGAGTCTCATTTTGAGCTCTATCCCACGCCAGATAGTACGAAGATTGCATATGTCAGCAGAGAACTAGGGGGTAAGGCCGCCGCCTGGTGGCATGGGCTCCGAACTTTAGGGAAATTGCTCAATACCTGGAAACATTTTCTCACAGTTTTCAAGAGCCAATTTCTGCAACCTCCATCTCGAACCGAGGCAACACAAGCTTTAATAAACCTCTCTAGCAAGAAGTTTTCCTCACTAGAAGACTATGTTCACCATGGTAGAACCCAAATCCAAAAATCCGGTCTAGAAGGGAACAATTGGTTGATAGCTTGTTTTGTCAATGGCATCCCCAATTCGGACTATCATTGGATAGTGCACGATAAGGATCCAAAATCCTTCGAAGATGCTATTGAAATAGTTCTTCGCTATCAATGCACTTCGAAGAAGGACCATAACAAACCCAACGAAGCACCCGGGACTAAGTAGTCGCAATTCGTTGGGAAACGTAAGACACCCAACGAATTCATGGATTGCGATTGTAAGAGACAACATCCTTTTTGCTTATTCTGCAAAAAGAAGGGTCATACAAAAGAAGAATGTCGAAAGCTCCAACGAAAAGAGCACGACAACAAAGCAAAAACTGCAGACCATAAAGGTCAGATTCCTAATGTCCTTGAGGTCTATACACACATTTAAGTAATTGTCAATGTTCTTACCCTCACTATGTATTGGGACCCAATGATTTACTACGTGCAAACGGGTATATCAATGGATCTCCCATACAATTTTTATTTGATTTGGGAAGCTCACACAATTTTGTGAATGATCGATCGTTTGGTTCAGATATGGGGAATCCAACCCATTGTAAGTGATCACACCTATAGGGTGCACTTGGTTGATGAAAGAGTACAATACATCAACGAGGCGATTCATTCATTAGGAATTTCTATTGATACATATATCGAGGAAGTAGACTCCATGTAATGAATCTTTGTACCACTGATGTAATATTGGGTTATCCCTGGTTTTTTAATAAAAACTCTTCTTTATCTATTGATTGGGTTCATCATTCAATTACTTTTGTACTAAACGATTGTACTCATTTTATTCAATGTGTTTAAAAACAATCTCTTTTGATTGTTTCCTCTCCATCAATATCCAAGTTGTCTTGTTCTACTTTATTGTATTGTGTACTTGATCCGTATATTCACATTTACAATATCGATAATGTCTCGGTTCAATTATCATATTTTGAACAACAACAACTCGATGAAATCTTAAATGATTTTTGTGATGTTTTTTCGAGTGAACTACCACATGGGTTACCTCCTAAACATAATATAGACCATCGTATAGATATTGTACCTGGCGTTGCACCAATAAGTATACCTCCTTATCGCTTAAGTTGATCCGAAGAGGATAAGGTATCTAAGCAACTCAAGGACTATTTACGAATGGGTTATATATATGTTATAGTAAATCTCCATGGGGTGCACCTGTTCTCTTGGTAAAAAGAAAGAGGCACATGGTATATGTGTATTAATTACCGACGCCTGAATAAAGTGACGATCAAGAATTCATCACCGAGCTAACTATCTAATTGACCGTCTCTAGGGAGCTCGGTATTTTACGAAACTTGATCTTCGTACGGGCTACCATCAAATTCGTATAAGTCGGGACGATGTTCCTAAAACGACATTTCGTACACGCTATGGCCATTATGAGTTTTTGGTTATGCCTTTTGGTTTGACAAATGCTCTGGCCACATTTTAACAAGAAATGAATGACATTTTCCGAGAACAACTTCGAAAATTTCTCATTATTTTCTTGGATGATATTCTAGTTTATAGTCGTACATTAGAAGAACATGCTAAATATGTCCGCTTTGTTTTACAAACATTGAGTGACAAGCAATTCTACGCGAAGATCTCAAAATGCGAGTTCTTCAAGAAATCAATTACTTACCTTGGACATCTCATTACCGAACGACGAGTTGAAATTAATCCTTCTCGGGTCGAGAAAATCAAACTTTGGCCCACTCTTCAAAATATTTGAGAAGTTCGATCATTCTTTCGTTTTGTCAGGTTTTTGCGAAATCCCTTCGTAATTACTCCCGACTAACAACACCGTTTACTGATCTTCTTAAAGGTCAAACACGTAAGTCTACAAAACCTATTGTGTGGAATGCTACACTACACCTCGCCTTTAAGGAATTCAAGGACCTGGTGTGCAAGGCTCCTTCGCTTCTTTTACCTGATCTTTCAAAACCTTTTGAGGTTGAAACCGATGCAAGCGATTATGCTATAGGTGTTGTCTTATATCAAGATGGTAAACCAATAGCATTCGAGAGTAAGAAACTTGATTCTGCTCAATCTCGGTATACGGTTCAAGAAAAGGAATTATTTGCAATTATACATGTGCTCAAAACATGACGCCATTATCTTTATGGAAATCGTCTTGTGGTAAGTACAAACCACGAGTCCTTGAAATATTTTTGTGACCAACAAGACCTAAAAGGTCGTAAGGCACGATAGGTTGATCTCATCCAAGACTTTTATTTTTCCATACGATATCGTAAAGGTTCCATGAACACTATCGCTAATGCAGTAAGTCGCATCCGTGAAGTTAACACGCTTAGCTTCATTGAAATAACATCAAATCTTTATGATCACCTTTGAGGAAAGTATCTTGATGACAGTTATTTTGCGAAATACTGGGCAAGAGTTGAGTCTGGAACAGACACCACCACATCCTCGAAGGAATCCATGAAGAGTTGTGTTCCAAATTTGCCTGAGGTCAAATAGAGAATTTTTTTTAATGCGATGATGCACCTTCACCAGGGCACCCTGGAATACATCGTACACTTGTTCTCATCTCCACTCAATTCTATTGGCTAAGATGCGTCCTGACATACATAACTATGTGACTAAATGTCACCAATGCCAGGTTAACAAAGCCGAGCGACTTAAGGCCGCAAGACGTTTACATCCCATGGACATTCCGAATAATAAGTGGGAAAGTATATCCATAGATTTTATTGTTAGCCTTCCTTGCACCCAAAAAGGCCATGATGCCATTTGGGTTGTGGAACTTGGTGGACTAACTAAAATGGCCAGATTTATTGCTACTTAAACCATGGTAACAGCACCTGAACTGGCTTACTAGTTCGTTGACGAGTTATTTCATTTTTATGGGTTACCGATGGATATCGTGAGTGATCGAGATCCAAAGTTTACTAGTGACTTCTAGACGCAAGTCTTTAAGAAGTTAGAAACTACGTTGAGCATAAGCTCCACGAATTATCCTCAATCTGATGGACAGACAAAACAAGTAAATCAAATTATTGAGGACATGCTTCGAGCATATGTTGGTGCAAAACCAACAAAATGGGAACGTTATCTCCCAATTTTGGAGTTTGCTTATAACAGCTCCAAGCATATGTCGACGGGATATAGTCCTTTTATGTTGATGTATGGTTTTCAGCCACGAGCTGCGATTGAAGTTAATATACATCTTTCTTCGGGATATGCAAGATATGTTGCATATTACACGAGATAATATACAAATAGCTCAAGATAGAGCACATTTTTACGCCAATCATAATGGCAACATCGTGTATTCAACCCTGGACATAAGGTATTTTTACGTGTACCTCACAATTCTAACACATTGTGTACAGGTAAGTGTGCTAAGTTAGGCCCACAGTTTTGTGGACCTTTCCAAGTCCTCAAACACATTGGTTCATCAACATATCGTCTCGCTCTTCCCGATGACGTTGAAATTCATTCATCCATTTTTTTATGTAAGTCGTCTAAAAGAACTTCTAGGTTCTGGCGACAATACAGTTACAACTTAAACTCTGGTTACTTCTGAAGAATTATCTTCTAAACCACATGTACTAAAAAGAATTCTCGATGTTAAAACAAAAAATCTGCGTACTAAAATAATTTGAGAATTTAAAATTAAATGGATGGATAAATCTATCAAAGATGCCACATGGGAACACCAAAATACTCTTAGAACTAACTTTCCATTGCAAGCGTGCAATGTTTTAGAGAGGGGGAGTATGTTATAGGCATGACCATATAATATCCCGTAGTATTCTATACACATGGATAAGTGTGAGGGTTAAACGAGAGTTTAAAGGAGGGGGGGATTACTTTTAATCCTCGAGATTGAGACAACCCATTAGGCCAAGTGTGAACTAGCCTGGGGGCCTTGGGTATCACTATAAATATGAGGCCTAGCTACCCTCATTTCATCATCTCTTGACGACGTCGAGACTCTATTCTTGTGGTGGGTCAACTCTTGTAGCGAGCGCACTAGCACCAGGTATGACTCGACGTCACGATAGTGGTATGGGACGCCGATCTAGGCTCGAGTCCATCTCGATCCCTTCGCTCGGGGGTGGTTGGGTGGATCAACACCCTTCTTTCTCTCTCTCCTTTCTTATTTCTTATATCTTTTATCCTTATCATATGCTTATGTTAAATCATAATTCTAACAGGCAGAGACGCCCGAACGAGAGCCGACAATTAGTGGAAGGAGATACCCACTCAGAGAAAGGAGAGCATTGACAACATATGCCAATCAAGAAGGAGAGATTATCCTCACGAAGATCCATACTAATGACAATGGATCTGACATGCTGATAAAGAACCTATCGATGGACTGAATCAGAGTCTATCGACAAAGGACAGGAATAACAGACGCCTCCCCACAGTAGTGAAGGGGGAGTTTGTTAAGAATATGTTCCTCCAATGGGAGGAGCTGACTGTTCGGGCCGAGCACCGATGGTTGAAGAGTCGACTATGAGAGTTGACTGGGTGAGTCAACATAAAGGAGATCCATGTTGAAGACGCAACCGACTAGTCGGACCAACTGGACAGTTGATCCTAGTGTCAGTTGATAGCTACTTATTATTATTATAGATAATAATAGTAGTGATGTATAGTAGGGGCTACATTTGTAAATAGAAAATACAGTGTATTAGTATAAATACACCTAGGGCAGACGTTATAGTTGTGGTTGTGAGAACAGTTTGTGATTCTTTGTTGTAGCGAGTGATAGAGAAGTGTGAGAACGGGAGTAGAGAGAGTGAGTGTCACCATAGTTGTGTTCTATAACAACATACGCAAAGAGCCCTGCGAGGCTGTTTACACTCTATGTAGAGAGTGTTGTAATATGATCTCGTTTTTGTATATCCACTATATAGTGAAGCTCCGTTCTCCGTGGTTTTTATCCCATTTTAGGGATTCCACATCAAATCTGAGCACACAGTTTTCTCATGTTACCTAACTGTGTATTTCAGCATATTTCTTTTCTCTTGTGGATTGATGATTCATTTCTTAACAATTATCTCCCAACACAGGAGAAAATTGGTTGCCTTCTTTGAAATAAATGTTCTTGATAGATGTATAGACACTGAGTGGGAATTTGATATCCAATAGATTTCTCCTGGGAATTGTCAGATCATGGGATGTAATCAAGATTTTCTTGCACAAACATATGCCTAAAACATGGGATGACTAGATGAATCATCCTCTTCTAGCTAATTCTCTTAGCCGGTATTCTGTTGGAAATGTATTGGGCCTTAGAACTTGTCTTGCCTGAGGAAAACTTGATAATGGGCCATCAACATCAATAAGATCCTAGCTTCATTTTCAACAAGTGTCAAAAGTGGATCGGCTTAAGCAGTTACACTCGGTATATGGTGCGAAGACCATGACAGTTGAAACTACCAAGCATGCTCTCTAGTCATGTTCACTAGCCCATTAGGTATGGAATAAAGTTCATTCTTTATTCTTGACAATTAATGCAGACTACCTCTTTTGTTGGGGAACGGTATGGGGGGTTCTCCATTCCAGGCTCTTGATGTATGAGGCAAGTGATGCTCCAGACGCTATGACAGTCATTAACATGCATCTAATTTCTGTGTCCCCCTTCTAACAACCTCAGAAGCAAGTGTGTGCAACCCACGTATGCAGAACAATATCAATAATTACATTATGGTGACAGAAACTACATGCTCCCGATAAACAACGCTCGGCCACAACCGAGTCTAAGATCAAACACAAAAAACGGATAATGAACGCACGACACAAAGGAGAGAAGAGTACACATGATGTTTAACGTGGAAACCCTGAGAGGGAAAAAAAACCACGGGAGTCCACAGACTCCAAACTATCACTATATCACAATGATTACAACAGTGAGCTCGCGGAGGCAACGACCTCGCGCTCACGATCTTCGCCACAGGTGGCGGTTACAACAGAGGCAATGACCTCTTCCTCTCTCTCTCTCTCTCTCTCTCTCTCTCTCTTTGTACACTGTTACGCGCACTCTAGTCTTGCGCCAACAAGAATGACAACAACATCATGAAAGAGTTTGCCCTAAGTCATATTTATACTAATATGACTTTTCGGCTATTTACAAATATAGCCCCGATGGACTCTCAGAAAACATATTTACGAATATGTCCCTTCATTCGGTGAGCACTCCTCACCGGGCCTGCATCATCCAGCTCTTGTCGGGCACTTGTCATCCGGTTCTCACCGGGTCTTCCGTAGTCGGGTACTCTTCATCCGGTTCTCACCGGGTCTTCCGTAGTTGGGTACTCTTCATCCGGTTCTCACCGGGTCTTCAGCATCCGGCTCTTGCTGGGTACTACTCATCTAGTTCTCACCGGGTCTTCCATTGCCGGGTACTCCACATCCGGTTTAGTACTGTTCTTCTCACTTCCCATCCGGAGGGACCTTTTTCCTAACATATGGATCTTATGAAAGTATCATTGTAGAAGACGATATGATTCCGTAATTCCTCTTCTCTCAGATATATTGTCGAAACTATGGGAGAGCTTATTGGTAGTAGTACGTGGGCAACATGACAATATGCAGGGCTCCTCGGAGGTTGTTCTTAAGAAAAGGAAAAAGAGTATTGCAATTATGGAGGAAGCTACCTTTGTTCATGGTCTCCTCTTAAGTGCCGATCTGGAAATACCATCACCCCTGGTCCTTGCCCTGACCATCTCTTTTGTACATAACATTTTGTAGCCTTCCGACGGTTTTTCTTCATACTAAAAAAGGAAATCTTTGAAGAAACAAAATCTTAGGCTTTGCTTTTAGTCCAGATAGGAAAGAAAGCAAACACGTATTTGTCCCATTGTCATATGGTGCATGTTTCTCTTAAACAAGATCACGGATTCATTCTCTTTCTCGTACTATTTTAGTGTAAGACCATGATATCCTATTAAACAAAGTTGTTGGCAACAGGTCTGCCTGTATATATGCATTTGTGTACGACATATTGTAGGTGAATTCATCGTCAATTATATCGTTGACATGGATGCTTCCAAAGTACCTCCATATTATGTAAAAGACTGTACACCATGTTAAAAGATTTGGTGGACAACATTTGAAGTGTTAGGTGATGTCCACCTAGATACATGAAGACTGGGACCCAAGTCATGTAGATAGCATCCATAAACTAATCTGTCATTTAAGGTATTTGATGTGAAAGTTTAAAGAAGTACCTATGTCAATTACTAATAAAAAGTTTCTAAATAATGAATAAAGGGAAGACAAATTAAAAAGTTCCTAACTAACAACTTCCAAAACTTAAGCTCCTTTTCTAGTGATGTAGTGATAGGAAGTTACAAGCAAAAGTATTTTGGAATTGCCATATGCATAACACGTCTTAATTGCAAGGAAATTCACATATAATTTTTGGTTTGCGTAATCATGCATATTTCAAAAACGTTTTACGAAAAAGAAAAGAACACAAACCAATCACTATCTCCTATGTATTCTCTACATGTGAAAACATGAGTGTCATTCCATAAAGAGGTACCATTTGGAATGAGCATTCTGGTAACGTTGCACATGTATCATAGTTGTAGAATACTTCGCATTCAATACACTTCGAATACAATGCGACATATTCTAAAGGTATTCTACCTTGTTTTAAGTACTTGAAATATGATTTCTAAAGACAAAATATGTTCAATAAGCATTTAATACGTTAAACACTTCTTATGGTTGTAAATTGTAATGCATCTAGTAATTGTTTTTTGCTTAGATTTTAAAATTTTAAAATTTTAAAGCTTCCAAAAACATTTAATGTTTTTGGAAATGTTAAATACTTGTTAAGTACATAGCATACAGGAAATGTTTTAGAATGATGTTTCTAAAATGTAGAACATGTGTGAATACTTCAAACTTCAAAGCATTCTAAAATGTTTTCGAAACGTAAATTTTGGATTTTTTTACAACTATGACATGATTGATTGACTTTTTTTTATCCATAACAATTTGACCATGTATGTACATATTCTCCTCCATCCTTGAGATATGTGATGTAAAATATTGTTACGTATGTTGTAGAGTTCTTCTAATATATGCATACCATCATCTATAATGGCCGAACGTGGTTGATCTTCATAATCAAAATAAACATCCGAACATTGACAAGAAACAAGCCATCCATACTTGAAAATTTTGGTCAATATCAAATCTTGTGCGTCACTTGAATCATTGCATCATCCTACCATCATATTCCAATCAAAAGTATGATATCTTATTCATTAGTTAACTTCTATATTTTGACATTCTATGGGCATGCATTACAAATCTAAAATTTAATCATAGAAAATTCATGATTTGGTTCTCTAGATCTTACATCCCTCCCTATTCAACAAATTTCCTTTCTCTTTATTCATGGTATAGCCGCAAGGTTTGCAAGAACGAATTTGAGTACATTAATAAAGATGGATATTATCTATAAGAGTATTAAATATCTTCAAATGGAGGGATATGAGACACACACACACACATTGACATTCGCTACTTCAACTTGAAGTAGTACACACAATAATGATTTTTTTGTTTTGCTAGATTTACCTCTTAAGAACCGATCGGGAAGAAAGCAAACACATCTTTGTCCCATTGTCATATGGTGCATGTTTCTCTTAGAAACGATCAAGGATTCATTCTATTTCTTTTAATCTTTTAGTGTAATTCCATCGTATCCTATTAAACAAAGTTGTCGGCAACAGGTATGTTTGTATATATGTATGTGTGTACGACATATTGTAGGTGAATTCCTTGTCAATTCTATTGTGACATGGATGCTTCCAAAGTACTCCCATATTATGTAAAAAAGTGTACACCATGTTAAAAGATTTGGTGGACAACTTTTGAAGAGTTAGGTGATGTCCACCTAGATACATGAAGACTGGGCCCCAAGTCATGTAGATAACATCCATAAACTAATGGCTCATTTAAGGTTTCCGATGTCAATGTTTAAAGGAGTGCCTATGTCAATTACTCATAAAAAGTTCCTAAATAATGAATAAAGGGAAGATGAATTAAAATGTAACAACTTCCAAAACTTATGCTCCTTTTCTAGTGATGTGGTGATAGGAAGTTACAAGCAAAAGTATTTTGGAATTGCCATATGCATAACACGTTTTAATTGCAAGGAAATTCACATATACTTTTTGGTTTGCGTAATCATGCATATTTCAAAAACGTTTTACGAAAAAGAAAAGAACATAAACCAATCACACTATCTCCTATAAATTCTCCACATGTGAAAACATGAGTGTCATTCCATAAAGAGGTACCATTTGGAATGAGCATTCTGGTAACGTTGCACATGTATCATAGTTGTAGAATACTTCGCATTCAATACACTTCGAATACAATGCGACATATTCTAAAGGTATCTACCTTGTTTTAAGTACTTGAAATATGATTTCTAAATACAAAATATGTTCAATAAGCATTTAATACGTTAAACACTTCCTATGGTTGTAAATTGTAATGCATCTAGTAATTGTTTTTTGCTTAGATTTTAAAATTTTAAAATTTTAAAGCTTCCAAAAACATTTAATGTTTTTGGAAATGTTAAATACTTGTTAAGTACATAGCATACAGGAAATGTTTTAGAATGATGTTTCTAAAATGTAGAACACGTGTGAATACTTCAAACTTCAAAGCATTCTAAAATGTTTTCGAAACGTAAATTTTGGATTTTTTTACAACTATGACATGATTGATTGACTCGTTTTTATCCATAACAATTTGACCATGTATGTACATATTCTCCTCCATCCTTGAGATATGTGATGTAAAATATTGTTACGTATGTTGTAGAGTTCTTCTAATAGATGCATACCATCATCTATAATAGCCGAACGTGGTTGATCTTCATAATCAACATAAACATCTGAACATTGACAAGAAACGAGCCATCCATACTTGAAAATTTTGTCAATATCAAATCTTGTGCGTCACTTGAATCATTGCATCATCCTACCATCATATTCCAATCAAAAGTATGATATCTTATTCATTAGTTAACTTCTATATTTTGACATTCTATGGGCATGCATTACAAATCTAAAATTTAATCATAGAAAATTCATGATTTGGTTCTCTAGATCTTACATCCCTCCCTATTCAACAAATTTCCTTTCTCTTTATTCATGGTATAGCCGCAAGGTTTGCAAGAACGAATTTGAGTACATTAATAAAGATGGATATTATCTATAAGAGTATTAAATATCTTCAAATGGAGGGGTATGAGACACACACACACATTGACATTCGCTACTTCAACTTGAAGTAGTACACACAATAATGATTTTTTTGTTTTGCTAGATTTACCTCTTAAGAACCGATCGGGAAGAAAGCAAACACATCTTTGTCCCATTGTCATATGGTGCATGTTTCTCTTAGAAACGATCAAGGATTCATTCTATTTCTTTTAATCTTTTAGTGTAATTCCATCGTATCCTATTAAACAAAGTTGTCGGCAACAGGTATGTTTGTATATATGTATGTGTGTACGACATATTGTAGGTGAATTCCTTGTCAATTCTATTGTGACATGGATGCTTCCAAAGTACTCCCATATTATGTAAAAAAGTGTACACCATGTTAAAAGATTTGGTGGACAACTTTTGAAGAGTTAGGTGATGTCCACCTAGATACATGAAGACTGGGCCCCAAGTCATGTAGATAACATCCATAAACTAATGGCTCATTTAAGGTTTCCGATGTCAATGTTTAAAGGAGTGCCTATGTCAATTACTCATAAAAAGTTCCTAAATAATGAATAAAGGGAAGATGAATTAAAATGTAACAACTTCCAAAACTTACGCTCCTTTTCTAGTGATGTAGTGATAGGAAGTTACAAGCAAAAGTATTTTGGAATTGCCATATGCATAACACGTCTTAATTGCAAGGAAATTCACATATACTTTTTGGTTTGCGTAATCATGCATATTTCAAAAACGTTTTATGAAAAAGAAAAGAACATAAACCAATCACACTATCTCCTATGTATTCTCTACATGTGAAAACATGAGTGTCATTCCATAAAGATGTACCATTTGCAATGAGCATTATGGTAACGTTGCACATGTATCATAGTTGTAGAATACTTCGCATTCAATACACTTCGAATACAATGCGACATATTCTAAAGGTATTCTACCTTGTTTTAAGTACTTGAAATATGATTTCTAAAGACAAAATATGTTCAATAAGCATTTAATACGTTAAACACTTCTTATGGTTGTAAATTGTAATGCATCTAGTAATTGTTTTTTGCTTAGATTTTAAAATTTTAAAATTTTAAAGCTTCCAAAAACATTTAATGTTTTTGGAAATGTTAAATACTTGTTAAGTACATAGCATACAGGAAATGTTTTAGAATGATGTTTCTAAAATGTAGAACACATGTGAATACTTCAAACTTCAAAGCATTCTAAAATGTTTTCGAAACGTAAATTTTGGATTTTTTTACAACTATGACATGATTGATTGACTCGTTTTTATCCATAACAATTTGACCATGTATGTACATATTCTCCTCCATCCTTGAGATATGTGATGTAAAATATTGTTACGTATGTTGTAGAGTTCTTCTAATAGATGCATACCATCATCTATAATGGCCGAACGTGGTTGATCTTCATAATCAACATAAACATCCGAACATTGAGAAGAAATGAGCCATCCATACTTGAAATTTTGGTCAATATAAAATCTTGTGCGTCACTTGAATCATTGCATCATCCTACCATTATATTCCAATAAAAAATATGATATCTTATTCATTAGTTAACTTCTATATTTTGACATTCTATGGGCATGCATTACAAATCTAAAATTTAATCATAAAAAATTCATGATTTGGTTCTCTAGATCTTACATCCCTCCCTATTCAACAAATTTCCTTTCTCTTTATTCATGGTATAGCCGCAAGGTTTGCAAGAACGAATTTGAGTACATTAATAAAGATGGATATTATCTATAAGAGTATTAAATATCTTCAAATGGAGGGGTATGAGACACACACACACACACACACACACACATTGACATTCGCTACTTCAACTTGAAGTAGTAGACACAATAATGATTTTTTTGTTTTGCTAGATTTACCATCCACAAAGTAATCATTTATTCAGTTTCCTCCTCCATTAAACTATACAATATGGAAGAAAGAGTAAATGTAAGGCATGAGTTGTGTTTCATGAATCTCTATACATTCATGGAGTAAATGTAAGCCAAGTGAACCGACACAGTCAGTTGTTCGGAGATAGCCAGGCGGCACAGCCAAATCCGAGTCGGTTGGTTCAGAAAGACCGACCGACTATGAGTCTAAGTCGACAGAGCTGTTAAGATGGATCGATGAATACGAGTTGGAGTCGTCCAATGTTGAGAAGTTGATCAACATACATGAACCTAAGCAAAGAGTAGAGTCGATAGAAACATCCGAACTAAAGCCAACAATGAGTGGAAGGAGATACCCACTCAGAGAAAGTAGAGCACCGTCAACATATGTCAATCAATACATCCTCGTGACTGGTGAAGGTGAGCAAGAGTGTTATGATGAAGCCATCGTCGACAAGCACAGAGAGAAATGGTTGAGCGCGATGCAAGATGAGATGGATTCTTTGCACGAGAATTATACCTATGACCTAGTAGAGCTGCCGAAAGGTAAGAGAGAACTTAGGAACAAATGGGTCTACAAGGTGAAGACCGGAGAAGTCGACAACGCGCGTAGGTATAAAGCCCACATTTTGGTGAAGGGATTCCAACAAAAAAAGGGCGTCGACTTGCACGAAATATTTTCTCTAGTCGTGAAGGTGACATACATTAGAACTGTTCTGAGCATAGCTCCCAGTATGGATCTAGAGATCGAACAGTTGGATGTCAAGACAACATTCTTGCATGGGGAGCTCGATGAAAAGATTTAAATGCAGCAACCCGAAGGGTTTGAGGAGAAAGGGAAAGAGAACTCTGTGTGCCGATTGAAGAAAAGCTTGTATGGGCTGAAATAAGCTCCACGCCAACGGTACAAAAAGTTCGAGTCCTTCATGGTGGAACATAGGTTCCAGAAAACACAGGTTGATCACTGTGTGTTCGTCAAAAGGTACAACGAAGGCGACTTCTTGATTCTCTTGTTATATGTAGATGACTTGTTGATAGTCGAACAAGATAGAAGGAAGATCAAAAGCTTGAAGA
Organism: Azolla caroliniana; assembly: GCF_043228905.1. Lineage (NCBI taxonomy): Eukaryota > Viridiplantae > Streptophyta > Polypodiopsida > Salviniales > Salviniaceae > Azolla > Azolla caroliniana. The sequence goes on from NW_028230436.1 coordinate 14,237,129, forward strand.
AAGCTCTAGGCATATCATTTGCCATGAAAGTAAACGCAAGCTAAATGCAAAGCAATGCACGAGAGGGGAGAAAGAAAAGCCCAAGATGACGAAAGTACCATATGTCTCAGCCATCGACAACTTAATGTATGCTATGGTCTGCACGAGACCAGACATAGCATTTGTTGTGGGAACAGTAAGCTAATACATGAGTAATCTAGGACGAGAACACTTGACAACAGTGAAATTGATACTCAAGTATTTAAGAGGCTCCTCGGGTGTGTGTCTTAAGTATGGTGTCGGAAAACCCATGCTCGAAGGGTTTACCGACTCAGACATGTTGAGGGATGTAGACTCAAGCCGATCCGCGTTAGGGTACGTAATGACCTATGCAGGGGGAGCAATGTCGTGGCAGTCACGACTGCAGAAGTCTGTGTTCTTGTCAACCATAGAGGCAGAGTACATGGCAATGGTAGAGGCCGACAAGGAGCTGATTTGGATGAGAAACTTTCTCACCGAGTTGGGGATGAAGCAAAAGGGGGATTTTTGCTTCACTGTGACAACCAAAGTGTCATACATCTAGCCAAGAATGTTGCATACCACTCCCGGACCAAGCACATATAGAGAAGGTATCACTGGCTACGGGAGAAATTCGAAGAAGGAGAGTTTACCCTGGTGAAGATCCATAGTAACGACAATGGATCGGACATGCTGACAAAGAACCTACCGATGCACCAACTTAGGGTCTGTCGACAGAGGACAAGAATAACGGATTCCTCCACATAGGAGTGAAGACAGGGAGCAACCGATTGATCGGATGAATGCCGACAACTGAGGAGTCAACTTAGAGAGAGTTGATCGAGGTCGAAGACACGAACGACTAGTCGGGCTGGCTAGATGGTCGATGATTAGGCCAACAGGTCGGACAGATCCGACAATCGACGAATGAGTCGACTGATTAGTAAGACTATTATTATTATTATTATTGGATAATAATAATGGCCATGATTGTAAATCACCCATTTTGTGTATTAGTATAAATACAACTAGGGCAAATAGAACACATATGTATGTGTGTGTGTGTGTGTGCGAGTCTGTGTGGTGTAGTGTGAGAGAGAAGAGAAGACAGTGTGGTAGTGTGAGTGAGTGTATGGCGCCATACCTGTGTTTTAGAAATAGCATACGCCAAGAGCCTTGCGTGGCTGTTTACACTCAGTGTAGAGAGTGTTGTACTCTGATCTCGTTATTGTATATCCATTGTATAATGAAGCTCTGTTCTCCATGGTTTTTACCCGCTTTAGGGTTTCCATGTTAAATATGTGTACATTGATTTTTGTGCTTCAGAGTTGTGTATTTCAGCATATTCCTTTTCTAGTGGATTGATGATTCGTTTCTTAACATGATAAAGCAATAAACTTTTCTTATACATTCTGGGAATGATACAAAAACCAAGAACAAATAATACCTTGCCTTAAAAAGAAACTACAATTTGTGGAGGGAATGGTAAGGTGAAGACAAGCATATGACCTTACCATTCCTACTCCCTTACCAAAAGTAGAGTTGGAGGATAGAGTACATTCACTATTCATGCCACATGTATCACTTGCGGGTTAGCAATTGTGGACACTTGTACAGCTCCAAGCATGCCAACATACATATCATTCAACATGTTTTGCATTCGCCTATTGCATTGCTACAATGTGTTTGGGGGATTACAACATAAATCTCCTTGAAGAGTGGATGAAACTATTGGGAAACAGGTCCCTCCGGATAGGAAGAGGACAAGTCAGATCAGACTAGCCTAGAGGAAAGAATCAGTTGAAGATCGAGGGACGGATTGGATGGATTTGAAGCCGGATTGGATCCGAAAGACACCCGGCCGGCCCTAGAGATGAATCCGGGAAAGGACATGTAAATATGTTCTGATACGCATATTGAGGCTATATTTGTAAATAGGCCTAAAGTTATATTAGTATAAAATAACTACGGTAAAAACATTACATACATTTTAGAGGTTGTAACGAACAGAGCGTGAGAGTGTGAGAAGAGAGACAAGGAGGAAAGTGGTTTATCTGTAGTAACCGTTAGTGGACGAAGAAGAGCTCAAGGTTGTTGCTTTTAGAGTCTCTTGTTGTATTCCTTCTCCCCATTAGTGATTCTGTTTGGAGTATGAGGGCTCCCGTGGTTCTTCCCATTTGTGTGTTTCCACGTTAACATCTTGTGTCACTTTGTCTCCGTGAGTGTGAACAATATTCTGTTTTTCATCTTGTGCTTGAATCTCGGTTGTTGCTGAGACCCATTTTTCTATCAAACTAGTATAAGAGCAAAGGTCCATAACCATAAAGTGAAAGAAAATGGAAGACTTGTTCGGTGGGATGTTCAAACTAACCGGCTCCAACTATTCGGTGTGGAAGTCGAAGATGAGGGACATGTTGGTCTGCAGAGATCTCTGGCTGCCAATGCAATTTGGAGACAAAAGGCCAGAAAAGATTGATGCATCAACTTGGGAGGTTATGCATATGAAGAAGGCGGCATACATTAGGTGTTTTATAGACATGAGTCTATACAAAAACTTTAATGAAGAGACCAAGGTAGTCGTCCTGTGGAAGAAGATCGACTACCATCAACAGAGTCTTCGTGTTTTAGAAGATTGTGAGGCTTTGGTATCAAGATGGCTCCAACAGTGTTGAGTGAGCAAGCTCAACATGGGCCTGATCGGTGAGGCAAATCCGCATGGACTTAGTAGGCCGTTAGAGGCCTACAATCCTAGATTATTAGGAAGTTATATTCCTACGAGTTAGTGTTAGTAGCTTAGTTATGAGTATTGAAGTACCTGTTAGTACTTTAGTCAGGCCTTTATGGACTTGTATAGAAAATGCTCTCTGAGCATTTGACTGTACATAGTGTTAATTTGAAATTGAGTTATCTGTGTTCTACTCTCTCCTTGTCTCTCCCGAGTTCTCCATTGATTCTCTCTGTGTTCTTTGTTGCTATCCGGCTGAGCTGGGTGTGTCTGTTCTAGATTCCACACGGTAATCTTTAGATGGTATCAGAGCGCAAGGGTTGAGAAGCCTTTGCTGCCGACAAGAGTTGTAACATAGACAAACCATAGACCCCGGTAAGAACAGACAAGAAGAAGAAAATGGATAGAAGCATGGCAAGCTCACTTCCAACCAAAAAGCTCGATCAGAGAAACTATGCATCTTGGTCCTACAAGATGCACCAGTACCTGCTTGGGCAATATTACTAGAGCTATGTGGAAGGAGTAAACGAAGTAGCACCAGATTTGGTACACAAGGATTTTCCGGTGTGGGAGCAAGCAACAAGCAGAGTCTTGCATTGCCTTGTATCTTGTGTGCATGACAAGATGTTGGGCTACATTCGGATGCGAAGATGCCGAAAGAGGCTTGGGAAAATCTGAAGAATATTTTCACCACAAAGATCACGGCCCGGAAGTTGCACCTCTCGCAAGATCTCAACAATATCCAACATAGGGATATGATGGTGACTGACTACACCACCAAAATCAAGGAGATCAGTGATGCCCTGGGTCGATCAATGTGATGGTGGACGAAGATGAGATGGTACAGATCTACGTTGGTGGTTTAGCACAAAGGTACAGACAGATTTAGACGGTTATTTGCACAAGGGAGAAGTATTGTCATTCTTCAATCTGTAATCGATGCTCATGGTTGAGGAAAACCACACAAGTGCATCGAAGAGCATGCAATATGACATCTGAATGCTATACATGGAGGTAGATCAGCCCCGTGGTCATCACGGACGAGGTGGCTTCCGACAAGACATAATCGAAGGCATAATCGACATGTTGACAGTAGTTCCGGACCCTCCACGAGCAGGGGGAGTCAAGGCGTCGACAACCGACAAGGGAAAGCCGAGATGGATTATTGGTATTGTGGTAAAAACCGCCACAAGGAGAGCGAGTGTTGGAAAAGAAGGCCGATACGGATAAATGAGAAGGACCCAAAACCGGAAAGGGCCCAACCTTTGTGATGAAACACAAGGCAAATTCGATGAAGATGGGGACCTCAAAACTTAATGAGGTGTGGTATGTCGACTCCAGAGCGTCGAATCATATGACCAGTCACGAAGACTAGTTCTCCTATTTGGAGAAACCGGAACAACTGGAACAACCAAGAACTGTTGTCGAAACCGGTGATGACACTTCACATCCGATCGAACATGTCGGTGATGTTCCCTTGAGGCATATCAGACCCTAAACTGAATGAGGTGTGGTATGTCGACTCCGGAGCGTCAAATCATATGACCAGTCACGAAGAGTGGTTCTCATATTTGGAGAAACCGGAACAACCGGAACAACCAGGAACTGTTGTCGAAACTGGTGATGACACTTCACATCCGATCGAACATGTCGGTGATGTTCCCTTGAGGCATGTCGGACAAAAGGGGAGACTGATGAATGTATTGCATGTCCCAACAATCACGAAGAACTTGGTGTCGGTCGGACAGATCGTCGACCAAGGGATGCAGGTTTAGTTCACCCATCTCGGGTGCTTCATCGAAGAGGAAGGCCAAATCATTGCGCACGGGCATCAAGAAGGGAGGAAGTTCATCCTCAACACAAATGATGTCCGCATCGCCTTGTTTGTCAAAGGAAAAAAAGTCGAGTCTAAAGTCAACTACCAAAGGCTTCAAGAATTGCAAACGAAACAAGTTGTGTTCAGTTTGCCGAAATTTAGTGGTCGGAAGGCCCAAATTTGTGAAGCCTACCAACTAGGGAAGCAAGACCGACTCCCACCAACGAGTAGAATCGGAGCCGCAATAAGCTCGACTTGATACATTCAGATATATGTGTGAGTCGATACTTCATCTCCTTCATCGACGACTATAGATGGCACACTTGGATCTACCTTATCGAAAAGAAGAGTGAAGTCTTCGACTCTTTTCGGAACCTAAAAAGCTTAGTGGAAAGGGAAACAGGGAAGATCAAGTGCATGTAGTTAGATGGCGGATTTGGTATTCGGTAGTATTACCTATGTGCATGTGCCAGATGAGAAGAGGAAGAAGCTAGAAGGGAAGTTAGAAAAGTGCATATTGGTCGGCTACTCACAGGAATAGAAGGGGTATAAGTGTTATAACCCCCAGACCAAACAAGTTTCAGTAAGCTGAGACGTTGTGTTTGATGAGTCGGCATCCTAATATTCTTTTCCGACTCCGACCCTCGACAACTCCGACCACCCTATTACTGCGGATGAGGCCAGTGAGCCTGAGATGATTTAGGATGAAGAAGAAGAAGATATCGGCACTCACGAGGGGAGTCCGATTTCATTCCGGCTGAGTGGCCCGAATGAAGAGTTGGGTTGGGATGACCAATAGAATGAAGAGCCGCGAGCAGTGATGACTTGGCTGCCCAAGGAACCGAGGAGACGGTATACATGAAAAGAGAAGGGGAAGATGAAGATGCCGGAGTACGACATGGAGAATCAACACCAACCGGAACGAAGATGGACCTCAAGAGTTGAGGTGAGATGCGACCAAGAGGGCCATTAAATCGGCGAATGAGAAGCTACGCCAATTGAATCGACACAAGAAGCCAATGATCAGGTATGGCTATAACGAGTACATGGTGTTCCATTATGTTAGGAATCGACCAACCACAACTGGTTTCACGTTTGTATTTGGGTGCAGAAAACAAGAGAGCTAGTACACAGACTGAAAAACGTGAAGACGAAAACAAGTACAGAAAGACACCAGATGTTTAACGTGGAAACTTGAACTGGGAAAACCATGTGGAGTCCACAAACTCCAAAACAGATCACTATGGTAGGGAAGAAGTACAATGAGGAACTCGGAGGCAATGACCCCAAGTTCTCCTTTGTTTGACAGACGGCTATAGAATTGCACTCTCACACTCTCACTCTTTCTCACACAGTCACAAAGGTAACTACCTCCACTAACTCTATGACAACTAATGATCAACACACATCTATAAAGTTTTCCCTAGTTATTTTTTGTTGAGATATCAAGCTCAACTAGTTTAATCTAGTTAGTCAACACATGTAACTTAGTAGTTACCTAGATCGAGTCTAGTTAATGTGTTGACCTTAAGCCTTTAAATAGGACCTTGTACTTAAGTGGGATACTCTAGATCCTCCACTCCTTAGTACATTTAATGTAGGACTTACACATAAGTACCTATGTTCTACCCACACATGTGCACCTTTGCACATGGGTTGTATATATACCTCATTGTGGGTATTTTTGTATGTTGATGACACTTTTCAATATAGTCAATCATCCCCCATTTATCTTTGTGTTCAAGTGTAATTTCCTCTCTCTCTCTCTTCCTCTCACACACTCTCACGCGCATATCATACTAATCTTCCGCTGGTTAACGTAACCATATAATTAGTCTCTAATTAACCCTAGTTAATTACCTAATTACTTAACATGGTATCAAAGCGCGTGGTTTAGGAAATCCACTAAGCCCACCGCTTATTCGTGATTGTGTGTTCGAGACGCCGACGACAAATCCTGACTATTCGCTATCCGTTACCGTAGTGCCGCTACGGAGGACGTGTACGTGACCAAGAGAAGAAAAACAAAACGGAAGACACAACAATCAACATGAACAAAAAAATGGGAAGCTCTCTCCCTAGCGAAAAGCTAGACTGAAGCAACTATTCATCTTGGGAGTACAAGATGAATCAATACCTTGTCGGCCAAGGGTATTGGAGCTACATCAACGGCGCACAAGAAAACAAACCCGACACCACACACGCCAACTACCCAACGTGGGAGCAAGGCGTGAGTCGGGTAATGTATTGCTTGGCAACATGTGTAAACGACCACATGCTTAGCCACATTCGTGACACCAAGACGCCCAAAGAGGCGTGGGAAAATCACAAGAAGATTTTCGCCGCGGACACATCCGCGCGCAAGCTTCAACTCCGGCAAGAGTTGAACAACATACGACAAAAAGAAATGTCCGTGATGGACTACACCGCCATGATCAAGAGAATTTGCGACTCTCTTGGCTCCATCAACGTCAACATCGACGAGGACGAGATAGTGCAAGTATGCTTGGGCGGCCTCGCACAACGATTCAACCCGTTGAGAACGGCAATCTTGGCGAGAGATACCCCTCCCTCGTTCTTCAACCTCCAATCAATGCTATTGGTCGAAGAAAACCACGTTCAACCAAAGACCAACACATCGGAAGGACAAATGCTCTTCTCCGATACGGATGGTGCCCATAGACGAGGTCGACGCGGAAGAGGTCAATTCGACCTATCCCACGAAGGGAATTCACAATTTCGGCAAGGAAACGGAAGCCATCGAGGAACCTTCACAAGAAGGGGGAGCTTCCACGCCGAACAAGGCCGGCAAACGACGCCACCTATGTGCAACTATTGCGGCAAAATCGACCATCGCGAAGAGGAGTGCCGAAAAAGACGAAGCGAGTCGGCCTCAACAAGCCGGCAACTCACAAATTATGCCGCGAACGCGGAATACGCGGACTACGGCGGATTCTTTGTGATGAGGCATAGAGCGAACTCTATGATGGCCTCCGATCCCGCAAACTCCGCAAGCACCTCCAACTCCGAACATGCGTGGTTCGTAGACTCCGGTGCCTCGCACCACATGACGTCGTACCAAGAGTGGTTTCGCGACTTGCGAACTCCGGATCGACCCAGCTACATAGAGATCGGAGATGACACTCCGCATCCCATTCGACACATCGGCGATGTCCCATTCGGGAAAGAAGGCTGGCAAACTTGCATCAAGAATGTCTTGCACGTGCCCACAATAACAAAGAATTCGGTCTCGGTCGGCCAAATCGTGGAGCAAGGCATGCAAGTCCGCTTCAACAATGAAGGTTGCTTCATCGAGAAAGATAGCCGACTCATAGCCAAGGGATAGAGAGACGGTCGCTTGTTCATCCTCGACTCAAACGAGGTAAAATCGGCCATGTACGCCAAAAGTCTCAAGACCGAGACAATCATCGAGTTGTGGCACAAGCGAATCAGCCACGTAAACCTCCAACGGCTTCGCGGAATGCAATCAAAGGGAGTCGTAATCGGACTTCCGGCCTTCGAATCGAAATGAGTCGACCGAGTGTGCGAAGCATGCCAACTCGGCAAACAACATCGACTCCCATTCCCGAAGGAGAGCTCCGCAAGCAAAGGCCTCCTTGACATAATCCACTTGGATGTATGGGGACCGGCTCAAACACCGACGCTCGGCGGATGCCGCTACTACGTCACCTTCATCGACGACCACTCACACTACGCGTGGATATACCCGATGAAGAAGAAGAGCGAAGTGCTCTCCCACTTTCAAATGCTCAAAAGCCAAGTGGAGAAAGAAACCAGTCGGCACATTCGATGCCTACGAACGGACGGAGGAAAGGAGTACTTCTCCGACGAGTTCACCTCCTACCTCCAAGGTGAAGGCATTCGTAGAGAATTCTCATGCTGACACACTTCCCAACAAAACGGAGTAGCCGAGAGAAAGAATCGGCAAATACTCAAGGTAGCACGCGCCATGATGCATGAGAAGCACATGCCAAACTTCTATTGGGCGGAAGCGGCATCCACGGACATCTATCTCATGAATTGATGCACCACAAATAGCGTGCATGAGCTTACTCCATACGAGATATTCGTTGGAAGAAAGCCCATCCTCTCGCACCTCAAGGTGTTTGGAAGCATTGCGAATGTACGCCTCCCGAACGAAAGTCGAGAGAAGCCTGACGTGAAGTCGGAAGAATGTATCCTCATAGGATACTTGTCCGCGAAAAAGGCGTACAAGTGCTTCAACCCTTCGACCCGAGCGGTGCGGATAAGTCACGATGTCGTTTTGATGAATCGGCATCTTGGTATAAGCCCGATGCGACTCCATCCGACCCGATCGAGGAAGAGTTGAACGCCAACTCGGACGACGAAACTCGGCCAAGTCCTCCACCGAAGGACAATCCAAGCTCTACCGAGCTAATTGGCCCACAAGAGCCTCCACGCGATGAAAACACGTCGCGGCCAAGTCCGACATCTGACAAAGGCAAAGGTAAGATGCCCGAATACGAAGTCGAGGTTCACCCCGCGATCGTGATTCGGATGATTCGGCTCGCTCACTAGACAGTGAGTTCGGTGTACCTATCATGAGGACACCCGGACCGGAGTAAAGAAGGCGCTCACATCGACAAACGAGAAACTCTGCCGCTCATCACGAGCGAAGACCCAAGTCACTCGTTACGCCTACAACGAGTATATGGCCCATCACTATGCCCTCGCGATGAAGGTAGTGACCGAACAAGAGACCGAGGATCCAAGCCTTCGTCACAGGCTTGAGGGGGAGAACAAAGCCGCGCAACGCTGCGCAACAAAGCCGCGGAGAGCCACGCAACGAAGCCGCGAAGACGCGAAGAAAGCCGCGCAACGATGCCGCGAAGACGCGAAGAGAGCCGCGCAACGAAGTTGCGAAGACACGAAAAAGGCCGCGCAACGTCGCGAAAAACAAAGCCGCGGAGAACCACGCAATGATGCCGCGAAGACGCGAAGAGAGCCGCGCAACGAAGCAACGAAGACGCGAAGAAGGCCGCGCAACGCCGCGAAAAACAAAGCCGCGGAGAACCGCACAACGAAGCCGCGTAGACGCGAAGAAAGCCACACAACACCGCGAAGAAAGCCGCAAGCCGCACCGATGCCGACGAAGCCGAAGGAAGCTAAACCGGACGTTGGATGCCTCACACTTAAGCTTGAGGGGGCGTGTTGAGATATCAAGCTCAACTAGTTTAATCTAGTTAGTCAACACATGTAACTTAGTAGTTACCTAGATCGAGTCTAGTTAATGTGTTGACCTTAAGCCTTTAAATAGGACCTTGTACTTAAGTGGGATACTCTAGATCCTCCACTCCTTAGTACATTTAATGTAGGACTTACACATAAGTACCTATGTTCTACCCACACATGTGCACCTTTGCACATGGGTTGTATATATACCTCATTGTGGGTATTTTTGTATGTTGATGACACTTTTCAATATAGTCAATCATCCCCCATTTATCTTTGTGTTCAAGTGTAACTTCCTCTCTCTCTCTCTTCCTCTCACACACTCTCACGCGCATATCATACTAATCTTCCACTGGTTAACGTAACCATATAATTAGTCTCTAATTAACCCTATTTAATTACCTTATTACTTAACATTTTTATACCAAAACAACTTTCAGGTTATTTACAAGTATGGCCCACAAGGAGCCTTTTAGACTATTTACAATTATAGTCTTCGGAATCAATTTCGGTTCTCAATTTTGATCTCGGTTCTTCTCTTCCCATCCAGAGGGGACCTGTTTCCCAACAAACTCCCCCTTCACTCTGACATGAGGTACTTCAAAAAACTGACTCTCTGTTGGCACACGTTTAGCTTTTTGGCTACCAACACCTTCGTCAGCATATCCGATCCATTTTCGGCCATGTGGATCTTCATTAGAGGAAACTCCTTTTCTTTCTACTCGCTCTCTGAACCAATGAAATCTTCTCTGGATGTGTTTGTTCCTCGTTAGCATATTCGATCCATTTTTGGCCGTGTGGATCTTCACTAGAGCAAACTCCTTTTCTTCTACTCACTCTTAGAACCAATGATATCTTCTCTGGATGTGTTTGGTCCTTGAGTGGTAGGTGGAATTTTACAAAAGGTGGATGTTACCGTACGAGATGTACGAGTGATTGATAAGTGTGATAAGTGAGGGTGAAAGATGTAATGTGTTGATATGTATGTGTAATGTTATATGATTATGAGTGTGAATGTAAGTGTGAGTGTGGTTGATACAAAGAGGTGTGAGTGAGTGACTAGGTGTGAATGCCAAGGGGGGTTGCACCTTTGTGTATGTACCCTTTTGTACCTATTTAACCCCTTATGGGGAATGAATGAACAAGAATCATTTCTCTCTCTCTCTCTCTTTGACATCTTTCTCTCTCTTTCTCTCTCTCTCCCTTAACGTTGAACCCCCTTGGGAGGGGGGTGGAGCCATTCTAGGCACCACCCCCCACCTTGTAATGATTCTCAATCACTTGTCAACATCTTCATGATCTCTCTCACCAACATACCATTCATCATCTTCACTATTACACCACATCTATCTTTATCATCAATCATCATCATTATTATAAATATTACCCCTTACCCTAAAAATCAATAACAATAGATGACACTTTGGTTATCGCAATGGACTTGGAATTCCTCTTGCTGAATTCCCAGCTCACCAATAAACTCCTTCATCCATATGATTTCCTTGCCGGTTTCCGCTTCGACCATATATTCTGCTTCCGTGGTAGACAACGCCACAACCTTCTGCAACTTCGACTGCCACGAAACAACTCTCGTTGCATAAGTCATTACGTACCACGACGTGGATCGCCGACATGTTTGAGTCAGTATAACCTTCTAGTGTGGGGTTACCCAAACTGAAACGAAGACACACATTCGAGGTTCCTTTTAGGTACCAAATTATCCACTTCACGGCTATCATGATATGGAAAGTATGCTCTCTTCTGGGGTTGCTCATATATCAGCTAACCAAACCGACTGTGTATCCTATGTCCGGCCGTGTTACGAGCATGACCATATAATATCCCGTGGTGAGAATTTACCGTAGTATTCTATACACGTGGATAAGTGTGAGGGTTAAACGAGAGTGTAAAGAAGGGGAGGATTACTTTTTAATCCTCGGAATTGAGACAACCCATTAGGCCAAGTGTGAACATGGCTGGGGGCCTTGGGTATCGCTATAAATAAGAGGCCTAGCTACCCTCAATTGAGGATCTGGTTGACTACGTTGAGACTCTGTCTTGTGGTGGGTAAACTCTTGTAGCGAGCGCGCCAACACCAGGTATGACTCGATGCCACGGCGGTGGTATGGGACGCCGATCGAGGCTTGAGTCCGTCTCGATCCCTTCGCTCGGGGGTGGTCGGGTGGATCGGCACCCTTCTTTCTCTCTCTCCTTTCTTTCTATCTACCTAGATCTATCCTTATTTAATGCTTACTTTAGTACATGTCTCTAATATTTGGTATTCGAGCCTTTGTACTAATGTTTCTTTTGTTGGTCTTATCTTCTCGATGGATGGCGATCGATCGTTGTGCGGTTGGCCTTCATGCAGACAAGGATCAACAATGAACTTTGGTAATCTTTCTTGTTATTTTTGGTCTATGTTTTCTTCTCCCATCTAATCATGTGTATGGTTAATAGGTAGATTATTTTCATTAATCAAATGATGTTGTAGTGGTATTTAATTGGTTATCTAAAACGCTTACATATGTGCACGAGGTCAATACCTCGTTTGACATATAAATAATATGTGATGAGTGTCGTATGCGTACGAGGTTAATATCTCAATTACGTATTACGTTCATGAACATATGTTACGTTTGTGTATGAGGTCAACACCTCGATTTTGTTGTAAATGATATGCGTTTGGTCTCGTATGCGTAAGAGGTCAATACCTCAATTGCGTATTACGTTGAACCCTTATTATTGGATGTCTCGTGTGCGTAGAGGTATATGCCTCGATTACGTATCTCGATTACGTCATTTTTGGCTATTAAATATAACTATTTCTTTAATATAGGCATATGTGGTCACGTGTATACGTAGTTGATCGTATATATGTGATAATATACATATGTGTATATAAGTTATTATGTGATTTTAAATCAAATGTTTTCCTCTTCGGGGAAAGGTTCTTGGTGGCCATCCTCACATTTTTGTGAGAATCGTGTTGTCACCATCCCTTTTTTCAATAATTTTTTATTGTTGAAATCCCCGTTGGTGACTTCGATATTTCGTTACGTAAAGAAACGCCAATAACCATAATGATGTTGAGTACGTAGGGTTTGACCCACTTCATGTGAGGTCGCTCTTATGACACACATATCCAACATCCCTCCCTCATTACATGGATACGATGCCACCATGAGATCATTCTTACGAGAGGCATTCGTAATGACGTGACCATGTGATAGGCCACATGGGCCTACTACGAAAAGATGGCTCATTTGGCTTGACCATAAGGTTGCACTTTGGCGTATGCCATCGTAATTACGAGACTTGAGGTTAGGTAACGTACCAACATAGTTGTAGTAAATGAAGGCGAAATAAGGACTCTTGACATATATGTTTCTTTTAAGAAACCATATATGGGGAAATGCCTCGCATATCTCTTATATGCATGAAACATTAAACATTGAAGAAGAGCAACCTACTTGGTTGGCTCAAGTGTTTAATGCATTTGTTCTCGAGGTCTCGAGTTCAAATATGACCAAGACCATACAACATCATTGATACATATGATTATAACACATGTTTAGACTTGAGTTCTAAGTGCACTTCGGGGTCCTCGTAATAGGACTTAAAGAGCCGAAACCGCATATGTGGGCACTGAAACATAGTTTATTGTTAACATTTTTTTTGTGTATAAACTATTCATGACGCGAACATACATGGTTGAGCCTCGGGGAGCCACCATGAAAAAATCGATATAGAGATCAGGGAAAGACATTTATTTGTCACACCCATGGTTTTTAAAACACCTTTGTGTTACCATAATAACCTGATCTTGAACCTTATCTCATATGTCTAAAGGGGTATTGACGTTAGATAATGATATCGATTAATGCTCGCCCATGATAGGTTTACATCACGACATGATGTTATGACTATCTGTCTGACCTTATCCTATTTCTTTTCCAGAAATAATCATTTAATGGCTCAAAATAACGACCCGATGTCATCCGCTCAAGCGGAAGGAACTCAAGGGAATCCTCCTGGACAAATTTCCATTGAGATGTATTTTTCACAAATAACCCAATACCTTAGTTTCACCGCTCAATAGATGGCCGAACTTTGGCAATCTCAAAGTACTCTCGAGGCACGTGTCATTAGTCTACAACGTGAGACTAATAGACCTAATGAGCGATAGGGTGAACCATCGTTTGTCGTTAAGCCATTTACGGGAGACAAAAAGGAAAGAACCGAAGAAGCAATCTGCATGTGGCAGGGCCGATGGGAGTCTCATTTTGAGCTCTATCCCACGCCAGATAGTACGAAGATTGCATATGTCGGCCGAGAACTAGGGGGTAAGGCCGCCGCCTGGTGGCGTGGGCTCCATACTTTGGGGAAATTGCTCGATACCTGGACAGATTTTGTCACAGTTTTCAAGGGCCAATTTTTGCAACCTCCCTCTCGAACCGAGGCAGCACAAGCTTTAATGAACCTCTCTAGTCAGAAATTTTCCTCACTAGAAGACTATGTCCACCATGCTAGAACCCAAATCCAAAAATCGGGTCTAGAAGGGGACAACTAGTTAATAACTTGTTTTGTCAATGGCATCCCCAATTCGGACTATCATTGGATAGTGCACGATAAGGATCCAAAATCCTTCGAAGAGGCCATTAAAATAGTTCTTCGCTATCAACGCACTTCGAAGAAGAACCATAACAAACCCAACGAAGCGCCCGAGACTAAGTAGTTGCAATTCGCTGGGAAACGCAAGACACCCAACGAATTCATGGATCGCGACTGTAAGCGACAACATCCTTTTTGCGTATTCTGCAAAAAGAAGGGTCATACAAAAGAGCAATGTCGAAAGCTCCAACGGAAAGAGCACGACAACAAAGCTAAAACTGCAGACCATAAAGGTCAGATTCCTAATGTCCTTCTAGTTTATATACATCATTTAAGTAATTGTCAATGTTCTTTCCCTCACTATGTATTGGGTCCCAATGATTTACTACGTGCAAATGGGTATATCAATGGATCTCCCGTACAATTTTTATTTGATTTGGGAAGCTCACACAATTTTGTAAATGATCGTTTGGTTTAGATATGGGGAATCCAACCCACCGTAAGTGATCGCACCTACATGGTGCACTTGGCTGATGGAAGAGTACAATACATCAACGGGGCAATTCATTCATTAGGAATTTCTATTGATACTTATATAGAGGAAGTAGACTTCCATGTAATGAATCTTTGTACCACTGATGTAATATTGGGTTATCCCTGGTTTTATAATAAAAACTCTTCTTTATCTATTGATTGGGTTCATCATTCAATTACATTTGTACTGAATGATTGTACTCATTTTATTCAATGTGTAAAAAAACAATCCCTCTCGATTGTTTCCACGTGTCCATCAATATCTGAGTTGTCTTGTTCTACTCTATTTTATTGTGTACTTGATCCTGACATTCACGTTTATAATATCGATAATGTCTCAGTTCAATTAACATATTTTGAACAACAACAACTTGATGAAATCTTAAATGATTTTCATGATGTTTTTCCAAGTGAAGTACTAGATGGCTTACCTCCTAAACGTAATATAGACCATCGTATAGATATTGTACCTGGTTTTGCACCAATAAGTATACCTCCTCATCACTTAAGTCGATCCGAAGTGGATGAGGTATCTAAACAACTCAAGGACTATTTACAAATGGGTTATATACGTTATAGTAAATCTCCATGGGGTGCACCAGTTCTCTTGGTTAAAAAGAAAGAGGGCACATGGTGTATGTGTATTAATTACCAACTCTTGAATAAAGTGACGATCAAGAATTCGTATCCACTGCCCCAGGCTGATGATCTAATTGACCGTCTCCAGGGAGCTCGGTATTTTACGAAACTTGATCTCCGTACTGGCTACCATCAAATTCGTATAAGTGAGGACGATGTTGCTAAAACAACATTTCGTACGCGCTATGGCCATTATGAGTTTTTGGTTATGCCTTTTGGTTTGACCAATGCTCCGGCTACATTTTAACAAGAAATGAATGACATTTTCCGAGAACAACTTGGAAAATTTGTCGTTATTTTCTTGGATGATATTTTAGTTTATAGCCGTACATTACAAGAACATGCTAAACATGTCCGCTGTGTTTTACAAACATTGCGTGACAAACAGTTTTACGAGAAGATCTCCAAATGTGAGTTCTTCAAGAAATCAATTACTTATCTTGGACATCTCATAACCGTGGCTTGAATAAGGTCACCATTAGGAATAGGTATGCACTCCCCCTTATCTCAAGTCCTTTAGAACGGATAAATGGTGCAAGGTTCTTCACAAAGATCGACTTATGAGGAGCATATAACCTTGTAGGGATCCGACCAGGAGATGAATGAAAGACCGCATATCCCACCAGATAAGGGCACTTCGAGTATACGGTCATGCCATTCGGTGTCACTAATGCACCATCAATCTTCCAACATATGGCAAATGATATATTCTGATATCTCTTGGATGTTTGTTTGATCATCTATTTGGATGATCTACTGGTTTATTCGAAGACCCAAGAAGAGCATGATTCTGATGTATTGCTAGTATTAGAACGGCTTCAAGAACATGGTCTTTATACAAAACTAGAAAAATCTGGTTTCAAGTGCAACCAGGTAGAATTTCTGGGCTATGTCATCTCCTTGGAAGGCATCTCTATGAATGCAGCTAAGTTCAAAACTGTGATAGAGTGGCAGACTCCATGTTAGTTGCGAGATGTGAAATGCTTTTTAGGCTTTGCTAATTTTTACCGCAAGTTTATACATGATTACTTAAAGCTTATATTGCCTCTCACACAACTCACCAAGAAGGGGTAGTCGTTTGTTTGGTCTAAAGAAATGGACATGGCTTTTGAGAGTCTTAAGAAGGAATTCACTTCAGCTCCTATTTTAGCTCATGTTGATTTGGCAAAACCTTTCATCATTGAGGGAGACGCGTCAGATATCGCCTTGGGTAACATTCTTTCACAACAAGGCGACGATGGAAAGCTACATTCTATGGCTTTCCACTCACGCAAGTTTGATGCCACCGAAATCAACTATGAAATTCACGATAAAGAGCTATTAGCAATATTGCACTCTTTTACGCAATGGAGGCATTTTCTAGAGAGATTTTCTCATCAAGTCACCGTATTCAATGATCACAAAAATATTGCCTACTTCCAGAATGCTCGTGTATTAAATCGACGTAAAGCTTGGTGGACCCAATTCCTCACTCGTTTTGACTTTAAAATTACATATCGTCTTGGGAAGTAGCAAGGGAAGGCATATGCGTTTTCGCGACGCTCGTATCTAGCATCGCATCTTTGTGAGCCAACAGTCGATAACCAAAAGCAAGTAATCCTGGGATCGGCACGACTGCAAGCAACGCGGGTTTTAGATATGTCATTGGATTCCCACATTATCGATACCATACATGAGGACTTGAAGACAAATGCTTTCGCTCAAGCCATTCTAGCACAAACTGATCCCTCTCGGGCATCTTGTTCACAATCACAAAAACCAGGTATGGATTATCGACAATTCAAATGTCATGATGGATTACTATTCTTTAAGAAGCTCTTGTATCTTCCTAATGATTCTTGTCGCCTTCGAGTAGTCCAAATTTGTCATGACACGTATACAACTGGGCATTATGGTAAGAAGCTCTTGTGTCTTCCTAATGGTTGTTGTCGCCTTCGAGTAATCCAAAGTTGTCATGACACGTATACAACTGGGAATTATGGTAGTACTAAAACATTAGATTTAGTACAACGATAATTTTGGTGGCCCCATATGCGATGATTTGTCGAAGATTATTTTCGGACATGTGATATATGTTGCAGAGCAAATATGCCAAGACATCATACATATGGTTTAGTGGAACCATTACCAATTCCAAGAAAGTCATGGTAATCCATTGCTTTAGATTTCATCACAGATCTTCCAGTTTCTAAGGGATTCGATGCTATCTTAATAGTAGTAGATCGATATATGAATATGGCCCATTTCCTGCCATGTACTAAGGAAATCACTAGTGAAGAAACCGCCGAAACTGTCATCCGTGAGGTATGTCGGCATCATGCCCTCTCCGATAGTATCATCAGCGAATGTGGACCCTAATTCATCTCGAAATTCTGGAAGCACCTCTTCAAAATGCTCAAGGTCACTTGTAACCTCTCCTCCGGCTACCACCTACAAACAAACAGACAAGCAAAACAAACAAATCTAATGCTGGAACATTATCTTTGATGTTTTCTAAGCTATCACCAAGATGACTGGGCGGATATTCTCCCCTTTGCCGAATTTGCGTATAATAACTCTGTCCACTCATCTACTAAGGTTACACTATTTTATGCTTATATGGGCTATCATCCCTAGTGGTGTGTATTCAAAACTCCAGAGTTACCCGCAAATCCATTTGCAGAGGATCGTTTGGAGCAGTTATGCAAGATAGAGACGGATTTATCTACTCATTTACGACAAGCTCAACAAACACACAAGGATTATGCGGATCGTCATTGGTTTCCATCTAGTTTTAACAATGGAGATCGGGTATGGCTATTATGACAACACATCATAACTACTCGCCCTTTCAATAATTGGGTCCTTTCAGTATTATTAGAAAAATTAATGATGTCACTTTTCGTCTTGATCTACCTCTGCAACTACGGATACATCTGGTATTTCATAGTTCTCTTCTACAACCCTATCAGGACAACACTATCCTAGGTCGTATCAAACCACCTCCACGTCCGATTGAACTTGAAGATGGATCTGAGTATGAGGTTGCCGCCATCCTCGATTCCAAGATTGTTCGCAACATGCTATACTATTTGGAGGATTGGCTAGGATATAGCCCTAGCGAGCGTACTTGGGAACCAATAGAGAATGTGACCAATGCTTGTGCTCTTCTTGAAGACTTCCATCGTCAATATCCAGACAAACCGGGTCCTCAATAAAAAATGACTCGTAACAATCGTCGTTTTAAAGGGGGGATAGTGTCATGATATGAACCCATTACCTTATATTAGATGGGTCGAGCCCTTGCCATTAGACTATATATTAAAATACAAAGAATATTATTTTCATTTATTATTTCACTATAGAAAATTGATCTATATTTCTAGATTTCTCTGAAACATTCTAGAAACTTCAAGAGTACTCCTAAAAACACTATAAAAGGAGGCACAAGGCATTATTTCGAACAAAACCGGTTCAACGTCAGTCTTAAGCCTCATAGCTATTCTTGTACTTACTCTTCATATAATATAATATATCTTTTGTTATCGTCATTCTCTCTCTCTCTCTCTCTCTCTCTCTCTCTCTCTCTCCTCTCTCTCTCTCTCCTCAACGTGTATAAAAGGTTTATTCAAAGAAACAGAAGAATATGGGAAGTTACTCATCAATTTATCCAAATGCAAAAGAAAGCACATGCATGTGCTAAAATTTGGGGAAATCTAAAGGGGAAACATGTTGAGAGTTATGGTGACTTAACTCTTCACGACTTGTCTATGCATTGTAAGAATTTATATGAGTTATCTCTTGCCGGAAAGATGATGTGTTATGGTTCTCTTTCACATATGCCTCCCTTCTTTACAATTGAAGATATATGCATAGGACTTAAGAAATTGGCCTATCGAGAGGCAAACGATCTTCAATGTATAAAGGCTGAAATGCTCAAATGGACGGGAAAGGAAGTACATATATGGATAAGCAATATGTTTAATGATGCATTGCAACATGGTATGCCGTAGGATTGGACTACAAATTGGATCAAACCTTTACATAAAGGTGGAGATATAAATAATGTAAACAACTATCGAACCATCATGGTTGGCTCATTAATGGTAAAACTATTTGGATGTATAATGGAATCAAAGATAAGTGTATGGGCTGAAAAAAATGGTAACAGAGCTTATGGACAAGCTGGCTTTCGAAAACACCATAGCACCATTGATAACCTTATCACCCTCCGAGTATCAATGGAGGAAAGTCGCCTTAGAGGTAAATGCTTATATTGTTGCTTTGTAAACTTCAAGAAAGCTTTTGATATGGTACCTCATGAGCATCTTGGAGCGAATGGAAGAACTTGAGGTGTCAAGTGAATATATGCTTGCAATTTCCCGAATTTATGAGAAGGTTATATGTTGTGTACGCATGAGAGATAAACTTTTAGATTTTTCCAAAAGCACTATTGGTGTTGAGCAAGGATGCCCACTCTCACCAACACTATTTGGTCTATGCATTGATGAATTGGAAGAAATGGTTACCGAGTTTGCAAAGGAAGAATGTGTTGAAGAAGTTGCCATTGGGAATGTTGTGATTATGCTTTTGCTATATGCAGATGGTGTAGTGCATTTTGCAAATACTTTAGGAGATGCACAAAAGCTTATGAAGGCATTGGAAATTTTTTGCATGCATACTAAATTAAGTGTCATAGCTCTAAAACAAAGATTATGCTTCTGAAGAGCCAAAGAAGTGATAAACCATGCATTTCTGAACAATGAGCCACTTGAATGTGTGGAAAGCTTCAAATATCCTGGCCTTGAAATTCCTTCAAATCATAGATGGAATGAATGTGCTACACGCCGCTTAGAGGCGGGTAAGCGAGCATATTATGCATTTGAGAACACATGCAATCTTGGAGTTATTTAAGTGTTGGGTCCTTAAGAAATATCTTTTCAATACTTTGGTGACGCCGGTTCTTCTCTCTGGGGTGGAAGTATGGAGCGGTAGCATCCCTAAATCTATGTGGAAAGAGTTTGAAAATGTCCAAAAACATTTTCTTACAAAGTTTCTACAAGTTAAGAAACAAACGCCCTACACCCTCCTCCTCTTTGAGACGGGATTGCTTCCCATTGAGATCATGGCCATTGAAAGGGTTGTTGAATATATGCTTAAGGCTCCAAAAAGTCCCTCACATCGACTTCCTAGAATTGCGTGGGAAGCAAGCAAAAATATCCAAAAGACGCATAAAAGAAAATTTTTGTGTTCCGGTTGGATGCAAGATATAGAAAAATGGTTTGGTAGATGGGATGCGAGACACTTGCTTCATGATGCATCATTAGATTCCTCTGTAAATGAGGCCTTTTTGCAATGCCAATGTATCATGACATGGGACAAATGTGGAGGCTCACGCTTCACACATTATACTACACAAGTTACACCTAACTACAAAACCACATGCATTGCGATGTGAAACAGGGCGTTGGGGCACAAGTGATGAAAGTGGTTGGCTATGCACACTTTCCCCTAAACAAGTTTGCCAGTCTTAGTATCACACTTTGATACAATGCTCTGCCTTTTATCATATTCGACCATGCTTTCCACATCTCTTCGACTGAGCCCAATCCTTGCATGAATTCCTCTCACAACCACAATATCCACTCTCAATTGCAACATTCATTGGTAAAGTTCTTGAACATCGAGATTCACTACTCACTTTCACACATATCACGTGATATATCATATTTTTGGTCTCATAGGTCATATTTGACCTCCGAAGACGATAATATAATATATATATCTATCTATCTATCTCTCCTTCTCTCGTGAGTTCTACACCCTTTTCTCTCTCGTAGTACTAATTCACATCTTTTAGTACTAATTCCTTCTCTGTCTTAGTATTGTTCCTGACAACGACAACCCATTGCTCTCTTCCAGGGTTGCTCATGTATCCTATGTCCGGCCGGGTACATACCATTGCATACATCAAGATTCCAACCATCGAGGCATAAGGGACTTTTGACATGGTGCAAGGTTCTTCACAAAGATCGACTTACAAGGAGCATATCACCTCATAGGGATCCGACTAGGAGATGAATGGAAGACCGCGTTTCACACAAGATAAGGGCACTTTGAGTATACAGTCATGCAATTTGGTCTACTAATGCACCATTAGTCTTCCAGCACATGACAAATGATATATTCCGAGATCACTTCAATGGTTTTTCTATCATCGATTTGGATGATCTACTGGTTTATTCGAAGTCCCAAGAAGAGCATGATTCTCATGTATTACTAGTATTAGAACGGCTTCAAGAACATGGTCTTGATACAAAACTAGAAAAATCTAGTTTCAAGTGCAACCAGGTAGAATTTCTGGGCTATGTCATCTCCTCGGAAGGCATCTCTATGAATGTAGCGAAGTTCAAAACTGTGATAGAGTGGCAGACTCCACGATAGTTGCGAGAGGTGCAATGCTTTTTAGGCTTTGACAATTTTTACCGCAAGTTTATACATGATTACTTAAAGCTTATATTGCCTCTCACACAACTTACCAAGAAGGGGTAGTCGTTTTTTTGGTCTAAAGAAGCGGACATGGCTTTTGAGAGTCTTAAGAAGGCGTTCACATCAGCTCCTATTCTAGCTCATGTTGATTTGGCAAAACCTTTCATCATTGAGGGAGACGCGTCACATTTCGCCTAGGGTAGCATTCTATCACAACAAGGCGATGATGAAAAGCTACATCCTATGGCTTTCCACTCACGCAAGTTTGATGCCACCGAAATCAACTATGAAATTCACGATAAAGAGCTATTAGCAATAGTGGACTCTTTTACGCAATGGAGGCATTTTCTAGAGAGATTTTCTCATCAAGTCACCGTATTCAATGATCACAAAAATATTGCCTACTTCCAGAATGCTCGTGTATTAAATCGACGTAAAGCTTGGTGGACCCAATTCCTCACTCATGTCGACTTTAAAATTACATATGGTCCTAGGAAGTAGCAAGGGAAGGCAGATGTGTTTTCGCGGCACTCGTATCTAGCACTACGTCTCGGTGAGCCAACGTTCGATAACCGAAAGCAAGTAATCCTGGGACCGGCACGACTGCAAGCAATGCGGGTTTTCGATATGCCATTGGATTCCCACATTATCGATACCATACGTGACGACTTCAAGACAGATGCTTTCGCTCAAGCCATTCTAGCACAAATTGATCCGTCTCGGGCATCTTGTTCACAGTCGCAACAACCATGTATGGATTATCGACAATTCGAATGTCATGATGGATTATTATTCTTTTAGGAGCTCTTGTATGTTTGTAATGGTTCTTATCGCCTTTGAGTAGTCCAAGAGTGGCATGACATGTATATAGCTAGGCATTTCGGTAGTATTAAAACATTAGATTCAATACAACCATCATTCTAGTGGCCCCATATGTGACAATTTGTCGAAGATTATGATTGGACATGTGATACATGTTGCAGAGCAAAGATGCCAAGATTTCATACATATAGTTTATTGGAACCAATACCAATTCCAAGCAAGTCATGGCAATCCATTGCTCTAGATTTCATCTCACATCTTCCAGTTTCTAAGGGATTTGGTGCGATCTTGATAGTAGTAGATCGATATACGATGATGGCCCATTTCCTGCCATGTACTACGCAAATCACTAGTGAAGAAACCGCCGAAACTGTCATGCATGAGGTATGTTGGCATGATGGCCTCCCTGATAGTATTATGAGCAACCGTGAACCCTAGTCTATCTCGAAATTCTTGAAGCACCTCTTCAAAATGCTCAAGGTCACTTGTAACCTCTCCTCCGGCTACCACCCGCAAATACACGGACAAGTAGAACACACAAATCAAACGCTGGAACAATATCTTCGGTGTTTTCTAAGCTATCATTAAGATGATTGGGCAGATATTCTCCCATGCGATAGTTTGGATTATCGACGATTGGGTCCTTTCCATATTATCGGAAAAATCAATGATGCCGCTTTTCGTCTCGATCTACCTCCGCAACTATAGATACATCTGGTATTTCATAGTTCTCTTCTAGAACCCTATCAGGACAACACTATCCCAGGTCGTATCAAAGCACCCCCACATCCGATTGAACTTGAAGATGGACCTGAGTACGAGGTAGCCGCCACCGGGTCCTCAATCCAAGACGACTTGTAACAATCGTCGTTTTAAAAGGGGGATAGTGTCATGATATGGCAAGATTCAAACTCATGACCTTATGTTACATGGGACGAGCCCTTGCCATTAGACTATATATTATCATACCGAGAATATTATTTTCATTTATCATTTCACTATAGAAAATTAATATATATTTCCAGATTTCTCTGGAACATTCTAGAAACTTGAGGAGTACTCTCGAAAATACTATACAAGGCACTTACCCATGAACAACTAAAGGCGGAAGGTGTGCAGATGAATTGTGCAACACATGTATTTGAATTTTTAAGAGCTAATATGTCAACGAGTGCAAGTGGTGTTTATTCCTCGCAGATCTGAGATATCAAAAGTGAATTTTGGGAAGTGATAGGGAGAAGACCTGGGAGTGTCGAGGAATTCCCGAATTGGGATCCTTCCATGTTGTTCACGATTATTCTAGGTTGGATGGTCATAGTATTGCGGTTAGGGAATTAACTTGTTTTTGCTTCCATTGTGTGTAGGGAAATTGGAGGTATTGTTTAAACAAAACATATATTCAGAATTGGGAGTATCATACATTGAACGATAAGCAAGCAGTTGATGGAGAAATAGAAAAGAATGTTGACTTCACATATCAAGGACGTGGAGATACTCTGAGTGATGTCTTAGATGTTAGGGATAATTTTGCTATAAATGCACAAGAAGGCAATTCTATATCTTGAAATGCACGGTGAAAAGAGAGATGATGATAGAAAAGAGAGAGAAGGAAGATATAGAAACCCAAATCTACAAAGATATATTAATAAGGAGTGATGATCATAGAAACAAGAGAAAGAAGATACATAAACTCAAGCCTACAAGGATGAATTGATCACTAGAAAAACACACTACATGAATAGGCAAGAAAAACACCACAAGAAAAAAGCTCTCCCTCCTGTACCTCACTCTTCTTGCTTTATATGAAGTTCTCCTCTAGTAGATAAGTTTCGCTTGCTTTCTTTTCCACGCTTTTTTTAGAGCTTTTCCATCTCCTATTCTTAGCTATGACACAACGATCTTCTAATCGTCATATCTCCCTCATCCATGCTCCAAATTTAGAGTTTTAAAAAGCTACGGATAGCTCTCGTCATAAGCTTTCTAACCCATATTTACATGTTTGGGTGTCAAACGAGAGAGTTATGAGCGTTTGTTTCTGACTGCTTTTTGGTGGTCAGCTTTTTCCTTCTTTTACTTTTCTCCATCTCTCTTGCTTTTAGTTTGACTTATACTTGAAACCTTAGCTCGTGTTCTTGGCCTTCGGGTGTGAATGCTCCATACCTTATATTTTTGTAGACTTCAATACCTTGAATTCTAAAAACACTTTCACATTTAGCCCACCCCCTTGCTTTTTGGTGAACCATTTATGGTGAACCCTAAGCTACTAATAAAACTAAAGGTTCTCCTTCGCCTTATTCATGGCTATAGACAAAGAAGGAGAAAATAAATAGAAAAGAAACAAACTATGTGAGTAAAACCCCCGCTAGTCAATAGGAAAAACCTCACACTTCTAAACACACACACATACACATTGACAATTGCCATCACCATCTTTCTCCTTGTCAACACAAAGAAAGAGGTTACAACAATTAGTATATCTTCATCAACTTTCCAAACAGAAGTAGGTCTATGTGATACATAACTCTTGATAGAAGTAAGCATGTTAACATATGAATAAAACTTTCAAGCGACCGAACCTTTTGTACAAATACCTTCAAAGCTTCGATACTTGTCAGAATTGTCATATTTTGAATTACGTCGATCTTTGCTTCATCAACATGACTTTCTTCTTGGCACACCACATTCTCCACATTACCTTGTTTTGTATGTATGACCATTTCATCTAGAATCTCATCTCGAAAAGAAAGCAAAAATAAATCTCGTTTGGTTGAATCATTCAAGGGTTGGAAGTTGACGTCTTTCTCCTTTGGAACAACTACAATAAGTGAGACAAACTTCAAATTCTCCAACTTGATGTGGTGCTTGATGCCTTCTACTCTTATCTGTGAATAGTCATTTATGAATAACTTTGTAAACTTAAAAAAGAGAGAAATAAACCTTAGATCCTCTTCTCCTTGGACATCGTTTGAAATCATCTTCTTTTTCCCCTTTAGGGTGATATACTTTTCTCTTCAATGACTTCTTCTTCCTCCTTAGACACCGTGTGGAATGATTTGTTTTCCCTATCCCAAGAAGATTCATCAATTGTTATGCTTTCCTCTTCTTGATTGCCATTGTCGGTAGATGATTCCTTCTCCTTTATACATTTGATTAGTTGTGGTGGATCCTTTGATGGTGATAAGTTCATGATACTCCAATCATGCATTGCAAGTAATTCTCTTTGCTCTTGATCAAATTGTTGTTGAAGAGTTGATGCCCACATAACTTTGTTGCTACTCAATGCAAATCCAAAACATAAATCATGCTCGAACACCTTCATACACTGCAACTTGGCACTTACCAATGCTTCCTTACACGCATTGATCTCCAAAAGCCAATCTCCAGCTATCACTTCTAGGTTACCTTCTTCATCTTGCAACTTCGTTGTGGGTACTTCACCATCAACAACTTCTTTTGTCATATCTTCCATTTCATCTTGCACATATTCATCATCAACCACCATATCGCTTGTTGTATCAATAATGTCCTCAACATGATGTACATTGGCATCACCATCAATAGCATCGCTTCTCATAACAATCTCCTTGGATTCGTCTTTCACATCATCATTCTTTATATCATGGTTGTCCTCATGAACTATATGGGGGAACTCCACATTCATCACCTCTTCT
The DNA here is from genome assembly GCF_043228905.1 of Azolla caroliniana. Lineage (NCBI taxonomy): Eukaryota > Viridiplantae > Streptophyta > Polypodiopsida > Salviniales > Salviniaceae > Azolla > Azolla caroliniana. The sequence goes on from NW_028230436.1 coordinate 14,263,626, forward strand.
TCATTGTCTCTAGAATCACCTTCATAGACATCATTATAACTCCAAAAATTAGAATAATGATATGAGGGAACCTGTTGAATCGGACATTGCAAGTAGGCTGGTTGTTGGCTCATGACTGATCCACAATTATTATAGCTTGGATTTATGGTATATGACGCCGATACTCCATATGCTTCACCGAATAACAACTTCTTCAATTGTTGATCATAACTTTGACATACTCGAAGCAAATCATGGAAAGACCTTGGGTACTTCATATGCACTTCATATTGAAAATATGGATCTAGCCCTACTTTGAATCTTTCCATCTTGAAGTATACATATTCAACGCCTCCAACAAGTCCAATCCAAGTGGACCATATATCCAAAAACGTCTTCTCATACTCGAGGTAGCACATTGGTGAAACCATACGCAATTGGAAAAGTTCTCTTCGTAGATCTGTCGCATCGCGAACTCCATATCTTGCCATTAGTTTGATGATGAATCGGTAGATCCAACCATCAATTAATGGACAACCGTTCCTCCCGTTATACGGAAAGGATCGACCCTCCCTGGAGCGCCAAAATGAAAAGAGAGATGATGATAGAAAAGAGAGAGAAGGAAGATATAGAAACCCAAATCTACAAAGATATATTAATAAGGAGTGATGATCATAGAAACAAGAGAAAGAAGATACATAAACCCAAGCCTACAAGGATGAATTGATCACTAGAAAAACGCACTACATGAATAGGCAAGAAAAACACCACAAGAAAAAAGCTCTCCCTCCTGTACCTCACTCTTCTTGCTTTATATGAAGTTCTCCTCTAGTAGATAAGTTTCGCTTGCTTTCTTTTCCACGCTTTTTTTAGAGCTTTTCCATCTCCTATTCTTAGCTATGACACAACGATCTTCTAATCGTCATATCTCCCTCATCCATGCTCCAAATTTAGAGTTTTAAAAAGCTACGGATAGCTCTCGTCATAAGCTTTCTAACCCATATTTACACGTTTGGGTGTCAAACGAGAGAGTTATGAGCGTTTGTTTCTGACTGCTTTTTGGTGGTCAACTTTTTCCTTCTTTTACTTTTCTCCATCTCTCTTGCTTTTAGTTTGACTTATACTTGAAACCTTAGCTCGTGTTCTTGGCCTTCGGGTGTGAATGCTCCATACCTTATATTTTTGTAGACTTCAATACCTTGAATTCTAAAAACACTTTCACACACGGTTAGTAAATAGTGTGCAACGCAAAATATATTAGATGCTTGGGGAAATGTTGTATCTATTGGGACATTCTACATCAAAGGTATTTTTTATGCAAGACTAGATGATTACGATTATGTGTATAGGCTATTAGAAGGCAAACCAGTGGCGTACATGTACTCTCATTTGGTCATGTGCATCAATGTCCCAATGTCGCAATACAATAGCTGCTCAGGTTTATACACAATTAGTGCTAATGTGTATGAATGTATTTAAGAAAAAGCACTATCATGAAATCAACAATCCTGAACATACTCTTAAAATTACATAGTAGATAAGTTACTCAAAACAAGCAATTTAATTCTTCATTGATTAATCTGTCATCAAATTATATATTTATAACATCCCATTGCCAATGTCTTCAAATCGCTTGCTGGTCAGTGGAACTTCTCTACATATATGATCTGCATACCGAGCTCGGTATGGAGTCCACAACCATGCAATTAGTTGGCAACTCAATGTTTTCACCAAGTAGTGTTCAGGCATTTCATCGGGTGGAATGAGACAGCTTCTGTGAATGTTGAAGTAATGCCAGAAATGTTCTAAATCCAAAAACGTATTGTCGACATTATAATCTGGCCAAGTGGCCCAAAAATCAGAAAGTCTTTTGAATCTTGCAACATCCTTATGCTCACAATTCTGTCGTGTCCATTGACCCTTGAAATGTTGTCGCCACTTCGGGAAGAATCTTTCTACACACTTCCACACATCTGTGCATGGTTTTTCACTCCAAATAAACAAATCAAAGTATTGCACAACCCACTATAGAAATTGATTTGTGTCCCTCCTTGGTGTCATATATCAAACACTTATCAAGACTTTATTAAGCTCCAAGATCAAGGCTCTTCTTTCGACTTCTAATGGTTTAGGTTTCCATTCCTGTAACTGAGCCTCTGTTACACCAATTACTGGTAGCACACGATCAATTACAATCAACTCAAGTTTTGTCGGCATAATTGGTGTCCTTTTCCTCTTGAAACGCTTGGTCGACTGTGTTGGGCCTGGCTTCACATTCTGGTGCTCTTGTATTGTCGACTTAGTCATTAGCTTGGTGCATGTAGATACTAATCTGGTCAATATCAACCCACTGGTATCACATGCTACATCTACCTGCAAAATCAGATCATCTGTGCAACATGCTTGATCGACTTGCGTGACCAGATCAGTTCTGTCAGTTGCTACATCTACTTTCAAGATGTGGCCCTCTAAACATGTAGCAACATCAACTGTTTCCACACTGCCATCGGCCTTAGGAGCAATAGATTCAAACCTTTAGACTCTTCAACATCAGAAAACACCAACATATTCACACTCACAAAGTAACTAACAGTCTCACAAAACAACATAATGAACATGAAATATTTTCCATCATAGAAGAACATGAACATAATTATCTTGAAGAAACATCATAGAGTTCCATTACATAATGTGGATCAAGCAACAACCAATCTCAGGTTTTACTTGTCCAAATAGATCATAGTAAAACTTCATAAACCCTAGGAAAATCACTAACAATCATATCCCACTAATAAGTATTTCGCTCCAAATCAAGAGCCCCTTGACCGAGTAATTGGTCTTGTCCCTGATTGTGGCTCCTTCTTCAGCCTTTTTCTAGCTAGTTGCCCATTTAGCCTTGCTTCTTTGACCCAATGCACAAGTGTGTCCTCCTCTGACAACCTTTCCATCACCTCAGCAACGGTTTGCACATCAACCACGTCTTGCGTTGGCTTTTCTAGTACAGTGGGATCTATTTGGACATTATCAGTAGTTGGGCTCGGTGGGGTGGAATCAAGGTTTTGGGATTTCAAGAAATGTTGCATCAAGTGTTCAAAAACACTATTGTTGTGAACCTCAGATTCACATGTTGTTTCCAATATTTCATGGCTTTTCACATCGTTGCCTAATTCAATACCATCTTCCAAAAGAATAGGGTGGAGCTGATCTGAAGGATATGTGACAACACGACTCTTACTTTCAGCCACGTTGGGATCTATCTCCTCCTTGGTTGTAGCATCATCAACACCAGACACCTCATGCGCCCTCCTTATTCGACACGATTCTACAACAACATGGTCGCTAATTAGCTACATCTAGCTAACTAGTTATTCTTCTAGACTATGACAGTAGCTAATTAGCTACTTCACTTAGGTATGGTACTAGCCAATTAGCTACCACTTAGCTAATTGGCTACTCCTTGTCACTATGGTAGCAACTAATTAGCTACTCTATAGTAGCTAATTAGCTAACTAGTAGCTAATTAACTACTCTATAGTAGCTAATTATTTAATTGGTAGCTAATTAGCTACTCAGCTAAAGTATGGTGGTAGCTAATTAGCTACTGTATTAAACTATGGTAGTAGCTAATTAGCTACCACTTAGCTAATTAGCTACTCAGCTAAAGTATGGTAGTAACTAATTAGCTACCACTTACCTAATTAGCTATTGTACTAAACTATGGTAGTAGCTAATTAGCTAAGTGGTAGCTAATTAGCTACTCAACTAAAGTATGGTAGTAGCTAATTAGCTATTGTACTAAACTATGGTAGTAGTTAATTTGCTACCGCTTAGCTAATTAGCTACTATACTAAACTATGGTAGTAGCAAATTAGCTACCATTTAGCTAATTAGCTACTGTATTAAACTATGGTAGTAGCTAATTAGCTACCACTTAGGTAATTAGCTACTTAGCTAAACTATGGTAGTAGCTAATTAGCTACCACGTAGCGAATTAGCTACTATACTAAACTATGGTAGTAGCTAATTAACTACCACTTAGCTAATTAGTTACTCAACTAAACTGTGGTAGTAGCTAATTAGCTACTGTATTAAACTATGGTAGTAGGTAATTAGCTACCACTTAGCTACTTAGTTACTCAACTAAACTATGGTAGTAGCTAATTAGCTACCACTTACCTAATTAGCTACTCAACAAAAGTATGGTAGTAGCCAAATAGCTACCACTTACCTAATTAACTACATGTTAGCTAATTAGCTACTACACTACAACCATAATAGCTACATAGTTTCCACACTTTATACGGCTTACCTAATTAGCAAGGATGTAACTAATTAGCTACAATATGGTCACAAGGAACAATTTTACCTATTAGTTTTCTCCACTCATCTGGGAGAGTTGTATTGCAATCCCCCAAACATAATGCAGCAATGCGACAGGCATATTGAAAACAAACGATATGGTATGTGTGCTGGCATGGTTCTAGGTGAACCAACAGAGTAGCAAATTTGTCGTCTATACGTAATTCGCAAGCGATGCAATGTGATTGAACATTCAATATATTGTTTCCTGGTTCTTCTTCATTTGGTAAGGGAGCAAGAATGTTTAGGTCCAATTCTTGTCTGCTCCTTACCATCCCCTCCGCAAAATGTAGCTGCTTCTTAAGGCGGTTAACTACCTGTTCTTGACGGAAGTATTGTTCCTTCAACGCAACTGAGAAATTTACCGATTAATTATTCCTTAATGAGGACGATACAACAACAACAAACAAGAATCATTAACTTACTCGTAGCTTGTCCAAATTGTTATCAATGACAATATTTACACCTAGAAGGTCCAGGTTCATTGAAAGAACCTGGATCTTTGTATGGAGTTGAATTTTCCGTTGGGGATCTAGCGACCCCTCAATTTCAAGCTCATGTTGAGCAACCTATTCCAGATAATGCCTTAGTAGCACATTTTCATGTACAAGTTATTTATAACATATTACATACTAGCAAAACAATAGGTAACTAAATCTTATTTCTTATTGTTGTAATTGCCAAAGTGACTTTGCTCTCCATCGCAGCAGCCAATGTTGCTTTATCTAAATCAGTCTTAAAAAACTCCAATGTCTCATAGGCTTCATGGACAATTTTTAGCATATAGCTAATCCATGTCTCACCTGTATCATCGACATTGGCTTTCATTGTGTCTTGGTGTGGCGTATACTTGCGAGTTTGTTGGGAGTCGGCAGTTGCATCATCAACTGTCCTGCTCCAAAATCTTGCCATTTTCTATTGCAAGCTCCCCATCTTCTGACATCTTTCTATCGATGCCTCGCCATTAATTGTCCAAGCTACCCTATACATTTCGGATTGCCAAAATTCAATGGTCGAAAGGGCCAAATTTTTAAAGCCTGGCAGCGAGGGAAGCAACACCGACTTCCTTTCCCCAACGAGCGTAATCGGAGCCGAAATAAGCTCGACTTGATACATTCAGATGTATGGGGATCGACACAAAACGTGAGTCTTGGCGGGAGTCGATATTTTGTCTCCTTCATCGATGACTACACCCAGCACACATGGATCTACCTCATCGAAAAGAAGAGTGAAGTCTTCGACTGTTTTCGGAACGTCAAAAATCTTGTCGAAAGGGAAATAGGGAGGAAGATCAAGTGCCTACGGTTGGATGGCAAAAAAGAGTACTTTTCCGGCGAATTCAACAGTTCTTTGCAACAAATGGGAATTCGGCATGAATTTAGTTGCAGGTATACATCAGAGCAAAACGGCGTAGCCGAAAGGAAGAATCAGTTGGTTGTGGAAGCAACGTGGGCAATGCTGGAAGAAAAGAGCATGCCCAAGTTCTATTAGGCCGAAGCAGTCCGAACCGCGGTCTACATCCAAAATCAGATCGGAGAAAAAGTGTCCGCACATGAGATGTATTTCGGAAGGAAGCCGAATCTATGACACTTGAGGGTTTTTAGTAGCATCGCGTATGTGCATGTGGCGAAGGAGAAGAGGAGGAAGCTGGACGCGAAAGCCGAGAAGTGTATCTTGGTCTGCTACTCGGACGAACAGAACGGTTATAAGTGTTATAACCCCCGAACCAAACAAGCTCGCGTAAGTGGCGATGTTCTGTTCGATGAGTCCGCGGCTTGGTATTTGCCTCCGATTCTGGACCTCAACTCCAATCCGAGTTCTGAAGATGAGGTCAGCGAGGATGAGATGCCTCCTAATGAATGCAAAGTCGGAACTCTTGAAGAGAGTTTGATCTCATTTCGGCTAAGTGGACTTAATGAGCGACTGAGTCGGTTTGACCAGTTAGACGAAGAGCCGACGAGTAGTGGAGACTCAACCTGGCATTCCCCGCGTAGGGAGCCAAAGAGAGGGCTTACGCGCAAAGAAAAGGGAAAGAAGAAGATGTTGGAGTACAACATGGATAGGGACGAGTCAGATTGATGCGAATCCAAATTCGAGAAGAGCGATGACGGGCATTCAAGAGTGAAGTCCGTGTCGGCCAGAACAGCTTCAACATCGGCTAATGTGCAATTACGCCGATCTACCTGCCAGAAGAACCCTGTTGTGCGGTTCGGATACAGCGAGTACATGGCACATCACTATGCGTACATGACACGTGTAGCGGAAGTGTGTGAGCCGGAGAGGTACGCAGAAGCGGCAAAGGAGGCAAATTGGCGTGCTGCCATGGAGGAAGAGATGAACGCACTTGTGGAGAATGAAACCTGAGACCTGGTTGACGCCCCCAAGGGTGTAAAGCCGATTGGATGCAGGTGGGTGAACAAGGTCAAGTACAACAGTGACGGCTCGGTCAACCGATACAAGGCCCGGTTAGTAGCAAAAGGCTACGCGCAACAACACGACATCGATTATGATGAGACATTTGTGCCAGTCGCGAAGATGACGATTGTCCGTGTTTTGCTTGCAGTAGTTGCGGCGAAGGGGTGGCACTTACATCAAATTGATGTAAAGAATGCATTCCTGCAAGGAGAGCTTGAGGAACAAGTGTACATGGTACAACCCCCCGGATTTCACTCCGGAACGAACACTTCAGTGGTATGTCAGTTGAAGAAGTCCCTTTACGGACTAAAGCAAGCCCCGTGTACCTGGAACGCGAAGATCACGCAATGATTGCGTCGGATGTGATTTGTTACATCCAAATCGGATTCTTCATTGTTCGTCCGGCAAGGTCGACTTGGGCCGGTTAGTATTTTACTTTATGTTGATAACTTGGTCATCGCCGGCGTCGACCTAGATGAAATTGACTACGTAAACCTCCAGCTTGCGGCATCATTTGATATGAAGGACCTAGGGGACCTTCATTGCTTTCTCGGGATCAAAGTGATCCGAACCCCCGAAGGCATACCGATCAGCTAACGACATTACGTACTGAGTATGCTCTTCAAGTTTTGGATGGCAAACTCCTCTCGACAGAACCGTGAAGCTTCGCCTCAACTCCTGAAAGGTCTGTGACCCGAAAAGCTTCCGACAGATTGTTGGAAGCCTCATATACTTGACTATCACCCGGCTAGACCTCAATTACCCGGTCGGCTTGATTCGTCAGTTCATGGCGTTGTCGTGACGTGGCTCACCTAGAAGGGTAGCATTGCGCAGACAAAAGATAACGTGCAAGTGAGGAAGGAATCGATGGGATTATGGACGGAAGAGACGAAAGAGTAGAGATAGAGTGAATAGAGATCAATAAGATATGACAAGATAGGATTTTTAAGGAATATAAGATATGACAAGATAAGATATAAAATAATATTTGAGAAAATATATGAAATTTATAATCATTTTCATGAAAGAGTTACAAAATGGTTGCAAGCGTCGTTGAACCTTCAATTCTTGTCTCGCAAGTAACCAACTTCCTCTTTCTTAATAGTACACCATAGTTTTCCCTTCAATCTCTCGACAAGTATAAGATTCGAACCACCGCCCTTCCGTTGTGAGTTGAGGACCACAACCACCAAGCTAGTTCTTCTCTTCTCTTAAGAATACTTTCTCTCCCTCTTTCTCTATTATAATATATCTTTCTCTAGATCCAATATAATCCTCTCAATCTTATTTCTTGGGTTCTTTTGTCTATACTTCCTTCTCCTTTTATAGGGAAGAGATGGTTCTACATGTGGGCCATGTGGCGCACATGCAGAGAGGCTCTTGCATGCGTGCTATATGGTGCACATGTAGCACGTTTGATGGTTTAAACCATATAACACTACTTCAAATGAAAACAAGACACATATTTATATACATAATAAGTACAGGCTAAATGGTAAGGTTTGAATGCCATAAGGTTGAGGTTGTTGGTTCAAGTCCTCTTTTGCCCATGTAATTTGCTATATGGTGTGCATGTATTATATTACATGGTTTAGACTATAAAATACTACTTCAAATCATATATTATTTTGTAAATTATTAGAATAGGCTAAATGGTAAACTTTGAGTGTCATAAGGTAGGGTTTATTAGTTCAAGTTCTCCCTTGTTCATGTAATATAATAGATATATATATTTTTGTCTCTACATATAATGTATAATATTATCATAGTATGTTATTAACATTATAAAGGTTTATTTTATTTTCATTACGTATTTATTTTATTGTAGACTTTTAATGTGAAGCTTTCGTACTTCACGACATCCAGACCCTCTAGACCTGCACATCCTCCGGCATGTGCCACTATCTTTCATCTTCATGTTGATCTATTGGAGGAGGTTCAAGCTCAAACCTTTTCTTAAATACTTTTATCCTCTTTCCAGCTACCATGTTTAGGATTAGTGTCCCATCCAATTCACTAAGCTTATAAGTAAAGTTATCATATACTTTTCTTACTATGTAAGGCCCAAACCATCTTGCAGAGAACTTGCCAACGATGCTTATGTCGATTATCTATACTGCTATCATACACAAGCACCCAATCCCCTTCTTCTATCTTCTTATGTCGAATTCTGTGAGTTTTATCAAAACGAATTTTATTCTTCAATTGAGCCTCTTTCAATCGTTGGGTTGCTAATTCTACATCTTCAGGCCGACGCTCTAATTGTTGAATTCTCAAAGCCAACAATTCTTCTCTGCTCAACTCTTCTCTCCATGGAATAGATGTCCATGACATAATTGATCCTTCTATTGGCATGATGGGCTTTTGGCCAAGTACCAATTCAGTTGGCATATATCCTGTTACCGAACTATGTGTTCTCCGATCTGCCCATAGTGCATACGGTAGCATGCGTGGCCAATCTCTTATTTTACCTTTACAACATTTCACGATTGCCTTAACTTACGCAGTTGTAAGTGATAATTTGACCCCTATCCGGGTAAAGAATTCTCTAGCTTCATCAGAGTCAAGTTCTCCTCTATTTGCAATTATTTTACCAACACACCCATAACGACATATTACATCTTCTAACAAAAATTTACATAGTACAACTCTAGTTGTTTTTTTGTGGTAGTGGTCTTCCTTCTACTTGGTTTGTGAAGTCTTCTCTTGCTAGTACTAAATATTGCATTTGACCTTCCCCAAGTGGCATTGTCACTAGATCAACCATCCATTTATAATGCATTGATGATGAATATATTGGTTTTAGCTCATCTCGATATCGAATAGTTGAATACCTTTGACATATTTCACAAGTTTCCATAAATTTCATTACATCTTTATACATATGTGGCCACCAATACTTTTCTTTTAACTTCATAAATGTCGCCCATATGCCTTTATGTATTGCCCACAAACTATCATGGAATTAAGTAATTAATTTTCTTTTAATATCATCCTTACAGATGACTCGAAGAGGATTTTCGGTTGGCCTTTTTGGGCGCCTCCATAGATGCCCTTCATGTAAAAAAAATTTGAATGCTCTTCTTCGAAATTTATTTAGTTGTTTCTTTGACCATGATGGGTCAGCTTCTTGAGTCTTTAAAAAATTTCCTATTTCTAACCATTGACCTTCATACTCTGTGTTTTTGAACATTATATTTACATTAAACTCAACTTGTGTATGTTCATCAGTCCATATAAACTTCTTCCCTTTTTGTAAAAGTTGATAGAGAGGATCTGAGACATGTGCAAAGTGTGGTAACCAAATATGATAAAATACACATGCACCTAAAAATCTTCTCACCTCTGTTACTGATTCACAAACTTCCTTCATGTTTTGTATTGCGTTAATTTTGATCGGTGAAGGCTTCCTCCCATACCACCCACACATATGACCAACTATCAGAACTTCATTCTACCCAAAGCTTGACTTTGTTCTTGATAGTGTCAAATGTACCTACTCAAGCTTATTTAAAATACTTTCACAATCATTAATGTGATCCATCACAAACTTTCTGCAACCATTTCCAACCATAGTCTCATCTTTCTCTCTTTTTAAGCATCCTTTGATACGAATATCATCTAAAAATGGCCTATTTACCTTTTGGGATGTACTCGTGTAGAACCTTGTTCATTGCATTCATCATATGAGCAACTAAATTTGTCGCACCTTGAGGTAGAGTGCACATTCGAACCAACCCAATTGGTGTTTTCATTGTTGTGATATTGCGATTATCAATTGCTAGTTGAAACTGGTCGTATCCTAAATATAGGTCTCCCATAGAGTAAATTGCTCTCCCAACAAAAGCTTCTGTAAATTCATCAACGATCGGCCCGATGCCTACATTTCGGACTGTGACTTTGTTGACTGGTTGTAGATCTTGAATGAATCTTAGAGAGCCATCTTTCTTTGGAACTGTGAACCATCGGTTAGAGTATGGTGCATTTAAAGGCTCTAAAATCTTCATCTTGCCTTTATCCTTCGGTAGCTCTAACAATTGAGGTAATCGAGCTCTCGGTACTGCAATAGGTTTAAAATTCCAAGGAATATGAGGGATAGTAAATATTACCATTGGCGTTACCACCTTTGGATTTGCACAACCAATCTCCTCGGTGTTGAATGCGAACGCTTTCCCATGCCTAAAGATCATGTCTTTGAAAGTCGCAATCTCTGATTGTAGAAGAAATTAACCCCCTCCAATTCTTAAGTTATTTATTGTATCCGAAGTGAAGTGATGTCCAATCTTCTCTATTGGTCGGAGCATAGGCTCAGTTGATGTTGCCTTCATCTTCTCTTCGCTACCAATAGGTAATGGTACTGCAGTAGGTTTAATCTCTTTATCTATTGCTTTATATTTTGTGTTACATAAACCTTCTACTTCTTCATATTTACAATTATACTTATCAATTTCATAATACATATCAACTGAGTTTACATGTATCTTTCTAACATTCTCATCATCTTCTTTCAAATACATTTCTAACTCTTCTAAAGTATTTGCAAAAGAAATTTCTTCCAGAACACTTTCAATCTACACTTCCATTTCAAGTACTCCATTATCCTTCAATGCCTGCTAAAATAGATTAGCATTCTTTTTCAAGTTCCTCTTGCATTCATACATCCTAGTCACACATATAGCACCACTTTCAGAAACATGAAATGACTTATTCATATGTTGTAATGTCCTAGTCAAAAACTTGATTATCAAAATCATCACAATCTTTTGGTATTGAAAATCACAAAGCTCTTGCTTGTTCCTCTCATGATTTAGGCGAATTGTCATAAACTGTACAGTTCGTCGTCCATCTTGGCTATGGATTTTTGCATAGGCAGAACCATTGTCAAGGACTTTGGTCTCCATCCATACTACTATGATGTATGGTTGCCCCAGGATTATTGGATAGGTAGATCCTTCCTGCACAAAGAAATGTTGATCTACCTCTATATCACCAATAGTAACCTTTACATTTGGGCATACACCAAATAAATCTTCTGTAACTGATGTGGCAACTTTTACTCGCCAACCATGTTGAGTATCAATTGGCCATCTACCTTTCTTGTAAAAATCAAAACTCATTATATTTATTTCAGAACCATGATCAATAAGTGCCATCACGGGGTCTGGAACATTTCCAATCTTCACATGATGCTCAATAGTGGCTCTTGCCCAACATTTGTGAGAGTAATGGCTTCTTACATCTGTTGAATTTATCATTGAGGTTGATGCATGTTGAGAGTCAACAACGATATTGTTTGACTCGTTGCTCACCACTTCATATGCCACCTTCGGATTTGTCTCTTTAACATGCTCATTTACTTGCCTCTTTCTTCGCACAATATCAATTATTTCATCATGAAATTCCTTTTTTACAATACCTAACATTCTCTTAGTGTAAATTCTACTCGACTGTCTAGTATTCTTATTTCTAAAACTTTCTTTAAATCTGTATCTTTTTCAATATCAGACATTAATTTAAATGAAGGACCAGATTTACCTTTTTCGACCTTTGTGTCCATCTCTTTTCTTTTGCTTTCTCTTGTCTCATGCTTTTTGGTTGAGCCAATCTCATCATCCGGCCTTTTCCTTTTTTCTTCCACTATCACCTCATGCTCTTGGTGTTCTGCCATCTAAGCATAGACCGTCATAGCATCTACTGGAACATTCCATCCAATGTTTTTCCTTATAGAATCTCTAGCAACACGAAGGTCTTCCATCTTCATCTTTTGCTTTTGTGCGGTACTTACAACCTTCTCCTAGAATGATGATCGGGATGGCATGTCATCGAGGCGCATTCCTGTCGTTGCCGAGTAGTACATTGTGGAAGCCTTCTTTGCTTCAGCTTCTTCAAATTTAACCTTAACACCACCATCACCAAAGTTCTTTGTAAGTGGACTTCTACTTTCAGTTAAATAAATGTTACCATTTTTCCAATACACCAAGTCTCGATTTTCCATGTCTTTATATTCTTCACAATCACGTAGACGATGTTCGAGACTATCACACCACATCCATCGGGGTCGAAATGGTTCCCTTGACCTCAAAGTTTGACCATTTTCAAGCTTTGCCACTTTAATTGTTAGATCTTTCATACTTTGAACTAAATCATCAAGAAAAGACTCACTCTTAGTTTCGATCATTTCGCGTGGTTGATGCACCATTTTGTGTGATGGTTCTTGACCATGTCTTTGAACTTCGATGTTTTTATCAAGTCGATTAATGATTCCCACATGTGGTATTTGTAGCATTACACCATTCCTTTGCATTCTTTTCATAAATTTATTACAAGCATTTGTTACCTCATTCCAATATGCCGTTATACCATCCTCGGTATTTGGCACTTCAAGTGTCCATACATCCTATCAAACTCTTTTTTTGTGTCAGCCACAGATAACCCTTTATCTTCTTTTAAGATCCATTCATGAAATGAACGCATAGTAACTTGAGAGAAACCTTCACGAGAATATCCAGACACGAGCGCTTCTTTGAATGCATTCCAATTCAAACTATGCAATGCTTGTATTTCACGAATTCTATCTATTAATTCCATTTCCACTAATTTATAAAGGTTTGCTATCATATTCACATCATTCACACCAAACATTTCCATTTCATCATAATATATATTGACATACTTTGAGATATTTGTGCCATCAAACACACCAATCTTCTGTCAGACTTCTCGTAAGGCATGAAATAATTGATCTTGATTATTGGATAGGTAGATCCTTCCTGCACAAAGAAATGCTGATCTACCTCTATATCACCGATGATAACCTTTCAATTTAGGCATGCACCAAATAAATCTTCGGTGACTGATATGGCTGCTTTTACTCGCCAACCATGATGAGTATCAATTGGCCATCTACCTTTCCTGTAAAAATCAGCACTCACTATATTTATTTCAGAACCATGATCAATAAGTGCCATCACCGGGTCTAGAGAATTTCCAATCTTCACATGATGCTCAGTAATGGCTCTTGCCCAACATTTGTGAGTGTAGTGGCTTCTTGCATCTGTTGAACTTATCATTGAGGTTGATGCATGTTGAGAGTCAACAACGATATTGTTTGACTTGTTGTTCACCACTTCATATGCCACCTTCGGATTTGTCTCTTTAACATGCTCATTAATTTGCTTATTTCTTCGCACAATATCAATTATTTCATCATGAAATTCCTTTTTTGCAATACCTAACACTTCTCTTAGTGTAAATTCTACTCGACTGTCTAGTATTCTTGTTTCTAAAACTTTCTTTAAATCTATATATTTTTCAATATCAGACATTAATTTGAATGAAGGACCAGATTTACCTTTTTCGACTTTTGTGTCCATCTCTTGTCTTTTGCTTTCACTTGTCTCATGCTTTTTTGTTGAGCCAATCTCATCATCCGGCCTTTTCCTTTTTTCTTCCACTATCACCTCATGCTCTTGGTGTTCTGCCATCTAAGCATAGACCGTTGTCGTGTTGCTACGCTCTAGTGTAGGAAACCAGGGCGGGATCGCAGGGGCCTTGGACAGAGGAATACCTGATACAGAGGGAGGAGCAAGGCAAAACAATGGGTCGGCAAGTACCGGCTACCGCCAAGTAGGTACGCAGTGCTCACTGGGTGAGCATTCCTCGACTCATGCTTGCCGTCTCAACGACTACCGCCGCAACGTAAGAAGAACGACCAATAACACACTCTCGTCTGATTTCATGCCCACATTGGGCCGAGACACACACGCAAATACGCAGACGACTCACAAGCAAGGAATCGATTTAAGACAACTAGGTGAATACAATGCTCTTTGAGATTACAACAGGCAAGCCGGTGAACGACCATGTGCAAACACCCACACACACATAGAGCACGCAGTGGAGCCTCTGCCAAAGTGCACGGGCTTCTCCCTCGAGCAGAGGCAGCCGGCCAAAACTTGCAGAACTCAACGAAAAATATGAGAGGAGTGCTTGGTTCCCAATCCTACAACACTTTGTCCTCCCAAATAGTGATAGATGTTTCAGACATCTCCCATTTTCTTTTATAGGCTGCCGAGGAGGGCCATCACATCCTGAATACATCATCTTTATTCTATGTTCCTTTGGACAGAGATACGCATCAATTTCCTAGCTAATAAATGTGTACTACCTAGTATATTTACATCAGCCGACCTATTCCTAATTATGTACATCTTATCAATACTTGTGCCCGCACGTAAGGACCGGTTCATGTGTCTTATTCATCCACTCCTCCTAAGGCCGGTTTTCTTCATGACATCAACCCCCACCAAACCACGCATCCACCGGTATGCGTCAGAGAGGGACAAATACCAGAGAAAACCTGCTCGCGGTCACCCGTCGCTCTCCGAACCTTCGTCCGCTCCAGTCCAATCATTGCCGTTGCCCGTGCTTACCGAGTTGGGTTCGCCTTCATGCCGCTTCTTCAAGGCCTTGATCCTCTTCCTGGCTATCGGCACCGCTATTCGTGTCCTGTTGAACTCCGCAAAATGGTAGGTGCCATTTTAGTTCGCGCTCGTTATGGCGTAGGGCCCGAACCACCTCATCGCGAACTTACGCACCCTCTTGTGATGGTTGTCGAGGCTGCTATCGTACACCAGCACCTAGTCGCCTTCCTCGATCTTCTTTGGTCGTAACCGGTGCGTTTGGTCGAAGCGGGCTTTGTTCCTTTCCCTTGCTGCATGCAGCTTCGCCTTTGCCCGCTCCACGTCCTTCGGTCTTTGCTCGAGCTGTCAAATCCGCGCCGCCAGTAGCTCTTCCTGACTCATCTCATCTCTCCAGTCCACTGCCACCCATGAGGAGATCGTTCACTCTATCAGCATGATCGACTTCTTCCCATACATCAGCTCTACCGGCATGAACCTGGTTACCGATGTCGCGTGACGTGTGACACACGTGCCAAACGTCAGAATGTGCACGTCACAAGCGTGGACATGCACTGGGCCTCTATCCGCTAGTGGTTATGGATGATGGGCGGCTGAAGTGACACACTAATGTGGTTAGAGTGAGAGAGAGAGAAACCAAAATTGAGGAAGTTTTTAAGATAGATAGATAGATAAACATATATCACCAATAAGATAACTAAGTTTTCTTATTATTAATTTTCGATTTGATACATAGACTGATTCATAGATTGTTTGATTCATCCATTGATTGATCCCCCCCCATTACACAAGCCTTACGAGGGTTTTTATAGGTTTATCTATCCTTCTAACATGCACAAAACCATGGGCTTGAACCCATGGTTTTCGGGCACACGGTTTTCCTTGTGGCATGCACAAAACCATAGGCTAAAACCATGGTTTTGTGTACACGGTTTTGTAAGTTTGTTTCCTATGGAATACTAAATATGAGAAGGAAATATACAAAATCTAAAGCACTTAGTAGTAGCTTTAGTGGTAAGATAATTGCTTCCTATCTTAGAAGTGCAAGGTTCAAATGTTGCTTGCACCCTTCTATATGCACTTGAATGTCATCAGACCTTAGGCTAATTTTAATATTTATAATGGTGTGGAGCCACACTATTTCACAATTTCTCCCATTGGACACAAAACATCACGACATCGAACTATGCGTAGTTCGGTCCGCCCACAATGCGTAAGGTAGGAGCCGCGGTCAATTCCCGACTGTTGTCCATGGGACAAAAAGATAGATTAGTTAAAAGTAATATGCCGATAGGTAAGGCTAGTAGGTGAGGAAGGTAGAGTTTTAGGAAAACGCCAAGCTTTGAGCCTCACAATCAGCCCACGGCTCGACGTTGTATGAAGAAAAAAAGTATATAAACCGAGGTCGGTGTACCTCGACAAGGGGGATACCTAGATCATTCTGAGCGAAAGTACTATCATAGGAGAAAGCTTTGTACGTACGGTTTCCAGTTGAGGCCGAGTACTGTAATCACAATAAGCTTTATCATGGAGTATAAGTGTCTTCTTTTCTAAACTTCTATCTGTGTATTCTCCCGGTACTCGTAAATGAGGCTACGTTCATTCCTAACGGGTTGTAGCCCGTGTACGATCCTTCTTCTCCTCTCTTTTCCCCGTGTAGGAGAAGCTTCCACGTAACACGATCCCTTGACAACGATAGCCTGTGGGCTCATCGAAGGTGTTTTCCAAAGGAACGGATAACATCGACTGGCATGCCCGGTTGCAGCTGTGAGATCACAACGAACTACGTTGAAGACAACCTTCAACCGCCATTACGGCGCCCAATTGCACCAAGCGGTCTACTTTCGACTCAGCGGTCACGGACCAGTCTTTCCAAGAAATATCGGAGGCTCACCAGTTGCAATCCTCGCCACCTGCTACTCGGTCGCGACTTGATTCCACACCAACCTCTCCACCAAGCCCTCTAGAGGTCACCCACCCTGACCCTAACCCTTTTCCAGTTTTACCGGAAGATCCCGATTTCAATACCATGCCGTATCCTTACCCACGATACACTGACAACTCCGACGCGAAGTTGCACATCCGTGCCTTCGTGTCCACTTGGCAGGCCAACCACTCAACGCAACGACTCTCGCCTGCTGAAATCGAGGCCTCAAAAATCGCCGAGTTTACGCTATCCCTCGATGGACGAGTTGCGCGATGGTATTCTCGCCTCGACGAAGGGGAGTTTGTCACCTTCCAAGACGTTCGCATGTAATTCCTAGAACTGTTCCATCGCGAGGTGCCCAAACGAGAACAACTCCGAGAGTTCTTTTCCATGAGACAAGAACTGCACGAGACGGTCACACAGTTCACGATCCGGTTCCGGGATCTCTATAGACAAGTGGCCGACGATGTCTCTGCACAGCACATTCCGGATGCATTCCTATCCAACTTACGGGAGCCTCTACGAACGACTCTCGCACTTACTAATTTTTCCAACCAAATGATCGAGCAAGTCATAGTGCGCGTCCTCGCCCTGGATCGGACACAACAAAGCACTCTCTATGAGTTCACTGCAAGGCACCCTTCCCCGGGAGGACAATGGCTTCCGCCAAGCTCTCCAATGCACAGTTTGCTCGGGATCGGGCCATCTGGCTCTCGAATGTCCTCACCAGCCACAATGTCCGATCTGCCAGTCCCGATCTCACACTGTCGAGCGATGTGAATACAAAATGCTCAACCGCACAACGACGACCCCAGCTCGCCAGATTGAGCCTAGGGATACATACTCTCGTCAGGACGAGTGACAATCCTACCGGAACCAAGATAACCAATGACCCTGATCGCCAGATAGGCGGCGCCGTGACGACGATTACCATCGAGACGATGACCGTTACCGAAACGACAACCGATGGAGAGCGGACGACCACCGTGATCGCTATCACGATGACCAATATCGGGAAAATGAAGATTATGATCGGTATGACGATGATCGGGATGACGGATACGATAAGAGAAATTCCCGTAATGATTGGTGCAACTCTCGCCGAGGATCGCGCAACAACAGAAGGAATAATGACAACCATCGTCAGGACCCCCCGAAAAATGAACCGCGTAGCTTGAACGCGGCCTGGACCAACCCACCAACACACGAGGCTGGGAATCAATCACACCCCCCCCCCCCCCCCCCCCCCTACACACAGATCAGGCTGGCACCAGCAACTTGGCCACTGTTACCTGCTTCAAGTGCAACCAACCTGGTCACTACGCTACACAATGCCCAACAACAGACCGTGGAAAGGCTCCGACCGTGAATAGTATTATGGCCGACGTGCAAAATGTCTCAACACACAGTAAAGCCCAGGCCACTCCATGGCAGGTACAGGATGAGTCCGGCAAGCAGCCAAAGAATGGAGTGATATGGCTAACAAAAACAATGTTGTGCGGATGCAGACAGAAATGGGAGACGCAATCATTGGAGCACCACAGTCCTCGGCACCATCCACGTCGACAGAAGATGACCAGCTGTGGGACGCCCTTACCAGTTCTAGGATCTCCCTGCCTCTGCATAAACTCTTACCACTCTTGCCGCGTTTTCGGGATACCTTGGCTACACTCACGGCCAACACCCATTCCACCATGCCACCTGTGCACCTGACCGAGCCAGGAACAGGTCCACCCCTCATGGATGCTCAGAATCCAGCCATAAAAATTATGATTAAAGCACGGGACCTCCACGGGTGCATAATTGACAACGGCTCTGGCGTGAATGTCATCAGCGAGGCTACCTGTCATAAACTCGGTCTGAATCAATGGGAACCTTGCTCCTTTTGGCTTCGGATGGCCAATACACGATCGGTTCGCCCCATCAGATTAATCTGCCACCTCGACTTTACTCTAGGAGGCCACATGTTCACTATCTCGGCCATTGTATTACGACTCGAAGCACAGGGCGCCTACCCAATGTTATTTGGCAGACCATGGTTGCGCACAACAAATATCAAACCGCATTGTCAGCGCAACATGATCTCGTTTTGCCGAGGAAAGACCAAGGTCCGGATCATAACCAAAGAACATGTAACCACGCCCCACAACACCTCGTCGTTATACGCGGAAGGGGTGCACATGCTTGACGGGTTAGCCGATAACGAGGTGGCTGACTTCCTAGAAGACCATCCCACTATCATACCCCTCTTCGAAATCGACGCCATATCGGCAGTAGGCACATCTCTAGACGAGGAGGTCATGGAGAATACACCTCCTCAGGACGAGCCCGATCCCACCACCATCGCAGAATTACGACACGCTCGGGACGGTTTTGAACGAGAACTCGCCATCTCCCAACGAGTGAAGGCATCAACGCTCGAAACACTGAACCTAGGTTCGGACGAGAACCCTCGCTCCCTACAGATTGCTAATAACTTACCAGCCGGCGAACGAGCAGTCCTCATACGCTTACTCACCGATTACCAAGATGTATTTTCGGCTAAAGTACTATCATAGGAGCAAGCTCTATATGTACGGTTTCCAGTTGAGGCCGAGACTGTAATCACTATAAGCTTTATCATGGAATATAAGTGTCGTCTTTTCTAAACTTCTACCTGTATATTCTCCCCGTACTCGTAAATGAGGCTACGTTCATACCTAACGGGTTGTAGCCCGTGTACGATCCTTCTTCTCCTCTCTTTTCCCCGTGTAGGAGAAGCTTCCACGTAACATGATCCTTTGACACTGATAGCCTATGGGCTCATCAAAGGTGTTTTCCAAAGGAACGGATAACACCGACTTGTCCTTCGCAAGCTTGTACTAATGCCTTCACAATCGGCCCATGCCCGCGCTCTACTTTCCCGTTCGCCTCCGGATTGTACGCCCTAGTGAGGTAAAGCTTAACCCCTAGCTGGCTGAATAGCTTGTTAGCTTCCTGCGCATCTAGCTCCCCCCCGGTCAGCCACGATCTTTTCGACACACCCATACCGGCACACCACTTCCTCAATTAGGAACCGACACACGGTTGTAGTTGTCTTGTTCGGCAATGCCTGGCCCTCCACACGGTTCGTGAAGTCCTCTCCGGCCAGCACCAAGTACCGCATCTGCCCTACCCCCATTAGCATCGTCACCAAGTCCACCATCCACTTGAAGTGGACAGTCGGCGGGTAAGTCGGGTGCATTAGAATTAGAATTTTTATCATCCATAAAGAGGCCAATTTTGACCTATGGAACCAGAGTATACATGTGTTCTTGATATATGTCTCCTTCCTAAGAAGGGGTATTCATATGTTGAAGCACAAAGTCTCTATGTGTTAATAAAGCATATTACACATATGAGCTCAACCTTCTAGGTGGTCTCTTAAGTATGGATCTTAAGTTATCATTCCCTCTTAGTATGTCAACATATATTGAACGAATTGCACTATATGTCGAGCATGTGAAGAGCAAGTGACATTCATCCTCTACCATGCCTTCATTGCATACTTTACATGTCTTCAAATTGTTACATTTTGATACCATGATGCAACTTCAATACCTAACTTGTGAGAGCGAGTGCGAAGTAGTGTAAGGGCTCTACGAGCATTGCTACTCATATTGGTAATGAGATAAGGTTGGATATGATCAATAGACATTCTTGCTTTATATTGAGACCAACATTCAGGGTTGACATTTGCAATGTAGTATTCTAGCTTTGTCCTCTTAGCATCCTCCCACTTCATCGTTAATGATTCCACCAACCTTTCCTCAATCATTACATATTGCATAGCATTGCCTGAAAGCTCTAAACGATCATCCACACCCCATCTTCTAAACCATTTCTTTATGTCAACAACCCAACCAGATGAGAGAATCTTACTTTTATGATTCTTTTGTAGCTTACATCCAACATTCCAAGAAAGATGTGGTAATCGATGATTCGGCATATTCTTGACTTTTGTAATGTATTTATATACTCTTTGGAGTGCCAATAGTTCTATGGGTCGAACACCCGTTTCCAAGAGCATAACCTGGTAAGAGGTAGTGCATTTAACTCCTAATTGCCTCCTTAAAAACATCTTTTGAATTTTCTCAATCTCGTTCCATGCATTAAGAGAGATGGTGCCACCCCATACTTCTACTCCATAAAGCAATACTTGAGTTACCATGGCATTGAACAACATTAATTTTACTTCCCATCCTCAAGTATCACTTTGGTTGCATTGCAGCTCATCCCGATGCCAGACTACGGAATGCATCTGGTAGCTCTCACAAGTCATCACGAATTGATGAACGTCCTGGTACAATCCAAGCCCCCAATACTTCTCCTTCAACTGTTTGAACGTGGCCCACGTCCCGCGACGTCCGGCCCAAGGACTCTCGTGATACGCCGTTAGCAACGCCTCCTTGGGCCGGACGTCGCGGGACGTGGGCCACGTTCAAACAGTTGAAGGAGAAGTATTGGGGGCTTGGATTGACTCATCACGGATGACTCAACATACGCTAATGTCTTGGATTGAGAAGAAAGGAAAGAATATGTGTGCATCTAGATTATATGCCGAATTTGACCAGAAGTATAACCGACTTCTGAGTGTTGATCAACGAGTTCTTGATGGAGATAAAGTCCTACTATTCTTGAAGGCAGTGGATGCGAAAGATCGGCATGAATTGGGTAACTTTTTGGAGGATGAAACACAACCAAGTGGCTTGGTAGCAGATTGGGCGGCAGTGAAGAAGGCTTGTAGCCGTCTTGATAAGCGTCCACAACGGCAAGAGGAAACTGATATGGAGAATCCACAATCGTGGAGGAGGAAGGCACCTGTTACAATCGAGTCTAAGAAGCCATTCAAAAATTTTGATAAGAAAGCTATAGAGGAATCTGTAATAGAAGAGCTCTCCAAGAAGTTTGATGCAATATCACTAGCCAACTTAGGTCGGCGCGGGCCGAAGGGAAAAGAAGCGTATAGATGTGTATGGTGTGACAGCTTCCAGCACTCACGAAGGGAATGTGCTGACTTGAAAGATGCTATCCGCAAGAATGTTGTCTATTTGGACGGCAACATGATTCACTCAAGCGAGACCCGGAAGCTACTACAAGTGAACTTCGGAAGAGGTGTTGTCCGCTGGAATAGTAATCGACGAACAAGAGCGTAGGAATAAGAAATAATATAAGATCATAACGCATGTAACGGTTCACGCAGGAAGCGTGAACGGCTAGATAGACCCTACGTATATAAAGGGCAGAAAACCTCTGATAGAGGAGCGTGTAATTTTGGGAATGTAAAGAAACGTCTCATAATAGAATTCTATCTTCTCTGATTTTCTGTGTATAGCTACGGCTAATCGACTGTGTATGTCTTGAATACCTGAGAGTGTAAGAATGTAGGTGTAACCCTTGCTAAGGATTCGGTTGTAGCCGTATCCCTTATACGCTGATAGGTTACAGGGAACATTCCCCTACGCATTACGCTTAGACGCCTATTCGTTGTTCCACACCCACGTGGAGGTCTAGGTCGAAGGACTGACCGCGGACCGTGTTCCTAATCGGCAACACTTTTGGCACGCTTGGTGATCTGTGTCTTCTCAAAGACGAGCAACGACGAATGGATGTTTAGCTGTAGACACCCTAGAGAACCAACACGACAAGACCGACCAATAACAAGGTTCGTCACACGCCAGACAGAAGAACGCGCACGGCAAAAGCCTCGCCTGAGCAACCTCAGTACTACCTGTTGTGAGTACAAAGGTGATTCTTCGCTCTCCAAATACCTCGACGAGACGAGGGGACTACGCTCACCACAACCACCCTGTGGTCTTTCCTGACCCGCCGTAGCCCCCACCATGGCCTTTGCCTGCCCCCGCTTTAACGGCGAAACCAACGCTGCAACTCATATTCGCATGTTCCTGAATGTTTGGAATGCGAACCACATGGCGCAGAGCCTTTCGGAGGTAGTAGCACACCAGTTGAAAATGACGGAGTTCGGGTTAACATTGGATGGGCGAGCGGCGTTTTGGCATTAACAGATGGATTTACCAGCAATAACAACCTTCGATCAGCTGCAGTCCACTTTCTTGTAGTTCCTCCATTGGAGGGTTCCACAATGCGAAATCCTCGGACAGTTCTATACGATTAAGCAACTACCAACCAAGACAATAGCAGACTTCAGCTTACATTTCCAAAATTTACGGCGGAAACTTGAACGGAGCCCCGCGGAGTATGAGGCTCGAGAAACATTTCTAGCAGCATTACGCCGACCCTTTCGGGCAACGCTCAACAACAATAGCGTGAAAGGGGAAACGACGGATATGGCCATTGAACGAGCGTTACAGCTTGAGTTGGACGAGGAGGAGGAAAGGTTTTCTATGTCCTCCTTACGACAAGCGTTCCCCAGGACAAGGAACGCTAGTTTCGTCAAGCAATCCAGTGCACGATTTGCTTGAACTCGGGGCATTCCGCAGTGGAGTGGAATATGCGAATCCACTGCACAATCTGCCACTCGAAGGGTAACACAGTCGACAAATGCGAATACAATATGTTGAACAGAGCCACTCCTGCAGTCCGCAGCATGGACACCCAACGTCCACCACTACGGACTGAACAAAGGAGCCAAGAAGACCGACCACGGTACAGGGATCGCAACCCACGGGATGACCGGCACCACCGGAATCGCCGAAATCACAACGATTCCGAGGAGGACAAACCAGAGGATGAGGATTATCGTGGACATCCGAGTTATGCTAAAGGGGGTCGGCGCTACGAGAATCACCGACCGACAAACAAACGGGGCGGCTTCAATGGTTATCGTGGTAAGCGACGGCAATAATGAGATCATCGGCGTTACGATGAGAGCTCGGGAGATGAACGACACCAGGAACAACGACGGGATCAACAGCAACCACCACGTACGTTCCGACAAACGAGGCTAGACCGCGAGGAGCAAGTAGCACCAAGGGAGCGGCACACACCACCAGGAGCCGAGAAGGGTGAATCAAGCATCCATTGTTTTATTTGTCAGCAACCCGGACATTATGCCACGCAATGCCTAGCACACAAGGGAAAGGGGCCCGCTGTCAATATGATTACGGAGGAAGTGCAGCAAGTCACGACATGCCAGCAAACAAAAACGGTTGATTGGGCTGCGCAAGACGAGATACGCCGACAAGCCCAAGTGTGGGTGGAAAAAGCAAACGCGACAAATACAGAACGCATGCGGAAGGAGTCCGCGAACAGAATGGAGCGAGCAGAGGACAAAAGATCAGTCCCAGACCCCATTTGGCAGGCGTTAGTGGACTGTGAGATAACGTTAACCATGGAGAAACTGTTGTAGCTAGTCTCACGTTTCCACTAGACCATGGAAGAACGGGTGATAGGCATACTCGGGGTGAGTATCGCTACAAACCTTACAGACGTTAGCAATGGACCGCCGGTAGTGGATCAGCACAACCCGGCTATTACATTAATATTACATGGACAAGAAATTCCTGGATGCGTAATCAACGACGGCTCAGGCGTTAATGTAATTAGCGCCAAAACTTGCGAGTAGTTTGGCATTTCAGAATGGGAGGCTTGCCCATTCTGGCTCTGAATGGCAGATACCCGCTCAGTACGACCATTGGGGTTAATTCGCAAAATAGGCATTATCGTGGGCGGTCACCGCTTCGACATCTCGGCGGTCTTCCTCGCTTTGGATGCCCCAGGGGCATACCCAGTGCTTCTGGGCAGACCATGGCTTCGGGCAACAAATATCAAGCAAAGCTGGCAACACAAGTGTATCAGTTTCCGACACGGACGCACCAAGGTTTGCGTACCTACAGAAGGAAGCACGCCACAACCCAAGGGTATAACACCATTATACGCAAAAGATATAAATATGCTGGTTGGGATGGAGGATGCAAAATTAGAGGCATACCTAGATGAGCACCCATGGATCATTCCGCTGTTCGAAATCGACGTCATCGCAACCGCAGCTGGATATGCCACGGCCACTATGTTCCACGACGAGGCTTACGAACCAAACCCAGAGTCCATATTGGAACTCAGCAGAGCACGGGCGGCATTCAAAAGGGAAATGGAGATTTCACGACGAGTCATCGCTTCCGCCTTGGAAGAAGTAAATGTGGGTACGGAATCGGAGCCCCGTTTCCTCTCCATCGCAAAGGAATTAAGGCCGGACGAGCGAAACACGATGATCGCATTACTCACGGAATATAAGGATGTGTTCTCTTGGGATCACGAGTACATGAAGGGGTTAGATCCCAAATTCTATCAGCATAAGATCAATTTAGCAACCGACGCGAAACCCGTCCAACAGAGCCGCTACCGCATGAACCCGAACCACGCGACCCGCGTGAAAGAAGAAATTGACAAGCTCCTGAAGGCGGGGTTCATACGATCAGTTAAACAAGCGACATAGTTAAGCCCAATAGTGGTCGTTCCAAAGAAAAACGACAAAATACGGTTATGCGTAGATTACCGAAAATTAAACGTCGTAACCATTACGGACGCATTTCCCTTACCCTTCACTGATAGCGTATTGGACGTCGTCGCAGGTCATGAGATGTACAGTTTTTTAGATGGCTTCAGTAGCTATAACCAGGTACGCATGCATCCCGAGGACTAAGAAAAGACGGCATTTGTCACGGACTGGGGAGTATATGTGGCTGTCGTCATGATGTTCGGGCTAAAGACGGCGCCGGCAACATTTCAACAGACAATTACGGAGATCTTTGGGGAATACATTCCGACGTTCATGCAAGTTTTTTTAGATGACTTTGCGGTATATGGGAGAACAATAAACCATTTCACGCACTTACAACTGTGCCTAGAACGTTGTCGCACCGCACGCTTAAGCTTGAATCCCGCGAAATGTGTTTTCGGTGTGACCAATGGGACTCTCCTAGGCCATATAGTGAGTAAGGAGGGAATAGCGGTTGATCCGAACAAGATCTTCGTGATTACGCAAGCCAAAACTCCGACAAACGCCAAATCGCTCAGCCAGTTTTTAGGACAAATACGGTGGCATAGTCGAATGATACGGTATTTGGCGGACTTCGCCACGCCGTTACATGCTGCTGTACATCGGACTCCTTTCCACTGGACTGCAACGGAGGATAAGGCCTATGAGGCATTTAAGATAATGCTCAGATAGGCTCCCGTCGTACAACCACCAGTTTGGGCGAAGCCATTCCACGTGTTCGTCGACGCCTCGGACATAGCAATAGGAAGTGCACTAATGCAGCTCACTGAACCAAACTGGTACCGGCTAGTATACAACGCTAGTTGTAAATTATCAACAACAGAGCGTTGTCGTAGTGTATTTCGTACACTACGTGAAAACCATAAAATAATATATCCGATTTTAGATACATATAAATAGATAAATAATATATCAAAAGAATTTATCACGTGCATAGGGCAAGATTCGAACCATGCACCTCCACGTAGATAAACCCCAACTTTACCATTGTAATAACTTATCTTTAGTGTTAATAAATATAGATTTAATACGTATAAGACCTTTATTTACACATACCTTTATTAAAAGGTAAAAATCATGTATTCTTTAGAGTGTGAATATTTTATTTACACGTGCCATTAAAAGTGACTCATGCACGTCTAGCGTGCATGAGCCCTATATTTAGGAAATGACAAAGCATCACATGCACATTTAGTGTGCATGGACACTTTAGGTGAAAAAGCATGAAGCCATGCTTAGCCTCTTCCATCTTTATATAAGGAGGAGAGAAATATGTATAAGGTTGTTGATTAATATAGAAGAATTGATCAATCTAATATATTCGTGGGATTCACGAATTTTGCCATCTAAATTACTCATATAATCTAAATATTGTTTTAAAATACACTAAACTCGTGGGATTCACAAGATTACTATCTTACTTCTCTTCCTATTATTCATAATTAGCCTTAAGTTGTATTCCTCTTCCTCCGAGTCCAAAACCTCAGCGGTTCCCACCCGACTCACGTGAACGATCCGGAGCCGAAGGGCTCGACACAGTTGGTGAACCCGACGTGAAGGCGGGTGGTAAGGAGATGGAGAATCAACAAGAAGCGATGAATATGATGATGATGATGATTAAGCGGATGCAAGAAGAGCAACACACAATGTGACAAATGAAATCGGCAGTAGTGCGGCTTGTGCAAAGAAATGGGGAATTCGACGGAAAGGATGTGTCACGCTATCTACATGACTACAAGACGGAGATGATGCGATGTGGGATACCGGAAGGATTGCAAGTGATATCCTTCAGTCGGGTAGCCACGGATGAGTTACAAGAAAGAATCTTCAAGATACGGCAACAAAATCCAACATGGGAGTCCTTTGAAGAAGCTATACGAGACGCATATGACTATCTAAGACCGAAGCAGACGAGGACATGGTCCACGAACGGCGGTCAACAGTGGGTGAGAAGCGGCCAATGACTTCCACTGAAGGAGAGCTTGATGCGGAAGGGTTTGGAGATGCATGAAAAGTCGCAAGTCGACATTGAAGGGGAGCTTAAAACCAAACCAAAGTCGAGGCCAACAAAGGACGAGGAGGAGGAAGATCGAGGACGAAAGGGTATCCCCACACCGGTTCCAGAAACTTTGGCGGTTGTGCCCGTGCACCAACGTGAGACCGGAGAGACGGGATGTGTCGGCGGAAAGGTGGAGGACCGGAAGGGCGACGAGGAAGACAAAGTAAATGAGCACGAACGAAGGGATTCCTTCACCATTGTTTCGGAGACTTCGGTAGTCGAGCCCGTGTGTCGACATAACACCGAAGATAAGGAAAGTGGCGGCAACGAAACGAAGGTCGAAGCCGATGCATACGAAGGAGAGATAGCCAAGGAGGTGGCTATGGGTGAAACAACGGAGGACGATAATACCGTGGATTCCTGTCCACTAATTCTAGAGACTTCGGCGGTTGTATTCGAGAACCAACGTGAGACCGGAGAGACAGGAGGTGGCGGCAAGAAAGGTAAAGTCGGAAGCCGGTTCAGATGGAAGGTGATCCGGACGGGATTCCGATCCGAAAGAAAGCCGAACCGGGTGAAAGGGGATTCAGCCGAAAGACGACCCGAAAGAAAGCCGAACCGGGTGAAAGAGGATTCGACCGAAAGACGACCCGAAAGAAAGCCGAACCGGGCGAATGAGGATTCAACCGAAAGTCGACCCAAAAGAAAGCCGAACCGAAAGGAAGAGAATTCGGTTGAAAGACGACACAAACGAAAGCCGAACCGGGCGAATGAGGATTCGGTCGAAAGACGACCCAAAAGAAAGCCGACCCGAAAAGGGGTCGACTCGGTCAAAACTGATCGACTGAGTCTGACTTGGCCGAACGCGAATATGGATGGAAGCCGACCTAGCCGAAAGCTGATCGGACGAGACCGATCCGGAAAGAAGCCAATCCGACTCAACCAGAGGTTGGACCGGTCGAGGCTGGTGAAAACGAGGAAAAGAAAGCCAACCGAAACCGAAACCGATAGATCGAAACCGGGCCGGAAGGAGACCGACTCAATCGAAACCGAACAACCGATTCCGATTCGGCCGAATACGAATCCGATCGGAAGCCGATCAAACCGAAAGTCGATGAAGACAAGAAAGAGGCCAGTAAAAGACACTACCACGAATGACAAGGGCCAAGAATATGACGAGAGAGAACAAAGAATATGGTGGATCGGATGGCAACAATGGTTCGGGTGGAAAGAATGGGTCTACTCAAAATGGAGAGACAAAGTTGACATAGCGGGACAAACGGAGGATGAAGGGGAGACAACGAGCATCGGCAACTTCGGCACATACCGGAGGATGTGCGGGTTCGGAGGGGGCGAGTGTCGTAGTGTATTTCGTACACTACGTGAAAACCATAAAATAATATATCCGATTTTAGATACATATAAATAGATAAATAATATATCAAAAGAATTTATCACATGCATAGGGCAAGATTCGAACCATGCACCTCCACATAGATAAACCCCAACTTTACCATTGTAATAACTTATCTTTAGTGTTATAAATATAGATTTAATACATATAAGACCTTTATTTACACATACCTTTATTAAAAGGTAAAAATCATGTATTCTTTAGAGTGTGAATATTTTATTTACACGTGCCATTAAAAGTGACTCATGCACGTCTAGCGTGCATGAGCCCTATATTTAGGAAATGACAAAGCATCACATGCACATTTAGTGTGCATGGACACTTTAGGTGAAAAAGCATGAAGCCATGCTTAGCCTCTTCCATCTTTATATAAGGAGGAGAGAAATATGTATAAGGTTGTTGATTAATATAGAAGAATTGATCAATCTAATATATTCGTGGGATTCACGAATTTTGCCATCTAAATTACTCTTATAATCTAAATATTGTTTTAAAATACACTAAACTCGTGGGATTCACAAGATTACTATCTTACTTCTCTTCCTATTATTCATAACTAGCCTTAAGTTGTATTCCTCTTCCTCCTAGTCCAAAACCTCGGCGGTTCCCACCCGACTCACGTGAACGATCCGGAGCCGAAGGGCTCGACAACGTAACTATTCCACAACGGAGTGGGAGGTGCTAGGGATGATCTATAGCATCAATAAATTCCGGCGTTATTTATTAGGAAGGAAATTCACGTTCCACGTGGATCATTCGGCGCTGCTGTATTTGGTGGAGAAACAAGCCCTGACGGGGAAATTGGCGTAGTGGATGCTGCTGCTCCAAGAATTCGATTTCATAATCCAGCATCGACCAGGGACACAACATGTAGTGGCGGATTTTTTGAGCAAACTCGAGAATCGAGAAACAATATAGAAAGATGACGACGATTTTCCGGACGTCGATATCCTGCGGGTAGCAACACTAGCAGAAAGAACGGAATCGACCTTTCCGGACCGGTGGCTTATGCAAATGAAGTACTTTTTGAGTACAGGACTGCCTCCACCACAATTACGCACGGACGAGAAGAAACGACTAGCCGTCCGAAGCCGTCACTTCTGCCTCGTCGAAGGCGTTTTATATCACAAAGGAAGTGACGGCATTTGGCGACGTGGGGTACGTCAAGATCAGAAGGAAGCAATTTTACGGGAGGCACACTGCGGCACGACAGGCGGCCATTACGCGGGCAATGTTACAGCCCGGAAAGTATGGCAAGCGGGCTTATGGTGGCCAACAACGCAGAAGGACGCATTCGAGTATTGTAGAAAGTGGGATTTGTGTCAACAGATGGGCCAACTCGCGGAGGGCGCAAGGATGCCACACCATCCCGTATTACCGCTAGACCCCTTCCAAAAGTGGGGATTGGATTTTTGTGGGCCCCTTCACACCAGCGGCAACCCATATGGGCAATAAATACATATTGGTAGCCACGGATTATTGCACCAAGTGGGTAGAAGCAAAGGCACTACGGGAAAATATGGCGGCCATCACAACCAGATTCCTTTACGAGCACATCTAGTGTTGGTTCGGCTGTCTGATTGAGCTCATCAGTGACCAGGGGAGTCATTTTCTCAATACGGGGGTTCGGGAACTAACACATCATTACGCCGTAGTCCATAAGAAGAGTACACCATATTATCCATAGGCGAATGGATTAGCAGAATCCACCAACAAGACGTTGCAGACCATTTTGAAGAAAATCGTCAATGAAAATAGAACAAACTAGGATACTAAATTACAGAGTGCGTTATGGGTGTACAGAACCAGCTACAAAACAAGCATACAGTCAACACCGTTTCGACTAGCGTTTGGGCTGGAGGCTGTGATGCCGGTCGAATTTCAGGTACCCAGTTTGCGAATTTAGGTACGGAACCGACTATCAAAAGCCAAGTCGGAGGAGGTATGGCTCCACCAACTCCTCGAACTCGGAGAAAAAGGCGTACATAGCATGGCTGTGTTGGAGCAGGAACAGCGACGACGTAAAGCGTTTGTGGATCGACATCGGAACGCAAAGGAAAAGGAGTTCGCCGTGGGTCGAGCGGTGCTAGTTTTCCAAACTCACATGGGCCATATGCCAGGGAAGTAACGATTCCGCTGGACCGGCCCATACTAGATAATTGGAGCGGAACAAGGCACGTTCCAACTAGGTACGCTGGTCGGGGAAGTAGTACGGCAAAAGGTGAATGGGTTTCGGCTCAAACCTTACCTGGGCCCTACGCCACCTAACCCATTCACCGCCGAATAGGACAGAGCCGAAGAACCCGCACCGTAAATGAGCGGCCCCACTTGCACCATAATGTAAAAATAGGTTGTAGATAACCGTTATGAAGAAAAAAAGAAAAAAGAAGAAGACAAGATAGCGACTATTAAAACGACTAAAGGCATGCACAAACTCCTAGTTCAAGAACACGCGGCACCACGATGGCTCCCCTAAGCCACAAAAGGAAGGAAATAGAAGATTTTCTGCACAAAACAGAAACCCATCTTCTAGCTATCAGCGCTCCCATCGTTGCTCCCCCTCACCTTCTCCTCCATCCTATCACAGAGCTTTAGCCCACCGCAACCACCAATCTCCTTCCCACGAACCTCCTCTGGCGATGCCGATCTTCATCTCTACTGCCTTATGCCGATGGCTCGTGGAGAAACGCTTGGATGGGTACATCCGGGTCACAGAAGAACCCCCACACCCGGATGCCATGGACATCGCCAGGAAGCTTAACATCGACACGGTCACCAACTCCTCCATCAGGAAGAAGTTGGACCTGTCATCGCTAGAAAAAGGCATTTCGAAATCCCTCCTACAGAGGCGCTGCAGCGATATTTCGGGCCATATTCCTCTACCGCCAAGGCCTATAGAACGAAGCCGATTCCAGATCCCTTCTTCCGTGAAGTTTCCAAGTTCCTGCTAGAAGTTGGTTGTGTACATGTCAACGCATATGGGATGCCGAAGCAGAAGGCGGGCATCATTATCGATACCTTTGAAGGGCGTGCGGTTGATTGGGGGGTCATCACAGGGCCGACGTTAAGGGAAGGCCTGCACACGTATCAGGCAGGCAAAAAGCTCAGGCCGATCATACAACAACACCTTACGGTACTATTCCCACCCCCAGGCCTGCCGGCACCGCAACCCAGCCGACCCACGCAGGTTAACGGAGTTAGCAGCCCGAGAGTGGGAAGAGGAACCCCAACCCGCCCAGCCAGACCCGCGGACAACAAATACCGACCAGCCGGACACACGGATAACACAGGAGGAACAACCGGCACATTCCGTAGAAGCAGCCCCAGAGCCAGACACCGAAACACAGCAGGATAGCCCCAGACCGAAACAACATAGATTGGACAGGAAAGATGGGCGGGGGTTGGTCAAAGACGTCCCCACGGCGACAGAGACACCGACCGAAGGTGATGGCTCCACAGCTACGGAACCCAATACGACCTTCGAAATCATTCAGGAATCACGGCCTATCATTACGACCCAGTCCCAACGAGGGAAAGCCGTATTGACGGCGGAAAGCGAGATTTTGGCATATCCGGATATCCCGGATACCGCCCAGGATTTCATCGCCCTCTTATAGTTCGGAACTTCTTTCGAGCTCATGGAATTCTTGGCAACACAATAGGTCAAAGCCTCCCAACGAATGGCCGAAGAGCATGCGGAACACCAGATGATCGAGCGCGCCCTAACACAAACGGCGGAGAGCGACGATGAGGACCGGTTAGCCAGGGTCGGTAGATAGAGGAACGTCGGGGTACGCCGAGTGGGGATGGAGATATCCCCATTAAACACGGCCCTAGTCGAAGTCGATAGGGAACAGGCAAAGGTCAACACGGGCACCAAGGAGATGGCCATTAAAAATAAGAATGTCTGGAAGAAGGTGAAACTGACCCAAGCCGAACTGGAAAAAGCTAACAAACACATCACGGAGTTGGAAGCTAATGCGACTACGGCGCAACACGCAGCTCCGCCACCAAGACACGCCATCGCCGCTTTAAAGGAAGAAATTGAGGCTCAGACCGCCATCACCTCAAAAGCGAAAAGGGTCGTGCAACTAGCGGAATCAGAAATTGACCACCTTCGAGCTGAACTACGCCAATCCTCAGACAGAGAAAAGGAGATACGGGCTAAGGCCGGAAGGCAGTAAAAACCCTTGAAGAGAAACTCGCTACGGACGTAGCTGAACACATCCGGACAAAAGATGAAAACGCCCAATTACGGGAGGACGCGAAGAAATCGGAGGCGGCAATCGCGGGACTCCGGGCCTTATTAGAAAAACAGAAGGTATGGTTCAACGAGCAGCTGGTGGTCGAACAAGAAAAAAGGCATCAGCTCGAAATCCGCCTAAACAATGAAATGGGGAAATTAGAAGAACAACATGCAAAGGAAGCCCAGCTGTGGGCAGGCCTAAAGGCCACGTATGAAGAAGCGACGACGATTAAACAACAAGAAATTGCAAACCTCCAGAAGTCGATGGAGGATGCACACAACCGTTGCCATGCCATCACAAATAACGTGCGTATCCTTCTCCAAACAAATCGGGAGAGGCTCACAACGCAATTGAAAACGGTGCTGGACAAATGATGGATGGCGTGGGCAACCCAAGGAGTGGAATTGCAAGCGTATCGTGTGGACTGGGAGAACCGGTGAAAAGACGGCCGAGGGTTCTATAAACTAAATGAGGAGAGCATTGCGGACCTAGCACAAGACTATCGTGCGCTAGCGAACCAACACTCCGAAGAACTCGCGCAGCTCTTAGATGATTTTGGTGAAAGCCAGGAGGAGCTACTTCACTAGATCACACAAGCCGGTAACACCCGAACAAATGAGGAATCCAGCGTGACGCCAATTCCGGGCACGGCCGAAGAAAAGGAACCTCAGGCCTGATCACCAGAAATTACAATGACGGTGAATAGCGTGGACCGACGAGCGGAGTCCCCCACAGTACCAAACAGTGAAACCACTGCCCAAGAGGAGGTTCATCCGCACGAACCCACGCTATCATCGGACCACATGGAGAACGATGCAGGCTAGGCGGAATCGCCGCCCCACTCCCCGGTACGAACAAAGACGGCCGACACCACGGAGGAAGTAACGATTGAGACAGAACCGCGGCCGACTGCCAGCACGACGATGGTGGAGCCCAACCCACTAGCTCAAGAAGAGCCCATCGTACCCGGACCGCCCACACACGACGACTGCGACACCGGGAGAAACCAATCTGACCAAACAGGAGAGCCACACCACGATGCACCTACGGGCCCTACGTCGCTTCCGGACGCGAACGCCGCAGCAGAGCCAAACATTTGGGCCATTTGGGAAGAGGATTAACGGGATGGGTCCGACGTGCCAGGGCACTGTCCCACAGGCGTGGTAGGTGTTGTCCGTCGGAATAGTAACCGACAGACAACAGCGTAGGAATAAGAAATAATATAAGATCATAACGCATGTAACGGTTCACGCAGGAAGCGTGAACGGCTAGATAAACCCTGCGTATATAAAGGGCAGAAAACCTCTGATAGAGGATCGTGTAATTTGGGAATGTAAAGAAACGTCTCATAATAGAATTCTATCTTCTTTGATTTTCTATGTATAGCTACGGCTAATCCACTCTGTGTGTCTTGAATACCTGAGCGTGTAAGAACGTAAGTGTAACCCTTGCTAAGGATTCGGTTGTAGTCGTCTCCCTTATACGTTGATAGGTTACAGGGAACATTCCCCTACGCATTACGCTTAGACGCCTATTCATTGTTCCACACCCACTTGGAGGTCTAGGTCAAAGGACTGACCGCGGACCGTGTTCCTAATTGGCAACAAGAGGTGGACTAAAAAAGATTGTAGAAGAAGAAGATGCAAGGCATGTGGAAGCTATGCACTATGCCGCTTCGGCTGGGATACGAGTTGGAAAAGAAAATCTTAAAATGATCAAGCCAGGAGCTGGGTTTTGCCCAACGGTCTTCGAGTGCGAAGAAAAAGGCAAAATCAATTTGGAGAATCTAAACCTTGCTGACCGAAACGTGCGACGAGCTACCGGATGGTCAGATGCAATCGACGAAAACACAAGCTTTGCGGAGGTTGTGTGTGACACCTATGAAGCCCTTGTCGAAGAGAAGAGGCAAAGAACCGATGAAGAAGATGGCACATCAAAGCGTCCTAACACGAGGAACGGAGGGAAAGAAGGGCCACCCCAACCTATCCCAAGAAAAAAGATTGGTGAAACAAACATGAAGCCCGGTGGATCGAGGCAACCTGCTCGGATGGGAGTCGAAGAATCAACAAAGAAAGGAAAAGAACGAGTGGCACAGACTTACAAGCTAAGGTCGAACATAGAACAAACAACTAACTTGCGGAAGGTCCTTAAGGAGAAGGTTTTAGACAGTCATGTCAACCTTACCTTGAGAGAGCTACTTGGGATCGCGAAGAAGGAGTTCCATGATACTATCGTGGACCTTATTAAAAGGAAGCAACAACAATCTGATGAAGAGGAGGTGAAAACAAGTTCCATAACCATGGCAAGATCAGAAGAGGAGGAAGAAGAAGAAGTGGTGGCGGATAGCCATTACTCTCGGCCTCATTGGGCAAGAGCGACAACGGAGACGCCGATGAAGATTGGGGAGAAGAAAGAGACCGTGGTCGCTTTGATTGACCATGGCTCAGAGATCAACCTCATGTCGACTGAGTTCTACAAGAAAGGAAGATGGCCGATTAATACAAACCATGGATGGAAGATTCGAGCAGTGACGAAGGCCACAGAGGACTTGTATGGAGCTTGCCCCAATGTTAAAGTCACAATCGGGGATGTGGAGATTGATCAACACTTCTTCGTGCAAGACTCGGCTTCGCATCCTATCATCCTAGGACAACCGTATATAACATCGTCCCGGATGGAGACCAAGGTGTTCGATAATGGAGCAGCCTTCACGCGCATCAAGAGTCTTGATAGTAAAAGATCTGTTCAATTCCTGACGGTGCGAGCTAATCATGAAAGGAACCGAGATAGCCTTGGAGGCGAATGCTCGTATTTTTAAACTGGACTATTGAAGCATGGGGCACAAATAGTCCGAGCAATCATAAGTCCCCACAAGGAAGCAGAGTGCGTGGATTGCAAGGAGAAGCAACATGCGTCACACCTAGCAGCGCATGCAAACTAAGACTACTCAACAAGAAGGAAAAGTGTCAGATACAAGACTTCGAGGAGGTGCTGAAAGAAGAAAGCATAATCGAAGAAGAAGAATTCGTGTCATATATTCTGGAGGAAGCCTCATTTAACGACACCATCGGCGAAATCGAGGAAGTCATGGACTTGAGCTATCCTCACCCTCAACATGTGATTTCGGTTAACTCCGTCAACATGTATACTATCATCGATGAATATCATCAAGGCATCTTGATAGAGGAAGCCAAAGTCAACGCAAAATATAAAACCGTGGATAGGAAGATCAAGCTAGTTGCAGTTCCGCTACCGGAAGATAGCTGGCAAAAGATGAAGGAAGTTGCAAAAGATCCAAGCTTAAGGAACCCAAATACAATTGGTCACGTCTTCACTGAAGAGACGAAGGGAAAGCTCCGAGTTGGAAGGGAGGATTTCCTCCTTCCTGAAGAGGAGCAAATGTTCCGCGAAATGCTTGAAAGACATGGGAAGGCTTTCTCATTTTTCCCACAAGAAATCGGATGTGTGAATCCAAGGATGATAGAACCAATGGTGATCTTCACAGTGCCGCATGTACCTTGGAATTTGAAACCGATACTGGTCCCGAGAGCACACCTACCAAAGCTGATCGAGCTCTTAAAGGAGAAGGTGAGGATGGGAATTTTGGAACCGTCAAACGCTCCTTATTCTAATAGATGGTTCATGGTGCCAAAGAAGAATGGATCGTTGCGATTCATTCAAGATCTTCAACCTATCAACAAGGTGACAATTCGGAATGATGGAATCGGTCCAAGTGTGGATGAATTTGTCGAGGCATTTGCGGGCCGGTCCATCTACTCCATTGGTGATCTCTACTCTGGCTACGATCAATTCCAGTTGGCGATCGACAGTCGTGACATTACAGCCATGAGAACTCCTATCGGGTTGGTGAGGATGTGTACCTTACCTCAAGGTGCGACGAACTCGGTGGCTCATATGGTGAATGCCATGAACAAGGTCTTGAAGGATTGCATCCCGGATATCACGATGCCATTCTTCAATGATATCCCGATAAAAGGATGTTCGGATGAAGAGAAGGATGAATCAAAAGATAAGGATGGATGTAGAAAGTTTGTCGTGGATCATATGAAAGATTGGGAGAAGGTGCTCCAAAGGCTCGAAGATGCCAATTTGACATTTTCGGGAGAAAAATCCACATTCGAGCAACCGGAGATCTTGGTGGTAGGTCACTTGTGTGGAGCATACGGTCAGAAACCTTCGCCATCCAAGGTGAATGCAATCCAAGACATGAAAGAAGAATGCATAACCCAAACGGAGGTTTGAAGGTTCCTTGGAGCATGCGCGTTTTATCATATTTGGATTCCACACTACACCCACATTGCTGAGCCATTATATGGTCTACTAAAGAAGAAGCGGATGTTCGAATGGACAAACGAGCATACAATCGCCATCCAAAGGCTGAAGAAATTATTGATGGAGGCACCTACATTACGGAAAGCAAACTATTCATACAGCAAGCCCATTTTCGTGACCGTGGATTCTAGTCCAATCGGAATTGGATGGGTTATCAACCAAGAAGATGAAGATTGCAACCGATATGCAATTCGGTTTGGCGCGAAAGTGTTAAGTGGCAAGCAAAGAAGGTATGCCCAAGTGAAGAGGGAGTTATGGGGAATTGTCTCGGCAATCAAATCTAATCGTGGTTACCTTATTGGAGTAGAAGTCATAATTGAGACAGATTGCCTACCAATTTTGGGTATGATATCTGGTTGTAATACACCGGATATTTCCATGTTGCGTTGGATTGCATATATCAAATCACTCAACCCGGAGATCCGTCATGTAGCTAGGAAGCGTAATGTCATTGCAGGCATGCTATCACGAGCGAGATACGACGAAGAAGAAGATCGAAATTCTGATGAAGATGATGTTGGCTTGGATTTCTTTGCAAGTTCCTACGCTCGGGTGCTAACTACTTTCATAGAAGAGGATTACGAAGGCGAATTCGTGGAGATCGGGAAATACTTAAGTTCTCTCCAAAAAGATGAATCATGGTCGACGGAAGACTTCCATCGAATTCGGAAGAAGGCATACAAGTATTTCCTTAAGGATGAGCTCTTTGGAGTCATGCAAAAAAGAAGAATGGGACTCCAATGAGAGTTGTCTGCAAGCTAATGTCTGAATTTCATGATAGTGTTTTTGCAGGCCATCGAGGAATATGGGCTACGTTTGCGAAGCTTAAGGAGAAATATTGGTGGCCGGGCATCTACAAAGATGTAGCAGCTTATGTGGAAACATATAAGGAATGTCAGATGTTTTTGAATATTCTCCATCGAGATGGACTTCATCCGACTTACCCGTTGGCTATGCATTATAAGTGGATGGTGGACATCGTGATGATGCCAATGGGGCGATGGCAGATGAAGTATCATGTGCTCGCGAGAGAGGATCTTACCAATCAAGTTGAAGGGTGAGCATTAAGAACTAAGGAGACATCATCGGTATGTCGATTCCTTCTTGAAGATGTTATTTGCAGATATGGATGTGTCGGCAAGATAGTGGCTGATAGAGGCGAGTTGGACGCCAATGAAGTTAGAGAATTCTTCTCGAGGATGGGAATCAAATTATCTCTTACCATGGCGTATAATCCGGAAGCAAATGGGAAAGTGGAACGTGGACATGGACCGATTGTGAAGGCTCTAGTGAAAGCTTGCCAGGGGAAAATAGGAGAATGGTCGTGTCTATTGCCATTTGCACTATGGGCTGATAGGACTACTCATAGCACGGTGACGGGATACATGCCGGTAGAGCTCATATTCGGACAAAAGCCGATAATGCTTGTAGAACAAAGTATTATTTCATGGTTTGCATTGCCATGGCAAGATTAGATAAGTAAAGAAGATCTTGTAGCATTGAGGATTCGACAATTGGAGCGGAATTTGGAAGATATAGAGGTCGCTAAAGCGCGGCTAAAGAATGCAAGGCTAAAGAACAAGAAAGACTTCAATAAATGACATCGACTTCGGCCGAGGAAAATCGTTGAAGGAGATTGGGTGCTAGTCTATGACAGTAGTCTAGATAACCAACATAGTACGGCTCAAAAATTCTCACAACGAGGGTTTGGGCCATATGTGGTGAAGAAAGTGGAAGATAATGCAACATATCATTTAGTAGAACTGGATGGTACACCGCTTGCCTTGCCAATTGTCGGTAAAAGAATCAAGATCTTCAAGAGAAGAGCTAGAATAGAAATTGGATTCAAAGCTTTTGACGATTCAGTCTTAAGCATCGATGAAAAAGTATAGTAAACAAAAGTGGAGCCTCACCAAAATTGGCACATACCGGTGGATGTGCAGGTTTGGTGGGGGCGAATGTCGTGTGAATCTTCACACACTATGTAAAAAAATAATGAAATAATTATTATAGATTAGTTTAGTAGCTTACTATAGAAAGATGGATATACTCAAGAGCTTCAAAACATATTTTACTATATACAAAATGGAGAAATACATATCAAGTTATGTGAGAATGAAGTTTGAGAAGATAGGGAAATTAGAACTATCCCACATAAATAGGAAACTTAAGGCCCTGGCTATATAAGCACCTTGAGCTCCCTCATTTTCCATTTGTGCTAAGAGCACTTTGGCCACTTTGTCTTGATGGATGATGGTGGCCAAGTTCCCAAAAATCGGAAATCGGCTAGTAAGCAAATTCGGAAACTAGTCGGTATGCAAACTAGAAACTGGCCGGTATGTAAATCCAAAAACTGGCCGGTATGCAAATTCGAAAACCGGCCGGTAAGCAAATCCGAAAACTGACCGGTGTGCAAACCGGAAACCGGCCGATAAGCAAAACCGGAATCCGGAAATTGGTTGGTATGCAAAACCAGAAACCGGTCGGTATGCAAAATCGGAAACCGGCCGGCCGGTAAGCAAAACTGGAACCGGAACCGGCCGTGAAGCAAAATGGAACCGGCTACCAGACGAGGTTGGACGCGAACGAACGGAAGATTGGATCGTGCAACAAACTAAAGTAAAGTGAAGAGAACTAAAGTAAAGGCCATGTGAACTAAAGTTGGAGTGCATGCAAAAAATAAAGGTGATGTGGAAGGTGTGCAACAAAAAGGTGGAGATCATGCAACAAACTAAAGTAAAGTGAAGAAAACTAAAGTAAACGCCATGTGGGATGCATGCAAGGGAAGGAGAGAAAACAGAAGAAGGAAGAATCCGTGAATCAAGGGGTCTAATCACTCATAATTCCTAATTTCCATGCGGGGGAAGGAAGTTATCTCTCAAGTAAACCATAATTTCCATACGGAAGCAATCTCTCTAAAAATCCTAAATTCCTTAGAAAATCCATCTTACTCATAACCCTAATTTTCCATACGGAAGTTATTCAACTCATAAAACCATAATCTCTTATCAGAGCCAATAACCCTAAATCTCTATGGAATCCATATCTTCGTTTCTTCTAATCTATTATTCTAGTAATCTCCTTAAGATAAAACTTTTGTAATCCCAATCGTAGAATTGATTGTAATTTTTCTTTTCCTTTTATTAATGAAATTTGTGAATCTTTCTCATTTTGTATTAATTGTTTAATATAATCATACGAATCTGATATCTTCCGGTCGGAGGCCCCAGGGTCCTTCCTTAAGTTCACGTATCCTCGTCGTATTTTCACGACACCGGTTTCACGCTTTCCATGCCGAATCTTTGGAGCACCTTTGTCACATATTTTTCTTGCAACACCCACAACAATTTCTTTGTTCGATCCCGAACAATATGCATCCCCAAGATTTGCTTTGCCAGACCCATATCCTTCATCAAGGACGATTTGCTCAAGGCCTTCTTCAGCACTCGGATTTTCGTATGCTCAAGATCACCTTGCAGGAATGTGTTTTTCACATCCATCTGATGTAGATGCCACCCCTTCGCCGCTGCCACCGCCAGTAAGACACAAACGGTAGTCATCTTCGTGATTGGTGCGAACGTCTCATCATAATCAATGTCGTGGTACTGCACATAGCCCTATTAACGAACCTGTCGGTGTTGTATTTAACCTTGTATACCCACCCGAAACCGATCGACTTCACTCCTTTCGGTACGTTGTCGACAAGCTTGTGGTTGTGTGTCGCAACCACCGGGTTCTGTGACTCGGGATGATCGGGGTGACAAGGCGTAATCGTAGATGGTACGATGACAAGAAGCCGAGAAGCTGAGATAAAAGCGACGTTGTCGCGAAAAGAGTTTTATTTGTAAAACAACCACTTACAATATTTATTTGCCAAAAGTTACTTGGCAAGACTTGAACTCACAAACTCTATTTGAGATAGACCGCTTCAATCTCTTTGGTTTCTATTTATTTGTCTTTCTCTTTCACTTTATATATACTAAATTTATATTACAAAATTTGATTACCAAAAGAAGTTGGTCTAAGAGGATTCGAACTCATGACCTTTGGCTTGCAAAGAGATGTCTAAGATACACCACTTCAACTTTTCCTTTTCTTGTATTTGTTGTCTTTTCTTTAACTCTTGACTTGATTTATGCAGGCCACCATCTTCTTTGGCGAGCTCTGCATCCCACACCCATACGAGCTTCTTCACTTGCTTTTCCTTCCTCTTCTTCTCCTTCTTCCCTCCTTAGCCACCATGGGCGTGGCTTATATAGGGTGGTCAACCGCCCTACCACCTTCTTGACACCGTTGACAAATCGCCTCATGTAGGTGGTTGGTATTATTTATTTATTTATTTATTTATTTATTTATTTTTATTTACTATTATTTTATTTATTGATTCTACAAATTCGATTTTGTAGTTCTACATTTGAGAAATTATAGAAATAGCCCTCACTTAATTTTGACTCCCCCTTTTGACATAATTACATTTGTGTCCCAAGTAACATTAATCCTTCCGAAGCTTGTATCTTGGGCTCCTAAACTCCAATTCACGAATCGAAAATTTGCACATGCTCCTCGTCAAAAGCTCATTATAGGAAATTTATTTCTATAGATTTTTGACATTGTTTTGACATTGTGAAGCAATAACTTCACGACAACATCCACTAAATCCCATGTCTCATTTTCCTTGAGTCCGTGCATCTCTTCCTCCATAGCGGCACGCCAATTTGCATCCTTCACCACTTTTTCATAGCTCTCTAGCTCGAGCATTGCCACCACTTCGTCATGTACGCATAATGATGCACCATGTACTCATTATACCCGTACCTTTTCACGGGGTTCTTCTGGCGGGTGGATCAGCGTAACTTCTTGTTAGCCGATTTCAAGGGCCTCATGGCCGGCTCGGACTTCGTTCCCAAAGGTCCATCTTCGTTCTTTCTAGAGTTGGATTCGCCCCGATCCAACTCTTCTCTGTCGGTGGTGTATTTTGACATCTTCTTCTTCCCCTTTTTTCTGCGCGTGAATCGTCTCCTCGGTTCCTTACGCAGGGAGAACATGGTTGATTCTCCACTACTCGCCAGCTCGTCATCTAGCTGGTCATGCCGACTCAGTCGTTCATTCGACCCACTTAGCCAAAATGAGATCGGACTCTCATCTAGAGTATATAATCCTTCTTCATCTTATGCGCAGATCGTTTTGGGCTCACTAGCCTCATCCTCCGGAATCAGGTCGGAATCAGACATCGAAGTCGGTAGAGA
Source organism: Azolla caroliniana (assembly GCF_043228905.1). Taxonomy (NCBI): domain Eukaryota; kingdom Viridiplantae; phylum Streptophyta; class Polypodiopsida; order Salviniales; family Salviniaceae; genus Azolla; species Azolla caroliniana. The sequence continues at coordinate 14,306,482 of NW_028230436.1, forward strand.
GTACCATGATGCCGACTCATCAAATTCGACATCTTGGCTCACTGAAACTTATTTTCTTCGGGGGTTATAGCACTTATAACCCTTTTGCTCATGTGAGTAGCCGACAAGGATGCAATTCTTCGACTTCGGGTCCAGCTTTCTTCGTTTCTCATCCACACATGCACATAGGTGTTGAGCGAGCAAACTCAATCGAATCCAAATCGGTTGAATAAGCTAGAGCCGGATCGGTATCCGGAACGGAGGACCGGATCGGGTTCCGGATGATATCCGGAACCAGGAGCCGGATTGGATTGAAACGAGTAGGCCGTTAGAGGCCTACGGGTCCAGCCTAGTATGTAGGCATATTTTTGGGAGTCAGTGTTAGTCGCTCGTATGAGCATTGAAATACCTGTCAATACTTCTGTGAGTCCTTTATGGACTTATATAAAAGTGCTCTCTGAGCACCTTCTATGTACACAGAAGATTATTATTTTAGAATAGAGTTTTATGTTATGCTCTCTCTCTATCTCTCCCGTGTATGCTAAATATTCTCAAGCTTCCATTGAACCTGTGTTTTCTATTCTCTGTTGTTGCCCGGCTAAACCGATTTTTTCAAGCTTCCGCACGCTAACTTTTACATGGTATTAGAGTGCGAGGTTTAAGACTCCTTTGCAGCTGACAGACGCTTTCAAAGACAAACCCTAACACCCAGTGAAGAACAATAGAGAACCGAAATGGACAGGGGTATGGCAAGTTCACTTCCCATAGAAAAGCTAGACCGTAGCAACTATGCATCCTGATCATATAAAATGCACGAGTACCTATTGGGGCATGGATATTGGAGTTATGTGGAAGGAACCAATGAGGTAGCACCGGCGCCGACACACAAACTTCCCGGCATGGGAGCAAGGAGCGAGCCGAGTATTGTACTACCTCACGTCCGGTGTGCACAATCAGATGCTCAGCTACTTCAAGGATGCAAAAACACCAAAGGAGGCCTAGGAAAATCTACGGAAGATTTTCGCCGCAACTACCACAACCCGTAAGTTGCAGCTTCGGCAAGAGTTGAACAACATACGGCAAAGACATATGTCAGTTACAGACTACACCACCAACATTAAGGAGATTTGTGAGGCCCTCAGATCGATCAACGTAGCAGTGGAAGAAGACGAGATGATCCTGATCTGTCTTGGTGGTTTATCACAACGGTACGGACCAATCCAGATGGCCATTTGCTCCCGAGAGAATCCATCGTCCTTCTTCGACTTACAATCCCTGTTGATAGTCGAAGACAACCACGCGAGAGGGTCAAGAAGCACTCAATCAGACAGTTGGATGATGTTCACGGAGGCGGATCGGCCCCGTGGGTGTGGAGGACGAGGTGGATCGGCATGCAATGGAGGCGGCTGGTAAGAGCAAAACCGAAGGCACAGAGACGGTGCCGACATCAGTTCCAGACCCTCCACGAGCAGGGGGAGTCAAGTCGGAGCCAGAAACAGGCAATCGAAGGCCGACACGAAATGTCGGTACTATGGCAAGAAAGGCCACCAAGAAAGCGAGTGCTAGAAGAAGCGCACCAATTCTGACAAATCCGGATCTAGCAAAGCTAGTCGGGAAAACTGGCAAAGTTCGCACTATGCAGAAGGATCGGAAGGATCCAGAACCAGGAAGACCAGTAAAGGGCCAGCCTTTGTGATGAATCACAAGGCTAACTCGATGAAGAAGATTACTTCCAAATCGGAGGAACTGTGGTCTATGATTCCAGAGCATCCAACCACATGACGAGCCATGAAGAGTGGTTCTCTTTTTTGGAGAAACCGAAACAATTGGGAATCGTCGAAACTAGAGATGACACCCCTCCATGGTTGTTTACGTACCCGTATTTAACATAAAAATATGTATAATACCTCATAATTTGTATAGCATGTATTATACCTCAATGTTGTTCAACCAAATATCATGTACATTTGTCCGATATGGTATTTAATGTACTTTTGAAAAACAAGTATAATACGTATTTATAAAAAAATGTAAGTTAAACCCCAACAAAAAGCAAAAGAAAAAAAAATTAGTGAAAAAGAAGCAAAAAAGAAGGAAGAAAGAAGAACAGACAAGATGACGACAAAGAAGAAGACGAAAAAGAGAGAAAAGAAGACGGAAACTTGTCTTGTCTCTAAGTGTAATAATCGCAGAAGATAGAAGAAGAAGGATGATGAAGAAGATAATGACGAAGGGAGAAAAGAAGACAGAAACGTAAAGTGAGTGCGATAATCGTAGAAGATTCCTCAATCTATAAGGGCATAATCGTAAATAATTGCAATTTGAAGTAGAATATCGTGATACACAAACTAATTTATAGCACAAGTGAATGTCGACATTCATATTAATAAGTATTTTAGGATGTGAAATGTTCAAATGTCTTATATGCATTTTAGGATGTAGAACTATAATGTCCATCACAAAATTGTGTAAACATAGATGCTTTTTACAATATTACAAATCTTTTTTGAAATATAAGTAATTTTCAAATTCTAGAAGTATTTAACGTACTATACATATTTTACGTATTTTATAAGTATTTAACATATTAAAAAACAAATTTAACGTATTTTTAAATTGGGAGGTACTATACGCGTATTAATACGTTAAATACGTATGGTATCTGTACCATATCTAACATACCTAACAACCTTGCACCGCTCACCCGGTTGTGCATGTCGAAGAAGTCCCTTCATCGAGGAAGAAGGCCGGATAATCGCGCAAGGGCAGTGAGAAGGGAGGATGTTCATCCTCAACACTAATGACGTCGGCACCGCCATGTTTGCCAAACGACAGAAGATTGAATCAAACATTGATCTCTGGCATAAGTGGATCGGCCAAGTCAACTACCAGAGGCTTCAAGATCTGCAATTGAAACAAGTTGTGTTCGGAATGCCGAAGTTTAGTGGCCGGAAGACCCAAATATGTGAAGCCTACCAACTCGGGAAGCAACACCAGCGTCCATTCCCCACCGAACGAAACTGGAGCCATAACAAGCTCGACTTAATCCATTCGGATGTATGGGGATCGGCACAAAACGTTAGTCTTGGCGGGAGTCGGTATTTCGTCTCCTTCATTGACGACTACAACCAGCACACGTGGATCTACCTCATCGAGAAGAAAAGCGAAGTCTTTGACTGTTTTCGAAACCTTCAAAGCTTAGTCGAAAGGGAAACGAAGAGGAAGATCAAGTCCTTGTGGTTTGATGGCAGAAAAGAATACTTTTCCGTCCAATTCAACAACTATCTGCAGCAAAAAGGAATTTGGAGAGAATTCAGCTGTCGATACACACCAGAACAAAATGGTGTGACCAAGAGAAAGAACCGGTCGATTGTCGACGCGGCAAGGGCAATGTTGGAGGAGAAGAGCATGCCCAAGTTCTACTGGGTTGAGGCGGTCCAAACAGTCGTCTATATCTAAAACTGGATCGGGGACGAGGTGTCAACACATGAGTTGTACTTCAGGCGAAAGCCGAATTTCAGACACCTTCGGATATTCAGTAGCATAGCATATGTGCATGTACTGGATGAGAAGCGGAGGAAGTTGGATCCGAAGTCGAAGAAGTGCATATTAGTCGGCTAATCACATGAATAAAAGGGATATAAGTGTTATAACCCCCAGACTAAATAGGTACGAGTACGTCGAGATGTCAAGTTTGATGAATCGGCATCATAGTACTCCCTACCAATTCCAGAGGATGAGGCTAGTGAACCCGGAGAGGTTCAAGAAGAAGATGAAGGATTCGGTACTCTAGATGAGAGTTCGATCTCATTCCAGCTAAGTGGACCGAATGAGCGGTTGAGCCGGGATGACCAGTCGGATGAAGAACTGGCAAGCAGTGGAGCCTCTGTCGTGCTCTCCCCACGCAAGGAACCGAGGAGACGGTTCACGCGCAAAATGAAGGGGAAGTAGAAGATGTTGGAATACGATATCGGCAGTGAAGGGTCGGATCAAAATGAATCTGACCCCAGAAAGGAAGAATGTGGATCTTCTGAACGGAAGTCCGAACTGGCCAAGGGCCTCAAACCGGGTAACGAAAAGTTACGCCAGTCAACTCGTCAGAAGAAAACCGTCATGAGGTACGGGTACAATGAGTACATGGTGCATCACTATGCATACATGACTAAGGTGGCGGAAGTGTGTGAGTCGGAGAGCTACAAAGAAGCAGCAAAAGACGCAAATTGGCGTGCTGCTATGGAGGAAGAAGGTCACATGGGACAGTGTAAACCGATTGGTTGTAAATGGGTATATAAGGTGAAGTACAATGCCAACGGTCCGGTCAACCGGTACAATGGCACGGTTAGTGGCAAAGGGATACACACAAACTCATAGAATCAACTACGACGAAACCTTCGCTCCGGTAGTGAAGATGACGACGGTTTGTGTGGTCTTGGCTATTGTTGCGGCAAGGGGGTCGCATCTTCATCAAATGGACGTGAATAATGCATTTCTTAAGGGAGACCTTGAAGAACGGGTCTATATGATCCAACCCCCCAGTTTCCAATCGGAGATGAGCAAGTCGGTAGTGTGCCGACTCATGAAGTCGCTTTACAGTCTGAAGCAAGCCCCCCGAGCTTGGAATGAGAAGATCACGCACCGGTTGCATAAGATGGGGTTTGCGGCCTCAAAGTCTGACTTGTCATTTTTCAATTGAACAGTCCGGACGTTCCGGTTTGTATCCTGTTATATGTAGATGAATTAGTCATCACCGGACCCGAACTCAATGAAATCGGCAGAGTGAATTCCCAATTGTCGGACGCATTTGAAATGAAGGACCTGGGGGACCTTCATTACTTTCTTGGGATCGAGGTGATCCGGACCCCCGATGGAATATTGCTTTCATAAAGACACTATGTGTTGAATATGATGTACAAGTTCTGCATGACGGAATGCCGACCGATCTCCACACCCCTGGACCAAAACCTGAAGCTACATCCCGACTCTGGTCCGGCCTGCGATGAGAAACGGTTCCGAAAAATTTTCGGAAGCCTTATATACTTGACGATCACCCAACCCAACATCAGTTATCCAATTGGGGTGATCAGCCAGTTTATGCAAAAGCCGACCGTGGAGCACCTTCAATGCGCACATCGACTATTGCGATATGTGAGCGGCACGAAGGACCGGGGACTGTTATACCGACACAGTATAGTTGGGAAGCTAGTTGGATATACCATTGTCGACTATGCTGGTGATGCATTGGATCGCCAATCCACCTCCAGTTATATGTTTTCTCTTGGTTGCGCGGTTGTTGCATGGAGCAGCAAAAAGCAGCCAACAGTGGCTCTGTCGAGCATTGAGGCTGAGTACCGAGGCGCTACCATTGCCACCTCTGAAGCCATCTGGCTTTGGCGACTGCTGCGAGACCTCCAAATCGAGGTGCCAACCCCGATCCTGATCTACTGCGACAACGTCAACAACATACAACTTGACAAGAACCATGTATTTCATGCTCAGACAAAGCACATAGAGGTGCATTATCACTTTGTGAGTGAGCGGGTCCTGAGTGGTGAAGTTGAACTTCGGTATGTTAATACAAGTCGGCAGGTTGCCGACATCTTCACCAAGCTGCTCGGATTGGACCAGTTGCAACACTTTTCCGAAGTTGTTGGGTCTACAACATCTCGACGTGCCGCACTTGAGGGGGAGAATGGATGGCACCGAACAAGGAGTCAGAGAGGAAGAAAGAACCAAGGGGGGGAAAAGGAGGCCAAGCCGATCGAAGGAGTGCTTGGCTTTGTCACCGGGTGCTCCTGGTTGTACTCCTTGTTTCTCTGCTTATCACTTGTCGATTGAGTTTCCTCTCCTATTGGGGTTTCTATATTGTTCTTACTTGTTCCATGTTAACCGTGCCTGAGCTCGCATCTTAAGTCTGGTTCCGACCATTGTTGCTTGCACGTTTGAGTCTGCAACCTCGTGCGTCTGCCGTTGTTTCTCGGCTTCCCGACCAAGCCTGAACCGGCATAGATATCCGGACCGATCCGGAGAAGAATGGCGTGCGGAAGCAATGTAGGAAAACCGAACAATAGAAAATGCAGGTTTAATGGAAAGCTTAGGTTTACACAGTACGCATAGGAGAGACAGAGAGAGAGTAACACAAGAACTTAAATTCGAAAAATAATACTCAAATCTGTACATAGAATGTGCTCAGTGAGCACTTTTATACAAGCCCTGACAGTGGGCTGACACAAGTACTGACAGTACTTGACTACTCATAAATGAGCCTCGACACTTACTCCCAAAACTATTCCTTACGAGGAATATCTTTCTAACGGCCTTTCGGTCTACGCACCGATACGGCCTTTCTACGCACCGGTCTGCGTACCGGTTTTATGCACCCTGTCTACGCACTGGTTACGCATCGTATTACGCACAAATGTTGAGCTTGTCTCTCAACACTCCCCCTCAAGCTCAACTTGAGGTTCCGCCTGCTCTGCCGGACCTACGCTCCGGCTTCTCCTAGCTCCACGCCTCGCTCGCGCTCCTCGGCATGTTCGACTCCACGCGCTTCGACCCTTCTGGTCGGCTTGTCTACTCCCACCGCCCTTCACAGGTCCCTTGCTATCGCAGTGTTGGCGCTTCTCCTGCTGCCTTCTTTTCCGCTTGGCCCTCAGTTGATTCAGTGTATCTGAATCAAACATCCGAACCGACTCAGCTACCTCTGATCGGTTTTCGCTCTCGTTCGAGCTCTCATCCGAGTTGGCGGTCTCCAACTCGTCTCCGGTCTTCTCGCCCTTGACGGCGTCATCTCCCCCATGCCTGGTTGGCTTTGGCTCGTTCTTTCGGCTACTCCCCTTGTGTCCGCTTTCGGACTCTACCGCGGATCTGCTCTCGGCTTCTTCAGCCTATCCGAGGTCTTTTCCGCTCCTTTCCTACTCCCTTTCGTGGTCATCTGGGACGTTTCTCCCCCTCAAGTTCGGCACATCGAAGTGACGCAACCCAAGCGCACCCGAAAATTGCCGCAACTTGTCCAGACCAAGAGGCTTGGTGAAGATGTCGGCGGTCTGCCGATCTGTCGGAACATATTGAAGTTCGACTTCACCAGAGAGGACACGCTCACGAACAAAATGGTAGTGCACCTCAATGCGCTTGGTCCGTGCGTGGAAGACGGGGTTCTTCGCGAGTTGGATGCTGCTGAGGTTGTTGCAGTAGATCGTCGTTGGATCGGACACCTCCACCTGCAGATCCTTAAGTAGCCACTTCAACCATATGACTTCGCATATTGCGACAGCCGCTCCTCTATACTCGGCTTCGGTGCTCGACGGTGCAACTGTCGGCTGCTTCTTACTACTCCACGCTATCGCAGCACTCCCAAGAGAGAACGCATGTCCGGACGTGGATCGGCGATCGGCGACATTGCCGGCCCAGTCGGCATCAGCGTAGCCGACTAGCGACGGGGCTGTATCGGTCCGATATAGCAGTCCGCGGTCCTTAGTACCGCTTACGTACCGCAGTACGCGTTGCACACACTGAAGGTGCTCCTTGGTAGGTCGCGCCATGAACTGACTGATCACCCCGACCGGATAACTGAGATCGGGTCGGGTGATGGTCAAGTAGATAAGGCTTCCGAGAACTTGTCGGAACCTTGTCGGATCGAAAACCTTGCCGGAATTGGGGCGAAGCTTGACAGTTCTGTCCAGAGGAGTGGAGACGGACTTACAGTCTGTCGTCCCGAATTTGAAGAGCATATTCAGCGCATAATGACGTTGACTGATTAGTATGCCTTTGGGGGTGCGGATCACTTCGATCCCGAGGAAGTAATGAAGGTCCCCCAGATCCTTCATGTCGAATGATGCCGCAAGCTGGAGCTTCACGCGGTTGATCTCACTTAGGTCGGCACTGGTGATGACCAAGTCATCAACATAGAGTAAAATACTGACCGGCCCGAGTTGACCTTTCCGAATGAACAACGAGGAGTTCGATTTTGACTTCGCAAAGCCCATCCGACGCAATCGATGCGTGATTTTTGCATTCCAGGTACGCGGGGCTTGCTTCAGTCCGTAAAGGGACTTCTTCAATCGGCATACTGCCGACGTGTTCGGTCCGGAGTGAAATCCGGGGGGTTGTACCATGTACACTTGGTCCTCAAGCTCACCTTGCAGGAATGCATTCTTTACATCCATCTGAAGTAGGTGCCACCCCTTGGCCGCGGCTACTGCGAGCAAAACACGGACAGTCGTCATCTTTGTAACCGGCGCGACCGGCGCGAACGTCTCATCGTAGTCGATGCAGTGTTTTTGCGTGTAGCCTTTTGCCACTAATCGGGCCTTGTATCAGTTGACCGAGCCGTCGGTGTTGTACTTGACCTTGTACACCCACCTACATCCGATCGGCTTCACACCCTTCGATGCGTCAACCAGATCCCAAGTCTCGTTTTCCGCCAATGCGTGCATCTCTTCCTCCATCGCGGCGCGCCAATTCGCGTCCTTCGCCGCTTCTGCGTAGCTACCCGGCTCACAAACTTCCACTACACGGGTCATGTACGCATAGTGATGCACCATGTACTCATTGTATCCAAACCACACAACTGGGTTCTTTTGGCGGGTAGATCGGCGTAATCGGCCATTTGCCGATGTCGAGGTCTTCTCAGCCGGCGCGGACTTCGTTCTTGAAGGCCCGTCGCCGCTTCCCTCGAAGTCGGACTCGCATCGGTCTGACTCGTTCCTATCCGTGCCGGAATCCGACACCTTCTGCTTCCCTTTCTCTTTGCGCGTAAGCCGTCTCCTCGGCTTCCTACGCGGGGAATGCACGACCGAGTCTCCACTACTCGCCGGCTCTTCATCGGACTGGTCGTACCGACTCAGTTGTCCATTCGGTCCACTTGACCGAAATGAAATCAGACTGTCTTCGGGGGTTCCGATTTCAAGCTCAGCCGGAGGCACCTTGGCCTCGCTGTCCTTATCGTCAGAACTCGGATTGGAGGTGAGGTTTGGAGTCGGAGGCAAGTACCAGGACGCAGACTCATCAAACACAACGTCGCGGCTCATGCGCGGTTGTTTGGTACGCAGGTTATAGCACTTATAACCCTTCTGCTCATCCGAATAGCCGACCAAGATACACTTCTCGGCTTTTGCGTCCAACTTCCTCCTTTTCTCCTTCAGCACATGTACATACGCAATACTACCGAAAACTCGTAAGTGTCACAAGTTCGGCTTTGTTCCAAAGTATAGCTCGTGCGCCGACACTTTTTCTCCGATCCGGTTCTGGATGTATACCGCGGTTCTTACCACCTCAGCCCAATAGAACTTGGGCAAGCTCTTCTCCTCCAGCATTGCGTGTCCAACTTCCACAACCGACCGATTTTTTCTCTCGGCCACGCCGTTTTGTTCCAGGGTGTATCTACAACTGAATTCGCGCCGAAATCCCATCTGTTGTAGATAACCGTTGAATTGACCGGAAAAGTATTCTTTTCCGCCATCCGACCGCATGCACTTGATCTTGCTTCCTGTTTCCGTTTCCACGAACCCTTTGAGGTCCCGGAAACAGTCAAAGACTTCGCTTTTCCTCTCAATGAGGTAGATCCACGTGTGCCGCGTGTAGTTGTCGATGAAGGAGACAAAATATCGGCTCCCGCCAAGACTAACGTTTTGTGCCGGCCCCCACACATCAGAGTGTATCAAGTCTAGCTTGTTCCGGCTCCAATTACGCTCGTTTGGGAAAGGAAGTTGGTGTTGCTTCCCAAGCTGGCAGGCTTCACAAACTTGTGCCTTCTGGCCACTAAAATTGGGCAATCCAAACACCACTTGTTTCGATTGCAGGTCTTGAAGCCGCTGGTTGTTGACATGGCCTATCCGTTTGTGCCATAAGTCGATGTCCGACTCGACTTTTTGTCCCTTCGTGAACATTGCGGTGCCACCGTCAGTAGAGTCGAGGATAAACATCCTCCCATCTCTGCGCCCTTGCGCAATAATACGGCCTTCTTCCTCAATGAAGCACCCAAGATGCGTAACCCGAACCTGCATCCCCTGGTTGACAATCTGGCCGACCGACACCAGATTCTTCGTGATGGTCAGGATGTGTAACACATTCATAAGTTTCCCTTTCTGCCCGACATGGCTCAAGGGGACTTCACCGACATTCGCGATCGGATGCGGAGTGTCGTCTCCAGTTGCGACTACTCCTGGTTGCGTCATTTTCTCAAGGTATGAGAACCACTCCTTGTGGCACGTCATGTGGTTTGACACGCCGGAGTCGACATACCACACCTCGTTTGATTTCAGGGCGGACTATTTCATTGAGTTTGCTTCGTGTCTCATCACGAAGACTGACCCTTTTCCGGCTTTTCCGGATCCTTCGGCGTAGTGCGATCGCTGCCGATTTCCTTTGTCAGTATGTCCGGAACCAGACCTCTCCGACTCGGCGCGCTTCTTCCAGCACTCGCTCTCCCTGTGGCCTTTCTTGCCACAGTACCAGCATTCCGTGGCGGATTTCCCTTTCTAGTTCTCGTCGCCTCGACTTCCCCTGTTTCTGGAGGGTCCGGAATTGCTGTTATCATCACTTCGTTGTGTT